>NC_135713.1:190317772-190947543 GCF_964656455.1 Halichoerus grypus
TTTCTTTCTTTCTTTCTTCTTTTTCTAGATTTCTTTTTAAGATTTTATTTATTTATTTGACAGAGAGAGAGAGTGTGTGAGCACAAACAGGGGGAGCGGCAGGCAGAGGGAGAGGGAGAAGCAGACTCTCCACTGAGCAGAGAACCCGATGCAAGGCTCGATCCCAGGACCCTGGGGTCATGACCTGAGCCCAAGGCAGCGGCTTAACCGGCTGAGCCACCCAGGCGCCACTAAGATTTTATTTATTTATTTATTTATTTATTTTAAGATTTATTTATTTGACAGAGAGAGAGAGACAGCGAGAGAGGGAACACAAGCAGGGGGAGTGGGAGAGGGAGAAGCAGGCTTCCCGCGGAGCAGGGAGCCCGATGCGGGGCTCGATCCCAGGACCCTAGGATCATGACCTGAGCCGAAGGCAGACGCTTAACAACTGAGCCACCCAGGCGCCCTAAGATTTTATTTTCAAGTAATCTCTCGGGTGCTCTACTGACCGAGCCAGCCAGGCGCCCCCCCCCCTTGGATTTGTCTTTAAAAAGTAGCAGAAAAGGGGGTGCCTGGGTGGCTCAGCCGGGTTAAGCATGGGACTCTTGATTTTGACTCAGGCCATGATCTCAGGGTCCTGAGATCGACCCCTGCCTTGGGTTCTGTGCTCAGCACCGGATCTGCCTGAGATCCTCTCCCTCTGCCCCTCTCCCCACTCGTGTGTGCCTGAGTGCTCTCTGTCAAAGAAATAAATGAAATCTTTAAAAAAGAAAAAAGGAGCAGAACAGGGGTGCTTGGCTGGCTGTCAGTAGAACATGCGACTCTTGATCTCAGGGTCATGAGTTCAAGCCCTGCTTTGGGCCAAGAGCTTACTTAAAAAAAAGAAAGAAAGAAAGAAAGAAAGAAAGAAAGAGAGAGAGAGGGACGCCTGGGTGGCTCAGTCGTTAAGCGTCTGCCTTCGGCTCAGGTCATGATCCCAGGGTCCTGGGATCGAGTCCCACATCGGGCTCCTTGCTCAGTGAGGAGCCTGCTTCTCCCTCTCCCTCTGCTGCTCCCCCTGCTTGTGCTCTCTCTCTCTGACAAATAAATAAAAATCTTAAAAAAAAAAAAAAAAAAAGAGAGAGAGAGAGAGAGAGAAAGGAAAAGCAGAACACACTGACCTAACCACCTTTGATTCTTTGAGTCCACGGGATTGACCCATCATGTCCATGCAGATGATGGTTGGGCACCCATCAGACAGAGCCCAACACTGAGAGGCGACTGTGATCCGATTCCTGCCCCCTAGGCGTTCATGGTCTCCGGTGGGGCGCCGGGTCACTTTGTACGGAGAATCCTTCTCAAGAGAATGGACGCCCCTTTGGAAAGTGGCAGGCACTACGGAATGGACGGACCCTCGGACAGAGCAGGGTGCCCAGTGATAAAGCTCTTGTCTTTTCTTACCCTGGGGAAATGGATCTGCCCAGCACGACATAACCGCCCACGTCCGAGCTGGAGTCCAGGTCCCACCTCACTGGACTCTGGGCCTCCTGCCATCACCACCGGTTCCAACTTAACCAAGAGTCATCTCTTGCGACACCACCCGCCAGGGTGGTGCTTGGTCCTGGCAGTAGAGAGAAGCCAGACACCGTTCCTCTCTCCTCTCCGCCCCCCATGCGGGGAGCATCCGGCCCAGGACCCGGATAAGACACCTGCCCAAATGGCCAGAACACCAGGTTCCGACGCACAGGGGACTGAGAGAGATGAACACATGGCTGGGGCTCCCACCTGGCCGTGACCCCCTTGAGGCCCAAGGCCTCTCCCGTTTGGCTCCGTGTCCCTACCGGGAGCATGTGATGCATAGTCAAGAAATGCGGTGGTGGGATGGAACACAGAGCCAGCTGAATCGGGAAGGCCTGCCTGACATCGTAGGGGGGCTTAACGTCAGAATTTCAACGCGAGTCAGAATTTCAGGGCACGTCCACATGAGGGGGGAACCGGGACACTGCAGTCTGAAGCAAGAGCGGGGGGCCGATTTGGGGGAACGAGGGGACCGGTCTGCATCAGGCTGCCCTGCCCAGCCACCTCCAAGTTACGAGCTGGGCCTTGGAACTGCCCCAGGGGATGCTTGCTTCTGGTGGGCTCTTTCCTACCATAATCGCCCCCTCACCCCCACGTCCCTTCCCTCACAGGCTCATTCACATCCTGAACTTGGCCAGCAGGTTCAGCTTCTCACAGGAACCCACACCCCTTCCCTCCGCCGCCACCGCCGCCGCCCCCCACCCCCAGGCTGGAACCCTCCTTATTACATCAGACTCTGATCCAATGGACGTCTGTTGACTGCCCACCGTGGAAGGCAGGATCACAGAAGGTCCCGTGTCATCTGTAAGGTGCCCTTACCCCAGGCCCTCCACTCACCACCATAAACACACCAACCCAGACTCCTCCCCTTGCTCTCAAGCCCTTTTTGAATCGGCCTGGGAGCCACCTTGCTCTCCCTGGAAAGCCTCATTATGTGAGCTATAAACCTTTTCATAGCCTCGTGGGGGACGGGGGTCACCAGTCTCCACATCTAAAACAAATCTGGAGGATGAACTGGGGAAGGGGTCCATCTGGTTCCGCAGAGCGGCAGCACCCCACAGCAGCTCCGTCCCGCACCGGCTCTCAACAGATCCCGGGACTGGGTCCAAAGGTCTCACTAGACTTCGGGGGGGGGGGGGTGTCCTGTGTGTGCCAGGCCCAGGGAATCCGTTATTTCCTCATCGGTACACTGTTTACTGAGTGCCTGCGGTGTGCTAAACACGAAGCCAGGCCCGGGACTGTCGTGAAGCGACTTGTGCCTGGATTTGCAGGAGCGCGCCCAACGCTTCCATTGTCACGGGGAATTCAGGCCAGACAGAAGAAGCAGCTGACCGGCGGCACCTTCCCAGATGCTCCGAGGAGTGCTTCCGGCTGGCGGGCTTGGAGGGCCACCAGCCTCGGGCCCCCGCCCCAGAGACTCGAATTCGATTGCTGTATGGCGGTGCTGGGGCATGAGCCCGATTGAAACGAAACCCCAGGAGTTTCTGGGTGTCACCCGGGTGGATAAACGCTGCCATAGGTAGATCTGGAAGAACGAATTTTCCTTCCCTACGGGGGAAGACCTTTGTGGCCATGACCTCAGCTGCTCGTCCTTTGTTCCGGACGGTTAAGGGGGCCGGCAGAGCGAGTGGAGAGCTACCTGAAGCAGCCGGATTGAATCATCCAAATTGGAGGTCGAGTCACATGGGCACGGGCGTTACGTATTTCTACCAAAAACTGCTCGTCGCCAAACCCTCGGCCTGGGCCAACCTCTCCGGGCGCAGAGCGAAGAGAGCAGGAAAAGCACTTCGAGAAGAAGCACCAAACAGTCGGCAAACCGATCCTGACGGCCGCCGACACACAGGTTAACCAGGTGCGAGGCCACGCGGGACGGGACGGGACGTGGGACAGAGTCTAGATACTGACAGCAAAAGCGCTAGAACCTGCTGCGCCGCCACCACAAATCAATGATGGATAGAACACCCGCGAGTGCGGAAAAGCTTGCCGCGGGAGATGAACCCCCACCGTTTAACCCACACAGCAACAAACAGCAAAACAAAGACGAAACGACAACAACAACAACAAAAAAGGCACCAAAAAGCAAAACAGAAAAACCCGGAACCAAGAAGTTTGGAAAGTAAGCACACACTACAAGGATCTGTTTTTGCCACAGCAAGTATTGACCCCAAGGGGGTGCACCGTTCCCGGAAGTACTGCAATACCAGGTCGATGCGCGGAGTGGACGGAGCAAGCTCCTATTCCATCTCCCTGCTCCAAAAATCCATTTAATATATTGTCCTCGGATAGAGGACGTATCAGATATTAAACTGATAAGAACAGATACTACACTTGATCTTAGCCAAAAGGCCGAGAAGCGATGCCTGTCGCCCTGTCCTCGCCGCCACCGTCCCGCCGCCAGCCATATTGCACTCACGGTGAGCCATGTCACCCGCTGTCCACATTCCCGGCTCACTATCCTGTGGCGGTCCGCTCCACACGCGCTTGCAGATGCAGTGATTGCCCCGCGCTCCTGGTGAATTTTCACATCCCTTTCCGCTCCCTCGCGTCCTTCCCGAGAGGATGACCGGCGATTTGCATGCCCCGCCCCGCCCCGCCCCGGGGGCGTAGCACTGCGGTCCCGCTCCGCCCCTGGCCCCGCCCCCAGTCCCCGGAACTCCGGCGTCCCAACGCTGACACCCCACCCCCCCACGCCCGGCCCAAAGCAGGGGAGGGGGTGTGTGTGTGTGTGGCGGGGAGCTCCGGGACCCGAGCGGTCCCCGTGCGCCCGAGAACACCGCGGGGTCAACGCTGTGCGTCCGGGAGGGACGCGTCCCCCCGGGGCCCCCAGGCACGGCCCCCGACCTTGGCGGGGAGCGCACTGCGGCCGGGGCAGGAGCCTGTGCCTGTGCCTGGGAGCCGGCCTCCGCCCTCCCCCTACCCGCCTCCTCTCCAGCCTCCCGCGACTGAGACACCCCCACCCCGCCAACCGCTCCCCGGCCCCCCTCGGTTGGTTCTCCGCAAAGCCTGCACTTAGCCGTAAGGACCGTGAGACCAGCACGGTCGCCCTTCAACCTCATGGACTCCTCAGTGGCGTCAACCCTGCGGGGAAAGAACCCTGATCGCACCTCCGCCGCGCGCCGGACGCACCTGCCTTGCAGGCTTTGCTATCCGTTTGGATCCGCAGGACCCCGGAGTGAGTTGAAGCGTTCTCACCCTCACTTCCCAGCTGTGATCATCGACACCAGAGAGGCTGAGAAACGTGTCCGGTGACCTGCGGCCCTCAGCCTGTCCCAAGACACCGCCTGCGTCTGGAGCACAGGCCCCGCCAGCGGCTGCAGTCTACCGGAGGGAGCCCTGAGAACCGGACGTGGACCTCGGAGGGGAGGAGGGCTGCTGCTCCGACGCACCTGGGTTGGCAGGAGCGAGGCCGGGAACGCGATGGGGACGTTTGCGGTCACCGCCCGGCCCTAGCTCTCTCGGCTCTGTGACTCCCGGCCTGGGGGTTTCCCTCTCTCCCGTGGGGGTGGCGACGATCTCTCTTTCACTCGTTCTCGGGGAAGCGCGCGGTCTAGCGGGACCCTAAGGAAGTCACCTTCCTGACGGGTTAGCCCCCGAGGCCCTCTGTGGAAATGTCCGGCGGGAGTCGGCCCTCGAGTAGCCAGCCCTCGGGGAGAAACAGCGATCTGGCCAGTCACTTCTCCGAACCTTCATCTCCTCGCTGAAGGCCAGGCCCTAATAACACCTAACGTGGGGCCTGTTTCGTGCACCCCCTCCCCCCCCCACCCCCCAGCCCCCGCCGAGAGGCGCCCCTCTCGGGCCCCAACCTAGTTTTGAGTTTCTCCTGTAGCTGGCACCAGCACCGATAAGATTGGTCGCCTATGCGCTTTGTCCCAGGACCCCGCCTTCCTTCCCACACCCGCCCCGGGCCCTCCACCCCAGCTCCCGGCCCCTGGGAAGATCCCACCTGGGCTGCTTTTTCTGCCTCTCTGGCCCGGGCACTTAGACCGGTGCCCAGCACCTAAACATCCCTTGAAGGGATGAGTGAACGGGTGAGGATCCAACCAGGTGATCCATCAACCCAGCTTACCCAGCCCCTGGCACAGGGTTATCCTGACGGGCTCTTCCCGCCTCTCCCACACAAGACCTCTCTGCTTGGTTCTGGGGTCTTCAGTAGTCACTTTATGGGTTCCCAGGTATTTGGACCCTCAGACGCTTCCACTCCTTGCAAAGCAACCTCTCCCACTGAAGATACTTTCTTCACCTTGCGGCGCGCGCGTTGGCCTCTCCTGAGTTCAGGGGCTCCAGGGTAACTGGAGTCAGACCCCCCCCCCCGCCCCCGCCATGCCCGCGCAGATCCACACCCACACACAGCGGTGCCTGAGCAGCTAAGGCTGGAGCCACTCTCGCCCAAGAGCCATGTGCCTCCACCAAGGTGTCACACCCTCGTGGTGGTCCCTGGTACCCTCGCCCTGAGCCATGGATCCGAGACGGGGACTCGAGGAGCACCCTCAGGGTTCTCTAGCAGCATCTGTTTCTGCAGCCTGGCGAATGAACCCAGGAGCTCATCAGACTCTTGGATTTTGGCCAAACTCCCAGGTGCTACATTACATCTCGGGACCGTTTTCATATGCATTTCTCTCTTTGTACATCTCTGTTCATCTTTGCATCTCTGTATGTGAAAAACCACATTTATTATCTTTCCCCTCAACTGCGTGATCTTTGCTTATGTTTTATCCAGTCATTTTTTTCTCTTTTCTTTCTTTCTTTTTCTTTCTTTCTTTTCTTTCTTTCTTTCTTTCTTTCTTTCTTTCTTTCTTTCTTTCTTTTTCTTTTCTTCTTTCTTTCCTTCCTTCTTTCTTTCTTTCCTTCTTCCTTCTTTCTTTCTTCCTTCCTTCCTTCCTTCTTTCTTTCTTCCTTTCTTTTCTTTCCTTTCTTTTTTTTAATTTGCCAGAGAGAGACACAGCGAGAGAGGGAACACAAGCAGGCAGAGTGGGAGAGGGAGAAGCAGGCTTCCCGCCAAGCAGGGAGCCCGATGCGGGGCTCGATTCCAGGACCCTGGGATCACGACCCGAGCCGAAGGCAGAGCCACCCAGGCACCCCTTCTTTTTCTTTTTGATCCCGTTCTCGGATCTCCTGTGTAATTTGGAGATGAACCCTGCCTGTGGTAGACCAGCATATATTTGTTCCCAGTTTCGTTTTTTCTTTTCTTTCTTTTTCTTTCTTTCTTTCCTTTCTTTTTCTCTTTTTCTTTCCTTCCTTCCTTCCTTCTTTCCTACCTTCCTTCCTTCCTTCTTTCCTTCCTTCCTTTTTCTCTTTCTTTCTTTCTTTTCTTTTTCTCTCTTTTTCTTTCTTTCTTTTTCTTTCTTTCCTTCCTTCCTTCTTTCCTTCCTTCCTTCCTTTCTTTTCTTTCTTTCTTTCTTTCTTTCTTTCTTTCTTTCTTTCTTTCTTTCTCTCTCTTTCTTCTCTTTTAACTGAACAGACATGAGCGTTACATATTCAAATTGACCAATGTTTTGTAAAGTTGACCACTGGAGTCTGAGTCCTAGGTGGCAGTTGGGTCCTCTGGGAAGAAGTTGCAGGGACAGAGCAAGGACCGTAAGAGGTTTATTTCGGTGGTGGTGGTGGTGGTGAGGGGGGTGGATTAATGCTTTGAAAGATAGAAGGAGGAGGCAGGTGTGGGCTGGGAGAGCCTCAAGCCCTGTGGCACCTGACAAAGGCTGGGCCAGTCAAAGAGAGGTTTCTGGAAACAAAGACGGCCGGCTAGAGGAGCCCCGCATCCCCACAGTAGAAATGGCCCGGCCCCAGTACCCCCACCGAATGCTGACCAGTGTGGGGCCTCCACGGCCACCCCTGTGGCCCCACTTTTCACATGTCCACCGTGCCAGGTCTGGGGTGGCCAACAAAGGCCAGCGGGGCCGTTGGGTCAGTCGGCTGTCCAGTGTCTCTTATTCCTGCTCAGGCTCGACTCTGATACCCCACATTTATCTCAGGGTGGCCCGCTGCTGCTGGCCCGCCTGACGTCAGGACCCACAGGTCTGATGGACAGTCGGGGCCCTGGGCTCCGACGGTCCCCCGTTAAACAGCCGTCTCCCCAAAGGCCCACCAGTGTGCCAGGAGCTGCTTTTCAGAAGGGGAAGTCTCTGCCGTCGGTGGCCCGGCGGCCTGGCTCCAGAACCCGCAGAGAGGGCCCCCCGTTGTGATCCTCCACCGCCCTGGCTTGCCATAAACTCCACACCGCATCTCTTTCCTTCAGGGACCCGCCCACTGTCGTCAGCACGATGGGGTCCGCAGGATCCTGTGGCCCAAACCGCAGGGCTGCCCCCCACCCCCCGCTCCCCTCCCAGGGCTTGAGAGCCCTTTTCAGCTCCGGGCCAGCCTCTGAGCTGAGGGTCTGCCCCATCGCTCGCTGCGTGCGCCCAAACAGGGTGTCTGGGTGTGAAATGTGTTGCTTCCAGAACGCAAAGAGGCCCACCGGGCCCTGGGCTTCCTTCTTTCTCAGTAGTCTCCGGTATAAAGAGGAAGCAATTTTCTGGGCTTTGGAGGGGATGTCCCTGCCCGCCCCGACAATAGGATCTCTTAAACATTGTGCTGTATCACTGTAGGGTTTACCTCCCTCTCCGACGGGGGGGGGGGCGGGGGGCGGGCGAGGGGGAGTGTGTGTCTCTTGATGGCCTCTGGTGGGCCTGCCCCCCACCCCCCAACTCATCCTGCCCCATCAGTGTGATGCAACAGAGGGAATGGATCAATCCTAGGGTCCGTGGCATGAGCGGGTGACCCAGGCCCTTTGGTCCAGAGACATGAGGGGAGGGGGGGGTGGGGGAAATGTTCCCTGGGGGCCAGATGTCAGCGTATACCTGTGTTTTTCTTTTCTCCTCCCTGAGGACTGTCTATCCTTTGTCCTTTTTTAAAAAAGATTTTATTTATATTTTGACAGAGAGAGACACAGCGAGAGAGGGAACACAAGCAGGCGGAGTGGGAGAGGGAGAAGCAGGCTTCCCGCTGAGCAGGGAGCCCGATGCGGGCCTCGATCCCAGGACCCCGGGATCATGACCTGAGCAGAAGGCAGACGCTTAACGACTGAGCCACCGAGGCACCCCTATCCTTTGTCCATTTTCTGTTGCGTGTTCAACTGTTTGGTATCAGTTCCTAGGATATCTCATTAGATCAGTGGATAGGATAAACAGAAACGGATGCCTTGCTTCAGTCGGTCGAGGGGACGCTCTGCTGGCAAAGGAGGGTGGGCAACCCATGAGAAGAAATCCTTTGCAGGGTTTGTAGAAATTTCAGTTCAGGAAACGATCCTAGACCCAGGACGATTTGTTGCTCCGTTTTTCTACCGGAGACCATAAGGTTTCTCGGGGTAGGAGGCACACCTGTCATTCGGTCTTGGCACATAGCAGTCATTCAAGAAATATTTCTTGAACTATGGATAAACCCTGATCTGTAACACTCATAGCCTCCCTCCCCGCCCCCCGCCCTCAGTCACCCCAGGAACCTAATTAAATGTTCCAACCATCGGATCCCAAAGTTGCTCAAACCTGCTAGGAGTTGGGGAGAAGGAAAAGAAATGAGTAGGAAAGGTGATGTTCAGAGTCTCGTGGGGATGAGGCACGGAGAGGTGACACGTGGCTATTTCTGTTGGCACCTGAAGGGACCGATCAAAGGACCGTGTTGCATCACGACACAGGGCAACAAACCAGGAAAACGAGAAGAGATTCTGGGGTGGATGTTCTAGATTTGAGTGTCTGTCTGTTTTTAAGTTTCAGCCTATGGGAGGAAAAGAAGTCTCTTGTAATAAAGTCGAGACAGTCACAGTTTCCTCCCCATGTGGGCTGCGGTTTTGAAGAAGGATGCGCACTGGGTGGAAGGATTCTGGATTCTCATCGTTAGCTAGATTCAGTTTCCGTAATCATGAGTCCTCCTGGAGATTTTAACCCTAATCTGCCCTAGAATTTATAGGAGTGTAAAAAAGACCCGATGGTTACAGGTTGAGAGAATCTGCAGGAACCATGCGTTTAAGGAAGAATCGCTGGAAATCTCTGACAACAGAAAGGTATTTAATCAAGAGTACATTGTGAGTGCTCAACAAACGTCTTCAAGGTGACTGGAAAAACCAGGAGAGTCACAGGTGAGCAGGAACTCTCCGTTTCTACTGTGGTCACAAAGCCACGTGCAATCGTCAGTCAGGCCTTTCTGGCATTCAGGCAGAGGACTATCAAAAAGCCTGAAGGGGGCCGTTGTCTCTGGGACGAGACACAAAGTCGGTATGTTTATACCAGGTGTCCGCAAGCTACAGCCGGCCAGCAAATTTGCCCAGGCTTGTTTGTGTTGTTTTTGTTTTTGTTTTTTAAGATTTTATTCATCTATTTGACAGAGAGCACAAGCTGGAGGAGCAGCAGGCAGAGGGAGGGAGAGGCAGGCTCCCCGCTGAGCAGGGAGCCCGAGAGGGGCTCGATCCCAGGACCCTGGGATCATGATGACCTGAGCCGAAGGCAGATGCTTAACCCACTGAGCCACCCAGGCGCCTGGCCAGGCGCGTTCTGGTATGCTGAGAGCCCACAACGCATTTTACATTTTTAAAGGGTTGTAGAAGAATAGGTCACAGAGACCTTTTGGGGCCCTTGAAGCCTAAAAACCATTTACTATCTGGCCCTGTAGAGAGACAGTATGCCGCCCCATTAACTCGGAGGGTAATGAAACTTTTTACCTTCGTGCAGGATTTTGAAAAGCACGGTGAAGGGGAAGATGGGTGGCCTGTGTGCGCTCCTACATCGCATTTAAAAGTAACCGCGGTTTAACGAAGTAAACTGCTTCAACCCCAAAGGCAGGAGCAAGACGAGAGATCGATGGTATCCTGGGTGGCTCAGTCGTTGAGCGTCTGCCTTCGGCTCGGGTCATGATCCTGGGATCGAGCCCCGCATCGGGGTCCCCGCTCGGCGGGAGGCCTGCTTCTCTCTCGCTGTCTCTCTGTGTCAAATAAACTCCTAAAAAAAAAAAAGAAAAGAAAAGGGGATCCTGACCAGTTCCGTCTCTTCACCAGCCGATAGAAAAAGACACAATTCCTCCCGACTGTAACCCAAAAGCGAGGAAAAAAAGACAAAACACAGAACCTTACTGAGCAAGAAACAAGTCCCTAGTAAGCTTTAGCTAAAACAGTATTTACAACCTCAGCAGCAGCGAACAAACCACCTTAGAAAAACCAACTCACCACACCAAAAAAAAAAAAAATTAGGTGAAACAACAACAACAACCTGTCATTAAATACCAAGCATTTAACCCCCGAAGGGTGCACCGTTCCCGGAAGTACTGCAATACCAGGTCGATGCGCGGAGTGGACGGAGCAAGCTCCTAGACCATCTCCCAGCTCCAAAAATCCATTTAATATATTGTCCTCGGGTAGAGAACGTATCAGATATTAAGCTGATAAGAACAGATACTACACTTGATCTTAGCCAAAAGGCCGAGAAGCGATGCCCGACGCCCCGCCCTCGCCGCCACCGCCGCGCCGCCAGCCATATCGCACTCACGGTGAGCCAAGTCGCGCTCATCCCACCGCTCGCTTCCCTCGCTTCTCGGACAGTGCCGTGGCAGTCACCGCCCTGGTGCAGAGCTTTTAGTTCTCTACATTTTAAAAGAGGAACGGTGCGTCTGGCGTTGCTCCGTCGCTCGCCGCGGAGCGCCATCTCTAATTTGAATGCCCCGCCCCTTCCGCGCAGGGAGGCGTGGCCGCGCCGGAGAGGAACCTGGGCGGCGGCCCAGCTCCCTCCTCGGTGTAAAGCTTTTGCTGGCCTGAGGGGAGACCAAGGGAATTGGGGATGTGTCTGGAGAGGGGGGCTGTGGAAGGGCCTGGGGCAGAGTGGCCCGCGTTTCCAGGACACTCGTCGGGTCATCACGGTAGGACCCTACAGGCTTTCTGGGTCCAGGCCGCTGGGAACCAACCCAGAAGCGCCCGGTGGGGTCACCTGGAAAGGGCTCCAGAGTCAAGTTGGGACCCGAGACGGGGCCCTGACAGGGTGGCCACCCTGCCCCATCAGCAGGGCCCGTGGGCAAACTACCTCACCTCCTGAGCCTCCGTTTCCCCAGTGGAGAAGTGGTAACCTTCGTACCTCCCTTAGAGGGATTTAGGGAACGCAGACGTAGCTAATGAGGTGACCTTGGTGTCAGTCATCTAGAATATGGGTCCTGGGTCCCACGAGGCACCAGTGAAGAGGTCACTGTGGCACTGAAGGGATGGAGCGATGTACGCAATAAAATAGACACGCTTCTTGTTTGGGTCACACCCGTGCTCAGTGCTTTCTTCAGGTCAAACTTGCAAAGTTTACCTACAGATGGAGCAGCTGAGGCACAGAGGTGGAGCAACTCGCCCAGGACCACACCGTTGGCTTAGTGGAAGAGGCCGGCTGGGCCTGGGAAGCCGAGAGCACAGGGCCTAGAAAGGGCACCAAGAAAGGAGAAGAGCGATTCTTTTTTTTAAAGGTTTTATTTATTTATTTGACAGAGCGCGACAGCGAGAGAGGGAACACAGCGGGGGGTGGGGGGTGGGAGAGGGAGAAGCAGGCTCCCCGCTGGGCAGGGAGCCCGATGCAGGACTCGATCCCAGGACCCTGGAATCATGACCCGAGCGGAAGGCAGATGCTTAACGACTGCGCCACCCAGGCGCCCCGAGAAGAGTGATTCTCGTGTGCGCAGCCCCCGAGGAGACTAAGCGTTGCTGAGCCTGATCACAGGTCTTCTTCCCGCAGACGGGCCGCAAGCCGCGGTCGGCTGCAGCACCTAAGAGCATCGGCTCCGAATACCTGGCCTCTAAGCCCGGTTCACCTAGTGTGACCTAGTGTGTTCCTTGGCCTCCTCGATTCACCCTCCCCCTTCCACCCGTTATCTCTAAACTGGGAGATGATGACATGAGAAATTAGTGCACATCATTATTGGGAATGACGAGACATGGTTGGGATATAGTACATCTGGGAGAGCCAAACACAGGGAAAGTATCTCAGGCAAGTCACTTCTCTGCAGCCTCCTCAAGTAGAAAGTGAGAATATGAACAGCCGGCATAGACTCCTGGGCTTCATCTTCCCTCCTCCACCCAGGGCCCCGGCTTCTCCCTTACCTGGCTTTCTTTTATCCCGTAGCACGGGATCCTTCCACGTTTAAACACCTGTCTATTGCCTTTTAGCTCAATGGCGTGTAAGCTCTAGAGCAGGGATCTTGGTCTGTGTTGTCCACATTTACATCTCCGGCGCTTTGAACAGCACCCGGACGCTTAGTCTATTTAGTCGAATAAATGAATGAATAAATAGTATATCGTGTGATCCGTACATATACAAAGGGATTAGCAAACCTCTTGTGGCTTGTGATACTTAGAACCTTCGCTGTGTTCTGCTACAGTTCTGCTCGCTCTCATGCTTACGAGGCCATCGTGTGCTCACTAAGTTAACTTTGCGGGCGTTTTGATCTTTAGAATGAGGTGCTTCGGATTGCAGAGCTGCGTGTTCTGTCATGGCAAAGGAGTATTTCCCATGGTAAAGTAGTGATTTCCCATTCTAGGGGGCGCCTGGTTGGCTCAGTCGGTGGAGCACGGGACTCTTGATCTCAGGGTCTGAGTTCAAGCCCCATGTTGGGTGTGGAGCCTACTTAAAGATGAATAAAGAAAATATCTTTAGAAATGATTCCCCGTCCTAGTTCCTGCACTGGCTCCTTGTGAGTTTGGGTAACGTGGGTGTCCCTTAGCCAGCTCACATCGATGGGCACAGACCAAAGTGCTTGCAAAGTTAGGGGCACACCAAGATGTGACGGTCAGGCCCTTGTCCAAATGTCCTGCAAACCCCCCAGGGACCCCCTGACTGTCGCTTCAGGGGAGTTGGGAATGATAAGCCGGGGACAGAGACTCGAAGAGCACAGCTAGCTTTCTCGGCCGGCGCCTGTTTCCCACAGCCTTGCCCAACCGTCCTGTTATCAGACTCTTGCGTAATATAATATCCAGTTGTATCTTTACCAGCAAGGTTGTTCATCTTTCCGTGTGGTTAAGATCCGCTATTGTTTTCTGTGAACCGAGTGTTCATAGTCTTTGCCCATTGTCCTTTGAATTGTTGATCTTGTTTGCATTCCCACCTCTAGCTCACTTCCTATTTGTCCTAGTATATGAGTTCCCGTATAAATCGGACTTCTTTTCTGGATGGCTACCCAGTTGTCCCAGCATCATATATGGAATGGCCCATCTAATCATCGGTTTCAGATGCCACCTGTATCATGTAAAAAAAAGTCCTCATATATATTTACATCTATTTCTGGATGTTTCTTTGCTTTTTTTTTTTTTTTCTTTTTTCTTTTCTAGGATCTTATGTTTAAGTAATCTCTATATCCTCCAACCCTGAGATCAAGAGTCGCACGCTCTACCGACTGAGCCAGCCAGGCCGCCCCTGGATTTTTGTTTTGAAAAACCTTCTGATAACCTGTTTTTTAAAAATTTTGATTCAGGGGCTCCTGGATGGCGCAGTCAGTTAAGTGTCTGGCACTGGTTTCAGCTCAGGTCATGATCGCAGGGTCCTGGCATCCTTGCTCAGTGCTCAGCTCGGCAGAGTCTGAGATTCTCTCTCCTTCTCCCTCTGCCCTCTCACTCGCGTGCGCTCTGTCTCTCTCAAATAAATCTTTAAATAGAATCGTAAATTAATTTAAAGTTTTTTTTTAAAAAGACTTTGTTTATTTATTTGACAGAGAGAGGCACAGGGAGAGAGGGGACACAAGCAGGGGGAGAGGGAGAGGGAGAAGCGGACTTCCCGCTGAGCAGGGAGCCCGACGCGGGGCTCGATCCCAGCACCCCGGGATCATGACCTGAGCCGAAGGCAGACGCTTAACGACTGAGCCACCCAGGCCCCCCCAGTTTTTTTTAAATTTTTATTGTTATGTTAATCACCATACCTTACATCATTAGTTTTAGATGTAGTGTTCCATGATTCATTGTTTGTGCATAACACCCAGTGCTCCATGCAGAACGTGCCCTCCTCAATACCCATCACCAGGCTAACCCATCCTCCCACCCCCTCCCCTCTAGAACCCTCAGTTTGTTTTTCAGAGTCCATCGTCTCTCATGGTTCGTCTGGCGCCCCACAAATTTTTGATTCAACTGATTCTTTGGTGTCACACCTGCTCTGCACGTGTCACCGCGTGGGCCCTGGGATCACACAGGTGAACGTGCCCTTGTCCCTGTGGTCAGCCAGGGGCATCTGCCATGCTCTCCCAGTCCTCTCCTGCTGCCCTTCAACCCCATCCGCTCCTCACAGAGCTGTTGGGGAAGCCTATGCACAACCAGAGAACGACTGCCCGTGCCAAGGCTGCCAACTCCAGGTGCCAAGTGTTCCGTCCTCGGGCTCCAGAGGGCTGTTGGGTCCCTGCCAGCATCCTCAAGTCCGGGCCCCACCGCACCCGCTCTGCCTGGTCCTGCGGCGGCCCTGCCTTCATTTCAGTGTCCCCACTGTCCTCTTACACAGCTCCATCAGGTTCTTTCCATCACCTCAGCTTTCATACCTACTTGAAGAGACCTGGTTGGAGAGACCGACCGTTTTGTTTCCTCGGACTTCCTCGTCCTTCTCTCTGACCCTTCCCTCTCCCCCTCAGTCCTTCTCCCCTTCTCCTTTTCCCCAGTTACAAACAAAAGCTTTTACTTCTACGACTGGCATCAGAACCACCGGGTCAGTCGGTCAGACTTTGCAGTGGGGAAAGGAGATTGTTTTTTCTAGCAACAGCCGGCTAAGTTGGGGCCACATATACCTGTGTTAAAAATGACTCGAGGGGTGTCTGGGTGGCTCACACGTTAAGTGTCTGCCTTTGGCTCAGGTCATGATCCCCGGGTCCTGAAATCGAGCCCCGCATCGGGCTCCGTGCTCCGCAGGAAGCCTGCTTCTCCCTCTCCCGCTCCCCCTGCTGGTGTTCCCTCTCTCGCTGTGTCTCTCTCTGTCCAATAAATAAATAAAACCTAAAATAAATAAATGAATAAAAATGACTCGAGGTGGGACAGTTTGCCACAGTCTCGCTGCTCAAAGTGTCGTCCCCAGACCAGCAGCACCGGGGTCCCGTGAGCATGTTGGAGATGCAGAACCACAGGCTTTTTAACAAGACTCTCCTGGAATGCACGAAGTGTTCTGCGATGGGACCTGATGGCTGAGGGAGAGAGACAGAGAGAAGCAGCAAACACAGTTTTCCGGACCTCCACTCTCACTACCAATATACGCAACCCAATTAATTCCTCACCATTCTTCTCTCACCCTTACCCTCTAAGTCCCTAAGGAGAGTCTGCAAAGCAGTTTCTAGAATCTTCTGGCGGTGAGACGGAGAAAAGGAGAGTGCCCATAACACACCAGCTAAATGTTTCGTTTATCTTTTTAGGTTGTCAGTGACTGGGGAGCCTCCAAGAACTGGGGAGGAGATAATAAAAAAGCACAGGAAAAACTCAGGGTCATTAATTAGACGCACTTGAACGTTCCCTGAGAGACGTGAACAAAGAAGCGTGGAGCTGTTCCACTGTATTTCTCTGACATGGGTGGGTGTTACTCCAAGCCTGAAAACCTTGGACGTAGGACTACCCCAGAGTTACAGATGATCGAGGCAATGCATGTGGGCCAGCGGAGTGCCTGCCCCCCAACCTCCCACCCCAAATGTGTTCAGGCTCCTGGGGCTAAAATATAAGGGTTTGTGTGCTGGAGAGCAAGTTGCGTGTCCAGCTAGACTAGATCCGTAAAACTAGTTCGACTCAACCGAGGACGGGGCTTCAAAACTTACTGCCATTATTTAGCACCCACTGTGTGCCAGCTAACCCCCACATTTTCTTTTTGGTCTTTCAACAATCCCAAAGAGAAGGTGTTATTTATGGTATTTTACATCTGAAGAAACTAAGGCTGCCAAGGCCCACCTCTCAACTTCTTCGGGTTTCTTCCTCTTCTTCCTCCACCAGTATAAGGGGACCCTTACTCTTGGCTGGTGGTTTTACATGTCGTTATTGGTGGGTCCTTATTCCCATGCACACTGTGATAAAATGGATCAAACCGATCCCTGTTCAACAGATGAGAAAACTGAGCTTTAGAAGGAGCTTCCAGCTAACTAGACTTGGGGACAGACTCAGGTGTAGCGCTGGGCTGGATAGAAGAGAAAGGAGAGAAGAGAGAGGAGAGCGGAAAGAGGAGAGAGAAAGAGAAAAAAAGAGGAAGGAGGCGGGAGATAATAAAGGAGACCTTGTCAGTTTGTCCCTACACCAACCACTAGAAAAAGGTGTAGCTCCTTCCGGGTTCAGCCTGGGAGCGAAAAACAGAAAATCCTGTTCAGTTTAAGAGTCACGTTTCCCGGCAGGTTTCCTATCCAAACGTCTCCTCCCAAAACGCACTACCGAAGAGGGGATCTACAGAAGGCCGAGCAACGGGGTAGTTCAAAACCCCGGAAAAGGCTAAGCGAACACACTAGAGGAAAAAAACAAAAAAACCCCCCAAAAGCCCGCTATAACACGCTAACACTGATATTGGCTACTGTATATTTAACCCCCGAGGGGGTGCACCGTTCCCGGAAGTACTGCAATACCAGGCCGATGCGCGGAGTGGACGGAGCAAGCTCCTAGACCATCTCCCAGCTCCAAAAATCCATTTAATATATTGTCCTCGGGTAGAGGACGTATCAGATATTAAACTGATAAGAACAGATACTACACTTGATCTTAGCCAAAAGGCCGAGAAGCGATGCCCGACGCCCCGCCCTCGCCGCCACCGCCGCGCCGCCAGCCATATCGCACTCACGGTGAGCCCAGTCGCGCTCATCCCACCGCTCGCTTCCCTCGCTTCTCGGACAGTGCTATGGCAGTCACCGCCCTGGTGCAGAGCTTTTAGTTCTCTGCATTTTAAGATTGGTGCGTCTGTCGTTGCTACGTCTGTCTGTCTCTGTCTCTCGCTCTGTCTCTGTCTCTCTGTAACGCCATATCTAATTTGAATGGCCCGCCTTTTCCCCGCCCCGGGAGGCGTGGTCACAGCGGGCTGACCGTCAGGGCGGGGCATTGGATCCGGGATGCGGGGGCTCGGTCTCAACTTGGGTACAGACGGAGAGAAAAGACAGGACCAGAGAGGGTTGGGGGTGACGGCAATAGGGGCCTGTGGAAGGGAGCTCTTGGCGGAGTTGGCCCTGAAGAAGAGTCGCGAGACGTAGTCACTAGAAACGCTTGGACTGTATCGTATTAAGTCCGTCCTACGCCGGCGGAAAGACGATTCTCGTACCTGCCAGTTGAGGGGCTCGTTCTGAGTTAGGGGAGCGGAAGGTCTGGAGGAGGGGCTTCCCGGAGCGGGGAGGGTAGCCTCCCTGCAAGGCGGAAGGCAGATCATAGAAAGTGCGGAGAGAGGAGGCGTGTCACATCGGGAGGCCGGGCTGGGCCGCTGGAGGGATTTTCTCAAACTCCAGTACCGGGGTCGATCCGTGCTTCTGGGAGAATGAATCGTATCTCGGGCTTCGTACGTAAAGCTCCCTGCGCCTGGGACATCGTTTGCCTTCACGTCTTCCTCACTTGGCTGCTTATGCAGATATCTGGATTCCGCTTGGGTGTCACCTCCCCCTGGAAGCCTTCTTTACAGACCCTTCTATACCCTACCTCCGGTCTGATTAGCAGTCCTCATGCATTTCATCCCACCTGCTAATTCGTTTCAGGTACACCACTCACTACCTTTTCGGGCAATCCTTGATCTCCCCCGCTTGAAATCTGAGATCATTGAGGGAGGTGACCCTCATCAGTATTTATCTCTGTATCCCATCACTAGCTTAGTGCTTGGCAGGTAGTAGGTGGTCAGCAAACGTTTGTTGAGTGAAGAAGTGATCCCCAGGTCAGACTGAATCAGAGAGGCAATTAGGAGGCTACTGGCCTGGTCCAGGGGTGATGGGGCTGGAAGATCTGGTCAGGGGTGGTGGCACACGACAGAGGAGAGATGACTGTCAGGGATGCTCTGGGTATCAAGGCCAATCAATTCCTAAACCCCCTCCCCTGACGTTTCCTTGTGGCAAAGACTGCAGCTGGCTGCTCAGTCAGCATTTACCTTTCATATTCTCCTTCCTAGAGAACTAGAGTTTGTTTTTTTTTTTTAAGATTTTATTTATTTGCGAGAGAGAGAATGAGAGACGGAGAGCATGAGAGGGAGGAGGGTCAGAGGGAGAAGCAGACTCCCTGCTGAGCAGGGAGCCCGACGCGGGACTCGATTCCGGGACTCCAGGATCATGACCTGAGCCGAAGGCAGTCGCTTAACCAACTGAGCCACCCAGGCGCCCCTAGAGAACTTCAGTTTACTTGGGGTGGTTAATATTTCTTTCATTTGATCTCAGACAAACTAGAAGGTATCATGGATGTAAGACGGAAACCCAGTCAGTCACTTCACCCTGCAGGATGGAGAGCCTGTTCTCAGGTGTTGCCAGCCCCTGGGCCGAGTGCTCTATGTATTACCTCACTTAATTCACTCGACAACCCTACAAGGTGGATATTATTGTAATTATCCAGGGCCAGGATTGTGGTGAGGCCAATGAGGCCCCCTCCTTGGGGGGGGCGATTTAAGAGAATGTCCCCCCCCAAACTCTTAATAATTAATAAAGAACAATTAAATTAATAATATTTTAAGATAGGGGATGCCCGTGTGGCTCAGTGGGTTGAGTGTCTGCCTTTGGCTCAAGTCATGATCCCAGGGTCCTGGTATCCAGTCCCAAGGGGGGCTCCCTGCTCAGTGGGGAGCCTGCTACTCCCTCTCCCTCAGCTGCTCCCCCTGCTTGTGCTTGCTCTCTCTGTCAAATAAATAAATAAAATCTTTAAAAAAATAATATTTTAAGACAATTTATTTAGATATATTCACGTATATACATATATTATTGGTTTAATTGCTTCTCACCTTGGTAGAGGTTTTGTTGCTACTCTATCCCCAGCACCTCAGACAGTGCTCAGCACATATTTGGCGCCTGATAAATATTTCTTGAATGAGGGGCGCCTGGGTGGCTCAGTCGTTAAGCGTCTGCCTTCAGCTCAGGTCATGATCCCAGGGTCCTGGGATCGAGCCCCGCATCGGGCTCCCTGCTCAGCGGGAAGCCTGCTTCTCTCTCTCCCACTCCCCCTGCTTGTGTTCCCTCTCTCACTGTGTCTCTCTCTGTCAAATAAATAAATAAAACCTAAAATAAATAAAAATGACTTGAGGTGGGACAGTTTGCCACAGTCTCGCTGCTCAAAGTGTCGTCCCCAGACCAGCAGCACCGGGGTCCCGTGAGCATGTTGGAGATGCAGAACCACAGGCTTTTTAACAAGACTCTCCTGGAATGCACGAAGTGTTCTGCGACGGGACCTGATGGCTGAGGGAGAGAGACAGAGAAGCAGCAAACACAGTTTTCCGGACCTCCACTCTCACTACCAATATACGCAACCCAATTCCTCACCATTCTTCTCTCACCCTTACCTTCTAAGTCCCTGAGGAGAGTCTGCAAAGCAGTTTCTAGAATCTTCTGGCGGTGAGACAGAGAAAAGGAGGGTGCCCATAACACATGAGCTAAATGTTTCGTTTATCTTTTTAGGTTGTTAGTGACTGGGGAGCCTCCAAGAACTGGGGAGGAGATAATAAAAAAGCACAGGAAAAACTCAGGGTCATTAATTAGACGCACTTGAACGTTCCCTGAGAGACGTGAACGTTCCCTGAGAGACGTGAACAAAGAAGCGTGGAGCTGTTCCACTGTATTTCTCTGACACGGGTGGGTGTTACTCCAAGCCTGAAAACCTTGGACGTAGGACTACCCCAGAGTTACAGATGATCGAGGCAATGCATGTGGGCCAGCGGAGTGCCTGCCCCCCAACCTCCCACCCCAAATGTGTTCAGGATCCTGGGGCTAAAATATAAGGTTTGCGTGCTGGAGAGCAAGTTGCGTGTCCAGCTAGACTAGATCCGTAAAACTAGTTCGACTCAACCGAGGACGGGGCTTCAAAACTTGCCTGCCATTATTTAGCACCCACTGTGTGCCAGCTAACCCCCACATTTTCTTTTTGGTCTTTCAACAATCCCAAAGAGAAGGTGTTATTTATGGTATTTTACATCTGAAGAAACTAAGGCTGCCAAGGCCCACCTCTCAACTTCTTCAGGTTTCTTCCTCTTCTTCCTCCACCAGTATAAGGGGACCCTTACTCTTGGCTGGTGGTTTTACATTTGGTTATTGGTGGGTCCTTATTCCCATGTACACTGTGATAAAATGGATCAAACCGATCCCTGTTCAACAGATGAGAAAATTGAGCTTTAGAAGGAGCTTCCAGCTAACTAGACTTGGGGACAGACTCAGGTGTAGCGCCGGGCTGGATAGAAGAGAAAGGAGAGAAGAGGAGAGAGGAGAGCAGAAAGAGGAGAGAAAAAGAGAAAGAAAGAGGAAGGAGGCGGGAGATAAGAAAGGAGACCTTGTCAGTTTGTCCCTACACCAACCACTAGAAAAAGGTGTAGCTCCTTCCGGGTTCAGCCTGGGAGCGAAAAACAGAAAATCCTGTTCAGTTTAAGAGTCACGTTTCCCGGCAGGTTTCCTATCCAAACGTCTCCTCCCAAAACGCACTACCGAAGAGGGGATCTACAGAACGCCGAGCAACCCGGTAGTTCAAAACCCCGGAAAAGGCTAAGCGAACACACCAGGGGAAAACAACAACAACAAAAACCCCCAAAAGCCCGCTATAACACGCTAACACTGATATTGGCTACTGTATATTTAACCCCCGAGGGGGTGCACCGTTCCCGGAAGTACTGCAATACCAGGCCGATGCGCGGAGTGGACGGAGCAAGCTCCTAGACCATCTCCCAGCTCCAAAAATCCATTTAATATATTGTCCTCGGGTAGAGGACGTATCAGATATTAAACTGATAAGAACAGATACTACACTTGATCTTAGCCAAAAGGCCGAGAAGCGATGCCCGACGCCCCGCCCTCGCCGCCACCGCCGCGCCGCCAGCCATATCGCACTCACGGTGAGCCCAGTCGCGCTCATCCCACCGCTCGCTTCCCTCGCTTCTCGGACAGTCCTATGGCAGTCACCGCCCTGGTGCAGAGCTTTTAGTTCTCTGCATTTTAAGATTGGTGCGTCTGTCGTTGCTACGTCTGTCTGTCTCTGTCTCTCGCTCTGTCTCTGTCTCTCTGTAACGCCATATCTAATTTGAATGGCCCGCCTTTTCCCCGCCCCGGGAGGCGTGGTCACAGCGGGCTGACCGTCAGGGCGGGGCATTGGATCCGGGATGCGGGGGCTCGGTCTCAACTTGGGTACAGACGGAGAGAAAAGACAGGACCAGAGAGGGTTGGGGGTGACGGCAATAGGGGCCTGTGGAAGGGAGCTCTTGGCGGAGTTGGCCCTGAAGAAGAGTCGCGAGACGTAGTCACTAGAAACGCTTGGACTGTATCGTATTAAGTCCGTCCTACGCCGGCGGAAAGACGATTCTCGTACCTGCCAGTTGAGGGGCTCGTTCTGAGTTAGGGGAGCGGAAGGTCTGGAGGAGGGGCTTCCCGGAGCGGGGAGGGTAGCCTCCCTGCAAGGCGGAAGGCAGATCATAGAAAGTGCGGAGAGAGGAGGCGTGTCACATCGGGAGGCCGGGCTGGGCCGCTGGAGGGATTTTCTCAAACTCCAGTACCGGGGTCGATCCGTGCTTCTGGGAGAATGAATCGTATCTCGGGCTTCGTACGTAAAGCTCCCTGCGCCTGGGACATCGTTTGCCTTCACGTCTTCCTCACTTGGCTGCTTATGCAGATATCTGGATTCCGCTTGGGTGTCACCTCCCCCTGGAAGCCTTCTTTACAGACCCTTCTATACCCTACCTCCGGTCTGATTAGCAGTCCTCATGCATTTCATCCCACCTGCTAATTCGTTTCAGGTACACCACTCACTACCTTTTCGGGCAATCCTTGATCTCCCCCGCTTGAAATCTGAGATCATTGAGGGAGGTGACCCTCATCAGTATTTATCTCTGTATCCCATCACTAGCTTAGTGCTTGGCAGGTAGTAGGTGGTCAGCAAACGTTTGTTGAGTGAAGAAGTGATCCCCAGGTCAGACTGAATCAGAGAGGCAATTAGGAGGCTACTGGCCTGGTCCAGGGGTGATGGGGCTGGAAGATCTGGTCAGGGGTGGTGGCACACGACAGAGGAGAGATGACTGTCAGGGATGCTCTGGGTATCAAGGCCAATCAATTCCTAAACCCCCTCCCCTGACGTTTCCTTGTGGCAAAGACTGCAGCTGGCTGCTCAGTCAGCATTTACCTTTCATATTCTCCTTCCTAGAGAACTAGAGTTTGTTTTTTTTTTTTAAGATTTTATTTATTTGCGAGAGAGAGAATGAGAGACGGAGAGCATGAGAGGGAGGAGGGTCAGAGGGAGAAGCAGACTCCCTGCTGAGCAGGGAGCCCGACGCGGGACTCGATTCCGGGACTCCAGGATCATGACCTGAGCCGAAGGCAGTCGCTTAACCAACTGAGCCACCCAGGCGCCCCTAGAGAACTTCAGTTTACTTGGGGTGGTTAATATTTCTTTCATTTGATCTCAGACAAACTAGAAGGTATCATGGATGTAAGACGGAAACCCAGTCAGTCACTTCACCCTGCAGGATGGAGAGCCTGTTCTCAGGTGTTGCCAGCCCCTGGGCCGAGTGCTCTATGTATTACCTCACTTAATTCACTCGACAACCCTACAAGGTGGATATTATTGTAATTATCCAGGGCCAGGATTGTGGTGAGGCCAATGAGGCCCCCTCCTTGGGGGGGGCGATTTAAGAGAATGTCCCCCCCCAAACTCTTAATAATTAATAAAGAACAATTAAATTAATAATATTTTAAGATAGGGGATGCCCGTGTGGCTCAGTGGGTTGAGTGTCTGCCTTTGGCTCAAGTCATGATCCCAGGGTCCTGGTATCCAGTCCCAAGGGGGGCTCCCTGCTCAGTGGGGAGCCTGCTACTCCCTCTCCCTCAGCTGCTCCCCCTGCTTGTGCTTGCTCTCTCTGTCAAATAAATAAATAAAATCTTTAAAAAAATAATATTTTAAGACAATTTATTTAGATATATTCACGTATATACATATATTATTGGTTTAATTGCTTCTCACCTTGGTAGAGGTTTTGTTGCTACTCTATCCCCAGCACCTCAGACAGTGCTCAGCACATATTTGGCGCCTGATAAATATTTCTTGAATGAGGGGCGCCTGGGTGGCTCAGTCGTTAAGCGTCTGCCTTCAGCTCAGGTCATGATCCCAGGGTCCTGGGATCGAGCCCCGCATCGGGCTCCCTGCTCAGCGGGAAGCCTGCTTCTCTCTCTCCCACTCCCCCTGCTTGTGTTCCCTCTCTCACTGTGTCTCTCTCTGTCAAATAAATAAATAAAACCTAAAATAAATAAAAATGACTTGAGGTGGGACAGTTTGCCACAGTCTCGCTGCTCAAAGTGTCGTCCCCAGACCAGCAGCACCGGGGTCCCGTGAGCATGTTGGAGATGCAGAACCACAGGCTTTTTAACAAGACTCTCCTGGAATGCACGAAGTGTTCTGCGACGGGACCTGATGGCTGAGGGAGAGAGACAGAGAAGCAGCAAACACAGTTTTCCGGACCTCCACTCTCACTACCAATATACGCAACCCAATTCCTCACCATTCTTCTCTCACCCTTACCTTCTAAGTCCCTGAGGAGAGTCTGCAAAGCAGTTTCTAGAATCTTCTGGCGGTGAGACAGAGAAAAGGAGGGTGCCCATAACACATGAGCTAAATGTTTCGTTTATCTTTTTAGGTTGTTAGTGACTGGGGAGCCTCCAAGAACTGGGGAGGAGATAATAAAAAAGCACAGGAAAAACTCAGGGTCATTAATTAGACGCACTTGAACGTTCCCTGAGAGACGTGAACGTTCCCTGAGAGACGTGAACAAAGAAGCGTGGAGCTGTTCCACTGTATTTCTCTGACACGGGTGGGTGTTACTCCAAGCCTGAAAACCTTGGACGTAGGACTACCCCAGAGTTACAGATGATCGAGGCAATGCATGTGGGCCAGCGGAGTGCCTGCCCCCCAACCTCCCACCCCAAATGTGTTCAGGATCCTGGGGCTAAAATATAAGGTTTGCGTGCTGGAGAGCAAGTTGCGTGTCCAGCTAGACTAGATCCGTAAAACTAGTTCGACTCAACCGAGGACGGGGCTTCAAAACTTGCCTGCCATTATTTAGCACCCACTGTGTGCCAGCTAACCCCCACATTTTCTTTTTGGTCTTTCAACAATCCCAAAGAGAAGGTGTTATTTATGGTATTTTACATCTGAAGAAACTAAGGCTGCCAAGGCCCACCTCTCAACTTCTTCAGGTTTCTTCCTCTTCTTCCTCCACCAGTATAAGGGGACCCTTACTCTTGGCTGGTGGTTTTACATTTGGTTATTGGTGGGTCCTTATTCCCATGTACACTGTGATAAAATGGATCAAACCGATCCCTGTTCAACAGATGAGAAAATTGAGCTTTAGAAGGAGCTTCCAGCTAACTAGACTTGGGGACAGACTCAGGTGTAGCGCCGGGCTGGATAGAAGAGAAAGGAGAGAAGAGGAGAGAGGAGAGCAGAAAGAGGAGAGAAAAAGAGAAAGAAAGAGGAAGGAGGCGGGAGATAAGAAAGGAGACCTTGTCAGTTTGTCCCTACACCAACCACTAGAAAAAGGTGTAGCTCCTTCCGGGTTCAGCCTGGGAGCGAAAAACAGAAAATCCTGTTCAGTTTAAGAGTCACGTTTCCCGGCAGGTTTCCTATCCAAACGTCTCCTCCCAAAACGCACTACCGAAGAGGGGATCTACAGAACGCCGAGCAACCCGGTAGTTCAAAACCCCGGAAAAGGCTAAGCGAACACACCAGGGGAAAACAACAACAACAAAAACCCCCAAAAGCCCGCTATAACACGCTAACACTGATATTGGCTACTGTATATTTAACCCCCGAGGGGGTGCACCGTTCCCGGAAGTACTGCAATACCAGGCCGATGCGCGGAGTGGACGGAGCAAGCTCCTAGACCATCTCCCAGCTCCAAAAATCCATTTAATATATTGTCCTCGGGTAGAGGACGTATCAGATATTAAACTGATAAGAACAGATACTACACTTGATCTTAGCCAAAAGGCCGAGAAGCGATGCCCGACGCCCCGCCCTCGCCGCCACCGCCGCGCCGCCAGCCATATCGCACTCACGGTGAGCCCAGTCGCGCTCATCCCACCGCTCGCTTCCCTCGCTTCTCGGACAGTCCTATGGCAGTCACCGCCCTGGTGCAGAGCTTTTAGTTCTCTGCATTTTAAGATTGGTGCGTCTGTCGTTGCTACGTCTGTCTGTCTCTGTCTCTCGCTCTGTCTCTGTCTCTCTGTAACGCCATATCTAATTTGAATGGCCCGCCTTTTCCCCGCCCCGGGAGGCGTGGTCACAGCGGGCTGACCGTCAGGGCGGGGCATTGGATCCGGGATGCGGGGGCTCGGTCTCAACTTGGGTACAGACGGAGAGAAAAGACAGGACCAGAGAGGGTTGGGGGTGACGGCAATAGGGGCCTGTGGAAGGGAGCTCTTGGCGGAGTTGGCCCTGAAGAAGAGTCGCGAGACGTAGTCACTAGAAACGCTTGGACTGTATCGTATTAAGTCCGTCCTACGCCGGCGGAAAGACGATTCTCGTACCTGCCAGTTGAGGGGCTCGTTCTGAGTTAGGGGAGCGGAAGGTCTGGAGGAGGGGCTTCCCGGAGCGGGGAGGGTAGCCTCCCTGCAAGGCGGAAGGCAGATCATAGAAAGTGCGGAGAGAGGAGGCGTGTCACATCGGGAGGCCGGGCTGGGCCGCTGGAGGGATTTTCTCAAACTCCAGTACCGGGGTCGATCCGTGCTTCTGGGAGAATGAATCGTATCTCGGGCTTCGTACGTAAAGCTCCCTGCGCCTGGGACATCGTTTGCCTTCACGTCTTCCTCACTTGGCTGCTTATGCAGATATCTGGATTCCGCTTGGGTGTCACCTCCCCCTGGAAGCCTTCTTTACAGACCCTTCTATACCCTACCTCCGGTCTGATTAGCAGTCCTCATGCATTTCATCCCACCTGCTAATTCGTTTCAGGTACACCACTCACTACCTTTTCGGGCAATCCTTGATCTCCCCCGCTTGAAATCTGAGATCATTGAGGGAGGTGACCCTCATCAGTATTTATCTCTGTATCCCATCACTAGCTTAGTGCTTGGCAGGTAGTAGGTGGTCAGCAAACGTTTGTTGAGTGAAGAAGTGATCCCCAGGTCAGACTGAATCAGAGAGGCAATTAGGAGGCTACTGGCCTGGTCCAGGGGTGATGGGGCTGGAAGATCTGGTCAGGGGTGGTGGCACACGACAGAGGAGAGATGACTGTCAGGGATGCTCTGGGTATCAAGGCCAATCAATTCCTAAACCCCCTCCCCTGACGTTTCCTTGTGGCAAAGACTGCAGCTGGCTGCTCAGTCAGCATTTACCTTTCATATTCTCCTTCCTAGAGAACTAGAGTTTGTTTTTTTTTTTTAAGATTTTATTTATTTGCGAGAGAGAGAATGAGAGACGGAGAGCATGAGAGGGAGGAGGGTCAGAGGGAGAAGCAGACTCCCTGCTGAGCAGGGAGCCCGACGCGGGACTCGATTCCGGGACTCCAGGATCATGACCTGAGCCGAAGGCAGTCGCTTAACCAACTGAGCCACCCAGGCGCCCCTAGAGAACTTCAGTTTACTTGGGGTGGTTAATATTTCTTTCATTTGATCTCAGACAAACTAGAAGGTATCATGGATGTAAGACGGAAACCCAGTCAGTCACTTCACCCTGCAGGATGGAGAGCCTGTTCTCAGGTGTTGCCAGCCCCTGGGCCGAGTGCTCTATGTATTACCTCACTTAATTCACTCGACAACCCTACAAGGTGGATATTATTGTAATTATCCAGGGCCAGGATTGTGGTGAGGCCAATGAGGCCCCCTCCTTGGGGGGGGCGATTTAAGAGAATGTCCCCCCCCAAACTCTTAATAATTAATAAAGAACAATTAAATTAATAATATTTTAAGATAGGGGATGCCCGTGTGGCTCAGTGGGTTGAGTGTCTGCCTTTGGCTCAAGTCATGATCCCAGGGTCCTGGTATCCAGTCCCAAGGGGGGCTCCCTGCTCAGTGGGGAGCCTGCTACTCCCTCTCCCTCAGCTGCTCCCCCTGCTTGTGCTTGCTCTCTCTGTCAAATAAATAAATAAAATCTTTAAAAAAATAATATTTTAAGACAATTTATTTAGATATATTCACGTATATACATATATTATTGGTTTAATTGCTTCTCACCTTGGTAGAGGTTTTGTTGCTACTCTATCCCCAGCACCTCAGACAGTGCTCAGCACATATTTGGCGCCTGATAAATATTTCTTGAATGAGGGGCGCCTGGGTGGCTCAGTCGTTAAGCGTCTGCCTTCAGCTCAGGTCATGATCCCAGGGTCCTGGGATCGAGCCCCGCATCGGGCTCCCTGCTCAGCGGGAAGCCTGCTTCTCTCTCTCCCACTCCCCCTGCTTGTGTTCCCTCTCTCACTGTGTCTCTCTCTGTCAAATAAATAAATAAAACCTAAAATAAATAAAAATGACTTGAGGTGGGACAGTTTGCCACAGTCTCGCTGCTCAAAGTGTCGTCCCCAGACCAGCAGCACCGGGGTCCCGTGAGCATGTTGGAGATGCAGAACCACAGGCTTTTTAACAAGACTCTCCTGGAATGCACGAAGTGTTCTGCGACGGGACCTGATGGCTGAGGGAGAGAGACAGAGAAGCAGCAAACACAGTTTTCCGGACCTCCACTCTCACTACCAATATACGCAACCCAATTCCTCACCATTCTTCTCTCACCCTTACCTTCTAAGTCCCTGAGGAGAGTCTGCAAAGCAGTTTCTAGAATCTTCTGGCGGTGAGACAGAGAAAAGGAGGGTGCCCATAACACATGAGCTAAATGTTTCGTTTATCTTTTTAGGTTGTTAGTGACTGGGGAGCCTCCAAGAACTGGGGAGGAGATAATAAAAAAGCACAGGAAAAACTCAGGGTCATTAATTAGACGCACTTGAACGTTCCCTGAGAGACGTGAACGTTCCCTGAGAGACGTGAACAAAGAAGCGTGGAGCTGTTCCACTGTATTTCTCTGACACGGGTGGGTGTTACTCCAAGCCTGAAAACCTTGGACGTAGGACTACCCCAGAGTTACAGATGATCGAGGCAATGCATGTGGGCCAGCGGAGTGCCTGCCCCCCAACCTCCCACCCCAAATGTGTTCAGGATCCTGGGGCTAAAATATAAGGTTTGCGTGCTGGAGAGCAAGTTGCGTGTCCAGCTAGACTAGATCCGTAAAACTAGTTCGACTCAACCGAGGACGGGGCTTCAAAACTTGCCTGCCATTATTTAGCACCCACTGTGTGCCAGCTAACCCCCACATTTTCTTTTTGGTCTTTCAACAATCCCAAAGAGAAGGTGTTATTTATGGTATTTTACATCTGAAGAAACTAAGGCTGCCAAGGCCCACCTCTCAACTTCTTCAGGTTTCTTCCTCTTCTTCCTCCACCAGTATAAGGGGACCCTTACTCTTGGCTGGTGGTTTTACATTTGGTTATTGGTGGGTCCTTATTCCCATGTACACTGTGATAAAATGGATCAAACCGATCCCTGTTCAACAGATGAGAAAATTGAGCTTTAGAAGGAGCTTCCAGCTAACTAGACTTGGGGACAGACTCAGGTGTAGCGCCGGGCTGGATAGAAGAGAAAGGAGAGAAGAGGAGAGAGGAGAGCAGAAAGAGGAGAGAAAAAGAGAAAGAAAGAGGAAGGAGGCGGGAGATAAGAAAGGAGACCTTGTCAGTTTGTCCCTACACCAACCACTAGAAAAAGGTGTAGCTCCTTCCGGGTTCAGCCTGGGAGCGAAAAACAGAAAATCCTGTTCAGTTTAAGAGTCACGTTTCCCGGCAGGTTTCCTATCCAAACGTCTCCTCCCAAAACGCACTACCGAAGAGGGGATCTACAGAACGCCGAGCAACCCGGTAGTTCAAAACCCCGGAAAAGGCTAAGCGAACACACCAGGGGAAAACAACAACAACAAAAACCCCCAAAAGCCCGCTATAACACGCTAACACTGATATTGGCTACTGTATATTTAACCCCCGAGGGGGTGCACCGTTCCCGGAAGTACTGCAATACCAGGCCGATGCGCGGAGTGGACGGAGCAAGCTCCTAGACCATCTCCCAGCTCCAAAAATCCATTTAATATATTGTCCTCGGGTAGAGGACGTATCAGATATTAAACTGATAAGAACAGATACTACACTTGATCTTAGCCAAAAGGCCGAGAAGCGATGCCCGACGCCCCGCCCTCGCCGCCACCGCCGCGCCGCCAGCCATATCGCACTCACGGTGAGCCCAGTCGCGCTCATCCCACCGCTCGCTTCCCTCGCTTCTCGGACAGTCCTATGGCAGTCACCGCCCTGGTGCAGAGCTTTTAGTTCTCTGCATTTTAAGATTGGTGCGTCTGTCGTTGCTACGTCTGTCTGTCTCTGTCTCTCGCTCTGTCTCTGTCTCTCTGTAACGCCATATCTAATTTGAATGGCCCGCCTTTTCCCCGCCCCGGGAGGCGTGGTCACAGCGGGCTGACCGTCAGGGCGGGGCATTGGATCCGGGATGCGGGGGCTCGGTCTCAACTTGGGTACAGACGGAGAGAAAAGACAGGACCAGAGAGGGTTGGGGGTGACGGCAATAGGGGCCTGTGGAAGGGAGCTCTTGGCGGAGTTGGCCCTGAAGAAGAGTCGCGAGACGTAGTCACTAGAAACGCTTGGACTGTATCGTATTAAGTCCGTCCTACGCCGGCGGAAAGACGATTCTCGTACCTGCCAGTTGAGGGGCTCGTTCTGAGTTAGGGGAGCGGAAGGTCTGGAGGAGGGGCTTCCCGGAGCGGGGAGGGTAGCCTCCCTGCAAGGCGGAAGGCAGATCATAGAAAGTGCGGAGAGAGGAGGCGTGTCACATCGGGAGGCCGGGCTGGGCCGCTGGAGGGATTTTCTCAAACTCCAGTACCGGGGTCGATCCGTGCTTCTGGGAGAATGAATCGTATCTCGGGCTTCGTACGTAAAGCTCCCTGCGCCTGGGACATCGTTTGCCTTCACGTCTTCCTCACTTGGCTGCTTATGCAGATATCTGGATTCCGCTTGGGTGTCACCTCCCCCTGGAAGCCTTCTTTACAGACCCTTCTATACCCTACCTCCGGTCTGATTAGCAGTCCTCATGCATTTCATCCCACCTGCTAATTCGTTTCAGGTACACCACTCACTACCTTTTCGGGCAATCCTTGATCTCCCCCGCTTGAAATCTGAGATCATTGAGGGAGGTGACCCTCATCAGTATTTATCTCTGTATCCCATCACTAGCTTAGTGCTTGGCAGGTAGTAGGTGGTCAGCAAACGTTTGTTGAGTGAAGAAGTGATCCCCAGGTCAGACTGAATCAGAGAGGCAATTAGGAGGCTACTGGCCTGGTCCAGGGGTGATGGGGCTGGAAGATCTGGTCAGGGGTGGTGGCACACGACAGAGGAGAGATGACTGTCAGGGATGCTCTGGGTATCAAGGCCAATCAATTCCTAAACCCCCTCCCCTGACGTTTCCTTGTGGCAAAGACTGCAGCTGGCTGCTCAGTCAGCATTTACCTTTCATATTCTCCTTCCTAGAGAACTAGAGTTTGTTTTTTTTTTTTAAGATTTTATTTATTTGCGAGAGAGAGAATGAGAGACGGAGAGCATGAGAGGGAGGAGGGTCAGAGGGAGAAGCAGACTCCCTGCTGAGCAGGGAGCCCGACGCGGGACTCGATTCCGGGACTCCAGGATCATGACCTGAGCCGAAGGCAGTCGCTTAACCAACTGAGCCACCCAGGCGCCCCTAGAGAACTTCAGTTTACTTGGGGTGGTTAATATTTCTTTCATTTGATCTCAGACAAACTAGAAGGTATCATGGATGTAAGACGGAAACCCAGTCAGTCACTTCACCCTGCAGGATGGAGAGCCTGTTCTCAGGTGTTGCCAGCCCCTGGGCCGAGTGCTCTATGTATTACCTCACTTAATTCACTCGACAACCCTACAAGGTGGATATTATTGTAATTATCCAGGGCCAGGATTGTGGTGAGGCCAATGAGGCCCCCTCCTTGGGGGGGGCGATTTAAGAGAATGTCCCCCCCCAAACTCTTAATAATTAATAAAGAACAATTAAATTAATAATATTTTAAGATAGGGGATGCCCGTGTGGCTCAGTGGGTTGAGTGTCTGCCTTTGGCTCAAGTCATGATCCCAGGGTCCTGGTATCCAGTCCCAAGGGGGGCTCCCTGCTCAGTGGGGAGCCTGCTACTCCCTCTCCCTCAGCTGCTCCCCCTGCTTGTGCTTGCTCTCTCTGTCAAATAAATAAATAAAATCTTTAAAAAAATAATATTTTAAGACAATTTATTTAGATATATTCACGTATATACATATATTATTGGTTTAATTGCTTCTCACCTTGGTAGAGGTTTTGTTGCTACTCTATCCCCAGCACCTCAGACAGTGCTCAGCACATATTTGGCGCCTGATAAATATTTCTTGAATGAGGGGCGCCTGGGTGGCTCAGTCGTTAAGCGTCTGCCTTCAGCTCAGGTCATGATCCCAGGGTCCTGGGATCGAGCCCCGCATCGGGCTCCCTGCTCAGCGGGAAGCCTGCTTCTCTCTCTCCCACTCCCCCTGCTTGTGTTCCCTCTCTCACTGTGTCTCTCTCTGTCAAATAAATAAATAAAACCTAAAATAAATAAAAATGACTTGAGGTGGGACAGTTTGCCACAGTCTCGCTGCTCAAAGTGTCGTCCCCAGACCAGCAGCACCGGGGTCCCGTGAGCATGTTGGAGATGCAGAACCACAGGCTTTTTAACAAGACTCTCCTGGAATGCACGAAGTGTTCTGCGACGGGACCTGATGGCTGAGGGAGAGAGACAGAGAAGCAGCAAACACAGTTTTCCGGACCTCCACTCTCACTACCAATATACGCAACCCAATTCCTCACCATTCTTCTCTCACCCTTACCTTCTAAGTCCCTGAGGAGAGTCTGCAAAGCAGTTTCTAGAATCTTCTGGCGGTGAGACAGAGAAAAGGAGGGTGCCCATAACACATGAGCTAAATGTTTCGTTTATCTTTTTAGGTTGTTAGTGACTGGGGAGCCTCCAAGAACTGGGGAGGAGATAATAAAAAAGCACAGGAAAAACTCAGGGTCATTAATTAGACGCACTTGAACGTTCCCTGAGAGACGTGAACGTTCCCTGAGAGACGTGAACAAAGAAGCGTGGAGCTGTTCCACTGTATTTCTCTGACACGGGTGGGTGTTACTCCAAGCCTGAAAACCTTGGACGTAGGACTACCCCAGAGTTACAGATGATCGAGGCAATGCATGTGGGCCAGCGGAGTGCCTGCCCCCCAACCTCCCACCCCAAATGTGTTCAGGATCCTGGGGCTAAAATATAAGGTTTGCGTGCTGGAGAGCAAGTTGCGTGTCCAGCTAGACTAGATCCGTAAAACTAGTTCGACTCAACCGAGGACGGGGCTTCAAAACTTGCCTGCCATTATTTAGCACCCACTGTGTGCCAGCTAACCCCCACATTTTCTTTTTGGTCTTTCAACAATCCCAAAGAGAAGGTGTTATTTATGGTATTTTACATCTGAAGAAACTAAGGCTGCCAAGGCCCACCTCTCAACTTCTTCAGGTTTCTTCCTCTTCTTCCTCCACCAGTATAAGGGGACCCTTACTCTTGGCTGGTGGTTTTACATTTGGTTATTGGTGGGTCCTTATTCCCATGTACACTGTGATAAAATGGATCAAACCGATCCCTGTTCAACAGATGAGAAAATTGAGCTTTAGAAGGAGCTTCCAGCTAACTAGACTTGGGGACAGACTCAGGTGTAGCGCCGGGCTGGATAGAAGAGAAAGGAGAGAAGAGGAGAGAGGAGAGCAGAAAGAGGAGAGAAAAAGAGAAAGAAAGAGGAAGGAGGCGGGAGATAAGAAAGGAGACCTTGTCAGTTTGTCCCTACACCAACCACTAGAAAAAGGTGTAGCTCCTTCCGGGTTCAGCCTGGGAGCGAAAAACAGAAAATCCTGTTCAGTTTAAGAGTCACGTTTCCCGGCAGGTTTCCTATCCAAACGTCTCCTCCCAAAACGCACTACCGAAGAGGGGATCTACAGAACGCCGAGCAACCCGGTAGTTCAAAACCCCGGAAAAGGCTAAGCGAACACACCAGGGGAAAACAACAACAACAAAAACCCCCAAAAGCCCGCTATAACACGCTAACACTGATATTGGCTACTGTATATTTAACCCCCGAGGGGGTGCACCGTTCCCGGAAGTACTGCAATACCAGGCCGATGCGCGGAGTGGACGGAGCAAGCTCCTAGACCATCTCCCAGCTCCAAAAATCCATTTAATATATTGTCCTCGGGTAGAGGACGTATCAGATATTAAACTGATAAGAACAGATACTACACTTGATCTTAGCCAAAAGGCCGAGAAGCGATGCCCGACGCCCCGCCCTCGCCGCCACCGCCGCGCCGCCAGCCATATCGCACTCACGGTGAGCCCAGTCGCGCTCATCCCACCGCTCGCTTCCCTCGCTTCTCGGACAGTCCTATGGCAGTCACCGCCCTGGTGCAGAGCTTTTAGTTCTCTGCATTTTAAGATTGGTGCGTCTGTCGTTGCTACGTCTGTCTGTCTCTGTCTCTCGCTCTGTCTCTGTCTCTCTGTAACGCCATATCTAATTTGAATGGCCCGCCTTTTCCCCGCCCCGGGAGGCGTGGTCACAGCGGGCTGACCGTCAGGGCGGGGCATTGGATCCGGGATGCGGGGGCTCGGTCTCAACTTGGGTACAGACGGAGAGAAAAGACAGGACCAGAGAGGGTTGGGGGTGACGGCAATAGGGGCCTGTGGAAGGGAGCTCTTGGCGGAGTTGGCCCTGAAGAAGAGTCGCGAGACGTAGTCACTAGAAACGCTTGGACTGTATCGTATTAAGTCCGTCCTACGCCGGCGGAAAGACGATTCTCGTACCTGCCAGTTGAGGGGCTCGTTCTGAGTTAGGGGAGCGGAAGGTCTGGAGGAGGGGCTTCCCGGAGCGGGGAGGGTAGCCTCCCTGCAAGGCGGAAGGCAGATCATAGAAAGTGCGGAGAGAGGAGGCGTGTCACATCGGGAGGCCGGGCTGGGCCGCTGGAGGGATTTTCTCAAACTCCAGTACCGGGGTCGATCCGTGCTTCTGGGAGAATGAATCGTATCTCGGGCTTCGTACGTAAAGCTCCCTGCGCCTGGGACATCGTTTGCCTTCACGTCTTCCTCACTTGGCTGCTTATGCAGATATCTGGATTCCGCTTGGGTGTCACCTCCCCCTGGAAGCCTTCTTTACAGACCCTTCTATACCCTACCTCCGGTCTGATTAGCAGTCCTCATGCATTTCATCCCACCTGCTAATTCGTTTCAGGTACACCACTCACTACCTTTTCGGGCAATCCTTGATCTCCCCCGCTTGAAATCTGAGATCATTGAGGGAGGTGACCCTCATCAGTATTTATCTCTGTATCCCATCACTAGCTTAGTGCTTGGCAGGTAGTAGGTGGTCAGCAAACGTTTGTTGAGTGAAGAAGTGATCCCCAGGTCAGACTGAATCAGAGAGGCAATTAGGAGGCTACTGGCCTGGTCCAGGGGTGATGGGGCTGGAAGATCTGGTCAGGGGTGGTGGCACACGACAGAGGAGAGATGACTGTCAGGGATGCTCTGGGTATCAAGGCCAATCAATTCCTAAACCCCCTCCCCTGACGTTTCCTTGTGGCAAAGACTGCAGCTGGCTGCTCAGTCAGCATTTACCTTTCATATTCTCCTTCCTAGAGAACTTCAGTTTTTTTTTTTTTTTTTAAGATTTTATTTATTTGCGAGAGAGAGAATGAGAGACGGAGAGCATGAGAGGGAGGAGGGTCAGAGGGAGAAGCAGACTCCCTGCTGAGCAGGGAGCCCGACGCGGGACTCGATTCCGGGACTCCAGGATCATGACCTGAGCCGAAGGCAGTCGCTTAACCAACTGAGCCACCCAGGCGCCCCTAGAGAACTTCAGTTTACTTGGGGTGGTTAATATTTCTTTCATTTGATCTCAGACAAACTAGAAGGTATCATGGATGTAAGACGGAAACCCAGTCAGTCACTTCACCCTGCAGGATGGAGAGCCTGTTCTCAGGTGTTGCCAGCCCCTGGGCCGAGTGCTCTATGTATTACCTCACTTAATTCACTCGACAACCCTACAAGGTGGATATTATTGTAATTATCCAGGGCCAGGATTGTGGTGAGGCCAATGAGGCCCCCTCCTTGGGGGGGCGATTTAAGAGAATGTCCCCCCCCAAACTCTTAATAATTAATAAAGAACAATTAAATTAATAATATTTTAAGATAGGGGATGCCCGTGTGGCTCAGTGGGTTGAGCGTCTGCCTTTGGCTCAAGTCATGATCCCAGGGTCCTGGTATCCAGTCCCAAGGGGGGCTCCCTGCTCAGTGGGGAGCCTGCTTCTCCCTCTCCCTCAGCTGCTCCCCCTGCTTGTGCTTGCTCTCTCTTTCTGTCAAATAAATAAATAAATAAAATCTTTAAAAAAATAATATTTTAAGACAATTTATTTAGATATATTCATGAATATACACATATTATTGGTTTATTTGCTTCTCACCTTGGTAGAGGTTTTGTTGCTACTCTATCCCCAGCACCTCAGAGAGTGCTCAGCACATATTTGGCGCCTGATAAATATTTGTTGAATGAGGGGCGCCTGGGTGGCTCAGTCGTTAAGCGTCTGCCTTCGGCTCAGGTCATGATCCCAGGGTCCTGGGATCGAGCCCCGCATCGGGCTCCCTGCTCAGCGGGAAGCCTGCTTCTCCCTCTCCCGCTCCCCCTGCTTGTGTTCCCTCTCTCACTGTGTCTCTCTCTGTCAAATAAATAAATAAAATCTTTAAAAAAACCGAAATTTGTTGAATGAATGCATGAGAGTCACACGAAACAATACATAATGTGCTTAGCTTGTACCCTACATGACTCTTCAGTCCTTCTAATCCCATGGTCTCTGTTCAGATCTGTTTGTATCAGACCATCTTATTATACTCACTAATTTGGTTTTGCTGAGAGGGCGTTGCTATGGTTTGAACACCCCAAGCATTTGTTCATCTCTCACTGGCCTTCTTGTCCTGCCTGGTGTTCTGGCCATTTGGGCAGGTGTCTTAGTCCCCATCCCAAGTTGGATGAGCCCCAAGGGCAGAAACGGGGTCTGTCCCCTCTCTATTTCCAGCACCTGCCCAGGTATGTCACATCATGTTACAGGTGATTAATGACCGAAAATAATTATAAAAAACGAAACATACAGTTAAAAAAGAATGGGCAAAGGCCAGGCACAGACAATTCACAGAAAGTAAAAAGTGGTTCTCAAGCTAACATATAAAATTAAATAGAAACTATACCAAGATGTATTTTTTTCCCGTCTCTTGCCCCCTCTCCCTCTGTATTCTTTTCCTCCTGCTGGGCTTGCTGCAGACCCCAGTGGTTACCCAGAACCTCCAGGTGGAGGAGGCCAACAGGAGTTCCAATTCGGAGGCCAAGAAACTTGTTCATGGGGCTCAACTCTGCTCTGTGACTTTTTTTTTTTTAGTGTCCCTGTGTGTGAGCCAGATGCTGTTTATGGCACATTCATGGTCACAATCTTACTTAATCTTAAAAAAAAAAAAAAAAACACATTTAAAAAAAAAAAAGTAAACTCTACCCCCAAGTTAGGGCTTGAATTCACAACCCTGAGATCAAGAGTCACACGCTCCACCATCTGGGCCAACCAGGTGTCCCTCATTTAATCTCTACAACACCCTTGAGAAGTGTTAATGTCCCCAGGTCTCAGAGAGCAAATCCAGCTCACAGAAGCTGCCTGACTCACCCTGGGTATTTCCAAAAGTCTTCCAAGTCCAAAGGTCTTCCCAGTAGGCGAGGTGGCCAGCTGTCAGACAAAACTCTTAGTTCATTCATTCCTTTATCTAACAATGACTGCTGAGGAGAGACCCATTAGAGGCTTGGGATAATAAGCCTCTAGACCCATTAGAAGCCTGGGATTATAACAGATCTCTGTTGTAGATTTGCAGGAGAACATTTAAAGTACTCATCGTCAGGGAAAATGCACAGCCTTTAGGGTAACTTTCTATTAATCTGTTCTAGACCCTTGCTGCTCAAAGTGTGGTCTGTGAACATCAGCATCTGTACTAGCTGGGAGCTGGTTAGAAATGCAGAAATTTGGGCAGCACATCAGATCTACTGTCTTAGTTTGCTCTGGCGACCATAACAAAATACCATAGACCGCTCGGGCCCTTAAATAACAGAAGTTTCTTTTCTCACAGAAGTCCCAGTTCAGCCTGCTAGCCTGGTAGGGCTTTGGTGAGGTCCCTCTTGGCTCACAGATGGCCACCTTCTCCGTGTGGTAGAGAGAGAACAAGCTCTCTGGTGCCTCTTCTAAGGGAACTAATCCCATCCTGAGGGTCCCACTCTCATGACCTCATCTAACCATTACCCTCCAAAAGGCCTCCCCTCTAAATACCATCACACTGGGGGGGGGGTAGGGCATCAATGTATACATATTGAATATATATTGGAATAAAATATTGAATATTCAATATATAAACTGGGGGGTGGGGCACAAGTCAGTCTATAACGCCTACTGAACGATAATCTGCATTTTAATAGGGTCCACAGGAGGTTCATATGCACATGAAATTCTAAAAAGCAATGCTTTAAGTCATATACATTGGAAAAAAAATGGCAGCCAAGGATCAATTTGTACATGTCACTTTGTGTGTTATCTGGGGAAGATATTCCATATTAAACTGGTTTCCTGGGTCAAATTTTTTTTTGTTATTGGTTGAGATAAGCTAATTTAATAGAATTATCATGATAGCTACAGGCATAGAAGACTTAATATAGGCCAAGCCCTTTGCGGACCACTTCACACATTTAACCTTGTTCAATTCTCATAACAACCATGTGAGGTAAATATTATCCCATTTTACAGATGAAGAGGTTGAGGGCTCACTGGAAATGTTAAAGTCAGGACTGGAACTCATCTTTTAAGCCAGTGGTCCTCGTAGTTTGGCCCCCAGACCAGCATCATCAGTATTACCTGAGAAGTTGCTATAAATGCACATTTTTGGGCCTGTGAACCCAAGACCGACTGAACCAGAAATTCTGGAGGTGGGGCTCAGCAATCTGTGTTTTTGGTAAGTCCTCTAGATGATTCTGATATACTCTCAAATTTGAGAACCACGGTTTGAAGCTACACTACCACTCCGTGTGTGCAAGACAACATGGAGGGCTTGGCAGAGAAACCCCCCCATCAGTGGAGAAAGACTGAATCAAATGGATGAGGTCACGGGGGACTGGCCCCTGTTGCGAATGCTCCAAAGAACCCACCTAGCTTGGATACCTGGGCAGTCACCCTCTTCCCTCTGGAGCATGGACCTGGCTTTCTCCCTTCTCTCACTCTCTCAGTTTGGTTGTTCCTTGCTTCCGGGTTATTATCACCCTCCTGGGGCTCTCGTTGCTGTTTCTGGCTGACCACCCAAATCCCTTCCTCCAGCCCTCCCCTGAGTGCCAAGCTCCTGTGCAAATGCACGCTGCACATCCATCCTCACAGACACCCAAACATGGCTGCCACTGAGCTCATAACCTTCCCTGCCCTGGAGCTTCCTCCTGCCTCAGCCTTCTCTGCATCTGTCATTAGGCCCTCATAACAGTATGGGAAATGTAATTGAAATTAGATTTTCTGCTCAAATAATGTTTTTTGTTTTTGTTTTTTAAGTAGGCTTTACACTGAGCATGGAGCCCAATGCGGGGCTTGAACTCACGACCCTGAGGTCAAGCCCGGAGCTGGGACTCTTAACCTACTGGGCCACCCAGGTGCCCTTCCAATCATGTTCGTTTAAATCTGATCTCAGCTCCACAGAAAAACTTGAAGAGGGTAGATTTTTCATTCCCAATCTCAAACTGCAGGAAAGGCCCTGTCTGAAAGGAAGACTCCAGAAGGAGGCAAAGGAACCTGCATATAACTTACAGGCATATAACTTCCACTCTACTCCTCCACTTTTCTTCAGGGATCAGTCAGTGACAAACATATCCACCAGGGGGCAGCATCTGCTCCTTTCTAGCCCTAAGGCTGGGGCCCTGGGACTGGGTTTTGGGAGAGTTGCATCTCAAAGGGCCCCCTGACTGGAGAAGGGTGCCTATGGGGCCCTTACACACTTTTTTTTTTTTTCATTTCACACTCATTCTAAGAGGTAGGTTGTGTTTTCTCCATTTTGTTCTTGAGGAAATAAAGCTAGGATTTGAAAAATGGGTCTTTGAGGGGGTGCCTCAGTGGCTCAGTCGGTTGAGTGGCCGACTTTTGGTTTACGCTCACACTGTGGTCTCCTGGTCATGGTCTCAGGGTCGTGGGATTGAGCCCCGAGTCGGGTTCCACGTTCCTCAGGGAGTCGGCTTGAGGATTCACTCTCCCCCCCGCCCCTCCCCTTGCTCTCTCGCTCTCTCTCAAAGAAATAAACCTTAAAAAAAAAATAAGAAAAAGAAAAATGGGTCTTCGTGGGGCACCCGGCTGACTCAATTGTAGAGTATGTGACCTTTTTTTTTTAAGATTTATTTATTTATTTGAGAGAGAAAGAGAGCGCACGAGTGGGGGGGGGGGACAGAGGAAGAGACAGAAGCAGGCTGAGTCTGCAGACACTTAACAGACTGAGCCACCCAGGTGCCCCAAGCATGTGACTCTTGATCTTGGGGTTGAGAATTCCAGTCCCACATTGGGCAGAGAGCTTACAAGAAAGAAAGAAAGAAAAAGAAAGAAAGAGAGAGAGAGAGAGAGAAAGAAAGGAAGAAAGAAAGAAAGGAAGAAAGAAAGAAAAAAAAGGAAAGAAAGAAAGAAAGAAAGAAAGAAAGAAAAGAAGAAGAAAGAAAAGGAAAGAGAAAGGAAAGAAAGAAAGAGAAGAAAGAGGAAGAAAGAAAGAAAGAAAAGAAAGAAAGAAAGAAAGAAAAAAGAAAAAAGAAAGAAAGAAAGGAAAGAAAGGAAAGAAAGAAAAGAAAGAAAAGAAAGAAAGAAAGAAAGAAAGAAAGAAAGAAAGAAAGAAAGAAAGAAAGAAAGACGGGTCTTTGTGATTCCCAAGCTGCTTGCTGCTTCTTTGGCTTCCCTCCCTCACTGCTCACTCCTGCAGACTCCTTTCCTCCCTTCATTTGTGCGCTGAGACAGGTATTTGTTTAGGGTACTGTGGAGACAAAGATGTTCTCAGCCTCTTCCTTGGTGAGCTCCTTCATCTTCTATCCTCGGCTATTCCTGAGTATGGACTGTTGGTGGGGGACGGGACCTGGAATCGCCTAAGCCCTGGGGGGGCGAAGTGACTTTTCCAAGCCAGTCTACTGGTGAGGGACAGGACTCACCCTGACTCTCCGCCCAGGGTTTCAGCACGCCAGGCCTTGACGGGGGCCTCTCTCTCCAGTGTCATCCTCACCCCTGGCCTCTGTTTTTCCTCCTCTAAGAAGTTCCTCATCCTCAATAAAGACCCAAGAGTTCAATACTACCTAGACCTTGCCCAGAAATGCAGGGTTTTATAGGCATTCCTGGCTAACCCACTATCAACAGAACCCTCAAGGGCTGAGGAACCCCAGACCAGGAATCTCCCAGGCTAAGGATAGATGTTTGGTTCTCATACTCAGGGACACCCCTCAGTACATTTAATCATTTTGTCATGCATCCATGAATTTATGCAAGATTTCCTGTCAAGCGCTGGGCACCTTGGAGCTGTGGATGACAGGAACCAGCTCCTGGGCTCAGGGCTTCGTCTGGTGGGGAGACAGCTCTGGGGACGAACGATGACATAGCAGCTGGAATCTCATCCACGTGGGGGAGCCCACAGAAGGAAGCGGGTAGCTCCCAGCTAGTCATTCTGTTTTGAACGCTGACCTGACCCCTGTCACTTAAGCCTTGGCTCTAATGTCACCTGTTGGAGAAGCCTTCCTGAGCAGCCTGCTCCCTGCAGTCTGAAGCAGTTCCTTTCCCGAGTTTCTGACACATCTCCCTGTTTTATTTCCGTTGATGGCAAGTATCACCATCTGAAACCATCTTCTTTATTCATTGCCTGTCTCTCCCCTCTAGAGTGTACACTCCAAGAGGGCAGGTCCTTATCCATCTCACTCAGGGCTGTATGCGCAGAACCTAGCAGGCACTCCATATATGATTGTTCAATGTACAAATGTTCAAATGTTCTCTGCAGTGAATCCCCCAATACAGGAGGTCCTGGGCTGTGATCTTGTGGAGAGAAAGGGCTGCAGAGGTGAGGCTGCCAGGAAGGAAAATGGTCATTAATGGAGGAAGGCTCCCTGGGGACAGGGTATGTGTGTTTGTGTGTGTGTGTGTGTAGAGGGGGGAACTGGAGTTTCCATTTAAAGGGGACAAATTGCGGTAAGCCCACAGCCTAGTGCTGCCCTGAGAAGCTGGGCCCCTTGCCTCACCTCTCCCTGCCCCACCTCTTCCTCCCCATTTGTTCATCAACACCTCTGGCAAACCAGAAAGATGAAGGGTGGGGTAGGATTGCCAGTTTTATCGCTTTTATCAGATAATCAAGTGACAATTTCCCTCCCGGTTGTGAGGCCCAGGAAGTTTCAAAGGTTGCAGAAGAAACACGAGACAATCTGTGTTTCTCATTACTGTGTGTTTTCAGTTTCACAGCGTTGTAACATTTGCTCAATGCCAAGTTTGGCCAATTTCTAGCAGACTCACCTTGGACAAATTACCTAACTTTTCAGTGCTTCTTTCTTTCTGGAATAACCATACTTAATTCTTGTAAGTATGGGGTGCCTGGCTGGCTCGGTGGGTGGGACACGTGGCTCTTGATCTTGGGGTTGTGAGTTCAGGCCCCACGTTGGGTGTAGAGTTTACTTTAAAAAAATTAAAATTAAAAAAAAATCAAAAAGGAAAAGTATGCAGAGTTCTCAGACCAGAGCCTGGCATGCAGTGGCCACTCAACACGGTAGTAGTTTCCAACTTCGTGGCCTGCTGTCTTCCCCTCTCCTAACACAGGCCACCTCTGTGTCTTAGCTCCTGTGGCAATCTGCCACCCCCCCAATATGGAGTGTAACACTAATTTCCTAAGGTCTTTATGTCTTTGGGGATTCCAGGAGGCTCCTTGCATTGCTGGGAAAACCAGGTGGCTGGTTTTAGAGGAGGGAGGGGAAGGAGGAGGTGGCAAGGCAGACTGGTGCTAAACGGATGGGAGGCCAGTGGGCAGGAAAGGGCTAGGCCCTCCTGTCTAGCAGTGACTTCCCCTACTCTTTTTCCGATCCCTCTCAAATATAACCTTTAAAAAGGGTTAATACTGAATTACACAGTAAATGTAAGAATCCAGCCTCCTTGTAAAAAAGGAAATAATAGGGTTATGATCTTATTCTCCTTTGATCCTCCTCCCTTCCTTCAATTTTACTTACCTCCCCCTGCAGGTAATCACTGATATCCTTTTGGTCACACTGTCCTTTTGTGACATCTCCTCCTCTTCAGGGCTGCCCAGATCGTATCAGGCTGCAATGGCTGGGGAGATGCCACTCAGTCCTCTCCCCCTCCTAACCAATCCTACACAGGACTCATTAACTTACAGAACACTTTCCAGAAGCTTCCAGTTCACACCTTCTCTCCCTCCTCTGAAGTCCTACGAGGACTTATCTCAGGTTTACAGAGGCCCAGTGTTCCCTGTCAGTGGCCAGTCTTGTTTTTTCACTAGAGTTTAAGCCCTTTGAGGCCAGGCCCTGTGGCCTCCGCATCCTCTATATCCGCAGAGTCTCTCTGGCAGAGCACACAGTATGAATGAGGTCAATCAAAGTCCTGAGGAGTGAAGAATTCCCTCTTTACCTATTTGAACAAGGGAGGGCCTTGGAGTGTCTGCTTCTGGTCAGCACTCTAACCAGCGGTTGAGGGATTTCTGCTAAGGATGCCTAACCCAATGGCCTCCCCGATGAGAGAGGAGGGAGAGCTATGCCGTCAGGGGCCCAGACACCGGATTCAGACAGATCCTTGCTCAGCCACTTCCTGGCTGGGTGACCTTAGACAAGTCATTGAACCCTTCGGAGCTTTCCTCCCCTGTAGAATGCAGACCGCACCAGTCCCTACCTTACAGGCTGCTGTGAGGATCAATGGGGTAATGGGCTTAGGCTTAGGCTGTTTCTTTTTTTTTTTAAGATTTTATTTATTTGCGAGAAAGAGAATGAGAGACAGAGAGCATGAGAGGGAGGAGGGTCAGAGGGAGAAGCAGACTCCCTGCTGAGCAGGGAGCCCGATGCGGGACTCGATCCCGCGACTCCAGGATCATGACCTGAGCCGAAGGCAGTCGCTTAACCAACTGAGCCACCCAGGCGCCCAGGCTTAGGCTGTTTCATGAGGTTCCGGGGTTACACAGGTTTGAACACTGACTTAGGAAAGATAAAAGAGTAAGATTTGTGAGCATCTCTCCAGCAGACCCTGGCGGGGGCAGTGTGTACGTGGGGTGGCTATCTCGGGGTGGGCGGGGGGTGGGGGGAGGAGGATGCCGCCGCGTAGACTACGAAGCTCTTCACCTCTCCAAGTCAAACGCTGCCACGTCTGTCCCTCTCACTTTCCATCCCGAGTTTACCTCCAAATATTAGACTATGGGAGAAAAGATCAAATAAAACGTTCACTAACCGAGCACACGTCCATCGCCGGGTTGTCGGGGGTCGCCGGGCACGTATCTCCAGGCCCCGCCCCGCCCCGCCCCTCCCCGCCGCCGCGGGACTGCTCATTGGCCCGCGCTGCGTGACGTTACGCGCGGCTTTTTAAGGCGGAGTCGCGGGGCCGGCTCCGCAGTGGCAGCAGCGCCGGCGGTGCTGGCGGCCGTGGCACGCGCTGGGGGCGGGCGTGCAGTTTCGCGTGGAGGCTCGGGTGGCTGGCCTGGGGAGAGTGCGGCTGCCGGAAGGTAAAGGGGCTGTTCAGGCGGAGCTGAGGTGGCTCCGGTGCGGGGACCTGGGGAGCTGGAGTCGGCGATCCGGGCAAGGCGAAGTGTCACGGGACAGCGGGAAGGGGGTCGCGGTGTTAAGGAGGGTCGTGTCAACCGCTTGGGGACGTGGAGGGCAGGCGGGAGCGGGCCTTACTCTCCCGTCTGAGCGCCCGTACCCTAACTTAATTGGGGGGCGCTGCCCGACCTGCTCCTTCCTGTGAGGATTCTCGCGTGGGGAATGAGGGTCTCTGCGTCTGCGACCGCGCCGCGACCTCGGAGAAGAGGCGCGGGAAGCCGACCATCTCCAGATCAAGGCCTCACCCCCCAACCTGTGTCCAGGCCCCGGGGGTCTCTGTAGATCTCGTCTCCCCTGAAAGCGGGGAGCGCCTCTGTTACACTTGGAGCTGTTTAAAAAAACAAAACAAAAACTGGAATTTTAAAAAGGAAGGATGGGCGACTGATTTAGGACAGGATCTAGAAGTTGCACATATCATGTTTATTTTTAAACGTCTCCTTTTTTTCTCCCCTGACTTTTTCCCGTTCAGATAACCCAGCCGCGGTCCCCAAAGCCTGCAGTTCAAGGCCACCTTCCTGCCTCTCCTGTGTGCCCCCTGACCTGCACCTTAGCTGGAGCTCACCATGGGGAACCACTTGACTGAGATGGCTCCCACTGCCTCCTCTTTCTTGCCCCACTTCCAGGCCCTGCATGTCGTGGTTGTTGGGCTGGACTCTGCTGGAAAGACCTCGCTCCTTTACCGCCTCAAGTTCAAGGAGTTTGTCCAGAGCGTACCCACCAAAGGCTTCAACACAGAGAAGATCCGGGTGCCCCTGGGAGGGTCCCGTGGCATCACCTTCCAAGTGTGGGATGTCGGGGGGCAAGAGAAGCTGCGACCACTGTGGCGCTCCTACACACGTCGGACAGACGGGCTGGTGTTTGTGGTGGATGCGGCCGAGGCTGAGCGCCTGGAGGAGGCCAAGGTGGAGCTACACCGCATCAGCCGGGCTTCGGACAACCAGGGTGTGCCTGTGCTCGTGCTGGCCAATAAGCAGGATCAGCCTGGGGCGCTGAGCGCTGCAGAGGTTGAGAAGAGGCTCTCGGTCCGAGAGCTTGCAGCCGCCACGCTCACCCACGTGCAGGGCTGCAGCGCTGTGGATGGGCTGGGCTTGCAGCCGGGCCTGGAGCGCCTGTACGAGATGATCCTCAAGAGGAAGAAGGCAGCCCGGGTAGGCAAGAAGAGACGGTGACCCGAGGCTGTCCCCTTCTCACCAGTAGGGGTCTGTACACCTGGACAGCCAGGCGGAGCCCGTGGCCCCTCCCTCAGCTCTGGGCTGCAGGACCTGTCCGCCTCAGTGAAGGACCAAGGAGCACACTGGGGGTCCTGTTCTAGTGCAGCACTGGGGAGGGGAGGGGAGATGGGATGTCTTCTCCTCTCCCTCCCTCATCCCCACCTCTGGAGAAAAGAGGGCTGCAGGACTGGGGAGGCTTAAATGTAAGCCGTGACTCTACCTCGACCCTGTTTCTTCTTTTCTTCTCTGGCTTGTTGATGAGATGTGTTTTGGAGCAGAAGAAGGTTGTTTGGAGCAAAAGAAGGTTGTTTGGAGAATGCATTTGGGATGAACGAGGACTGTCTCCCCACCTCCACCCCCCCAATTGGGGGTGTCCCCCAGGCTGCTTTTCTAAGGATGCTAGTCACAATAGTCTTTATTTTTGTGTCTGTGTGAAAGTGCCAGGAACCCTTCCCCACATTTGTAGATCCACAACTGTTTTTATAAGCCGTGTGTGTCCTCTGTAGTATTATTAACTATTTTTTAGCATTTGCCTATAAGTTATTAAAGACTGATGATACTGTAGCTCTGACCTTGGTCTGGCATTTTCTTACCCAGCCCCAGGAGTAGTCCCAGATTTCTGTATGGGTGGCAGGAATGGGTGGGGGGAGTTTTATCTTGAAGCTGAATTTGCAAAGGAAACACGGGATGGCTGGTGGAAATTACAGATGGAGTTGAAATTGCCCTCTCCCAAGCTATTACCTGATTTCTGCAGGTTTTTTTGGGGGGTGTCCCTTCTTTCTCCTGCTTCCTCCCCCCTCCCCTCATCCCCTGGCTCTTACTTGCCCCTCATACCAGCTGGTCCTTGGGGACACTTTCCTAGGTTTATATAGGTAAGTCCTCAAGGAGCCATTCTGTTCTCATCCTCCCCCACTCCTTGGCACTCAGGCTGATCTGTTTTTTTTTCCACCTTGGGGGATCCTGTGAATATGGAAAGTAATTCCTTCCTGGCTTTCAGCCATCTCCGTGTGCTGAATCCTGCTGACCACAGCTCACCGGCAGCAGCGGCAGGGGCTGGTGCTGGGGAGGTCTGGGCTGGATTGAGCCAGCCCGGCCCTGGTGACTAAGCTGTGAGTTGTCCAGCTCTGGGAATGGTGGCTGTTCCCACAAGAGGGGCTGTAATAGCAGTCGCGGTTTGTGCCTGGTGGGAGTGTGGACTACTAGACATCCACTCCCCCCTCCAGGGGAGGAGGGGGAAGGTGTAGGCCACCAATAGTGGTAATAAGAATAATATGCTAGGGGCACCTGGGTGGCTTGGTTGGTTAAGCGTCTGCCTTTAGCTCAGGTCATGATCTCAGGGTCTGGGATCCAGCCCTGTCATGGGCTCCCCGCTTAGCAGGGAGTCTGCTTCTCCCTCTCCCTTTGCTCCTCCCCCTGCTCATGCTCTCTCTCTGAAATAAATACAATCTTTAAAAAAAAAAAAAAAAAGAATAAAATGCTAATGTTGTGAGGTCCAGAGGGCCTCTGCCCAGACTTTCAAGTCTGCCCCCTCCACCGACACCCAGGGCTGGCTGAGTCTGAGATGATGAAAAATCAGATCCTCCTAATCTGGATGGGGGTAGTGGGTAAAAACCAAGCACAATTCTTTCCATCCTTCAGCCCCCCAGTCCCACCCCTACCCTTTGTGCAAACGTGGGATCCAGAGCAGGTTCAGAGTCCCCACTCCAGAATCGAATAAAGGACCTTGGGAGGGAGAGAAGGTGCCGGCAATCCTGTCCTGGGGGACTTCCTAAGGAATTTGCTTCTTCCTAGCTAGGGCCAGCAGAAGCTGAGTTTTGCTGTGGAGTCCGGGCTGGTTCATATTTGTCCCCCTTCACAGCTGGCAGGATGCGGGTAGGTATGCATAGATCCGGAAGGGTGCCCGAGTGTGCGTCAGTGCAGGGCCTGCTTGACAGAGCTGCTGGGCTGGTTCTGCTGGGGACACATGCTACCTGGCCCCCCTCTACGCACACCTGTGACTCATCTCACTCAGTCCTCAGGGCAGAGTCCTCTTCTGCCCAGGAACAGGCTGGGGAGGACTTGGCTAGAAGGGCCTCTGTCCTGCTGGGAGATCTTTCCTCCTCACTCCACCCCAATAATGCCCTTTTGTCTCAGAATCTCCAAGGACATGTTTTCTCCATTTCTGGTCACCTGGGGGACTGAGTCTCCAGATTGGAAGAAGAGCACACCCCCTCCCCCTGCAGAGGGGCCTCCATGGCCCCTCTTCTGGCTCTGCCAACTACCTGACCTCCCCCTCTGGTTAGAGTCATCTTCTGCTCCCCCAGACTCCAACCCTGGGCAGGAACCATGGTTCACAGGAGACTGCCAATGTCCCAGCTCTTCCCCACATTCCTCTGCCCTGACCAGCTGGTGGGGGTGGAGGAAGGGGTGTTGGCAGCCAGAGAGTGAGATGGAGAAGCCAACTGCTTTGAAGGGGTTGTGGGGAGAGGGGAGCCCTGGAAGATTCTGGTAAGAAAGCTACATTCTGGCTGGGTGGGGATCAGGAGCTTTGGAATAATCCTCTTGCCTCGGTCCATCCTGCCACAGGGATTCTTCTTCTTTTTTTAAAGATTTATTTATTTATTTAAGGGGGGAGGGGCAGAGGGAGAGACTCTTTCAAGCCAACTTCCCCCTGAGCACGGAGCCCCAGGTGGGGCTCGATTTCAGGACCCTGAGATCATGACCTGAGCCAAAATCAAGATTCAGACACTTTTTTTTTTTTAAAGATTTTATTTATTTATTTGAGAGAGAGAATGAGAGAGAGAGAAAGAGAGCACACGAGAAGGGGAGGGTCAGAGGGAAAAGCAGACTCCCTGCTGAGCAGGGAGTCAGATGCAGGACTCATCCCATCCCGGGACTCCAGGATCATGACCTGAGCTGAAGGCAGTTGCTTAACCAACTGAGCCACCCAGGTGCCCCCAAGATTCAGACATTTAACCAACTGAGTCACCTGGGCGCCCCTGTCCCAGGGATTCTGCATGCTGAGCTCTGGCCACAGGCTTGGAATGGGGGTGGGATCAGGGTTGGAGGTAGGCTGTATTTTCCTTGTCCCGGCTTCTTTATCAAGTAGAATTTCTTTGAGGCCCTGAGATGGATGTTGAGGAGATGCTGAGGGCAGAGGGTCTCAGGGGGCCAGGAGTGGTTGTTAGGGGCTGGTGGTGGGGGGCTGTGGGTAGGGTGGAAGGCTCCCTCTGAGCTGCCCTTCCCCCACCAGCCACCTCCTCTCCTTGCACAAGCTGGATGGTAACATCCAGGTAGACCCCACTTGCCCTGGGGGCCTTGCCCATCCCCCAGCAAAGATGGCAGTGGTCCCTCACCTCCTCTGCCCTCTCCAGTCATCCTGTGCTGCGAGTGCTCCAGGCAGAGAGAAAACAAAGAGGAAGGAAAGAAGTCTCTAAGGCCCAGAGGATGCAGCAACTTGCCCAAGAACACATAGCTACTTAGTGGCACATCCAGATCCTTCCTCCCAGGCTGGCTTTTTGTACTCCCAGGGCCAGACAGATAGGAGATGGGCCACAAGTCTAGCAATTCAGAGCTCCCACTGCCCCTTCCCTCTCTCCTTCCCTCCCTGCGTCCCCTCCCTGATTAGTTCAAAGGCCAGCTTTCCGCTCCCCTGCTCCCCTTCCTGAGGAGTTGGAGCTTTATCTCTGAAGTCCAGAACTCTGGCCTTAAATCTGGCCAGAAGTCCCCACCCTCCTTTCCCACTGACCGCATGTCATCCCAAGTCTTGCTTGAGATGGACTCCTCCACAGGGGCCTGGGAAGCACAGACTTCCACTGAGGCACTGGGGCGTGCACAGGACAGTGTGTTCTCCAAAACAGGCCTTTTGTGAATGGAGGCCAGTGGGAGCAGAGGGAGTGAAGACAGTAAGGGAGGCCCAGGCCAGCACTGGGCTGTAAAGGGTGGGCAGGGTGTAGCCACACATCACTTCCAAGGCCATCAGCTGGGGAGTTTGTGGGTGGGTGTCATGGGACCTCCTCCCCTGGCTAAACCAGAGGAGGGGATTTGTTCTTCCTTCCTTTACAAAAAAAAAGTGTTGTTTTTTTTCTGTCCACCCCCCCTCCCCACCTGATTACAAAAGTAACAGATCTTTTTGTAAAGAAACTTAGAAAATGGAGAACCCCATAATCTAAATTTCCGAGCTAGCTAAATGTCGGGGACAGGTTTTTATATATAATCTTTCAGATATTTTTTTTCTCTGCATATACAAAGAGGTATGTATTAATATCCAACACACAGGGAATTATAGGACGCATATGGTGGTAGAGTTTTGCTTTTCTCATTTATATCTTGGGCATTATTCAATGATGGGACATATGGGTTTTTCTTGTTCTTTTTGATGACCATGTGAGATTCCACCATCTGAATATGCCATCATTTCTTTTTTTTTTTTTAAGATTTTATTTATTCATTTGAGACACAGAGATACAGAGAGAGAGAGAGAGAGAAAGCATGAGCAGGGAGAGAGGCAGAGGGAGAGGGAGAAGCAGGCTCCTCGCTGAGCCTGGAGCCCGATGCGGGGCTCGATCCCAGGACCCTGGGATCATGACCTGAGCCGAAGGCAGACGCTTAACCATCTGAGCCACCCAGGAGCCCCTATGCCATCATTTCTTAATTAAATCCTCTGTTAAATCCACAGTGTGTCCACAGCGATGACCTCCTTGCACATATTTCTTAGGTATGTAATCACTGTGTCAAAGGGTATATGTATTTCACATTTTCATAGATGCTGCCAAAATGTGTGTGTAGAGACGGTTTGGGGGGCAGGAACTTTAATCCAGCCTTCTCATCCTCCATCCCCAGATTTCAAGGCCTCTTCAAGCCAAGGTCTGTGGGTGGGGGATAGACATTATAGTGCCCTTGCTTTCGGGGAGGTAAGAGAATCTCCAGCCACTTGGCAGAAGATTTGCAGGTGTGGGAGGGAGCTTGGGCTGATTTTCCTGGTCTGGGAATTGAACCGCTTGGGGGCTGCCTGGCTGATGGTGGAGGTGGGCAGATGGTGAGGACTCCCTAAGCACCCAGCTTCTCACAGACGTCAGGCAGAGTGGGCGAAACATCTCCGGAAATAAATCCCAGCACTCAGGGAGGGAGCGTGGCTGAGACACAGAGTGCATGCTCCGAAGGCAACATGGAGAGGAGCTCTTCAGTCTGAAGAAGGGCAGCTGAGACCCTGGACTTCCCCCAGGGTGATCCCCACTCTTCTAGCAAGGTCCCCCCACCAGCTGCTCTCGAGCATGGACTCCTGGAACAGGAAGCAGAAGCCCAAAGTATTAGATACCTCGGCCACTCTGGGCTGTGTGGGGTACCACTTCTCTGTTCATTCTGGGCCCTGGGCTAATCTTGGGTCCGTGCCCCTGCAGAATGGGGTGGGGAAGGCGGGAGGGCTTATCTCTTGAGCACCTCCCACCCCCTCCTATGAAATCTGGTGAGCAGTTTGGTGGAGTTGTGCAGGGATGACAGCTGGGTTTTAAAGATTGCTGAGAGTGAGGTTTTGTGCTTTTGATTGTGTTTGTTTTTGCAAGATTATCCATTGCTTTCCATTCCAGAGGCTGACTCTTATCCTTAGGGAGTGAGACGGCAGAACTGCTTACTCACTCTCTGGAACTCTCCCAGGCCGACGTGGGGAGGGACAGAGCCACCCGTCTGACCAGGCAGCACCTCAGAAAGGACCCCACAGTTGGCCTCAGTTTACACATCTGTAAAGTGAGGGGGTTGAGTAGACAATATTGGATCTTTTCTGGTTCACTTTCTATGGTTCTCAGTACAAGGTGGGCATGGGGAACTCCTTCATGATCTTTCTGCCTTCATTTTATCGCCCTCTGAAATTACCTTGTTTGTTTTGTTTTTAAGTTTGTTTGCTGTCTGCCTTCATCTCTAGGCTACCCATTCTAGGAGGACAGCCCTCATTCATTTTGTTCACCATGTATCCCTAGGACAGTAGTGGGCACACAGTAGGAGCTCATCTCATACCTGTGGAATGTGGGGTGTCCACTCAAGGGTTGGAGGGCTGGGTATCACCTCAGTGAAGAAGTGGTTTCCGTCTGTAAATAGTGACAGCAACCAGGAAAGAAGCTATCAAGCAAGGTTGGAGAGTTTATCTGGGAAGGCCTCTTGGAGGAAGTGAAGCAGATTTGGAACCCAAGTTAAATATTCTGATTAACAAGGGACTTGGAGGATCATGGGCTTCAGAGCATTTTCTTGCCTCTACCTACTGCTCAGGAGAAAAGATCTGAATCTGAGGTTTAATAAACATAGTTTCGTTCCTCCCTTCCCAGTAATTAATTACCTGACCTAGGACGCTCCCTAGAGTCTGTTTACCACTCCCCTACCCCTGCTCCTCCCAAGCTCACCCCAGGATAGTCAAGTTAGATTGCCATTCTTCCACCCCAGAGGAACTGAGTGTAGGCTGGTGTCAGGGAAGGGACCCCCAGGGAACTCTAGACCCGTGCTGTCCAATATGGCAGCCACCAGACACATGTGGCGACCAAGCATAGGAAATGTGGCTGAACTGAACTCAGATATGCCCTGAGTGTGAAATACAACAGATTTCGAAGACTTAGTAAGAGAAAAGAATGTAAAATATCTCATTAATACTTTTTAAAATTATTTTTTAATTTTTAATTTTATTTTTAAAAAGTTTTTATTTATTTGAGAGAGCCAACGAGCACGAACAAGGGGAGGAGCAGAGGGAGAAGAGAAGCAGGCTCCCCGCTGAGCACAGAGACCAAACTACATGGGGCTCAATCCCAGGACCCTGGGATCATGACCTGAGCTGAAGGCAGACACTTAACAGACTGAGCCACCCAGGCGCCCTCACATTCTACTTCTATTGACAAGGCAGGTCCAGATATTTGGGGGAAGGAGCATCATGGGGAAAAGAATGGGAGATCCATAGTTCTTCCTTTCTTCTGAAATCAGAAGAGAAACAGACCAAACTGCAGCAGTCTGGCAGGAGGGTAGATTCTAGGAAGGCCTTCTTGATGGGGAGAACTGAAAAACCTGAAAAGTCTGTGTACTCTCCTTCCTGGAAAGCTTTCAGGATAGGTAAAGACTTTGTGTATCTTGAATTATCTTAAAATATCTTATCAAATTATATGATTCTCAATGATCCCAACCTGGTTGTCTAGCAGGCGATGTTCCTAGCTTCATTCAGGGTATTTTCACTCCTCTATAAGACAGCTCTTTAAATGTCTCTTTCATGTGGAGCCCAGATACCTGGAATCCACACAAAAATCCTAAGGTGATTTTATCCAGTGGTTTCTGATCTTTCACCGGATGGCTGTGAGAGTAACAGCAGCGCTGACTGACTGAGTTTGCATCATCATCTTGCCCTCCCCTGCTGCCTTCCTCTGCCCAACCCTACCAGCTCCCTCAACCTCCCCTCCCCCCAGCACAAAGGTCCTAGAACAGGCAGGTGATGGGAAGATGCCAGCCAGCTGGGGGTCTGGATAATCCACAAACTGGATTATCTGCCCCTGCGTTTGCACACATACATAAGCTGGTGGCCTAGATGCAGACGGGATGTACTGGGATGAGCCAAGGGGATAAGGTTAACACCTTATGTGTGACTGTGTGTGTGTGTGTGTGTGTGTGTGTGTGTAAGTGGGGGAGGGGGCAGTCCTACAATAAAAACCCCACCCACTTATCTCCCATCCTGAGCATTAAGCCAATCAATCACTCCTTTCAATCAACCACATATAATATTTAGCATTATTGTGCATGGCCATATTGTCCTAGGCACTGGAACTAAGAGGTGCGATTTGTACAGAGAGAAGGTGTCCTGGTTTCCTGGATGCAGAGCCTGAGACAGGGATTCAGGGGGTGCATGGTTTATTGAGGGCACATTTTCAGGAGAAAGGGAGGGAGGGAAGTGGGAGGGGGCAGGGCAGGGGCTAAACAAGGACGTGCTCTCACAGTTGGAGTCTAATGTTGGCTTGGTCCTGTGGGGAAGCTCTGGTTAGAGAATTGCACCTCAGAAAAGATCCCCCAGAGGCAGAGAGCCTGGTCTTTTATACCGTTCAGTCAGCGAATTGGCCGCTGTTTGCTCAAGTCTCCAGGGAATGAACAGCCAGGAGCCATTGGAGTCAACATTCACAGTCAGCGGAGGGCATCTGGGTGCCGTGTCAGGGGCATCCCCTCAGGGTGGAGCCCGAGAAGAGAAGAGCAAGCTGCCCTGGGCAGGCCCTGAGTCCTGACAGCTGTCCTTGTTTGGCAATCCAGTCCTCTTTCTACTCTCACTCTCGGCCTCGGCCTCAGCCTTTATCTGCCCTTGTCCCGCCTTGTCCCCAGCTCCCGACACCCGCCCTTGGTTTCTGCCTGGGATGCTGCCCTCTCTCTTCTGGAGATGTATCTGAAACTCAAGATGGAATGCTGAGTTTCTTCAAGAGCCTACAGGAAGCTGGGGCTACTGAGTCATCCCTGTGGACCTCTTCCCTTGCCAATGGGTCAGCGGAGCCCCACTGCTTCCCTGGGCAGAAAGCTTTGGTGTGCCAGGGGATATTGAAACACACCCCTTCTCCTGGGCCCTCCCTTTCCTGGATGTGCCCATCCTCATCTCTCCTACAGAAAGGACAGTTCAGGAGAATTCATTCTCCAGGCTTGACTCCTGCTTAAACATCACAGGATATGTCCTCTGGAAGGGAAGGGTGGGATCTGGGTTGGCTTCCTTAGAAACTTCAGAACAGAAAAGAAGTCTCCTTTCTCTGCCCCCTCCCAAAGTCAAACAGGGGCTGTCAGAGAGGAAGAGATGATTGTGTCTGTCCAAATGCTGGGTGATTGATGGTCTGATCTCTGAAACTTTTTTTTTCTCCGGCACAACCTGGTTTGTAGAGGTACCAGAATTCTGAGGCAAAAAGCAAGAGAGAGAAAAAGAACATTCTTTGAGGGCATTTGGTTGCAATTTTACACACAAAATGACAAAGAGAGGGTCTAGTGTTAGGTCCTCCCATCTTCCTGTGGTATGTCACACCACACACACACACACACACACACACACACACACACCCTCACATTGTTGACACCAGAGTGCTGGCTCCAGGGAGGGGAGTGAGGGAACAGCTGTGGACAGGTGTGGGTGGCCACATACTTCTCTTTTGGGAGGTAACACTTCCAGTACACCTCCACAGGTTTCATCTGAACCTCACCCTAGCCTTGGCTCTGTGTGGTCAGGGTGGGCACGAGGGACAGAGGAAGAGAGCTGGCCAAATACCAACAAGGAGTGCATCCTTAACAGGCTCCTCAAATGCCACCAGATCAGTTCTCCCAAGAACCAAATCTGGAGGAAACTGAGCTTAAAGAACAGCAACAGGAACCGGGCCTAGATCGCTGGGTGAACTTCAGTGGTTCTGGAGAAGTCTGGGGAAGCACCCATCCTCTAGTATTTGTCTGAAGGCAGGGTGTGGGGCCAGGATAAAGTTTGGGGTCTGGACTGGGGCATCTCGGAATCAGGGCAAGGGACTGGACTGCCTGGCTGGACGTGTCACCCCCATTAGGCTGGGGCTGAGGCTGTAATTGCTGTAATTCGTTGATGAATGCAATTTGCAGCTGGCTTCTCTCCCCGTGACAGGCCTCAATTAGAGCTGCCAGAAGGATCTGGGATGGGAGGGGGAGCTGGGTGGTTTCCAATGGCTTCTCCTGGTCCCCTTTCAGCTCTCTGCTTTGCCCTAAAACAAAAGGGGGTCTTTAGGCTGATATATTATCACCGTCCCCTTACTCCTGAATTTGCCCCCAGAGATATAATTTCAGAATAAGTGGCATGGAAGTTGAGAGGGAGAAAGGCGTAAAATGAAGGATGCCTTCCTGCAGGTTGGTCTGGGAAGCTATGGGTTTAAAAACTCAACCATGTTTAATTAAGTTTAGTATTTTCTCATTTATTTTAGAGCTTCTAAAAGTCCTAAAAGAAGGAAGTCTTTTGAGCCATAATACTTATTTCTATCTTGTAGTCCCCCCTCCATCTCACCAGACAAAGGAAAAAACCCAAGTCAGAAGGATAGAAAGGAGAGAGAGTAAAAAAAAAAAAAAAATCAGGTCGACACAAATATATAATTTTAATTTTAAAGGACTACAGGGACATTAGAGATCATTTAGTCCAGTGGTTTTCAGACTTCTTTTTTTTTTTAAGCAATGAGTAAACAAAATCGAACACAGAAGCTCAGTATGTAGGATATGTCACGGCTGATCCAATTAAAGTGTACATGGGGGTTCTGAGCCCCCTGGACTGTCCTTCTCCCCGAGACCTGCCCCCCACTTCCTGCCTCCATGGCCTCCTTGTGATATCTGACTTTAGAAAGTTCTGCGTCCCAAGAAATTACTCAGACGTGGGCAAACTGGGACAGTCGGTTGCCCATATTTGGGCAATGGAGCATAGTCAAAAAACCATTGATATAATCCTTTTGATCTATTGAAGACACAGCCCAGGAGAGGTGATGTGGTTTGAAGTCTGGGTCATGGGTAGATTCCCCATGCCCAAGAGTAGCCTATAACCTTGGGAGGTAAATCCTGCCTCTCTGCCCTGTGCCCCTTGTGAGAGTTAAGATTGCCCACCTTCAAATTTCTCTTCTCTTTCAAGACCCTTTCTTTTTTTTTTATTTAAAGATTTTATTTATTTATTTGAGAGAGAGAGAGAGAGCACATGAGAGGGGGGAGGGTCAAAGGGAGAAGCAGACGCCCTGCTGAGCAGGGAGCACGATGTGGGACTCGATCCCGGGACTCCAGGATCATGACCTGAGCCGAAGGCAGTCGCTCAACCAACTGAGCCACCCAGGCGCCCTCAAGACCCTTTCTTATGAAACCTTCTCTGATTCCCCTGGAAAGAGTTATGTCCACTCTTCTGAGTCTTCTTTTAAAGTACTTACAGGGTAGTCATTTTTACTTTGGGTCTTTCTTCTCATTTGGACTTGAAGATTCTTGATTCCATGTCTTATTTATTTCATATCTCTCAGTGACTAGTAGAGTGTAGTACATAGTAGGCATTCAAAAGACGTTTTTAGATAGATAGATAGATAGATAGATAGATAGATAGATAGATAGATGATAGATAGATGATAGATGTTTTGAGGGATAGATGGATGAATGGATTAATTAGAAGATGGATAGATGGAACGAATGAGTGGATAGAAAGATGGATGGATAGAAGCCTGCGTGTTGCGTTGAAGTCCTAAGGATGGGACAATTAGGCAGTTTCTAGGCAGGTTCCTCTTGCATCAATTCCCCTGAGATGACCATTTTGCTTGAATTTGATTTTTGGAATATCTAACATACCTATATTCAGATGCAAGGACCAAAGTAGTTTCTCAATTAGAAGTCATTTAAATTGATCATTTTTGGATTTCTTGTACCATTGCTTTCCTCTACAGAAAGTTACGGTTTAAGAACACAAATACAATATCTGATGAAAATACCTCAAATAGGCAGCTGATGGCAGTGACGAATACTGTCTGAAAATAAAACAGTTTAAAAATATCAGACAAGGGAGAGTGTAGGAGGCAGGGAGAGAGGGTGAGCAGTTGGTGAATACAGTGAGCAAGACAATCAGGACTCAGGATTGCAAAGGCTGGAAGGTTGATAGGAGGGATTCGAGGTAGGTGTTCAAAGGACTTCCCAATTATCAGGAACAAGAGACAATAGGATAGAAAGTTTTGAAAGAAAGAGGGGAATGTTGCTGATCATGTGTGTGGGAGCAAAACATTAGGCTAAATAATTATCCACGACTTTTCCTGGACCTACTATTCATTCAAGTACAATTTAATTAGCATCCATTCTGACCCACGTGTCAGACATGTTATCTCAGCCCATTGTGGCTGTGGGCAGGAAGATGGCGTCTATACATTCTCAGACATGCGGATTCTCCTTGGGCGATCTCATCCATACCCATGGTTTTAACCACAGCAGCTACACTGACTCCCAAGTGTTCATCGCTAGTCCAGACCCCTTTTTGAGTCCCATACCTTACCTCCACTGTCGAATCTCTCTCCCTGGATGTCTGCAGGTGCCTTCAACTTGAGAGACCCCATGCTGAACTCATCTGCTTCCTCTCTAAACTTGCTCTTCTGCCCAGATTCCCCATCCCCATTCATCTGACCCACTCAACACCCAAGTCAGAACCTGAGCATCATCCTCTTCTCCCTATCCCCCACTCTGCCCCTCCATGCAGGTCACCCTGTTCAGTAACTCTACTCCCCACATACTTCACAGATTTGTGTCTTCCTCTTCTTCCCACGGGAATGGCCCTAAGTTCAAGTCACCATTTGTACCTGGGTTACCACCCTCCCCTCCTCAGTGGTCTCCCACTCCCCCATCTTGTATTCTGGGGATCCATTCCCCACTTGGTTGCCAGACTCATTTTTCCAAAATTCAAATCTGATCAATCACCTCTTCCTAAAGCCTTATGATGAAAGCTCAACTGTCTCTAACTTTTTTTTTTAAGTTTTATTTATTTAAGTAATCTCTACCCCCAACATGGGGCTGGAACTCACGATCCCGAGATGAAGAGTCGCATGCTCTTCCAACTGAGCCACCCGGGCGCCCCTAAAGCCCAACTGTCTTTAAAATAACATCCCAACTCCTTCACATGTGTGACCTCCTGTAGTTTCTCCTCCAAAGCTCTCATCCTCTGACCACTCCTCTTCTACACCCTTAACTAAATCATGGCGCCTATTCTTGCTGCCTCAGAATGCCTCTTCTCCTGTTTTCACTGATCTCATTCCACTTTCTCTTCACACAACTCAGCGTGTTGAATGTCACCTTCTCCAGGCAGACTCTCTGCTGACCCTTCGCTCTGGAATCTGGGTGAAGTGCCCCTCCTCTGACCTCTTCCCTGTGTCCAGGGCTCCTCTCTCCCTTACCCATGCTCGCACTACAGCTGCCCGTTGACACGCCTGTGGCCCTCACTCCAACGTGAGATCTCCCGGGAGCAGGTACGCTGTCTTTCACATCTGCCTTCCTTGTGCTGTGTGTGTTGCTCAGCACGTAGTGTGCCCAGGAAATGTTTGTGGCATGAATGTGTGACCTCCTGTAGTTCTCGGTCATCTCTAGGCTTTTGATCTTGTCCTCCCTCTTGGGGAGGCCAATTCAGTACACTTGGAGATAAGACTTTAAGATAGGACTCAGGATGTGCCGTAGCCATCAGTGCATTTTCTTTCTCTCCCTCCCATCTCTCTCAGATTTTGCTGGTGGCCACACCCTTGGCGCGGACACAAGCAGCTCAGTCTGCCCAACGTCAGCTGGCAGCAAACAGCCCCTCCCTTCCTCCCCGGCTCTGTCTTCGCTCAGCACAACCGTTTTTCCTTTTTGGGTGTTCAGAGCTCTGATAGCAGAGGGCTGGGTGGGAGGGTGGCAGCATCGGCTGTCTGCAGGGAGGCAGAAAAGGGGGTGTGGGAGAGCCAAGACGTGGGTGGAAGCATGCTATTGGGCCCTTTCGAGGGAGAAAGAAAATTTAGCTCTTTGGGGCTGTCCTGGTTGGAGCAGCTTGTCCCCTTTTGCTCCCTGGGAGCTGAAATTGCCCTGTTGATATTTAGCCTTCTAAATATTGGTGGGGGGGCGCCTGGGTGGCTCAGTTGGTTAAGCAACTGCCTTCGGCTCAGGTCATGATCCTGGAGTCCCAGGATCGAGTCCCGCATCGGGCTCCCTGCTCAGCAGGGAGTCTGCTTCTCCCTCTGACCCTCCTCCCTCTCATGCTCTCTATCATTCTCTCTCTCTCTCAATAAATAAATTTAAAAATCCTTTAAAAAATAAATAAATATTGGTGGGCTTTCTTTTTTTTTTTTTAATATTTATTTATTTGACAGAGAGAGACACAGCGAGAGAGGGAACACAAGCAGGGGGAGCGGGAGAGGGAGAAGCAGGCTTCCCAACAAGCAGGGAGCCCGACGCGGGGCTCGATCCCAGGACCCCGGGACCATGACCTGAGCAGAAGGCAGACGCTTAATGGCTGAGCCACCCAGGCGCCCCTAAATATTGGTGGGCTTTCTACGGGAGAGAGGGAGGGGGAGAAAGAGAGAGAGAGAGGGAGGGAAATAGATTATGGATTTCCAGAACTGGCCCCATACATTCCCTTACCACCAAAGCACCGGACAGAATCTTGGGTGTCAGGCTACAGCTGTTTCCTTGTTTTGAAGAACATAGGAAAAGAAGATCTGCCACACACCTCATCCATTTTTTCACTCATTTCCTGGTTGATGCCAGATGCTGGGGCACAGGGGTGAATAAGGCTCAGGGCTCCTGGAGCTCACAGGTGGAGGGGGATGGGCCGGTAAGTAGGATTGTTACAACCCAGCAGCCTGGTGCGGTCGGGGAGGGCTGTGAGAGCAAGGGCTTGGTGGGATTGGAGGACAGGTCACTGTCCACAGAAAGGCATCGGCCGAGAAGGTGACATCAGGAGACATTTTTGTACAGTCTTGTTCTCACAACGCCTCCAACTTCAACTCCTCAGAGGAGACTGTTGAACTCTGGCTGAGGACAGAAGTATCACATACGGTAGAAACAGTGCCAGATTCAGAGAAGACAACACATCCTTCAGGTCCTGGCTTACTGACTCCTTCATTCATTCATTCACTCACTCATTCATTCAGTAAATGCCCTTGATCAGCTGTGAGACCTTGAAAAATTGACAGGCATTCTCTGAGCTTCAGTTTTCTCATAATATAATGGATACTGTGACACCCACCTCGTCATTCTTTCTGGAGGCTTCCGTGTGCTGATGTGACAATGCTTTGTCATCTGTAATGTGCTTTGCAAATGTGATCTGTTATTTATCCTTCCACTTAGGCACTCATTCCATCAGCCGGGAACTATGGAGTGCCCTCTTGTGAGGTCTGACTAGCCCCTGTCTGAGGCAGGAGACTGTTCTGCGCACGCGAGGGTGTGTGTGAGGCTCGGTGAGGGACTACAGCGTGCCTTCATCAAGCAACAACCGTGTGTGTTGTCTGCACGGGAGTCCTAGCCTCCCCACCCCCCAGCCCTCATCCCCCCCCCCACCCCGGGGTGCAGGCGGGCAGGGACACGTTCTCCCGCCTCTCCCTGGGCCATGGATGCTGGTGCCCGGAGGAGGCCAGCCCCGGGCGTGTGACTCACCCGCTTTAGTCACGTTGCCTATGGGACTTCCCTTCCTACAAGATGAGGACCCCAAATACAAGTGGCTGAAGAGTGAGGTAGCATTCCAGGCTGTGTCTCCTGCGGCGCATCTGAGCCTCCAGGAAGGCAGCCGGATTCACCATTTGCTTGTTCCCCAGCTTCCCCACCACTCACAGCAGGGACAACCCCAGGGCTGAAGGGTGGCAGAGGAAGAGGCGCTGGCCTGGGGGTGCCTGGGTGGGAGACTGGAGGTCACTTTCCCACCATCTGTCGTGGTCTCAGCAGATCTTGGCCAGCCACGTCCTCAGCTCCAATGTTTATAAAGCGATTTCACACACTTTCTCTCATCGGAGTCCCGCAAGAGGCTGTTAGCGGAGAGACCAGAATAGCACAGAGGTATAGTGTGTGGCCTCTGGAGCCCAACTGCCTCTCTGAATCCAGTTCTGCTGCTTTTTCAGCTGTGACGCTGAGCAAACCCCTAACCTCTCTATGCCTCAGATTCCTCATTTATTTTTTATTTTTTTTATTTTTTTATTTTTTAAAGATTTTATTTATTTATTTGACAGGAAGAGACACAGCGAGAGAGGGAACACAAGCAGGGGGAGTGGGAGAGGGAGAAGCAGGCTTCCCGCTGAGCAAGGAGCCCGATGTGGGGCTCGATCCCAGGACCCTGAGATCATGACCTGAGCCGAAGGCAGACGGTTAACGACTGAGCCACCCAGGTGCCCCCCTCATTTTTTTTTAAAGATGTATTTATTTATTTTAGAGAGAGAGAGCGTGCGTGAGAGAGCAGCTGCAGGTGCAGAGGGTGAGGGAGAATCCTTAAGCAGGCTCCCCACTGAAGGCAGAGCCCCTCATGGGGCTCAATCCGATGACTGTGAGATCATAACCTGAGCTGAAACCAAGAGTCAGATGCTCAGCTGACTGAGCCACCCAGGCACCCTTCAGATTCCTTATTTTATTTTATTTTAATTAATTAATTAATTAATTTTTAAAAAATTCTTTTTTTTTTTTTTTTAAGATTTTGTTTATTTATTTGACAGAGAGAGACACAGCGAGAGAGGGAACACAAGCAGGGAGAGTGGGAGAGGGAGAAGCAGGCTTCCCGCTGGGCAGGGAGCCTGATGCGGGGCTCGATCCCAGGACCCTGGGATCATGACTTGAGCCAAAGGCAGACGCTTAACCGACTGAGCCACCCAGGCACCCCTATTTTAATGTATTTTTAACTAGGCTCCATGCCCTGTGTGGAGCTCAATGTGGGGCTTGAACTGATGCCCCTGAGATCAAGACCTGAGCGCAGGCTGAGTGGGATGCTCAACTGACTGAGCCACCCAGGCGCCCCCAGATTCCTCATTTTAAAAACGGGGATCACTGGGGCACCTGGCTGGCTCAGTCAGTAAAGCATGGGACTCTTGATCTTGGGGTTGTAAGTTCGAGCCCTATGTTGGGTATAGAGATTACTTAAAAATAAAATTTTTAAAAATTAAAAATAAAAAAATTAAAATGGAGATCATAAGGGGCACCTGGCTGGCTCAGTCAGTGGAGTATGAGACTCTTGCTCTCAGGGTTGTGAGTTCGAACTGTGAGTTGAGTGTAAAGATTACTTTAAAAAAATTAAAAATGAGGATCATGCTAGCACTTACTCTATATGGTTTATTTTATTTTTTTAAAGATTTTATTTATTTATTTGACAGAGAGAGAGACAGTGAGAGCAGGAACACAAGCAGGGGGAGTGGGAGAAGGAGAAGCAGGCTTCCCACTGAGCAGGGAGCCCGAGGCGGGGCTCAATCCCAGGACCCTGGGATCACAACTTGAGCAGAAGGCAGACGCTTAACGGCTAAGCCACCCAGACCCCCCTTACTCTATACGGTTTTTGTAAAGATTAACAATTTACTTGTTTATTGTCCCTGTCTCTCCAAATTAGACCACAAATTTTAAAGATTTTATTTATTTGAGAGAGAGAGAGAGGAAGAGAGAGCACAAGTGGGGAGGAGAGGGAGAAGCAGGCTCCCAGAGAGCAGGGAGCTGGATGCACGGCTCGATCCCAGGACCCCATGATCATGACCTGAGCCAAAGGTAGATGCTTAACTAACTGAGCCACCCAGGTGCCCCTAGACCACAAATTTTAGAAAGAAGCGATCTTTGTTTTGTTTGCTGTCTGGAGTGTTTAGGACAGTGCTGGACACAGAGGTTTTTTGTTTGCTTGTTTCTTTTTTTTTTTTTTAAGATTTTGTTTATTTATTTGAGAGAGAGAGAGCGAGCACAGAGGGAGAGGGAGAAGCAGACTCCCGGCTGAGCAGAGAGCCTGACATGCGGCTCAATCCCAGGACCCTGAGATAATGACTTGAGCCCAAGGCAGTCGCTTAACCGACTGAGCCACCCAGGCGCCCCTGGACACAGAGAGGCTTGCAAGATACTTACAGAATGAATGAACAAGCCAGGTGCATAGTATGTCCTATATGTTAGCTATTGCAGTCAGTTTGGAATGCCGTAACAAAAATACCATAGACTGGGTGGCTTAAACACAGAAATTTATCCTTCACAGTTCTGAAGGCTGGCAAGTCCAAGATCAAGGTGCCGACTGATTCAGTTCCTGGTGAGATCCTTCTTTCTAGTTTGCAGAGGGGTGCCTTCTTGGTGTATGCTCAGGTGGCAAAGAAAGAGCTCTTGTGTTTTCCTTTTCATAAGGTCCTTAATCCCATCATGGGGGGCTCTACCATCATGACCTCATCCAACCCTAATTACCTCCAAATACCCTCCCATTGGGGATTAGGTTTGGACATGTGCATTTGGCCTGGGGGACACGAACATTCAGTCCATAGCAGTTATTATAGGATCTTCCCTATTTGGAGGCTGTAGAAACTGATGTTTAGAGCATGGAGATTTAGACTCACACAATGTTGGAGCTGGAAGGAATCTTAGGGAGAATAGTCTAATCTTTTTATTTTATATGTGAAAAAATAAAAACCTAGGATCATTCCACTTGCCCAAGAATATAATACTTGCTTAAAACAAATTTCCTCGGGGCGCCTGGGTGGCTCAGTCATTAAGCGTCTGCCTTCGGCTCAGGTCATGATCCCAAGGTCCTAGGATAGAGCCCAGCATCGGGCTCCCTGCTCCGCGGGAGGCTTGCTTCTCCCTCTCCTACTCCCCCTGCTTGTGTTCCCTCTCTCGCTGTCTCTCTCTCTGTCAAATAAATAAAATCTTTAAAAAATAAAAAATAAAACAAAACAAATTTCCTCGAGGGGCACCTGCGTGGCTCGGTTGGTTAAGCGGCTGCCTTGGGCTCAGGTCATGATCCCAGGGTCCTGGGATCGAGCCCTGCGTTGGGCTCCCTGCTCAGCGGGGAGTCTGCTTCTCCCTCTCCCTCTGCTGCTCCCCCTGCTTGTGCTCTCTCTCTCTCTCTCTCTGTCTAATAAATAAATAAAATCTTTAAAAGAAATAAAAAACATCTCCCCGAGGGGCACCTGGGTGGCTCAGTCAGTTGAGTGTCGGAGTCTTGATTTCGGCTCAGGTCATGATCTCAGGGTCATGATCTCAGGGTCCTGAGATCCAGCCCCGTGTGGGGCTCCATGCTTAGTGGGGAGTCTGCTTGTCCCTCTCCCTCTGCTCCTTCCCCTCCCCATCCCCCCACCGAATGCTCTCTCTCTCCCTCTATCTCTAAAATAAATAAATAAAATCTTAGGAGAAAAAAATCTCCCCTAGAGGAAATGCGGTGAAGCTTTACAGGGACTCTTTTTACTGTTACAACTTTACAACTCTTTCGTAAACCTAAAATTATTTCAAATAAAAACAACAACAGCAAAAAAAAAAAAAAAAAAAAAAAGCCGTGATCATAAGGCATGGAGGGGATGAGGGTGGGTAGGGATTGTAAGGAGAGGTGGGGAGGTATTTAAGAATATTCTTCTCCAGTTGCCTTATTCCTCCCCCAAAGAGACAGTGATTGTATTTCAGTGCACTTATCCCATCTCTGTTGTAGCCCATCTGTTAAACCCATCTACCGCTTTCTTATTTTCAGTGTCAATTTGATCTTTTTCTTTTCTTTTTTTTTAATATTTTATTTTTAATTATTTGACAGAGAGAGAGAGAGCACAAGCAGGGGGAGCGGCAGGCAGAGGGAGAAGCAGGCTCCCAACTGAGCAAGGAGCCCGATGTGGGGCTCCATCCCAGGACCCTGGGACCTGAGTCGAAGGCAGTTGCTTAACCAACTGAGCCACCCAGGCGCCCCTTGATTTTTTTTTCTTATGAAATAACTGATTTTTTGTTCTTATTCTCTGTTGAAATTCTCCATTTTCATCCAGTTTGTACATCTTTTCCTCTACTTTTTGAATATATATATATGTATCTCCAGGAAAAAAAAATATATAAAATATATATATTTTTTAGAGAGAGAGGCAGGGAGGGGCAGAGGGAGAGAGAGAATCTTAAGCAGGTTCCACGCCCAGTGAGGAGTTCAACTCAGGCTCGATCTCACAACCCTGAGATCATGACCTGAGCCAAATTCAAGTCAGATGTTTAACCGACTAAGCCACCTAGGTGCCCCTATTTTCTGAGCATAGTAATAATAATTAATAATAATTATTTTAAAGTCCTTATCTTAGGGGCACCTGGCTGGCTCAGTCAGAAGAGCATGAGACTCATGATCTTGGGGTCATGAGTTTGAGCCCGTGATGGGTGTAGAGATTACCTAAATAAATAAAACTTAAAAAAACAAAAAGAAAATCTTTAGGAGGATCATTTGCAAGGAAATGCCAGCCTAAATCATTTTTAAGGATGACCAGTGTCTTGCTTTCCATGACATTTCCCCTGAAGCACCAACACGTTTTCTGGTGATACCCAAGAAACATATATCCCAGATTTCTGTAGCAGAAGATGATGATGAAAGTCTTCTTGGACATTTAATGATTTTGGCAAGAAACGTGCTGTTGGGATGCCTGGGTGCCTTCAGCTCAGGTCATGATCCCAGGGTGTTGGGATCGAGTCCCACATCAGGCTCCTTGCTCAGCAGGGAGCCTGCTTTTCCCTCTGCCTCTGCCTGCCACTCCCCCTGCTTGTGCTTTCCTTCTCCCTCTCTCTCTGACAAATAAATGAATAAAATATTTAAAAAAAGAGAAAAAAACATGCTGCTGATCTGGGCCTGAAGGAGGGGTATCAAATGATAGTGAATGAAGATTCAGACTGTCTATCATGTTCATCTTCATGTTCTTGGAGGGTGGCAGATGAATTGGCTTCCTGACTAAGCATGTTTTAGGGATAATTTTTCTCTTCTGTAGACAATGATCAATATTTGAAGTTCCAGGTGTCTGGGTGGCTCAGTCGGTTAAGGGTCTGCCTTTAGCTCTGCCTTGCATTGCGCTCCCTGCTCATCAGGGAGCCTGCTTCTCCCTCTCCCTCTGCTGCTCCCTCTGCTTGTACTCTCTCAGTCTCTCTGTCAAATAAATAAATAAAATCTTAAAAAAATTTTTTTGAGGTTCCAATACGTTAAACATATACTTATTTTTGTCTATGTATGGAGAGATTGAGGAAATAATTTAAAAAACCCATGCATAATAAAAGGCAATGTTGCATGGTTAAAAAAGTAAGTAAATAAATAGATACAATAAGTCCTTGTCTTTTAATTCCAATGTCTATATCATCTGTGGACCTATTTCTAGTGTATATTTTTTTCATTGGATTAATAGTCATACATTCCTGTCTCTCCACATACTTAGTAATTTAAAAAAATTTTTTTTTTTAATTTATTCATTTGAGAGAGAGAGAGCGCAAGAGCATGAGCATGGGGAGGGTCAGAGGGAGAGTGAGAAGCAGATCTCTTGCTGAACAGGGACCCCAACATGGGGCTCAATCCCAGGACCCCGGGATCATGACCTGAGCAGAAGGCAGACACTTAACCGACTGAGCCACCCAGGCGACCCCCTCCCCCCTTTTTTTAAGGTAAGCTCTACGCCCAACATGGGGCTTGAACTCACAACCTTGAGATCAAGAGGTTCATGCTGCACCAACTGAGCCGGCCAGGCGCCCCCATACTTACTAATTTTTTATTGAATGTTAGAAATTATATATAAAAGCACTGTAGAGGCTCCACAAGATGGCTATTTCCTACCAGAGACAGTTCATGCTGCCTTCCCAAAGACAGTGTGGCTGATCCCCTTAATCCAATCAAGATCTCAGCTGGGTCCAGGTTGTATCACAGATTTGGTAAGCCTCAGTACATAAGAAACTTCTCAGATAGAGTCTTTGCTGAAAGACTCATGGACTGAATGGCATTAAATAAGGATTACAGTTCTCTTTTTCTTTTAAAGATTTTATTTTTTAAGTAATCTCTTCCCACAGTCATCTCTACCCTGAAATCAAGAGTTGCATACTCTACCAACTGAGTCAGCCAGGTGCCTTGGGATTACAGTTTTCAGAGTTTATTTTGCTTACAGTTATAGAAGCTAATTCAGCAAACAATTCTACAAAGACTAGATTGAGGATAAAATAACTATCATTTTGCCTTATATTATCATTTAAATTTTCATAAATGTTTCATGACTCAGAAAGGCTATATTCTTTTCTGTCAAGTTTTTTAGCTCAGTGTTACTCAGTGTGGGTCCCTCAGACCAACAGGATCATTATCACCTTGGAGCTTGTAAGAAAGGCCAATTCTTGGGCCAGCCCAGAGACCTTTCAAATAAGAATGTTAAGGGGCGCCTGGGTAGCTCAGTCGTTGAGTGTCTGCTTTCAGCTCAGGTCATGATCCCAGGGTCCTCGGATCAAGTCCCACATCGGACTCCCTGCTTGGCAGGAAGCCTGCTTCTCCCCCTCTCTCTGCCTGCCACTCCCCTTGCTTGTGCTCTCTCTCTGACAAAAAAAAAAAAGAACATTAGAAGATAAGCCTCCTAGAATCTGTATTTTAATTAGCTTTCTAGGTGATTCTGATTGTCCCTAAGTTTAAGAAGCACTGATATAGGGGTGCCTGGCTGGCTCAGATGGTGGAGAATGTGACTCTTGATCTTGGGTTCATGAGTTTGAGCCCCACATTGGTTGTAGAGGTTACTTAAAAATAAAATCTTAAAAAAAAAAGCACTTATCTAGCCAACACACTGTCCTTATATTTACATAATTGTCTATTTATTTCTTTAGACCACCATTTCAAAGTTCTACACTGTTTTTATATAGAGAACTGCCAGTTTTCACATTGTTAAAGCATTTTTATCTTGAGCTCTTCCCCCAAGTGGCCTGAGGTGACCTCTGAAAATGGTTCACTATTCGCTTGACCCAGAAAACCCTACGAAATCATGTAAATCAAGAGGTTCAAATCTCCGTGTTCACTTTAAGAACCCACGTGAAACTGCCAAGGCCATCAAGGGTCTGCAGATCCGAAAAGCCACCAAGTATCTGAAAGACGTCACTTTACAGAAGCAGTGTGTGCCATTCCGTCGCTACAATGGTGGAGTTGGTAGATGTGCCCAGGCCAAACAGTGGGGCTGGACACAGGGTCGGTGGCCCAAGAAGAGTGCTGAATTTTTACTGCACATGCTTAAAAATGCAGAGAGTAATGATGCACTTAAGGGTTTAGATGTTGATTCTCTGGTCATTGAGCACATCCAGGTGAACAAAGCCCCCAAAATATGGCGTAGAATGTACAGGGCTCTTGGTCAGATTAACCCATACATGGGCTCTCCTTGCCACATCGAGATGATCCTTACTGAAAAAGAGCAGATTGTTCCTAAACCAGAAGAGGAGTTTGCACAGAAGAAAAAGATATCCCAGAAGAAACGGAAGAAACAAAAACTTACGGCCCGGGAGTAAATTCTGCACAGAATAAATGCCAAAAAAAAAAAAAAAAAAGCATTTTTACCTTGAGACAGTAATTTCAACACATGGGGCGCCTGGCTGGCTCAGTTAGAAGAGCATACAACTCTTGATTTGAGGTCTTGAGTTTGAGCCTCACGTTGGGTGTAGAAATTACTTAAATAAAATCTTTAGGGGGTGCCTGGGTAGCTCAGTTGGTTAAGCCTCTGACTTCGGCTCACGTCAGTGGTTCGGGGTCCTGGGATGGAGCCCTGTGTGCCTGGCTCCCCACTGAGTAGGGAGTCTGCTTCTCCCTCCTCCTCTGCCCCTCCCCCTGCTCGTGCTCTCTCACTCTCAAATAAATAAAATCTTAAAAAAAATCCTTAGGGGCACCTAGGTAGTTCAGTTGGTTAAGCGACCGACTCTTTTTTTTTTTTTTTAATTTATTAATTTGACAGAGAGATAGCACAAGTAGGCAGAGCAGCAGGCAGAGAGAAAGGGAGAAGCAGGCTCTCTGCTGAACAGGGAGCCCGACGTGGGGCTCGATCCCAGGACCCTGGGATTATGACCTGAGCCGAAGGCAGACGCTTAACCGACTGAGCCACCCAGGTGCCCCAAGCGACCGACTCTTGATCTCAGCTCGGGTCTTGATCTCAGGGTTGTGAGTTCAAGCCCTGCATTGGGCTCCACACTGGGCATGGAGCCTACTTAAAACAAAACAAAACTTAAAAAAAGTAATCTCAACACATAGAGCACACAAGGAGATTTTCACTCCAAGTTACGTTGGGAATGCTTGCCTGCATAGAAATGGAATATTCACATGTATCAGTACATTGGAATGACATGCCCTGCTTGTATTACTGATGTTGTTATACGGGGAGATTTGAAGGCAAAATATGTGGCTACATGATCACCAATCATATACAAGATCAGAAATGCCGTTGAAGGAGACAGAAGCAGGGTGTGCTTCCGTCTTCCAAAGGCCAAGGATGAAGCTGAGGCAGAACAGCACGTTTTGGTCCTATATTGAGATCAAAGCAGAACTTTGAGGCATCCCTGGTAGCTATTATTAACTATCAAGGTGACATTGTGCTATTCAGGGGCCTTGAGGGGTTTCAGTCTTCTCAGCATACCCCACCCCCTACCCCGCCAACCCCAACTCCCAGGGAGCTCAGAGCTTTTCATCTCCAAGAGACATTTCCATCTATTTAGGTGCCCAAGCCAGAAACTTCTAATTTGACACCAAATTCTATGAACTGCATGTCTTAACTTTCTTTCGGCTGCATCCATCTCTGTCCCTGAGCCCAGCCCTGGTTATTTCTTACAGCTTTCATTCTTCCCACCCTATAATCTACTTTTCACACAGCAGCCAAAACCAAAGTCTATATATAAACCAGGTCCTGTTATTGCCCTGCTTAAAACTCTCCATTGGCTTCCCATACTTTGATTATGAACTTCCATCTACGTACTCTAGCTTATCAGGCTCTCCTAGCTCCTGCCTACTATGTCCACCTCCTTTGGGACCACCCTCCCTCTGAATCGCAGGCCAAACAGGACTCTTCTGTTCTGTGAACACTTCCAAGCACTTTCCTGCACTGAGACTATGCTCCCCCTACTTGAAGGCTCCTCGCTGCTACTCTTCTCCTTGCTGACTCCTTGCCGACAGGATGGGCCAACATGACATCCTTTTCATCTTTCAATTCTTTGTTAAACATCACTCCCTTAGAGAGGTCTTTTCCTTTTCCGATCACGCAATGTAATGTAGATCCTTCCTCCTCTCCCCTGTTTGTCCCGTAGGGCCCTTAACAAATGTGTATTTATATATTGATGGGTTCATTTGTTTCACATCTGTCTCCCCACTACGCAATAAGTGCCCTGAAGAAAGAAACCATGTCTGTGTTGTACTTTAGTGTGTCTCCTGTGCCCAGCCCACAGCAGACCTCAATAAATACTTGCTGAATGTTGGAGGAACTCCTGTCTCCAGCTTGGGCCCTGGGGCATTGTGGGTGGTACCAGGCTCTCTGCGGAGACAGCACCCAGCCAGTCTTCTTTGGATTTTGGAGCAACATCCCATGCTGTTTCAGCTCAGATGCCCCTTCCTCTGAGAGGCCTTCCCTGATCTCCCCAGCTACTTATCCCCTTCCCTCAGTATTCTCTGTGATAGTCCCTGTTTCTTGAAAGCCTTTACCATAATCTGAAATTATCCTATTCCTTTATTTATCTATTTGCTGTCTTTCTTCCCTGACTGGAAGGAAAAGTTTGGCTCAACTTTGCACCCCAAGCATCTAAAATATAGTAGGTACACATAAATACCTGGTTGTTTCTACATCATCTGACCTTCCCAGGTTCTTCTAGGTATATGTAGGCTTAGGGGGAATTGCTTTGATTATAATAAAAGTCAACAAAGCTGTTCCACTTGGCAAAAGAAGAAGGATACAAAATTGTACATAATAACACACTGTCAACATGTAACAAACGCACATACACACAAAAAGACAGGAAGGAAATATGCTAAAATGTTAATAGGGGTTTTCTCTTGGGGGGTAGGTTATGGGTGATTGCTGCCTTTTTTTTTTTTTTAATTATTTCCTGTGTTTATCCAAATGGTTAAGGGTTATTTTATTTTATTTTTATTATTTATTTATTTATTTTTTTAAGATTTTATTTATTTATTTGACGGAGAGATAGAGAGAGAGAGAACAAGTAGGCGGAGAGGCAGGCAGAGGGAGAGGGAGAAGCAGGCTCCCCGCCGAGCAGGGAGCCCGATGCGGGGCTCGGTCCCAGGACCCTGGGATCATGACCTGAGCTGAAGGCAGCCGCTTAACAGACTGAGCCACCCAGGCGCCCCAAGGGTTATTTTATAAGAAAAAATCTGAAAAAAAAATTGAAGTGGATAAATAAAATTAAAAAGAAAAGTGGACCCACCAACAAGTGCGGAGACTTCTCCAGAGGACCGGTTACTCCTGCAGGTATCTCTGCCCTGAGAGGCTTGGGTCTTAAGAGTCTATTGCACCAGCATTTCAGTGGTGCTTGGGTTGACTCTAATGCCCCAAGCTGGAGTGTCTCCCGGGAGGATGGGCCAACATGACATTGGGAAGCTTGAAGCCAGATACAGGCTCTATTCGGAATGCCTGGCCAGTTGGGACTGGGAATACTCCAGGCTGGGAATAAAGAAACCGAGGCAAAGCATTTGGTTGGCCCGAGGATAGGTTCAAGCTCTCTATCCAATTCCTCTTTAGAATGTGTAGTGTTTTCAGAGGAGAAGATGGCTTTGCTAATTGGAAATAAGGCAAGAAGGGAGGCAGGGGATGTGCAAAGAGGCAAGGGAGTAAAGTGGAAAGAGGGTTGGGCTTGGCTCAGGTTCCAGCCCTGGCTTTTTTATTTACTTGTTGGGCAAACACAAGTAGGCACTTTGTTCCTTTGAGTTGGTTTTTGTTTGTTTTTTTTTGCTTTTTAAATCTGTAAAATAGGAAATGTAATCCCTCTTGTAGGATTAATTCATCACAAATGGGAAGGGGATTCTCTGCCCTGATTGTATCCCTGACAGAGGTAAGAAGTTTCTTACTGAATCTGTTTAGGATTTCATTTGGTTTATTTCCTCTTCTTTCCCAACCTGTCAAGGTGATTGGGGATATTGCATGTGATGATACCAGGTGTGAAGGTACTTTGTAATTCAAAGGGGACCGGAGAGGGGCCCAACCAGATACCTTCCTATCAGAAGGTATGATCCCAGTGACACACTGTCCCCCGATGCTCGCCCCACGCCGACCTTGCCCCATGGACACATGGTGGTTCCTGAAGAAATGCCCTTTGAGGAGTGTTTTGTGGTCAGAATATATTCTCTACACCCTCTCATTCTTTCATTCATTTGTTTGTTTGCTCACATGGACAACACCTCTTGAGTATAACTCTATGTTAGTCCCTATTCAGGGCACTGGGCCGACAGTAGTGTGAAAAAGGCAGATCCGCTCCTTGCCCTCAGGCAGCAAACAGTCTAAGGGACAGAGAGAGTCCCAGAGGATTCCAATGCTATGTGATTGGTGCCAGGATAGAGGGACACATTGGGGCTCTAGGATCACAGAGTCCTCATCTGCCCAGCATGGCCTCCCCCAGACAACCCAAGATATCCCTTCGCTCTAGGTCATGGGTCCGGGGTGAACAGCAGTTGGGGGAGCTCTAGGAAGGCCCCATAGGAGGAATCGAGGTTGGGCACATGCCTGCTCTAACCCTCCTGCCCAGACGCCTGTGTTTCCCCCAAGATGTCAGAGAGCAGAGCCGGTCACACCTTTTTTGCCTTCTGCAATTAAGCATCACGAAGCCCGGGAGACTTGGAGTGCAGCCTGGCCAAGGGGTTATTTATTCCATCGCTTGAATCACAATACATCTCCAAATTTCCCTTGATTTGGCTAATTCAAGAGATTAAGGCCCAGATGTGATGGGGGCAGGGTTGCCACTAAGTGTCACAAACCCTTCATTTTGTACCAGCTGATGGGAGACCATAATTGCCCAGATGGTGGGAGAGCATGATTTAGTCCTTCTTTTGTGCCAAGCCCCAAGGGAAATGGGAATTAATCGTGGAGCTGGGGTAGAAGAGGCTCTCCTATCTTGCTCTCCCTCTCAAGCTGGCAAGGAGGCCCCTGATGAATATGCAGGAGAGGAAGCTGGTCAAGTCTTCCTGCTTAGCTCCAGTCAGGTCTGGCTATAGCTCAGGATTCTAGCGACTCTGTGCTCAATATAGCTTTTCGCTCCAAGGTTTTTCCCTCTGGCTGCATATTTTCTTTCTTCCATTTGCCTGCACACTTCACTTTTTTTTTTACCTCCCACTCACCCCTTTCAATATGTTTTTATGTTCTTGGCAAGACTCTTAGCAAGGTCAAGAGTGACCTCCTACTCACCAAGACTAACGGCCTCCAGGACTGTCCTCATCTATTTGACCTCCCTACTAATGTTTGAAGCTGTTGGCCACTTCCTCCTTCTGGGAATTCTCGTTTCTTGTCGCCTAGAACTCCCTCCTCCTGCTTTTCTGGTCTTTTCTCCTCCATCTCTACCTCCCTCCCTCCCCCCCCCCACCATCCCCAAAATGTTGACAAGTTCCCAGTTCTGTCTTTGGCCTTTGTCCATTCTCTCGGCTCCTTCAGGGAGTGGAGGGTACTGTTGGAGGCCCATTCCACATTGTCTTTTCTTCTTGTTCAGGGAGGAAGACCCCTCCTCTCTGCCCGGGGATGAATCATGATTGGTCCAAAAAAAATCACAGTAAAAAATGTGTCTTTATACTTGGGGCGCCTGGGTGGCTCAGTGGTTAAGCGTCTGCCTTCGGCTCAGGTCCTGATCCCAGGGTTCTGGGATCGAGCCCCACATCGGGTTCCTTGCTTGGCTCGGCGGGAGGCCTGCTTCTTCCTCTCCCTCTACTGTTCCCCCGCTTATGCTCTCTCTGTCAAATAAATAAATAAAATCTTTTTTTTTAAAAAAAGTGTCTTTGCACGTGATTTAAGGGTGGGCACACGACATAGCCCTGGCCAACGGCCCATGAATAGAAATTAAGGTGGGAGGGATTTCAGGAGACCAATGTGTGAGGAGAAGCAGCCCTTCCTGCCTTTAATCAAGAGATGGGGAAAGGGGCACCTGGTTGGCTCACTTGGTGGAACATGCAGCTCTTGATCTCAGGATTGTGAGTTTGGGCCCCAGGTTGGGTGTACAGATTACTTAAAAAAAAAATCTAAAAAAAAAAAAAAAAAGATACGAGGATATAGTGCCAGAAGCCGTAGCATCCATCTTGTGAGCTTGGGGAGAAGAAGCCACAGGCTCGTTCACAGCCATGCTGCCCTGGAGCTGTGATCTAGTTAAGGCGATGAATGCAGCAGTCCTGTGCTGGCCCTGCAATTCTCATTTTTAAGCTGCCAAAAGCATCCCTGACTGATATACTGAGAGATGCTAACGTCTCCCATGACTTCAACTGCTGGCTTTCCACAGATACCTCCCAGGTTTATATGTTTAATTCAGACCTCTTGCCCACAGCATCACGCACATCTTCGTGTGGATGTCCCTCGAAGCTAATGTCTAAAACGAAACACCATCTATAGATCCTCTTGTGCTCAGACCAAGTCACTTTGCCTTCTGCCATCCTGCAGTACTTTATTCTTACTTCTGCTAGAGCACTTTTCCCATGGGTCTATTTGTTTTAACCGTCTTTCCCTCTAGAATTTAAGCTCCCAGAGGGCTGGAAACTCATCCATCTTTAAATCCTTGGTATCAAGTAGGAGCTCATTAGGTTCTTGTTGAACAAATCAATTTGCAAATGTTTAGAATGTTCAGATGCATTCAGCTGTAAGTGATACATTACCTAAAGAACAGTAACTCCAATTGTAAAGGCATTTCATTATTTCACAAAACATAAGGTCTGGGGTAAGTGGTTCCAGGATTAGTTAAGCCACTCAGCAAGGTCAGGGCACTGAGTCAGAATCTCAGGGGTTCTCTTGACTCAGGATCTCTGAGAATCTGAGATTCTTCATGGTTTTAAGATAGCTGTCACAGTTCCAACACATCCTCCCGCAAGCTGCCTCCAAACAGGACACAACAATGTGGATGGTCAGGTCTTGGTGGCAGGAAAAGGGATTCCGCTTCACATACTTCTCCTTTTGGGCAAGGCAAATCCTTTTATTTTATTTTTTATTTTTTTATTTTTTAAAGATTTTATTTATTTGACAGAGAGACACAGTGAGAGAGGGACCACAAGCAGGGGGAGTGGGAGAGGGAGAAGCAGGCTTCCCGCGGAGCAGGGAGCCCGATGCAGGGCTCAATCCCAGGACCCCGGGATCATGACCTGAGCTGAAGGCAGATGCTTAACGACTGAGCCACCCAGGCGCCCCTAGGCAAATCCTTTTATTGTTGATAGCTCCAACCATTTATATGCTCCCTTGGACCGATTAGCAGGAATGGCTTAGACCAATCCCAAGTCATCCTTGGTGCTGGGCACAAGGATGGGAAAAGCAGGGTTCTGAATCAAGGCAGAAGAGGGAGTATCTGCTGGACGGGTGATCAACGATACTTGCCACTGTTGTGTTCTGTCCCGGTCCAAGTTCTTCCGGAACCCTCACTGCTTTCTTGGGCACTTCCAAGATACTTGTAGCTCTGCGATGAACCTGTCCCTATATGCTCCATGTTTAGTGACCATAGTGGAGGCTGATGATGGGCAGTCCCGCAACTCCCCCAGTATCAGAGCTGCTGCAGATAATTGTGAGGGTTGGTTGTTGCACAGAGGGGTTAGAGTCAAGGGGAGCAAGCCAGGGTTGAAAATCCATGCTCACCGAGCCATGCTCTGTGGCATGGGGTTGTGTCTACTTGGAGGGAGGGGCATCTTGCTCCAATTCTCACAAAGGTACCCTAAGGGCTAGGGCTGCCCTGCCTTCTGGAAAAGCTGTGCTAATTTATACACCCACCAGCAGTATGTGAGAATGTGGGTCTCTCTGCACGCCCTCCACTACTAGATCTTATCATTCTAGAAAATCTTTAATAGGGGCACCTGGGTGGCTCAGTCGTTAAGCGTCTGCCTTCGGCTCAGGTCATGATCCCAGGATCCTGGGATTGAGCCCCACATCGGGCTCCCTGCTCCGCGGGAAGCCTGCTTCTCCCTCTCCCACTCCCCCTGCTTGTGTTCCCTCTCTCGCTGTGTCTCTCTCTGTCAAATAAATAAATAAAATCTTAAAAAAAAAAAAGAAAATCTTTAATAATCTCTTATGTGGTCCTGCGGACTTCTCTATAAATTTGCTATCTACCCTCAGATTTATCTTCCCCCAAATCTTAAATCAGTCACCTCCTTGCTCAAGATCTTCTCGACTATCTCTTAGGTTTAAGCTAAACCCCTTGTTTGGTATTCTGGGCCCCTCGAGATCAGGCCCCACCCGGCGCTCCCGGCCTTATTTCTCATGACGGATCTTTTGCCTAAGCCAAATGTGTCCTTATGGCATTCTCCACCCTCAAATTCCTTTCCTCTTTTCTGCTCCTTCTTGAAGCCATGGCTCAGATCCCATCTCCTGCAGAAACATTCTTGGGCCACTCTGCCCTGTCCTCTTATCACCTCTGAATTCCTTCAGTTCAGTGGTTTTCAACCTTGGCTGCACGTTGGGGTAACCCAGGGAGCTATAGAACGTACTGACGCTTGGATCCACCCACAGACATTCTGATTTAATTGTTCTGGGTGCCAGACTGGACACTGGGATCTTTAGACTCTCCAGGTGATTCTAATGTACAGCCAAGTTCCAGAACCACCTCTCTCTCTCTCTTTTTTTTAAGATTTTATTTATTTGACAGGGAGAGAGAGAGACACAGTGAGAGAGGGAACACAAGCAGGGGGAGTGGGAGAGGGAGAAGCAGGCCTCCCGCGGAGCAGGGAGCCCGATGCGGGGCTCGATCCCAGGACCCTGGGATCATGACCTGAGCCGAAGGCAGACACTTAACCACTGAGCCACCCAGGCGCCCTAGAACCACCTCTTGAAATCACATGGACTTTTGCCTGCATACGGGAGAGCTCTCTGGGGAGCTTTCGAAATCAAATTCCTGGCGGGCACCCCACACAGGTTCTGATATCTCTCATCTGTTTAAAGCTCCCCAGGTGATCCTGATGTGCAGCTTGATTGAGGGCCACTGTGCTGCCATGCTTATAGACATATTTGTTTATACTTCTCAGGTACGGAGCCTGGTACGGAGGAGGTGCTTGATAACATCAAAGTGTTTCTACATCGACTAGGGAGAAATAGAACGACATAAATGTGTAAAGGAGAGTTGACCACTGTAATGGGCTGTGCAGGTATAATAAAAGTTTCTTCTTTTTTCTTTAAAGATTATTTATTTCTTTATTTGATAGAGAGAGACACAGCGAGAGAGGGAACACAAGCAGGGGAAGCGGGAAAGGGAGAAGCAGGCTTCCCGCGGAGCAGGGAGCCCGATGTGGGGCTCGATCCCAGGACCCTGGGATCATGACCTGAGCCGAAGGCAGACGCTTAACTGACTGAGCCACCCAGGCGCCCCCTTATGACGTTATTTTTAAAGAGCTCACTAAGACCCCTTTGTATGTTTACTCCACAGTTTTTATTCTTCTGTCCTTGAACATTTTAAAAATATTACAAATGTCACTGCAAGGAGTATCTGTGCACCTTTGATTTTTTTCCTCCTGCTCGGAATAAATTCCTAGAAGTGTGATTTCAGTGGCATGGGATTTGCCTGATTTTTAGGGCCTGTGACACAAACTGCCCATTTGCCCTCCAGGAAGGAGAGCAGAAGAGCGGGCTGCCCACTTCTTGCGTCCTTGCCAACACTGGGTATTAGAATTCCTTTTCATCTTGGTCAATTTGAGAGATTTTTTTTAAAAGATTTTTTTGACGGCAACTGTAATGCCATTGTGGTTTTTCCCACCTCAAAACCAATGTTTGCAGGTCATGATGTAGAGATACACGGTGGCTTTCCCAGTCCTTTGTCTCCTAGGCTGTTGCTTCTGACACCTTGTAAGCCCCCCAGTGAAGACAGATAAACAAATGACTTGATGTGGGCTGAGATTCCCCAGATACCTGCTCCCAGATAAATATTTGGTGGAGAGTAAGGTCGCTAGAAGTCTGAAGTTAAATATCCTCTCACCCCTCCTCCAATAAAGGGAGGCAATATTTTGGAACTGATGTAAAAACATCTTTGTGATTTTGCCTAAGCAAACAAACCTGACACCCTGTTTTAAGTCCAGGAGCTGGGGATCCACCCCCGGGGTAGATGTCCTGTCCTTTCACACAGCAGGTGGTGCCTTTGTGTGGCTTCAAGGCTCTGCGGGCTCTTCGGGAGTTTGATTTGGGAAAGGGGGGAACAAAAGACGACTTAAATTGCTGCCATCTATCCCCAGGATGAATGGCTACATGATGGTGCTGATGAACAATTTGCATCTAAGAGGTGGTTTGGGAGTTTGGTGAATAGCCTATGATTGCAGACAAACACCACCTGCCACGCTGGCCCCCGCAGCTCCCCTTCTGCTTGGGAGGGAGAGTTTTCTCCTGGGCAGAAAAGCTCTTCTCCTTTTCCTCCACTCCCCAGTGCTTCTATGCTAATGCTTTGGAGCTTGCCGAGAAAACTGGATTTACGGGAAGTCTAGCCGGTTCCTCTGGGGAGAAGGAAGAGCCGTTTCCAGTGGAAATTTGTCTACATTTTGATTCAGTTGCAAAAATGGTGGTTGCGAGGCCTTTTCCCAGTCTGTGGACTGCATGCTTGCAGGAATGCACATTCCATGGCCCTACACCAGACCCTAGATAGGCCGGAATCTACATTTTTAACAAGCACCCCTGGGTGATCTTACGAACTCTAAGACAATGGCTTCTAAACTTAGGTGAGCCTCATAATTCCCTGGAGGGGGTTAAAAACCATAGCTCCTCAGGCCCTAACCTCTGAAGATTCTGATTCCATAGACCAGGAATCTGTGGGTGGAAAGTGGGAAGGTTTCTCCCACGGGATTTTGGGAAGCAGCCAAGTCTGGGAATCACAGTCCTAAGAAATATATCAGAGGTGAAATATTGGGAGCCTCTCCATTCCTTCTATAGTACCTGGAACAGAAAAGCAGGGAAGGAGGCTGAGGTGCTGGGATCCGCTCTGGGGGTAGTCTTTGCGTACCTCTTTAGACCTGAGCCTTACTTGGCGAGATGGGTGATAACTCCAGAGGCTGAGAGGCCCTCTGCACCAACCCCTCATGTAGTCCTGGGTGGGAACTGCATCCTATAACCTGATTTCAGCACTGAGCACATCTGAGCAGGGGGAGGCTATGAAGTGGCCTGGAAAGAGCACTGGACTAAGCAGATAGGAAACTCCTTCTAAGTTTGACCAACTCCATGAACTTGGGCAACTTTACCTCACCTCTCTAGTGGGGTTTTGATGTGTAAAATGAAGATAATAATTACCATTCTAGACACTGTGTACAATTTATTAATATAAGGAGGAATGCAATAATAAACAGCAGCAGGAAAACACATGAAATCACAGAAATGCAAATTTAAGTCAACTTGAAATACCACCATTTCACATACGTGGACAATTATTTTTTTAAATGAAGAGTCCTTGGGGCGACCAGGGGGCTCAGTTGGTTAAGTGTGCAACTCTTGGTTTCAGCTCAGGTCATGATCTCAGGATTGTGAGACTGAGCATCACGTCGGGCTCTGTGGAGCCTGCCTGAGATTCTGAGACTCCACGGAGTCTTCCTGAGATTCTCGCTCTTCCTCTCCCTCTGCCCCTCCTGCTATGGTCTCTCTCTCTCTCTAATAAATAAATAAATCTTGGGGAAAAAAAAGAAGAGGCTTTAATGCTGGTGAAGTTGTAGTGAAATTGGTGCCCTAATAGACTGCCAGGAAACAACGTAAATTGGTGCTTATTTCTTAGAAAGTGATAAGGAACTTTGTTCCAAGAGCCATAAAGATGTCCACACCCATTGCCTCAATAATCCCATTTCTGGAAATTATTTGAATAATTAAAACAGAAGCAGAGTTATGTGCATAAAAATATGTATTGCAGCATTACCGATAAAGCAAAAAACCAACCAATAAACCTGGAAATTAGCTAAACATTTAGCATTTGGAAGTTTGCTTAAAATTAAAGTAGATCCTTTAAAAACGCTTGTAATAAAGATGTTTTTAAGGACCAATAATAATAATAAAAGTAGATCAATGCAATGGAACACTGTGCAGAAGACCATGTAGCAACATGGAAACCATTTATAAATGTTAACCGAAAACAGCAGAAGCCCAGATGGTTGCTCTTTGACTATACCCTGTACACTGAGAGCGAGTGTAGATAGGGAATGGAGGTAACACGCAAAACAGAGTAATTACGCAGGGAGTAGGAGTATAGGTACTTTTCTCTTTCCCAAAATTAAAAAAATGCTGCATTCTTTTCTCATAATAGGAATGACTCATTTCTAAACTGTGAAAACTGTGGTATGTTTGTGAAGGCTTGTTGGAGGTGAATCTACCATGTATGACTCATATTTTAATCCCTATTATTTTAGGTTGATAAGATTGGACACCTCCATTCATTCAGCGCTCAGCCACATCCTGGCGGTGAGGACTGTAGGCACCTTCAGGCTCTAGGTACAATGCGTGCTCTTCACTGTGGAGTGAGTACATGCACAGATCCCTGGGCCGGTTGCTAGGGAAGGAGGAAAAAAAGACACATGGATATTAGGTCTCAAGGAGCTCACAAAATAAAGAGGTAGACACCTTTTGGGGGTGTCTATTTATCCCACTGGTTTTCTCCTGAGGCTGGTACTCTCCCCTGGGAGCATTTTGATCGTCACAATGATTGGAATGATTAGTACTGGCATTTAGTAAATACGGTTGAGATAGCCCTGCACAACAAATTATCTGGCTCTCAACCCCCATAGTGCCCCTGTTGAGAAACATTGATCTAGTCCTTATTCCATAGTCAGGGCTGCTCTATACGGGTGTACAGGTTGCCCACTGCACAATTCTTAAAGGCATCATTCACATGGTGGTTAAATATGTGGATTCCAAAACCATACTGCCTGAGCTCAAGTGCAGGAAGGGTTGGAAGACCTTGGACATGTTGCTTTATCTTCTGTGTATCTAGTTTCCTCATTTATGAAATGGCAATAGTAATAGTAATGTACCTCAAAATAATAATAATGATGATGTAAGGGAGCGCCTGGGTGGCTCAGTCGTTGAGCGTCTGCCTTCGGCTCGGGTCATGATCCCGGGGTCCTGGGATCGAGCCCCGCATCGGGCTCCCTGCTCTGCAGGAAGCCTGCTTCTCCCTCTCCCACTCCCCCTGCTTGTGTTCCCTCTCTTGCTGTGTCTCTCTCTGTCAAATAAATAAAATCTTTAAAAAAAAAAATAATGATGATGTAAGAATAACCTCATTGGATTAACATGCAGGATTTAGAACAGTGCCTGGCACACGGTAAATATCCAATTAATGTTAGGTGATTATTATTCTCTGAGCTCTAACTTCCCCCATCCACTAGGGTGGGACCCCAGTTTCTACTCCCTGATCTTGACCTTATATTCCCGGATTCCTGCTCTACCTTTTCCTAGTCCCACCTGTACTCTTATTGTAAACTCCCTTGTTGCTTAAACCTTGAGTTGGTTTTTGCAATTTGCAACCAAAAGTCTTAATAACTAAGACAGGGAGAGGAGACCGCATCAAACAACAGTGGATAATACAAAAGCGCCTTCAATTAAGTGTGAGATTGCTTCCCCAATAAAGTCCATGAATGCCACAGACAATATCTAATCATAACTGAATGAAATTTCAATTCAAACCACAGTCATTAAGCGACTGGAAGGCTGCTAGCTACGATCTCATTCTCTGTTCTAAGAAAACAGGATCCAAAAGATCAGGAGTAGGACAGTCACATGCCTGAAAAGTCAAGGGAAAGAGACCCTCTCCTCCAAAACCACCCCTACTAGCACCTCAAATTCTATCCTTAGCCATTCATGCCTTTGGTTGGCATCTGGTCTTCTTTGAAAATGTGAATGTCCCTAAGAAGGGTCATGATGAAAGCTTGCTACATCCTGCTGAGAATGTGTTTTTTAAGTGGCTCCTTCCCTCCTCCTCCACGTTCCTCTCCCCAACTACCAATGGGGGCCTGAGCAGGACAGAGGAAGCAAGGCACAGCAGAATGTACTCTCCTTGAACTGTTGATGGTCTCATCAACCACATGTTTGCGGAGAGAGCAGTGGCCATTAAGGAACTGGAAGGAATGTTCTAATTTGTTTCTGTCCAGCTTGGTGAACAGCAGGAATGATTGCATCTGTTCTTTTGGCCAAGGACAAATCCGATCTGATTTCTCTGAAGTCAAGCGGGGGAGGGGGCTGACTTTTGGTTCCCTGGGAATGGTTGTTCATCAACCATTTGCTAAGCCGGTGGTTCTCAAATTTTGTTGCATGGTAGAATCCACCCTGGAAGCCTTCAAAACTCTCAGTACTCAGCTTGCACCCCAAATCAGTTTAATCACAATGTCTGGGGGTGGTTGCCAGATATCAGAAGTTTATAAAGATCTCCAGGTGGTTCCAATGTGTAGCTGTTGGGGAACCACCGTCCTAAGCATTTAGTGTGTGAGACACAAAACAGGTGAGAACCTGGTTCCTGCCCTCCAGAAACAATGCTTACTTTTTTAAATTTAATGAAAAATTTTTTCTGTTGGTGAACAGTTCTAGGACTATTTTTGTCCATATAATTCACATACTGTAAAATTCACCCTTTTGGGGTGGGCAGAGGGAGAGAGAGAGAATCGCAAGCAGGCTCCACACCCAGTGCATGAGCCTGTTGTGGGGCTCGGTCTCATGACCCTGAGATCACGACCTGAGCTGAAATCAAGAGTCAGACACTTAACCAACTGAGCCATCCAGGCGCCCCTCACCCTTTAAAAAAATATATATTATTTTGGGCGCCTGGGTGGCTCAGTCGTTAAGCGTCTGCCTTCGGCTCAGGTCATGATCCCAGGGTCCTGGGATCGAGTCCCACATCGGGCTCCCTGCTCGGCAAGAAGCCTGCTTCTCCCTCTCCCACTCCCCCTGCTTGTGTTCCTGTTCTCGCTGTGTCTCTCTCTGTCAAATAAATAAATAAAATCTTTTAAAAAAAAGGTATTATTTTTAAGTAATCTCTCTATTCAATGTGGGGCTCGAACTCACAACCTTGAGATCAAGAGTCATGTGCTTCAGCGACCGAGCCAGCCAGGAGCCCCAACTCACCTTACTTAAATACATAATTCAGTATGTATTTAAGTACATAATTCGGTGACTTTTGGTATATTCCCAAAGTCGTGCAACCATTGCCACTAATTCCAGAACATTTTCATCATTCCCAAAAGAAACTTTGTACCGTTTAGTAGTTACTCCCCATTTATCCCTCCCCGCAACCCCTGGCAAACATGAGTATACTCTCCCTCTCTGTGGATTTGCCTGTTCTTGACATTTCATATGAATGGGATTGCACAATCTGTGGCCTTTTGTGTTGGGTTTATTTCACTTGGCATGTTTTCAGGATTCATCCATGTTATAGCATATATCAGTACTTCATTCCTTTTTATTGCCAAATAATATTTCATTGTATGGGTGTACCGCATTCTGTGTATCCATTCAACGGTTGGTGGACACTTGGGTTGTTTCCACTTTTTGGCTATTATAAATAATGCTGCTTTGAACATTTGTGTGCAAGTTTTTGTGTGGACATATATTTTCATTCTCTTGGGATAGATATATTGAAGAGTGGAATGACTGGATCCTATGGTAACTCTATGTTTAACTTTTTGAGGGACTGCCAGGTTGTTTTCCAAAGTGGCTGTACCATTTTACATTCCTTCCAGCCATCTGTCAGTGTTCCAATTATTTTACATCCTCCCCAACACTTGTAATTATCTTTCTTTTTGGTTATAGCCATCCTTTTTTATTTTTTTAAAGATTTTATTTATTTATTTATTTGAAAGAGAGAGTGCATGAGGGGGGCGGGTAGAGGGAAAGGAAGAAGCAGACTCCCTAACTGAGTAGGGACCTCAACTAAGGGCTTGATCCCAGGACCCCAGGATCATGACCTGAGCCGAAGGCAGATGCTTAACCGACTGAGCCACCCAGGTACCCCTGGTTATAGCCATCCTAATGGGTAGTTCGTTCTTTTTTTTTGTTTAAGTTTTATTTATGGGTGCTTAGGTGGCTCAGTTGTTAAGCGTCTGCCTTCGGCTCAGGTCATGATCCCAGGGTGCTGGGATCGAGCCCCACATCGGGCTCCCTGCTCGGCAGGAAGCCTGCTTCTCCCTCTCCCACTCCCCCTGCTTGTGTTCCTGCTCTCGCTATCTCTCTCTCTCGCTGTCAAATAAATAAAGAAAGAAATAAAATCTTTAAAAAAAAATAAAAAAAGGTAAAGTTTTATTTATTTAAGTAAGCTCTACACCCAATGTGGGGCTCAAACTCATAACCCCAAGATCAAGAGTTGAATGCTCTTCCAGCCAGGTGCCCCCCCCCCCAGGGGATAGTTCTATAAGTTTTGACACATATATAGGTTTATATAACCACCACCATAATCAGGATACAGGATTGTTCCATCACCCCAAAAAACTCCCTTATGTTATCCCTTTATTGCTGTCCCTTCCCCACCCCTATCCCTTGGCAGCCACCGATCTTTTCTCTATCCCTCTAGTTTTATCATTTGAGAATGGCATGTGAACGGCATCATACAGCATGTAACCTTTTGAAGCTTGATTCTTTCCCTCAGCGTAAATGCCTTTGAGAGTCATCCAAGTTGTGTGTACTAAAAGTTTGTTCCTTTTTATTGCTGAGTAGGATTCCATCGTATGGATGTTCTACGGGGTTTTTTAAATCCATTCAACCATTGAGAGACATTTGGGCTAATACCAGTTTTTGACAATTATACATATAGATGCTATAAATATGCATTTACAGGTTTTTGTGTGGACATAAATATTCATTTCTCCAGGGTCAATGCCCAGGAGTGGGAATATTGGGTCTGAGGGTAAATGTATGTATGTTTAGCTTCATAAGTAACTGCCAAAATATTTTCCATTTTGCATTCTCACCAGCAATGGAGGAAAGTTCCGTATCATTGCCAGAACTTGGTATTATCTGTAGTTTTTATTTTAGTCTTTCTAATAGTTGTATCGTGATACCTCATCATAGTTTTAATTTGCATTTCCCTAATGACTAATGATATTGAACCTATTTTCATGTGCTTATTTGCCATCCTTATAATATCCTCTTTGGTAAAGCATTCATGTCTTTTGCTCATTTTTTTTTTTTAAGATTATTTATTTTAGAGAGAGAGTGTGTGTGACCGGGGGAGGCGGGGAGAAGCAGAGGGAGAGGGAGAGAGAGAAAGAATCTTCAAACAGACTCCCCGCTGAGCATGGAGCCTGATGAGGGCCTCGATCCCACCACCCTGAGATCATGACCTGAACCAAAATCAAGAGCCGGCCGCTTAACCGACTGAGCCACCCACGCGCCCATATCTTCTGCTAATTTTTAAATTGAGTTACCCATTTTCCTATTTGTTCAGTTGTGAGAGTTCATTATATATTTTGGATACAAATCCCATGTTGGGTATGTGCTTTGTAAATATTTTCGCTCAGTCTGTCGCTGAGACACAGTCCTCTTTGTACATGGGTCTGAGGAGAGAAAGGAATGGCACTATTTATTGAGTGCCTACCACGTACTAGACCTCATATTGGGTTGCCGGAAGAATGGGGGCATGAGTAAGGCAGAGTCCTGGGCCCAAGGGAGCTTTCTCCCGCATGGGGGTGGAGAGGGATACTGGGACACCACCTTCCATACCACAAGCAGAAACGTCTGAGCCGCTTGAGGGCAGAAGAAGGAAATGGGAGTGCCCAATGGTTCAAAGCGAGGGCTCTGGAGTCAGCCTGGTCCCAACAGCACACTTGCCCCCTGTGTGACCTTGGGCAGGCTACTCAACTCTCTGTACCTGAGTCTCCTCACTTGCAAAATCGGGGCAGTAATAACGCCCACCTGGAAGGGCTGGGGGGCAATGAAAGGAGATGATACAGGTGGCACGTGGGAAACTCCACCAATGTTAGCTGGTATTTCTTCCTCTTCTTCTTCTTCTTCTTTTTTTTTTTAGAGAGGGAGAGAGCGAGAGAAGGGAGGGAGGAGCAGAGGGAGAGGGAGAGAGAATCCGAAGCAGGCTCCACACCCAGCGCAGAGCCTGACATGGGGCTCGATCTCACGACCCTGAGATCATGACCTGATCCAAAAATCAAGAGTCAGGGGTGCCTGGGTGGCTCAGTCATTAAGCATCTGCCTTTGGCTCAGGTCATGATCCCAGGGTCCTGGGATCAGGTCCCACATCGGGCTCCCTGCTCGGCGGGAAGCCTGCTTCTCCCTCTCCCTCTGCCCCTGCTTGTGTTCCCTCTCTCGCGGTCTCTCTCTGTCAAATAAATAAAATCTTTAAAAAACAAAACAAAACAAAAATCAAGAGTCAGACGCTTAACTGACTGAGCCACCCAGGTGCCCTGCTATTATTTCTTTTTGCAGCAACATCCTTCTGTGGCAATCAGCGAAAGCTTCCTGGAGGAAATCTTCCCTAAACGGAGCCTCAAGGATGGGAAGGACTTCCAGAAACCGAGATGGGGACGGTGAAAGGTAGAAGGTGCACTTTGGAACCATATATTTTGTCCCAAAGCTTGTATTTCTTCTCTCGTCCTTAGTCGAGCCCCTCTCCTCTTTCCTTTCCCTACATTTTCCCCCTTCTGATTCCCCACTGGTGGCCTCCGTGGGCCCTTCTGGTGCCCTTGGCCTTATGAGGTCACCGATCGCTGGACTGCCGCCCTGAGGCTGCAGGGCCACCTTTGTCCCTTGATGGGGACTCTGCACCCCACTCCAAAAGGAAGCCAGATGCTCCGTGGAGGATTCGTCCCCTGCAGCCAGGTGCTGGTGCTCCAGGAGAGATGGATTTAGCGCTGGGTCACTTCCCGTACAAACTGTTGAGCGGTTTTCCATGTGGATGTCAGGCCTATGTTGGAACAACAGCTGCGCCAGCTCAGGCGTGTAATAATTTACTGCTGGGGAAATGGGAGTTAAATGAGCCAGGAGACATATTTTGTGTGAACTTTGAGATACCTCTGACAGCAATTTGTGTAATTTTTCCGGGAGGATACTAAAGCTGTCTGAATCCTAATGTCCAGCCTGCCACACTGACCCTCTGGATCCATTTTATTAACATGGTTGCTTTTGATTTATGTTTATTTTATTGCTTTGGTTTCTCTTCTGAGCTCATGACCAGAGCAGCAGTGAGTATGGAAAGTGACCCTGTGAGGAAAGAGGTTCCCAGGTGTCCGAGGAAACCTAGCAGCTGCCATGGGTTTTGTCTGCTTTGCGGGGCTGGTTGTCTTGCGGCAAAACCGCCCCCTTCTGCCCAGCTGGTCACTGGGTGTGTGCAGGGCCGGCTCCCTGGGGCGGGGTGGGGGGGGCTGTGCAGTGGGGCAGGGCCTTTCATTTGCAAGGACCCCACGCTTGATTTCATGGTCTGCTGCTACTCTTTGAAATTCTTAATAATTTATGAATAAGGAGTCCACCTAATCGTACTGGGCCCTGAGAATTACGTATCTGGTCCTACTTGTGTGCCATGGTTTTTTGTTTTTGTTTTTTTTTTTTTTAAGATTTTTTCGTTTATTCATTTGAGAAAGAGAGAGAGGAGGAGAAGCAGGCTCCCTGCTGAGCAGGGAGCCCGATGTGGGGCTCGATCCCAGGACCCTGGGATCACGACCTGAGCCGAAGGCAGACGCTTAACCGACTGAGCCACCCAGGTGCCCCATTAATAGATATTTGTAGCAATACATTAGCTACAATGAATGTCTTTGTGAACACTTCCTTTTGGCCCACGAGAGGATATATTTGTAGGATAAATTCAATTCTTTTAAAAGTCTGATAGAAAAAAAATAAATAAATAAAAATAAAAGTCTGGTAGATTCTGCCAAATTGCCCTCCACAGGCCTCTGACAGTTCTTGGCTGAGTTGTCTAATTGTATTCCTGCTCATCACCTAAAGCCATTTGACCTTAGGAGAACTTCCCCCCTGAGGTTGCCCTAAATGGAGGTCAGAAAGGAGCTGAAAGTACCAACCTCATTACACCACCCCTTTATGCTTCTTCCATCAATTCATGCCAAGAAACGAGGAATTTTAGATGCAAATGGCGGTAGATAACATCTGGCTCATCAGGGTCCCCGGCTATCTTGTCCCCAGAGACGTTGGAGGAGCCCCTCGAGCCCTGCCAGCTCCTAGTGATGGATGGCTTTCATTGGTTGGGTTGTCCCAGAGGCACTCTTGGGTTCCTAGTCCACCTGCCTCCCAATCTTCCAATCTGTCACCAGCACAGGACGATTTAATCATTGTAACGAGGCTGTCACTGAGCATGCATGGCCACCTCTGGTGAGAAAGTGGGTTCCATATCTTCCGTGGCCAACCTCAGCACATGTGGTCTCTCTGCTTACCATCCACTGAGATCTGGGCGAATCCAAGGTTACATGGAGCAGAGGGGACATGGTGTTAAGATTTTGCAGCTAGGAATCTGGATGCTTGGATCTGGAGCCCTGTTTCACCACTTCCTGTATTAGCTGGGTGACCTTGAGCATCAGTTTCCTCTGCAGGAAAAAAGGGGCTAATAACCCCTACTTATTACCTGGAAGGTTCGTCATGAAATTCAAATCAATAATTTATGGGGAAAGGGGAGTGAAAATTATGATGCATCCTATAAATATAAAATATTTTGAGGTTGGCAGTGTAGATGGCATAGGGTCAGAGTGGTTTTTGAGTTATTATTATTTTTATTATTTTGTTGTTGTTGTTTGTTTCTTTACCAGTGTAGCTTCAAAATTTCTCTCCAAGAGGGCTTAAAGGGCCACCACATGGAAAGTGGGAGTGAGAACTTGCCCTTTAGAAAAGATGGGGAGGGCGCCTAGGTGGCTCAGTCGTTAAGCGTCTGCCTTCAGCTCAGGTCATGATCCCAGGGTCCTGGGATCGAGTCCCACATTGGGCTCCTTGCTCAGCGGGAGGCCTGCTTCTCCCTCTGCAGCTCCCCCTGCTTGTACTCTCACATACTCACTCTCTCTGGCAAATAAATAAATAAAATCTTAAAAAAAAAAAAAAGAGGGGCGCCTGGGTGGCTCAGTCATTAAGCGTCTGCCTTCGGCTCAGGTCATGATCCCGGGGTCCTGGGATCGAGGCCTGCATCTGGCTCCTTGCTCAGCTTCTCCCTCTCCCACTCCCCCTGCTTGTGTTCCCTCTCTCGCTTTGTCTCTCTCTGTCAAATAAATAAATAAAATCTTAAAAAAGAAAAAAGAAAAAGAAAAGACTGGGACAGTCAATATCAATAAGGCCCGGGGGCAAGGCAGGTCACTAACAGAGAATGGGTGAAGCCTCTCTTAGCCACCCCTTGGTGACCCCACTGTCTCCTCCCAGGACTGGGAACTGGGGTGTCTGCTCCTCTGGGTTCCCTGTTTCTCTATGTAGAAGACCCTCTCACGTTTGCTCATCAGGACAGACGATATTGACTCTGCCATATTCTAGAAACTTGCCATTACCAAAGAGGCGACCGTCCAACCTAATTTGAGATTGAACTTCTTCTAAGTTCCCACCTTGGCACCTGGCAGTTCCTGGCGGGAGCTCTTGCAGTGCAAAAAAGAAGCCAATTTGTCAGCACTCTGGGGATCGGAGAGCCTTCCGAGAAGCGGCTGAGGAAGTGCTGAGCCCTGGGGCAAGGGAGGGTACTTCATTCTTACACCACAAGGAGTGAAGTCCTGACCCACCCCTCTCTACCTGCCGGATCTGGGTTTTTGTCTCTGGACTCCTTTTTTCCCTCTGAAGGAAAAGGTGGCAAATCACAGTGTGTGTGTGTGTGTGTGTGTGTGTGTGTGTGTGTGAGAGAGAGAGAGAGAGAGAGAGAGAGAGAGAGAGAGAGAGATGCAAAAGGATGCATTACTGACCTGGCCCCTTACCATGAGGACCAGTGACTTTTGTCATTGTGAAGTACCAGTGACCTGCAAATTCAGAACGATTTCCAACGTCTACTTGCAATGTAAATTACCCCCCAAAGCACCATGTTACACCTTCGAGGCTGCCCTCGTAGAGATGCCTTTCTTTGCCAGTTGTTGGGCCTGACAGCCTTACACCCCGGAGGTGGGAAATCCACAAGAATGAAAGTGGGTTCGTCCCGGCTGCTTGGGGGTGGGGGGGACTTTCCCTGGAGAAAACAGACCTAACCAGAGCCGACCACAGTGCCCCTTATCTCACGTTCAGCACCTGGGGGCAGAAATAGATTCTGAACTCTAACAAAGCAGAGAAGTGAGAGGTGGTTGGCGCTTGCATGCTGGAAAAATCTAGTATAATCTTTACAGGACTTGTCCTGGGTGCCTCCACTCCCTCCAGCAAGGGAGGTATGCATCTGGCAGAGGGAGCCTCCCAAATCTGGAGAGGGTGACTGGCTCCTGCCGGGTGGGTGGTGGCCCAGCAGTGTTTCTTCACCGGAACTCTTACTTCCTTGGGAGTTCAGATTAGAAAGCTGGATGAGTCCCTTTCAGGGTTCTGTTCCAGGCACAGGAAAATGGGCAAGTGGAAGAAGGAAGTGAAAATCTTCCCATTCTCCAACCCCATTCCCAGGACTCCCCTGCCCACCTATAGTTCTGAAGTTTGGAAACATGTGGACTTTTCCAGAAAGTGTCAGTTCCCTCCTGCTCTGCTTCAGCTCCCCTGACCTCCTTTCTGTTCCCGGAAGCCGCCTTCCTGCCTCAGGGCCTTTGCGTCTGCTGTTCTCCTGCAAGGTTCGGGGAGAGACTTCCTCTTCAAATCAAAAGTCTCTTCCTTAGAGAGGCTTCTCCTGACCACTGCTTCTAACATAGGATCCCTCCTTTTATCCCCACACTCTCTATTCTCTAGGAGCTGGAACATAAGGTCCAGTGAGCAGGGATCTCTGTCAGGTTTTGCTCATTGACATATCTCCAGCACCTAGCAGTGCCCGGCCCATCCCAGATGCTCCTACTTCTTGTTCAAATTGAACACTGAATGAATTAATCCCCTTGTTTTATATTTCCCATAGCCCTTATTTCTATCAAACATCATCCTGTTTACTTATTTATCTGTTTGCTTGTTTGTTGCCTATAGGCACTATTATTATCCCACTTCACAGATGACAAAGTTAAGGCTCAAAGAAGTTAGGAGAACACTTGCAGCAGCAAAGGAAGCAGCCAGCCTCTGGGTGGGAATGGGGATGTAGACCTATGCCTTTTCTTGGCTCAAAAGATTTTTCAAAATGTTTCCTACTTAAAATTTTTCTAGAATCTCTGAGGCCAGAAGCATTTTTCCTAGACCTGTAGCCTGCCCAGATTAGAACTGGAAATCGGGACCAGGACTGAGAGCCAGCTTTCCCCTTTCACTCACCCAACAGATTACTAGCCTGCAGTTAGTAAGCTTCTCTCAAATGCAGAACTTGCCACATGTCCCTGGTTTTCCTGAGTTGGCCAGAGTCGGGCATCTCCTATGTGAGGAAGTCATGCCATTGGATGCTAATGGGTGACTGATGAGCACATGGGGAAATAATTACCTGCAGCAGAAGCTGCAGGGGATGTCTCTGCTTCGGCCCCTCTGGAAGGGCCATCGTTTCATTTCAGGCACCTTGGTCCATTATTCATCTGTCACCCTGAAGGGCTCCCAATTAATTTTCATCTCTCCCGGTGCTTTACAAGAGGTTCCCTTCCTGGGGTCCTGCAAAAATCTTTCCTTTTTTAAAAATAATACCCTGTCATAGAGAGAATAGATCTCTTTAGAGCTGAGTGATAGACGAAGAACTTTTTGTTTTGTTCTGAGGAGGGAGTGGGCCTGATTTGCCAAAATTCCAATGGCTGGCGTTGATTCTGCTTTCAGATAGGATGCAATCAAAAGGGGGCATTTGCTTTTGTTCTATTTTCTTGTTACCGTTTAAAAAATAAACCGTGATCTAATGGCTGTGTGAAATGTAATTTAATAATTTGTGGTACAATGCACATAAAATCGACCATCTTAACCATTTTGAAGTGTACGGTTCCGCGGCCGTAAGGATGTTCATCCTTGTGCAACCAGCACCACCATCCACAAAACTCTTTTCATCTTGCAAAATTGAAACTCTCTACCTTTTAAACAATAACTCCCCATCCTGCCCCCACCCTTTCTTTCTTTTAAAGATTTATTTGTTTCAGAGAGAGAGAGAGAGCAGGGGTAAGAGGAGGGGTAGAGGGAGAGAAGCGGACTCCCCGCTAAGCAGGAGACTGACCTGGGGCTTGATCTCACGACCTTGAGATCATGACTCCGAGATCGTGACCTGAGCAGAAATCAATGGTGAGATGCTCCACTGACTGAGCCACCCAGGCTCCCACCCCCACCCTTTCTTTTGACAGTATGTTTTCAGATGGTCAGAAGGAGCATTAATAATGTGGATTTGTCCCCCTTAACTGATTCGGGTCCCTGTTTATCACTGTTTCTGGGAAGAAATGATTGAACAACCACAGGAATCACACACCTATAATGGGGTCAAGTGATTGAGCCTTTTCCCCTTACAGATGTGGGCAGGAAAGGGACCTTGGAGTCACAAATCACAGAAGCCTATCAAGTTCAATGGCAAGCTCACTGGGTAAGTAATGGTCCAGACAATGGTCAGGTGGGACAGATGCTGGGCTGACATCATTCTGAAAAAAAGATCGAGGAATAGAATAAAAAAAAAACAGTTAAAAAAAAGGAAAGATATTGGGATGGGGTAACTGGATGACGGGCATTAAGGAGGGATGTGATGTGATGAGCACTGGGTGTTATATGTTACTGATGAATAACTGAACTCTACCTCTGAAACTAATGATGTACTATATGTTGGCTAATTGAACTTAAATAAAAAAAATTTAAAGATAATGCTCCGTTGTAACTATTTAAACTGTACACAAGGATATAGAGAAAATTAAGTGTCCTTTCTTAGTTCTCTCTTCTGTTTCTTGTGCTTCTTTCCAGATTAGATATGTATAAAAACATATGTTTCTAAGTGTGTTTATATCCATCTGTATCATCTATTCTTTAAGAAAGAAGAAAATAATGATATCATAGCACTGTGCCAGTTCTCGGCTGCTCACCATATGGCTGTCCTGCAATTCATTTAACCATTTCCCTGGTGATGGGCATTAGGGTGATCTTCACTAACATAAGCAGGGGGGCGATGAACATCTTTGTGCTTCTGGACATGTAACCTCGCATGTTTCTGTGCACACGTCTGTAGCATACATTCCTAGAAACAAGATTTAAAAATTAGATGGATATTGGGGCTCCTGGGTGGCTCAGTCGGTTAAGTGTCTGCCTTCGGCTCAGGTCACGATCCTGCCAAATACTGAAACATAAAATTTTTAGGACAGCTGCTGACCTCTTGAGAAGCTTTCCTCAGGGCCTCATGACTCTATAAACCTAAGAGATCCTCACCCAGTAAGTCAGTTAGGACCATCCAACTGATAGAGGGGCCATGTGGTCCAGGCACCTGCGTTATTTCAGACTGGAGTACTCCTAGCACTGGGAAGGTGCGTGTTCATTATAAAGGGTCAACGTGGCCTGATTAAGTCAGTCTCTTGGTGACTTTGGTGAGCATTTTTTTTTTTTTTAAGATTTTATTTATTTATTTGACAGAGAGAGAGAGAGCAGGAGCGGGTAGAGGAGGGACAGAGAGAAGGGGAGAGGCAGACTCCTCCATGAGCAAGGAGCCGATGCGGGACTCAATCCCAGGACTCTGGGATCATGACCTGAGCTGAAGGTAGACACTTAACTGACTGAGCCCCCCAGGCACCGCGCCTGACTTTGGTATTAATAAATTCTCTGGATACTGTTCATCAACGTAGGTGGACCAATGCAGTTTACAATCTCCTTCCTTCACTTGAGGTTTGAGGTGGTCAACCACGGGGTGGCTGCACCGCCAAGCATTTATCCTGCACCACTCAGTCGTTCTGCTGCATTGCTGGCTTGAGTTACCAAGTGCCTGGAGCCACCCTGGGACCTGGGATAAATCTGAGCGCTCATTTTCTCCGGAGCCCAAGGGGATGCCAAGGTGATTGTGGCTCACTGACCCCAAAGAGGCTGCCCTAAGAAACAAATCATCTTCCCCTGGGACTTACTCTATTTATTTCCTCGGGATTGGGTCTAGTTGGAATCTAGCCAGGAACTCGGATTGTCCAAGACAGATCTGAGTTGGAGATTCACACCCAGCTGATTCTGCCTGCCCGGGGAACAGAAGCATCTGTTGGGTGCCGGGGGAGTTAGTGACAGATGGCTCCCAGGGGGTGCAGGAAGAGCTTCTGCAACTTCAGCTGGAGGAGATTCCCCAAGTGACAGCAACGCCTTCATCCCCATTTAAATTTTGATCTAATTTCTGCATGAACTGATATTCTTCTCGTGACAAGGGAATAAAGCAATGACAGGCCTCAATCATCTTCACGTGCTCAGCAGGAGAAATCACGTTTTCTGCCACTGGGACAGCCTGCTATAGAAGGGCAGGGTTTCCAGTTCCCTTTTACAACTTGGGCAATGGAATGTCCTTCTGCCTCCTCGAATTAGCTTCGCATGCCATTGAGAGTAGCAAAAAGGGAATTGGGACTGCATGTCTGATCCATGAATCACTCACTAGCTCCTGTAGAAATCACTCTTTTTTTTTTCTTGAGCATTTTTGTGCTGGAGTCCTAGGTTTCTGAAACAGCTTGCTTGGGAAGCAAGACCTTTCAATGCTAGAAGGTCTAATAATGCCTATGGCCGGTAAACATTTATTTATTTGAAGAACTTTCGGCTGGCTGGCAAGCCTGAGAGGTGGCAAAGGGCACTGCCTCTCTCATGCAGTAGAGAATTAAGGTCTCTGTACTTGCACTACGTGAATTCATGAATGGGTTAGAAATGCTCACAGCATCTTGTAGTCGGGTGCAGAGCGATGCAACCCAATTTTTAGTGCCCCCTCTGCCCTTGATTAGCTGTGTCACATCGGACAAGTCACTTCATGCCTTGGCCCCACATTTTTCATTCATCAAATGGTCGCTGAACATCTGAACATCGGTAGCGCATGAAGTGAAGGGATGAGTTTAATGAGCACCTACTATGCTCCTTGCACTGGGGCACATATCTTTTCACAGTCTTCTCTGTAAAGTATAGGTTAATAACCGCACCTGCTCTCTATCCCTCTTGGGTTGCCATGGGACCCAAAACAAGATGATGCGTGGGAAGGGACTTTGGGAGCAGCAAAGCATATAACCATGGAGAGGCCTGTTATCTTTGCCTTTAGCTCACATTTTCTACTTCTTTTATTTTCCCTTCCCATCCTCCCAAGCCTGTATGAGTTTGTCTGGGTGTGGCTTCATAGGGCTGATTATTCACCATGCCACCCAAGTCCAGTGTAGACACATAGCTAGGAGTGTAACATTTCCTTCCGAGCACATGCCCTAAGGTGCGCATGTCATGTTCCCACAACATCGGTGGGAACATTGGCTTCCCACACACTGTGTGGGAAACTGAAGCTGAATATGTGTGCGAATCACGTGAGGCTGAAGGGCTGGTTTGATGTCTTTGTGCTGTTCATTCTCACATTGTCTGGGACAAGATCTGAGCAATCAGGTGAACTTGATCTACTGTGGCAAAAAGAGCCACAGGCTCAGGGGTCACCTCCTCTAGTCCAGGCCTCTTTACTCCCCAGTTGCCAGGTGCATAAAGACCACTTGACTCAGGTTACACAAAAAGGGGAATTTAGTGGGAGGATCCAAGAGCATCTAGAATTGGGGATAACTGGAGTCAGGGCCTTAAATACCTCCGGGACACTCTCTCCCGTGGATTTTTTTTCCCCCCTCTCTAATGTGTTTGGCTTTATTCTTTCCGTTTGGCTTTCTCTCCAGAGAGGGGATCATGCTTTCTGGTAGCTCTTGTGTCTCATGGATCATAACTTTACCATTAGAGAAGGCCTGGTCTCTTTCCTCTCTTCCAATACCAAATATCCTAGAAAAGAAGTCTGATTGGCCTGGCATGGGTCAGGGGTCGGTCCTAGACCAATCCGATGTGGCAAGGTTAGGGAGGGAGGGTGTCAGGCAGCAGATCCGGGAAATTCACTGTGAGCCTGGCTGATAACCCAATGATACAGTTACTTCCCCTCTGAGACTCAGCTTGATCGTATGTGAAATGAGACTAATCATACCATCCAATGACATAATGACATTTTGACACTTCCATCCTACCCTTAGATCTAGCTAGTACTGGGGGTTGAAAAATAATGAGACAAACCAGGAATCTTTAATGTATTAATACAAAGAAATTTGGTGACATGCAATATTTACTTTCACATACCAAAAGTATGCAAAGCAGTTACTTTTAAATAAATTATTTCCTGGGCAAGACCTAAATTCTGGAATTCAGTGTCTAATTACACAATACCTTTAAAAATGGTGAATGAAACTCTGTGAGTATTAAAAAATGCAAACTGATCTGAAGCGTATTATTACAGAATGGACAAAAAGACAAAAAGCACTGGTGTAGGCCTAAAAGAACATAACTGAATGTGAAATCTTTCTTGTTTTCTGTAAACCAGGTTTAAAATGAATAAAGGGAAAGGTAAAATGTAGAAAATTATAAGGAATAGTTTTTTTATGAATCAGAAATTTAAAATTATAATAAGCAAGTATATTGATAATATGGATTATTATAGATGCAATTTGTAATCTACAAGAGTATGTGCCATTAATCAGTTTTTCTATTATATTCATAGAAATAGCTAGATGATACCCAAAGAGGATCTTCCCTTGTGCTCTGGAGGAAGAAAGATCTCCTTGTGAGCCGGAGTGATAGTAACACTGTCTCCTAAGTGGCCAAGGGGATAGTTTCTTGATCACAAACTCAGCTGGAATTTACACGTAGCTGTGAATGACTAGTCCAGGCCAAGGAAACTGGGGCAAATGGCTTTTAGAAAGAGTTGGAGGATATAGTTCAAGGTTTAAACCAATCATGCTCAAATCTGCTTCTGAAAAGCAGAGAAATTTGGAGACCCCATCATTTGAGGCCTGGCCAAATGGCCCTGCTGCCTATCTCCCCACTTTCCCATATCTTGCAGTCCCTACTTACCTCCTCAGGCTGTGATGATAACCACTAGGGCATTTAGCCACATGCCTAAGTAGATACTTAATGAATATTGATTCTCTTTCTATAGCTCAAAAAAAAAAATTGGGGCGCCTGGGTGGCTCAGTCGTTGGGCGTCGGCCTTCGGCTCAGGTCATGATCCCAGGGTCCTGGGATCAAGCCCCGCATCAGGCTCCCTGCTCGGCTGGAAGCCTGCTTCTCCCTCTCCCACTCCCCCTGCTTGTGTTCCCTCTCTCTTTGTGTCTCTCTCTGTCAAAAAAATAAAAATAAAATCTTAAAAAAAAAAAAAAAAATCATGGACACATAAACAGGATTGGCTACAGACAATTCAATTGGAAAAGCAGGCCATATGGCTCAAATATTGACTATGGTATCCTCTGATTTGCTTAAAATTGGCCCAGAGGATCCCACAGTGATTCTTAATTTCAAAAATATCTCAGTATTCTAAATACTTCCTGGCCCACAATGAATTAGGCAGGCATGAGCATGTTTGGGTGAAGAGTCACATCTCCTCCATGAAAATACATAAAATGCTGATATTGTATCTTGTATTACACAGACACATGGATATAATCATAGTGCATGGTATGCCAAAGGCTCAAAATGGCAGAACACTTATTTAAATTGTAGTTTAGAATTTCTCAAATCACTACCTTTCCTAAGAAGCCCGTGTCCTCATGACATTGTCAGCCCCATAAAAAAAAGCAGGAAATCGTCTATCATCTGAATGTGCAATCTCCATCATCTAGCAAAACATTTCTAACTAGACGTGTGGCTTTGGGCAAAGCTTCTTGAGCCCTTCAACTTGAGGAACATTTTTTGTGCCGACCACGTACAAGGCTTCGGGATGGACTTCTGTGGGATGACTCAGATGTGCCCTTAAGATTTGGAGCCTGAGCAACGTGGAGAATGGGATGTCTTTTAAGCAGCACTAGGAAAAATAGCAGGACGAGTTAGTGGAGGGTTTAGAGATACAAGTTAAAGATCCTAGTTGGATATCCAGCTGCCGCTCCCAGTAGGTAACTGAAATGTGGTGGACTCAGAGCTTGGGAGAGTTGCCGTGGCTGGAGACAGATCTGAGCGTTGCGGGAAGTGATAGTTGAACTTGAATGAATCTGTCAAGGTTGTAGGTTCAGCTGATATAATAGGGATGCCCAAATAATAGTAGCTTAAACCAGACAGAAGTGTATTTCATTTTTTGTTTTTTTGGAAGATTTTATTTTTAAGTAATCTCTATGCCCAATGTGGGGCTCGAACTCACAACCCCAAGATCAAGAGTTGCATGCTCAAGAGTGGCCAGCCAGTCTCCCCAGAAGTATATTTCTTTCTCTGTCACATAACAATTCAGGAGTAAGCAGTCTAGGGCTGGTATGGTGGCTCTGGGAGGTCAGAGACTCAGGGTCCTTTTGTCATTTTGCTTCAACAACCCCGGGGTCATGACCTTGCTCATATGGTCCAAGATGACTCAACACTACCACATCTGCACATCTAGCCAGTGGGAAGTGGGGGAAGTGGGGAAAGTGGGAAAAAGACAGGACCTGAAAGTACTGTAGGATCAGAACCCCAGTTTTTAGCTAGACATGGCTGTCACCATGAAGGTCACATTTCTTGTCTCCCTTGCAGATAATTGGTTAAGGGGAGGTGAGCAAAAGACATGTGAGCAACTTCTAGGTCCACTCTGTAAACATGTTTTGAATATCAATATGTCCTTGCATACTGAGTCAGAGGGCAGTATTGGAGAAAGCCACATTAAGGAGAGTCTTCTTAAGGAGGGTTGTTTTTTTTTTTTAAAGATTTTATTTATTTATTAGAGAGAGAGAGATCACAAGTAGGCAGACAGGCAGGCAAAGGGAGAGGGAGAAGCAGGCTCCCTGCTGAGCACAGATCCCGATGTGGGGCTCGATCCCAGGACCCCGAGATTGTGACCTGAGCAGAAGGCAGACACTTAACCAACTGAGCCACCCAGGTGCCCCTCTGGAGACATTTTTTAACATTTGTGACAACTGGGGGCAGGGGATGCTTTTGGCATCTACTAGGTAGAGAGACCAAGGATGCTGTTAACCACCGTACAATGAGTAGGAAACACCCAACAACAAAGAATGATCCTGGCCCCAAATGTCAGTAGTGCTGAGGTTGAGAAACCTTGCATTAGGGGATTAGGGCAGTGGTTCCCAAACTTTGCTACAAAGTAGACTCATCTGGGAGCTTTTCAAAATCCTGATGCCCAGGTCATACTTAGACCAGTTAACTCAGTATCTCAGAATGAGTTTGATTACATTATTTCTTAAATCTCTTCCAACTCTAAAGGGTCACAGCATGGAGCCCAAAACGGGGCTTGAGCTCACAACCCTGAGACCAAGACCTGAACTGGGATCAAGAGTCAGACGTCCAAGCGACTGAGCCACCCAGGTGCCCCACTCACACCAATATTTGAGTGTAGGCTGTGGAAGTTAGGGCAGATCAGTCTTCCTGGGTCATGTCAAGGCAAATATATGACTAAGAAGAAAAAATATCTTTGTCCCACATATACCCATGTGAGAGAGGTTTATCCTTACTTCCCCCTTCCCCTCTCTCAGCCAGTTTGCAACAAAAGAGGGTAACACAGGGGACCTGGAACAAATGACTTTGAAAGGTGGACCCACAGGCTTGTGTTTACAAGATGAGTAGGGGCACTAGAGAGGGGCAGAGGGGATGCTTGTTAGGACTTGTGATCATTATTGAACCAGGCAGGGGAACCCGGGGCCCCGGAACTCTGCCTCCTTCTGCTGAGGTCTGAAAGCAGGAGCTTGGCTCTCTAATTGCCCCATATGCTGGTTTTATTGGGTGGCTCAGCTGGGTGGAGTGAAGTCCGGGAAGAGATGCATTCATTTTTAGTTACCTCACCAGATTGCTAATTTTCACTCTGGAGGCATAAATCACCATAATTGCTGTAAACCCAAAATGGAGAAGCAGCTCTTCTAGGCATGGGGGGGAGGGGAGGGGGCGGGCAGCAGCTACGCTCCCACCAGAGCTCTGCTCCCTGAGGCTCAGGGCCTGGAGAGCCGGGGAAGGACTCTTGCATGGCTTGCTCTGCGGGACACTCCAGCTTTTGGATGGAGGCCATGCTGGAAACTCATCTTCCTTCACTTGGAAGAAGTGGAGTTTCCAGAGCAGCAGTTTCTTTTGAGTTAGTGGCAAGAACATGCAGATTCACCCAGATCTTTGGTCTGGGACTAAGTGGACAGCTGTTTACATTGTTTGGCTTGCAAACGGAACGTCGGCCCCTCTTTTATTCTGGTCTCTTCCCATCAATACGCTTCTTGGTTGGGCTTGCTTTTTGCATCTTTCCTGAGGAAAGCCTTAGAAGTTCCTAAAGAATTACCTCGAACAGAAACCAGAGGCTACAAAAATCGTTAGAGAAAAAAGAAGCGTAATGTATCTTGTCAATTTGTTGCCCATACTTGCAATATTGACTTTTAAAAATTTCCTTTTAAAAAAAACCAACCTAGGGGTGCCTGGCTGGCTCAGTCTGAAGAGCATGTGTCTCTTAATCTCGGGGTCATGAGTTCAAACCCCATGTTGGGTGTAGAGATTGCTAAAAAATAAATAAATAAACTTAAAAAAAAAGAAAACCAACTTTTTTTTTTTTAAGATTTTATTTCTTTATTTGACAGAGAGAGACACAGCGAGAGAGGGAACACAAGCAGGGGGAGTGGGAGAGGGAGAAGCAGGCTTTCCACGGAGCAGGGAGCCCGATGCGGGGCTCAATCCCAGGATCATGACCTGAGCCGAAGGCAGACGCTTAACGACTGAGACACCCAGCCACCCCAAAAAAGAAAACCAACTTAAATTAAGTTTAAGAAGCAGGGTCACTTAAAGGGTGATTAACTCATAAATAAATATGTGAAAGTTCCTTACCATTCTCACAGAAGATGAGAAAGTGGAGATGGGAGAATAATTCTTTTTTACAAAGTTCACCTCATAAGGCTGTCTGGGTGTCTGATTTTTTTTTTTCTTTTTTCCTGATATTTTTAAGATAGCCCTGGAAGTGAGGAAGGAGGAAACTTGATTGTGACAAAAGAAAGAAAGAAAGAAAGAAAGAAAGAAAGAAAGAAAGAAAGAAAGAAAGAAAGAAAGAAAGACAGACCTGTTGAGGAGGAATATTTTTTGCCTAATGCTATAAAGCTTTGGGAATTTGCAACCAAAATATCCATTATTACTGACGGTAGGTTGATGGCCTAACAAGAGAGGGAATTTTAGGTCAGGGACATTTAGGGCAAAATTGAGGCTGTGCCTGGACATAAAAAGATAAGGCTGACAAATAATGGATTGCAGCAGGAGAAACTGTCCTGTGAGATGACCCTGGCCCTGGTCTGGCCCCTCCCCTCCCCCAACTGCCCCCAGATGACAGGGAGCAGACCTGCTTTGTTTTTTGTCTTCCGATCACCTGCCCTCATGTTTAGGCAGCTCAGAGACCAGAGTTGTAAACACAGCTCTGCCAACCAGCCACGAGTTCAGCATTTAGAGTATTCTAGTTCTTCCTTGATGGCTTCCCACCACCTTCCAGATCTCTAAGGGTCCTTTCCAGAACCTACCAAAGTGCCCGGGTCCAAAGTAGTTTGATGAATTGATTCAAATCTGGAGAAGAATTTGGGGGAAAAGTCAAAGAGGGATTTCACTCCGTCATTTTCTCTGGGGTCCTGTCCCTGTCAGGGAGGATCTCAGATGAAAGGGTTTAGTCCATTTTCATTGATGTCTTTAGGCTGGGTCAGGGCCCCAGTGGAGCAATGAAGGAGGGGCCATTTTGTCTAAAGTCCCCCTGCATTAATAACAATGAATAGCTGAGTGGCAGTTACATGCTTAGAAGCAAATCATTCTGATTTTTGCCTTCCAGAGCGGAGGTGTTTCCCCTAAGATCTGAGTTTTACTCCAGCAGAAAAAGCTAGGGCTGTCTTGGTTGCAGCAATACCATTTTGTTCTGGTGACAGGAAGTCCTGTGATTTTTCTCACCAACTTCCCTGAGGATGCCACCTTTCAGCTACACACACTTAGGTGATTTCTGCCCTCCCCCATCCAATCCAGGATTGTTAAGAGGTTCACTACTTCTCTGCTTCCTACCTTCCCCAACTTCTTACCCAAATGCCAGCAGCTGTGACTAGTCTCTGGGACAGAGCAGAAATAATGCGGGGATTGCGGTTAGGGCCCAACACATATATCAGTCTAGGAATAGGCATCAAAGCAAAGTCCTTGTTACTACAAAGAAGGTGGTGAGAGATCATTCCTTATCCATAATGGGTGGTGGTGTGGGTGGTGATGAAGCACAGGCTATTTGTTTTAACATATTTTTTGGTGAAGGTAAATTATTTACCGGTAACTGTCAATGGCTGTGTTACAAGGGCCACATGGAAGCTGTCCAAGGAAAGCAATATAATAATAATGGGCAATTAAACATATCTGATATAATATTTAGTATAACACTATAAATATTACATATAATATGTAATATAATATATATATATAATAACCAAAGGACAATTAGAATGCATCCACTTTTGGACTACATTTGATTCTGGGTCTCTTAAGGGGAGAGGAAGATCCCATGTGCATCTGTGTTTGGGCTGTGAAGTTATCCAGTATGTTTGCTTTTATTTCTTTTCCTTTGGCTTCAAAAAATTCCTTGGTGTTACAGGAAATATGTGTATTGTGTAACAAACCTGCACTCTTGAAAACATGTATATGTAAATAAAATTTAGTAAGTTTTGCTGTTAATATTTACTATTGAGATGTATGTTCAATAATCCCCAAATATCCTAAGAGTGGTAAAAGTTAAACTTTATTTATTTATTTATTTATTTTTTCGAGAGAGAGCACACGGGGGAGGGGGTGGCAGAGGGAGAGAGAGAATCTTTTTTTTTTTTGAAGATTTTATTTATTTATTTGAGAGAGAGAGAGGGAGCACACACACGCGAGCAGGGGGAGGGGGAGAAACAGACCTCCCACGGAGCAGAGGGCTTGACCCCGGGATCAAGACCCAAGCTGAAGGCAGGCACTTAACTGACTGAGCCACCCAGGCTCCCCAATCCTAAGCGTTCTTACAGTACTTACTGCTGCTACCACCACCCATTGTGGTTCTATAGCCCTTTCCCCCACAGCGCTTTTAAGACAAAACAAACTCCATGTTTTCCCCCTTCCAGTTAAATATTGGAGAAAAGCAGAATATAAAATTTCTGAAAGCAGAGAAGCACAGAGAAAGGAAGTCAAATGGAATAAGTCCCTAATATCCTAATTCCAAGCTGGCAAGTTGAGCACGTTGAATCAAGAGCAGGATTTTCCTTTCCATTCACGAGGAAAAAGAATCAGTGCAGCACTGATTCTTTAGGAACTTGGAAACATGGAGCTCTTGGAGTCAGTGAGAGCTACTGCTCCAGGGGTTTCGCTGTCATTTTTTTAGTCCATGGTGAGATGTTGGAGGGACAGAGTCCAAAGGTGCAGCCGTGTAAATGTAGCCTGAAGCTAAAAGCCAAAGGGTCTGATTCCCTCCCTTTTGCTTGCTTGGAGGGCCACTAACTCCGGGTGCCTTCAATTCCTTATTCATCACACAGAACAGTGCAGTGTGGGAAAATCCTTACCTCACCTTAGAGCTGTTGCAAAGGAAAATGGAGACCAGAAATAGAAGTTGGGAGACCCCAGCTTAGGGCCTTAGGTTCACAGCACAGCTGCTTTTTGGGGGCACAAGTTCTGAGGGTGTTGGCACGGGAAAATCCGGAGTTGAGAAGCGGTTTTCACAAGAGACGAGCCAGCTGGTTCTCTGGGGTCTCAGACTGAGGGGATCTGTACCTGACAGATGAATTTTACCAGTGACCATTATCTCACGCTTAGGATTATAGTAACCGGCATTCCTAGTGTGTTTACGATGCGTCAGGCTCCTTGCACAATTATCTTATTTAGTCATCACCCAAGCCCAAGTTAGAGCATTATCCCAGTTTATAGATAAGAAAACGAAGTCCCCAAAGATTAATTTGCCCAATGTCACTTAGATAGTGGGAGTGTCAGTTTCCTTATCTGTAAAATGAATTAATAACAGAACTAGACTATCGCCTACTGGTTGTTGTTTTTTTTTAAGATTTTATTCATTTATTTGACAGGGAGAGAGAGAGAAAGAGAGAACACAAGCAGGGGGAGCAGCAGAGGAAGAGGGAGAAGCAGGATCCCTGCCTGAGGTTTGGATGAGAACTCAAGAGATTTGGACTGAGATCGTGGACACCGAGCAGGGAGCCCGAGGTGGGGCTCAACCCCAGGACCCCAGGATTATGACCGGAGCCGAAGGCAGACGTTTAGCCGACTGGGCCACCCAGGCGCCCCATGCCTACTGGTTTGTTACAGAATCGCTCCAGATAGTCACGAGCCACGAAGAGGCAAAGCTCCGGGAAGAGAGGGAACCGCCGTAAAGCAAGTTTCGCCTTTTCCAGGCTTGAATTCGGGTTCCTCTTTCAAAGCGCAGGCGCGCAGGAGGCGTGGGGGTCGTGACCTCCTTGGCGCCCCTTGCACAGGCCACGGTCGCCCTCTGCCGACGGCAGGTGGAAGAACGCTGAAAGTGAACGTGTCCGGGCCTGAGAGCCGACTGAGAATCTCGCTGTCCTGTAGAGGGCGCTGCCGGCGTGCAGGGTAACCTACCCGGCCGTCCCTTCCTTAAGCACTTCCTGTCTGATCTCTATGATTCTTCGGTTGCGTCATGGGAAGTTCCTAAAGTTTTCAATTTACTGTAAACAAAAAGGACGTGCGCCGACCCGGAAGTGGAAACTGGCGCAGGCCCGGAGTAGCTCAGAAGGCCGGCCGTAGAGCTGGGTGGCGGGGGCCGTAGGCATGGCGGTGGCTGTGGCCCTGGCGGGAGCCGTCACCACCACAGACCTAGGCCCCGCGGAAGAACTCGCCAAACTCGAGTATCTGTCTTTAGTGTCGAAAGTTTGCACCGAGCTGGACAATCACCTGGGGATCAACGACAAGGATCTGGGTAAGCCCGGGGAGGGCCCTGCGGCCTCTGGGCTTGGGGTCGAGGGAAGCGGAAGGAGAAATGGGGTTGATGGGCTGACTGCGTGTGTCCCTGTGAGTCTCTTTCCCTCTCTGTCGCAGATACCTGGGCCCAGGGAACCCGCGGCCCCCGCCTGAGGACCCTCGGGGCTGAGCTGTTAGAAACCATTGCCTAGAGCTGTCAGTGAAACCCGGAGCGGCTGTCGCTCCTGCTCCTTGCTTCCCCCGCCCTGGTTAATTAAACAGCGTTAAGAACGACAGCAGCCGCAGCCGCAGCCGCATTGTAATGACGATCATGATGGCCGACCTTTATTGACAGGGCAGATACTGTGCACAGTGCCTTACTTACATCATCTTACTTGGTCTTCGCACGACCCTGTGAGATAGTATTACCTGTTTTTCGATTAAGAAAACAAGGCTCTGAGTAATTAAGTAATCCTCCTCAAAATTATATACCAAGTGTGAGCCTAATCTGGAATCCCAAGTCTTTTGAAGTCTGCCTTTAACTATTCTCAACCACTTTTTAGGCGTTTGGGGACAGAATGTACCAAAACGTGGAACTGAAAAAGGCCAGGGGGCTAGAGCTAAGGCCACAGGCAGGTGGAGTCCTTATGAAAGCAAAGAGATGGATGGAATCAAAGAGCATGAGTGGAGGGGTTGACCTTTGATAGGTACAGGGATGCTTGATCCATTTTAATAGGAAGGAGGACAGAGAATGTGGTCGCAGATGCAGATAGGTTTAGGGATTGGTGGTAGGACGATGAGGGAGAGACTTCCATTTAATTGTTCTGTTTTCTAAATGAAGAGGAAGTCATCAACGGGAGAGATGGAAGGGAAAGGGCATGTGACAGAAGGGGTCGGGGAGGTTGGATGTGTGACCTTGAGTAAGATACCTAATGTCCCAGAAGCTGTTTTCCTCATCTGTGAAATGGGGATGGTGTGTTTTTCTCGGGGTGACCATGTTGCACCTAGGAAGAAGCCCTGCTGCCAGTGTGTTTTAGTTCATTTTTTTCTTGCTTCCCAGTCAAGATGTGCTTGTCCTGTATCATTTTTCTTCATTCTCCTTCTCTTTTAGATGGTAATGAGTGACAATCTTGTAGTTTGCTATCTGGGTTGTATGTTCCTTCGTTCAGCAAACGTTTACTGAGCCAGAGTTAAATCGTTACGATGTTAACCTCGTTATATACAAAAATAAAATGAGGTATAAACTCCATAATTTTCTAGCATATATGTAACTGAAGACCCCATTTAATTTGCAAATAAACCACAAATATGTTTTCTTCTGTTTGTAATTTTGACACCATTTATTTATTAAAAATATTTATTTAATTTCTATGGCCAGCGTGGGGCTTGAACTCACGAACCTGAGATCAAGAGTGGCACACTCTTCCGACTAAGCCAGGCGCCCCTGACACCATTTGTGATGTGTGTTTTTGCCAGTATTGGTAAGCAGTTCTGTGACACCAGCTGGTATCCTACATTGAACTGAGTTTTGACACTGTCTTCCTGGAGATAGCATCGGATCCCACAGGTTAAGGACTCAGACCTATAAGACTGCCCCACCCCAAACTTCAGATGCCATTTGCAAGGTCAGGTTGTCAACTTGTGCTGACCCAGTCACTATAGATCAGAGGTTCCAATGACCCTACCCCCCCCTTGGGTTTGATTAATTTGCTAGAGTGGGTCCCAGAACTCAGAGAAACATTTTACTTACTAGATTACAGGTTTATTATAAAAGGATATAACTCAGGGACAGCCAGATGGAAGAGATGCATAGGGCAAGGTATGTGGGAAAGATTGAGGAGCTTCCAGGCTCTCTAAGTGCCCCACTGTCCTCAAATCTCCATGTGTTCACCTCCCCACTAGCTCTCCATACCCAGTCCTTTTGGGTGTTTGTGGAGGCTTCGTTATAATAGGCATAATTGGAAAAAAAAAAAGGCATAATTGATTAAATCGTTGGCCATTGGTAAAAGAACTCAATCTCCAGCCCCTTTTCCCCTCTCCAGAGGTCAGGGGTGGGGTTGAAAGTTCCAGCCTGTAAACACATGGTTGGTTTCCCTGGCAACCAGCCCTCAGCCTCACCCTTATTTAGGAGCTTTCCTCAAGTCATCTCCTTAATGTAACAGAAGACCTTTTTCACTTTCCACACTTTGGAAATTCCAAGGGTTTTTAGGAGTGCCGTGCCTGGAAAGGGGATGAATACCAAACACATATTTCTTCTTATAAATCACAATATCACAGTGTTAAACACAGATTTATAAAACTAGTAACATTAAAGTTACTAAAGTTGGAAAAATGTGATAGATAGTATTGTTCTGTTGAAACTAAATTGCCAGAGAGATTTTAATAACTAAAAAGTGTATATTTGCTACTTTTATGTTTTATTTATTGACTTGATTCTTTTGATTTTGGCCTTAATGTATTATTATTATTATTTTTTTTTTTTGGGAGATGGGTGGGGAGGGACAGAGGGAGAGAATCTTAAGCAGACTCCACACCCAACGCAGAGCCTGACGCAGGGCTCGATCTCACCACCCCGATATCATGACCTGAGCTGAAATCAAGAGTCAAGACAGTTAACCGAATGAGCCACCCAAGCACCCTGATGTATTATCACTTAAATCAGTGTCATTATTTTTCCTGTTTTCAGCACTGAACTTGTTTTTAACTACTAATTCATCTTTGGGGCACCTGGCTAGCTCAGTTGGTAAAGCATGTGACTCTTGATCTCCGGATCGTGAGTTCCAGCCCCACATTGGGTGTAGAGCTCACTTAAAAAAAAAAAAAAATCTTGATAGTTCAGTTAATTTAATGATGCCCCCATATAATTCTGAAAATTAAAAAAAAAAAAAACCTGATTAATGACAGCTGCAGTGTGAATATGCTGCTGATTGCTTTGGAATAGTCTCTAGAGCTTTGCATGCCTAGCACCACGTGACTTACTTTTCCCTCCACATTTCTCTACAGAATGTGGGCTCAGAAGTCAGATTTCCTGGGTTCCAATCCTGGCTCCACCAGTTATTATTGGGTAGGTCAGCATCTCCAACCCTTAGCCTCCTCATCTGCAAAAAAAAAAAAAAGGACAATAATGGTACCTACCAATGAGGGTTGTTGTGAGGATCCTGGGGATAACTCACGTGAAGCACTTAGCATAGTGTTCGCTGGGCATGTGGCAGGTGGTCACAGAGCCTTAACCGTTGGCATTGTTATGCATAAGCTGTGTCCATGTAGCCCCATGGCATTTGGCTTTTACTTAATGTCATCGAAAAGGTAAAGGCAAATGCCAGCTTGGAATCGGTATGGTGGCACTAGTTTATGTTAGTTATCCAGATCCTCCATGCTATTATTATTTGTTGTTTTTTTTTTTTTAAAGATTTTATTTATTTGACAGACATAGCGAGAGAGGGAACACAAGCAGGGGGAGTGGGAGAGGGAGAAGCCAGCTTCCCGTGGAGCAGGGAGCCTGATGTGGGGCTGGATCCCAGGACCCTGGGATCATGACCTGAGCCGAAGGCAGATGCCCAATGACTGAGCCACCCAGGTGCCCCCGTGCTATTATTGTTATGTTTTAGGTTTAAAATCAGGATGAAATCATTACCATTTTCTTTACAGCGTGAGGCTTATTATCTCAGCCCCTCATAAAATGCACTTTTCTTCTGTAAGTCTCTTATTTAATAAATAGCTCTAATATTAGACATTTCAAACACTGGGCATGTTTGTAGAGAAAAATTTGGGGGGGCAAGTGAGTCTTTGATCAACTTGGAGACTGTACCACCCAGCAGCTGCCTGACTCCCGTGGATGGATTGGGTCTGACCTTCCTGAAACTGTAGAAAGCATCCTACTGTGTACGTCCATGAGGGGCGGGGAAAGAGGCCTCTTGCTTTTGGGCATTGTTACCTCTGGAGTCTGTATGGCAATGTGCACAGCTACTAGTCTCGTGAGAAGAGTATGATAATCTGGAGAGGAAGGGAGATATTTCTCCCTTTGATGCCCTGAAGGGCCTGGTGAGCCATTCTCTAGTAATATCTTCTTTGCATTTCTAGAAATTAACTGGAACATACCTGGATAATCTTGGTACTCTAAATTCTCTTTACTCTCACTGGATGGTGCTCTTTTGGTTTTATGACTGTTGGATAGGCTAATTGGTTTTGCTTTTAATGTACTTGAAAGTGATTTTTTTACTAGTCTCCGTTCCAGTTTTAATCCCTTTTCTCCTTTGCAGCTGAATTTGTGATCAGTCTTGCTGAGAAAAATACCACCTTTGATACTTTTAAGGCTTCTCTGGTCAAAAATGGTGCCGAATTCACGGTATGTGTACCTGGAGACCCCTGTTTTGTTTTAATGTCACTACTGAAATTTTGATAGGATTTCACATAGGATTTTGATGGAGAAAGGAGATAATTTGTACATACCAATCAAAGAAACCATTAAGTGTGTAATGTTTTCATGCCACTGAGCAGTGGTGATATAACCGGATTTCCTGCGATACCTTTCTAGGAAAATGGGGCAGGATTTCCATCATTAAGTCTTTATGAGTGTTTATATTCTTGTTCTCTGAATCCGAAGTCAAAAACAAAAGAGTCTAGGTTTTGAAAGTAATTCTAAACAGTGGAAAATAAAAATGGTTGAATGGAACTAAATTACTTTTCCCCCCAAAGAGTCCTAAATATCAGCTTTCTCTGAAGCTATTTTGCTAGGTTCATGCCCATCAAATTCATACTGTGTGCTTCATTTGTTCCAATTAGCTCCATTCAGGTATACAACCACCTTTTCTTAGTTTTTTTCTTTTTTTAAGATGTATTTATTTTAGAGAGAGTGAGAGAGAGAGAAAGCGCATGTGTATGTGGCGGGGAGGCAGAGGGAGAGAATCTTAACCCTAAGCTGAGCATGGAGCCCGACATGGGGCTCAATCTCATGACCTTGAGCCAAAACCAAGAGTCAGATGCTCAACGGACAGTGCCATCTAGGTGCCCCTAAAACCAGTGTTTTTAAGCAATAATTCAGGGGCTGATAATTTTTGTTCTGTTTCTTTTCAAAGGATTCTCTTATTAGTAACTTGCTGCGCCTCATACAAACGATGCGGCCTCCAGCAAAGCCTTCTACTAGCAAAGGTGAGTAGAGTGTCTGTCTGCGCTTAGCCTCCAGAACGGTTTAGAGTGTGAGCATCCTGTAAATTGTGTTCTTTCCCTGTCCTGAGCCAAGTACACAATCTAGTAAAGTTTTACAAATGACTTAAAATTAAACTCATAAGACATAACTAACCAAGTGAATTCTGATGTTTCCCCCCAACACACCCTCCACCACATGACCAGATAGTTTGTCGAGGGTTTTGTCATCGTGTTATTTTTAGGAAATTAAATTATGTTTATAGTAATATGTGAGTAATTTATAGAAAAATGCCATATTCAGTTTTTAGTTTGATGCAAATCTGATATTGAGGTTTTTTTAAAAATCTTAAATATATCGTTTTCTTTTTTTAACCCCTTTATGCTCTTTGATGAAACAAGATCCAGTTGTTAAACCCAAAACTGGAAAAGAAAAGCTGAAGGAACTCTTCCCAGTCCTTTGCCAGCCAGACAACCCTTCTGTCCGGGTACTGATACCATTTTGGGAATGTCTACTATAACTGGGTGTTTCCCCCATCCCTGTCCCTTTTGTCTCATCAGTTCCTAGTTTTAAGTTTGTGTTCATTGTAATATATTTTTTGAATTAAAAGTGTTGGATCACTCTCTGAGTATGCACTATGCATAGAATAGTATTACAGTTCAGAGAATGGTGTTTGAGGGAAATGGGATTGAGAATTGTGGGGAGCAGTGATTAGGGATATGAAATAAGTATGAAATAGCTCTAGAACAGATAGACCTGATACGTGAAATTAGATTTTTTTGCTCTATTACATGTTAGAAGGTCTAATTTTTTAAGTGTTTCTATTTTTATTTATTTATTTTTTAAAAGATTTTATTTATTTGAGATGGAGAGAAAGAGAGGGAGAGAGAGCACGTGCGCCTGAGAGTGCACAAGCAGGGGGAGGGGCAGAGGGAGAGGGAGAAGCAGACTCCCTGCCAAGCAGGGCTTGATTCTGGGCTTGATCCCAGGACCCTGAGATCATGACCTGAGCCGAAGGCAGACGCTTAACCGACTGAGCCACCCAGGCACCCCTTAACATCTATTTTCTATTTATAATCATCACTTGGATGCTTTCACAGGAAGGGTGGTTAGGCTGATTGCCCTCGGTAGGCTTGTATGAAGGACAAAGGGAATTTGCCAAATGTAGTAGTGAGCCTTTGCTCATTCCTTCTGCCTCTCTCTCAAATTGTGCTCGAAATCTCCACCTGCTTCTGCTTCCTTCACATAAAGTGGTCAGTGATCTCGGGGTGGAGTGATGTAGATGGATCTGGAGTGCAGATTCTCACATGATTTCCCCCCCCTCTCCTGACTCTGCCGGCCGCTGCTGTTACAGACCATGCTGGATGAGGATGATGTGAAAGTCGCTGTGGATGTCCTGAAGGAACTGGAGGCCTTGATGCCCAGTGCAGCGGGCCAGGAGAAGCAGAGAGATGCTGAGCACCGGTTTGTTCTTAGCGTCTTAGCCTTTGGAGGTTTAGGGTACTGTGATAGTTGAATTTTGTGGACCCACTAAGCAAAATTTTGGGCAAGTTTACAGAATCTAGACTGGCCATGTACCACATCGTTAGATCTACTTCATTGCTCCCTGCAAAGAGTATTGACGCAGCCAATGCTAAGTTGTCCGTAAGATAGAAGTCTGGATCGAAGGAGCCTGAATATGTTTGTGACCTCATCCTTTATTGGCCTACAGGGGTGCCACAGTTAGAGAAACTCTAATTCACTTTGACGCTTAGTAGGCACCTGACGTGTGTGGAGCTGTGCTGGGTGCTTGGGGATGCAGAGATGAAATTGGGCTGGTTTCTTTTTCAAACAGGTGTTTGTTGCTTTGTTAGGGACAAGACGAAGAAGAAGAAGCGGAGCCGGAGCCGCGACCGGGACCGAGAACGTGACCGAGAGCGGGACCGAGACCGAGACCGAGACCGTGATAGAGACCACAAGAGGAGACACCGGTCCCGCTCCCGGTCACGTTCCAGGACCCGGGAGAGGAATAAAGGGAAGTCTAGGTATCGGTCAAGGAGCAGAAGTCAGAGTCCCCCCAAAGACAGGAAGGACCGGGACAAGTATGGGGAGAGGAATCTGGACAGATGGCGGGATAAGCATGTGGACCGCCCTCCTCCAGAAGAGCCCGCCATCGGAGACATTTACAATGGCAAAGTTACCAGCATCATGCAGTTTGGATGCTTTGTGCAGCTGGAGGGATTAAGGTAATGGCTGGTACTCTTCTTTCACACCTGTGATGGGCAGAATTTCTCTTAACATTGGGGATTTTCACATTCTAAAAAGTTATAATTAATGCCGTTTTAATCAAATCAACCATATCAGGTTGTTAGAGTTTGACTTTTTTTTTTTCTTTAAGATTTTATTTATTTGACAGAATGCGCAGGGGTGGGGGGAGTAGTAGAGGGAGAGGGACAAGCAGACTCCATGCTCAGTGTGGAGCCCAGTGCCGGGCTCGATCTCACAACCCTGAGATCACAACTTGAACCAAAACAGAGTCAGACACTTAACTGACTGTACCACCCAGGCGCCCCACTATTTTATTTTTTGACCACCTTCTTGGTACTTTTCTCTCAAGTTTTTGTATTTAAGACCACTTCCTATTGTTGAGTTCCAGCAAGGGTGGAAATCGGTTGGGGAAAAGTACTTTAGGCATGCTGCAGATGTGTGTGACTTTCCCTTAGGAAGCGGTGGGAAGGCCTGGTGCACATCTCTGAGCTCCGTCGAGAAGGCCGTGTGGCCAATGTGGCTGATGTGGTGAGCAAAGGCCAGAGGGTGAAGGTCAAAGTACTGTCATTCACTGGGACCAAGACCAGTCTGAGCATGAAGGTAGGTGAGATATCCAGTCTGTTTCTGCATCTGATGGCCAAGGAAACATAAGAGGACAGAGAATGAGTTAGTTCCTATATTTTATATGTGCTTTAGGATGTGGATCAAGAGACTGGAGAAGATCTAAACCCCAATCGACGACGAAATCTTGTTGGGGAGACCAATGAGGAGACCTCCATGAGGAATCCGGACAGACCTACTCACCTCTCCCTCGTCAGTGCCCCTGAAGTAGAGGATGATTCACTGGAGCGCAAGCGCCTTACCCGCATCTCTGATCCGGAGAAGTGGGAGATCAAACAGGTTGGGGCCATTTGCCATTGTGGCCACACAGTCATTCTGCATATGTCATACTAGTTAGGAGGGTGAGCCCTGGAGCTCAGTGGCCTGGGGTGATTTCTGGCCGCTTACTAGCTGTGTGATCTTGAGCCAAGCTACTTGACTTCTTTGTGCCTCAGTGCCCTCATCTGTGAAACAGGGCCAGTGGGGGCATTGTGGGGATTAAAGGAAGTGCTTGGGCTCTTGTTTTCACCACTCGTCAGTGCACATCAGAGCCACGGGGCACCAGGCACTGAGTAGATGCTAGGGCTACAGAGGTGAATGTATCGTGGTTCCTTACTCCTGAGGAACTCAAAGTCCAGTGGAGGAGACAATGGAAACATCATTGTCACAGTTGGATGTTGCAAAACCGGGAATGTGCACAGTGCTGGGGAAACCTGGGAAGGAGCAGGTAACACTTCCTGGGGGTGAGACCCTTGAGCCCTACTTTTAGGCACCATGCTGTGCCCCCTAGGGATGGGATAGATGATGTTTGAGGTCCTGCAGTCCCGGGGCAGAAGAGGAAAAAACCCAGGTTTCCTGTGTGGAACCTCTGTATTAACTCCTACAAAGGAAGGGTTTCGATCCTAGCAGGTTACAAAGTGCTGCCTTCTGTCCTTCCACTAGATGATTGCTGCCAATGTCCTTTCCAAAGAAGAGTTTCCAGACTTTGATGAAGAGACTGGCATTCTCCCTAAAGTGGATGATGAAGAAGGTAACTAGCTACTTGGATCAAGCAGGATCATGGATCCTGAGAACCAGGTTCCTCCAGGATGGAGGCAGAAAATGCATTTTTCTGACAGACATTTATATATTGTACTTTTTGGTTATGATACTTTTTTTTTTTTAAGATTGTATTTATTTTAGAGAGAGAGGGAGCGAGAGCGGGTGCGCGCTGAGCAAGTTGGGGGAGGGGCAGAGGGAGCGAGAGTATCTCAGGCAGACTCCCTGCTGAGCACAGAGCCCAACTCAGGGCTCAGTCTCACGACCCTGAGATCATGACTTGGGCCAAAACCAAGAGTTGGACACAACTGACTGACCTACCCAGGCCCCCCTATGTTATGTGTTCAGGGTATAAAGAGTTGTATTTTGGGTAGTAAATTTCATCTGATAATTCTTTTTTTTTTTTATCTGATATTCTTAATAATTGTTCTAAAGACCGTGGGTCCAATTAGATTACCTCTGAGTTGCCATGGAAACAACTTTTAACTCAGCCTATTAACAGTTTTTAAAAATTGTGAAATCCAACAATGGGACATAAAATTTATATAACAGTAATAAGTGAACACTATGTACCTACTATCCAGGTTATGTGGAATTTTATCTGCACCTTTGAAACCCTTACATGTCCCCCTCTGATTAGATGCTCTTCTTTCCTTCTCTGGGTAACCACCATCCTAAATTTTGTGTTAATTATTTCCCTGGTGTTTTTAGCGTTTTCATATCTAAGTATCTGTTCCTAACCACTGCCTTGTTTAGTTGGTTTTTGAACTTAATTCCTTTTTTTATCATTCTTTTGATATTTATCTATGATGATTTTTATAGTTGTATTTCGTTTTCATTTCTGTAGTGTTTAATGTATGTAAATTTTACCATAATTTATCCATTTCACTTTCGATGGGCATATGAGCTGTTTCTGTGTTTTTATTTTTGTTTTTAAGATTTTATATATTTTGAGGGCTCATGGGTGCCTCAGTCGGTTAAGCATTTGCCTTCGGTTCAGGTCATGATCCCAGGATCCTGGGTTTGAGTCCCACATTAGGCTCCCCGCTCAGCAGGGAGTTTGCTTCTCCCTCTGCCGCTACCCCCCACTCCTGCTCACGCTCTCTCTCAAAAATAAAATCTTAAAAAAAATGTACTTGTAGATTTTATTTATTTTGAAAGAGAGAATGTGAGTGTGGGGAGGGGCAGAGGGAGAGGGAGAATCTCAAGCAGACTCCATCCTGAGCATGGAGCCTGACACTGGGCTCAATCTCACGACCCTGAGATCATGACCTGAGCCGAAGGCAGACGCTTAACCAGCTGAGCCACCCAGGCGCCCTTAAGATTTTATTTTTAAGTAATCTTTACATTTAACGTGGGGCTTGAACTCACAACCCCAAGATCAAGAGTCTTATGCTCTACCAACTGAGCCAACCAGGCGCCCCCCCATTTACGCTTCTATCATAAGTGTGAGCTTCTGTTGCTCCACATCCTTGCGGACGTTTGGTATGTCCAGTTGTTCAACCTAATTTTTTTGCCAGTCTGTTGTGGGTTAAGTTACTCCATAATGAAGTTGGATGGCAATACCTTAGGACCATGTAGAATGTTAGACCACATTTTTCCATAGGCTTAACTTCTTTTGAAGGTAGCTCCTCTGATCAGTTCTTCGGTCAGAGCATAAATGCCCAGAAGTACCTGGAGGGCAGGAGAAACAGTCCTCTCTATTAGAGTTTCACTTGAATTGCTGGCTTTTTGATCTTGGGAGCTGTCTTTGATAAAGATCACTGGTGCCCATGGAAATCATTTGTTTTGGTGAAAATGATTAGGTTATTTCTCTCTCAATTTTTTTTCTAATTCTTCTTTTGGGGGGATTTTTAGATGAAGATCTTGAGATCGAACTGGTTGAGGAAGAGCCTCCATTCCTGAGAGGGCACACCAAGCAAAGCATGGACATGAGCCCTATTAAAATTGTTAAGGTGAGCAATGATGGGCCTCTAACCTGGGTGTGCAGAGTGAATTTCTTTTCTTAACTGTTCAGTTAATTTCTCAGAGCAGGCTATTACATTTGTGGAAGCAGAACTCAGGCTGGAAGATAGTATTGACTGTTGGTCAGGGTCTAGAATGTTTTTGTTTTAAAGGGTGATTGACTTGGTTTTGTTACTTTTGCCTTTTTAATTCTTTTGCTCTCATTCTGCTCTATTTTGGGAAGAAAGGAGGAAATAGGAGAGCTTGATCTACTATTACTGCCCTTGCAGATTCCAAGGCAGTTTTGAAGGGCTCACTTGACCAGTTGGGGCTGGCCCTCAGCAGAAAGCTATAGCACTGGGTGCTGTGGATGGCAGGGCTGTGAAGAGAAGAACTCATGGAAAGTTATACCTTTTGAGGTTTGGAAGAGGGTATTTTAAAGGTCTTCCAGTCCAGTCACCCATACAGTGCTTGTAATTCACTCACGTACCCTTCTGCAGCATTCCTCCCCTGTGGTTTTCTGTCTGCTTGACCTTGTTGGTGACAGGGAATTCGCCAGCCCTTAAGGAGACCCATTCCATCTTCAGAGGGATCTGATCATTAGCTCTTCTTTAGGCGGAGCCGAAATCTCTCTTACCGAGACAGCCATGTTGGTCCTAATTTTAGTTCTTGGGACCATACAGAAGTCTTACCCCTTTCTTGTGTGTCCCATCTCTCTTGGGGTTCTCATCTTCAAGCCAGCAGCCCCAGTTCCTTCAATGTAGTTTAGTACATTGAGATGAATGTCCTTCCAGGGGGGTCTCATTTCTTAGATTCAAGGGGCTTAACCTCTACATTTTATTTCCTGGACATTTACTGCATGCTGAGATCTCATTCTAATGCTGTTTGTCCTCTGTTGCACTAGAACCCGGATGGTTCCCTCTCCCAAGCAGCAATGATGCAGAGTGCCTTAGCCAAAGAAAGGCGGGAACTCAAGCAGGCCCAGCGGGAAGCAGAGATGGATTCTATTCCCATGGGGCTCAACAAACACTGGGTTGATCCTCTGCCTGATGGTAAGACCCTGGGAGGGGCATGTGGACTGTTCAAAAACAATCTGAGCCTTCAGTGGGTTAAGCATCTGACTCTTGATCTCAGCTCCATGTTGGGCGTAGAGCTTACTTTAAAAAAAAAAAAAAAAAATTCTTTTTTATTTTTATTTTATTTTATTTTTAAGCAGTCTCCACACCCAGTGTAGGGCTTGAACTCACAACCCTAAGGTCAAGAGTCGCACACTCTACCGACTGAGCCAGTCTGGCGCCCCAAGAATTTTTTATGCTAAAGATAATACAGCTTTGAAGCCTCTTTTTTCACATAATTCTTTGTATAGTCAATGTTAAGTAACTGCCAGATACAGTCACAACAAGTGCTTAGTAATTTGTGTGAGGCAACTGGGGAGCTTGAGGCACACTGTGAAGTAAGTAGACGTGATCCCTTCTCTTACGAGGCTTACAGTTTAGTGGGGAAAATGAAAATTAATGACATAGTTACCAGCTAACTAACCACATCATGACCAGTGCTGTGTGAAGAAATACAGGTAATATGGGTCACTTCCCTGAGAAAGTTGAGACCTGAAGGATAAATAGGACTTTGTCTGTCAGAGGGGATGAGGTGAGCTTGGGGCGTGTGTCCTGGGCTGGGGCTGTGAGGTGGAAAGTAGGCCTGTGTGGCTAGACTGGAGTGGTGAGCTGAGTGGTGGGGATGAGGTGGGGTGGCCAGGACTTAGGAATTGGGGCTCAATTCTAGAGTCCACTGGTAGATGCTGCCAGGGTCTAAACGGGAAGGGCATGATCAGAGTTGCATTTCCAAGGGATTGTTGAGGGTGCCCTGCAGAATGGATCGGATGGGGCAAGCGTAGACACCTGAGCTGACTTAGGAGGCTTTTCTAACAGAGGAGAGAGGATGGTGGCTTGAACACAGAGGTAGCAGACAGGAGGGATCAACTGGGGAAATGGGATTTGTTGAATGTTGGGGGCAGGGGCACCGAGGTAGCTTGAGGATAATACTAAGTCGCCTGTTTTCCTTTGCAGCGGAAGGCAGGCAGATTGCTGCCAATATGAGGGGTATTGGGATGATGCCCAATGACATTCCCGAGTGGAAGAAGCATGCCTTTGGGGGCAACAAAGCTTCTTACGGGAAAAAGACCCAGATGTCAATCATTGAGCAGAGAGAGAGCCTGCCCATCTACAAACTGAAGGAGCAGCTGGTCCAGGTGAGAAGCCCCTTTATGATGTATTGGTGCGGGAGTAGCGATGTTTTCTAAAAGAAGGATGACATGTTTGAATTGAAATTAGCTGGACGGCTATGTGTACACTTGAAGTGGCTTTTCCAGAGAGGATAGGAAAAAAACAGAACATATCCAAGTACTTTAAAATATATATATATATTAGTCTATACATTTTTTTAGGTTTATTTATGTAAATAAATATCCTGGTGTGGGGCTCGAACTCATGATCCTGAGATCAAGAGTTGCATGTTCCGCTGACTGAGCCAGCCAGGGGCCCCTACATTTTTTTTTCTCCAAAGAGGAGATAAACCTGTTTGACCGAGGGGCCCCTGGAGCGGTTCCGAGTGTTGTGTGGCGCAGAGAAGCATCTCTGGCCAGTAAGAGAGATGGGGGTGCTTGGCCAGGGATCCCATATGGGCAAGACTTTGCTGCAGGTACTTTTTTCCATTTTTTGGAGATTGGATTTGAAGACCAGCAAACTTTCCCTAGGCAACCGAGTTTACTAGCTCTTAGTGAAGCCTTTCAGTGTTATGTCAAACATACACAAGCAAGTACAAATACATCTGTACGTGCATGCATAAACGTTACACGTTTTATGTCTACTATGTGTTTCTAGATGGCAGCATATCGTGCATGTGTTCTGCATCTTGCATTTTCCCCTTAGTGATATAGCTCAGAAAATCTTCCTTTTTTTTTGATGCTCTGTTTTGTGGAAGTGCTCTGGCTTGTTTCACTAGTCCTGTATTAATAGACATATAGGTTGATGGCAATCCTTTGCTGTTATAAACGCTGTAGAAATAAGGTGACTTCTGGGGTGAGGTATTGGAGATTTGGCAGTGGCATTGAGCGGGGAGCCCGTTTTGGGGCTCGATCCCGGAACCCTGGGATCATGACCTGAGCCGAAGGCAGATGCTTAACCGACTAAGCCACCCAGGCGCGCCAGGAACACTTTATATGCCTTTTTTATTTACTGTTGAATTTTTTAACAGTGTGCATATAGTACTTAAAAAATATGTATGTAAAATCAGGGATATCTGGTTGGTAGTTTATGCTTTTAGCATCAACCTTAATGTTCTTATGAATTTAAGAAAACCAATAAAATTTTAAAAAATAGTGTTGAGGGCGCCTGGGTGGCTCAGTTGGTTAAGCGACTGCCTTCGGCTCAGGTCATGATCCCGGGGTCCTGGGATCGAGTCCCACATTGGGCTCCCGGCTCAGCGGGGAGCCTGCTTCTCCCTCTGACCCTCTCCCCTCTCATGCTATTTCTCTCTCGCTCGCTCTCTAATAAATGGATAAATAAAATCTTTAAAAAAAAAAAAGAGTCAAAAAAAGAATACTCATAAAGTTTCAAGTTTTTAATTTAAATTATACATGCAGTTCAAATAAGAAAGAGCATCGCCCATAGAAAATCACCATTAATATTTTTTTCTACGCACGATTAAAAATAACTTAGACTCTGGTTGTAATCCTACCATACGTTTATAATTGTATCCCCTTTTTCTTCTTTAATGTTAGAATGTAAACATTAATTATTTTCTTCCAGAGTAATGTGTGGGAATTTTTTTTTTTAAGATTTTATTTATTTATTTGACAGAGAGAGACACAGCGAGAGAGGGAATACAAGCAAGGGGAGTGGGAGAGGGAGAAGCAGGCTTCCCGCTGAGCAGGGAGCCTGATGCGGGGCTCCATCCCAGGACCCTGGGATCATGACCTGAGCTGAAGGCAGACGCTTAACTGACTGAGCCACCCAGGCGCCCCAGTGTGTGGAAAATTTTTAATGACTGTATTTATACTCTTGCTTTCAGGCTGTCCATGACAATCAAATCCTGATTGTTATTGGAGAGACAGGATCTGGGAAGACAACGCAGATCACCCAGTACCTGGCGGAGGCAGGCTACACGTCCCGGGGCAAGATCGGATGTACCCAGCCCAGAAGAGTAGCAGCCATGTCGGTGGCCAAAAGAGTGTCAGAGGAGTTTGGTTGTTGCTTGGGCCAAGAGGTAAGTGGGTAATGAAGCTGTTCTGGAAATGCCGGAAGAGAGCGTACAGGCCCGGATCCCTATCTGTAAAATGGGAATGGTGCTATCTTCCTTTAGGTTTCTCCTGAGGGGGAGAGGGATCTCGTTGTCATCATTGATCTATTTTCAAGTCCAAGGCAGATTTTACTTGAGGCAATCACTGCACATTTTGGTCAAATTCTTACCTGTTAAGATTGCAGATAACGTTCTGACCGGGCTGAAGTCTTGCCTGGTGATTGCAGAAAGGCGAGGTTTGTGTCTGAGGTTTTCAGCTTCGCTTCTGCTTTAGGTGGGCTACACCATTCGATTTGAGGACTGCACCAGCCCAGAGACAGTGATCAAGTACATGACAGACGGGATGCTGCTTCGGGAGTGCCTGATTGACCCTGACCTCACACAGTATGCAATCATCATGTTGGACGAGGCGCACGAGAGAACCATTCACACTGACGTGCTCTTCGGATTGTTGAAGAAGGTAACTAGGTGCTCTTTGGTGACCCTTCCACTGTTGGGGACTGAGTCCTGGGATCGGATCTGAGTCCCTGTGCCTTTTCGCTTTAGTCCTTCTTATCCACGTTGCGTTTCCCTTTTAGACGGTTCAGAAACGGCAGGACATGAAACTGATTGTCACCTCAGCCACACTGGATGCAGTGAAGTTTTCTCAGTACTTCTATGAAGCGCCCATCTTCACCATCCCAGGTCGAACATACCCAGTGGAAATACTGTACACAAAGGAACCTGAGACAGATTATCTGGACGCCAGCTTGATCACCGTCATGCAGATCCACTTAACAGAACCACCAGGTGGGAGGAAAGAGCATTTTCCCCTCTTAGGCCAAAAGTCTTGCCGTGGCTCGATTTTCTCTCATCTTTTAAAAAAATGCCTTTTAAATATTGGTCTCTCTGTAAGCCTAAGTCTTGCATGTTCGAAGCAGTGGCAGGGTTTAAATGCATCTATTTAAACGTAGACACACACACAAATAAACATAGACACAAATTTTTAAAAGTCAAAAAATATTGAAAATAAGAACACGCTAAAAATGAAAAACCAAAATAAAAATGGACAGATGAAAACCACTTGATTTATTAGAGGTCGGAATAGGAGTGTGTCTTTCATCATTTGGCATTCTTTTCATGTCACTGTGGCCTTCTATGGAGCACACACACAGGACGTCAATGTTCTCTTCTTAGGTGATATCCTGGTCTTCCTGACTGGTCAGGAGGAGATCGATACCGCTTGTGAGATCCTCTATGAAAGAATGAAATCCCTGGGACCGGATGTTCCAGAGCTGATCATCCTGCCAGTGTACTCTGCTCTTCCCAGTGAGATGCAGACCCGAATCTTTGACCCGGCTCCACCTGGCAGCAGAAAGGTAACAGCGGGCAGGGATGAAGCTCCCGTGTGCTCTGGAACCACGCGGCGTGTGCACCTGGCCCTAACAGGGATTGCCTAAGGTGCACGCGAGCTTTGTTTTTTTATGTCTTAGAAAACAGTCCAACCAGTTTGTTAAGGAATAAGGATCTTGTATGTGGCCCCAGCTCCTCACCCTCTCCTATATTGGACAGATACTGAGCATCTACCAGGCTTCGGGGTACACACCAGGGCTGTGGAGTGAGGCCAGGCCTCTCTGCTGTGGGGCACCCACCGGTAGACAGGCTTTGAACGTATGGTGTGAAAGAGCTGCTGGGGCTGTGGATACCCCGAGGGGGAGCCCCTTGCCCAGAATTCTTAGAGGAAGTAAGGATCTGAGCTCATCCTGAAGAGCACGTGGCTGTTCTCTAGGCAAGAAGGGCAGGAGGATGAGCATTCTGAGAGGACAGCCTGTGATAGCCTCAGGACAAGAGAGTGTGGCCGTCTCAGGAGGCTGTGTCCTAGCAGCTGGAGCTCACTGCGTGGGTGTGCATATGAGACAGTGGGAGAGGAGACAGTTGGGTTTTTTTAAATAACAGCCTGACTGAGATATAATTTACATACCATACAATTCATCCCTTTAAAACATACAATTGTGTGGCTTTTGGTATATTCACAGAATCGTTTGACCATTAATTGTCATTACTGATGGTAATTAATCATAACCATTAATCACTAGAGTTAATTTTAGAATAATTTCATGACCTCCAAACAAAACCCGGTACCCCTTAACAATCACCCCCATTCACTCCTCTGCTCAGTCCCTGGAAACCACTAATCTACTTTCTATATTTCTGGATTTGCTTATTCTGGATGGAATAAGACTCTATTCATATGACTTCGTTCATATGAATGGAGTAATATAATATGCGGTTCTTGGTGACTTGTTTCTTTCACTTAGCATGTTTCCAAGTTTCATCCACATTGTAGCATGTATCAGTGCTTTTTTTTTTTTTTTTATTGCCGCACAGTATCCTATCATAGAATGATATTCTACATCCAGAATGTGGATGTACCACATTTTTGTTTTTCCATTCACTAGTTGTTGGATATTCGGGTTGTTTCCACATTTTAGCTATTATGTGTAATGCCATTATGAGCATTTGTTTACAAGTTTCTGTGCGGACATATGTTTTCATTTCTCTTGAGTACATACCTAGGAATGGAAGACAGATGAATTTGAATAACACTGAAGCGTTAGAATGGACGAGCCATAACGGGTGCCTGGAGGTGCAGGGGAGAAGGGCAAGGAGAAGTCAGGAATGACTCCCAGTTTTCTGGCTTGGACAGCTGGATGGAAGAGGGTACCGAGGAGGGAAACATGGAGGAGGAAGAGCTTTGGGGAGGGGAAGGATGGCGATTCCTCCTCTGTTCTCTTCCTGATGATTGGACTTCTTTTTTTTAATATTTTTTAAAGATTTTGTTTATTTGAGAGAGAGAGAGCGCACAGAGGGAGAGTGAGAGGGAGAAGCAGACTCCCCACTGAGCAGGGAGCCTGATGCGGGGCTTGATCCCAGGACCCCAGGATCATGACCTGAGCTGAAGGCAGACACTCAACCGACTGAGCCACGCAGGCGCCCCATGGACTTTTTAAGAGGGCTCTGCAGCGCTGTGGCAGGTGGAAGTCTTTCAGGGCCAGTGAGATGCTGGCACAAGGTGGGATGTTCTGGTGCTTCCTCACAATGATTTTTCCAAGCGATTGTGTTTTATTAGCTGAACCTCTGGGTGGAAGAACAGTGGCAGTGCCAAGCCGAGACCAATAATCTTCTAGATCACACGTACTGCTGCATACACACAAACCATGAAATTCCTCTGCCGACTTGTTCATTTTATGATCAGAAAAAAAAAAAACGCATCTCTCTCTTGTTCCACATACACAAAGAGCCCATTTTGTAGTCCAGATGTCCCCATGGGGGAAGAAAAATCTCATTTTGCACTGGTACATGTGATGCCAGGAAATCTCTGCTTTCCCAGGGTGCAAGAAAATTAAAATTGTAGTAATCAACATTGGATCTAGAAAATGAGCTGTGTAGCCATTTGCACCAAATGAAGTTGGCTTTGATTGGCCTTTGCTTTTTCCTGTTCCACTTCTCCTCTCAGGTACCACCCCGTCCCCAACTTGACCTTTAAGATGAAGGTACCGCCCCTTCCACCCATTTGAGGCCCAACAGATTAAGTGCTATCTAATCATGTAGAGAGGCAGAGAATGGCACAGACCTTCAGGAAAATGTCTGAGGTCAGATGTCCTGATTCACACCTCGGGGCTGAGCCTGGGCGGCTCAATCCACCTGTGTCCCTCTTGTCTGCAGGTCGTGATTGCCACCAACATCGCAGAGACCTCACTGACTATTGATGGCATCTACTATGTGGTGGACCCTGGGTTTGTGAAGCAGAAAGTTTACAATTCCAAGACCGGCATCGACCAGCTCGTGGTCACTCCGATTTCTCAGGTATGGCAGCTTTTACCCACAGCTGTCCTGAAAATCCTTGTTAGGGCTTCTAAATTTTTTATGGTTTTGTATTTTGAACTTGATTGTTTTTTTCTTTTTTTCTTTTTTTAGATTTTATTTATTTGAGAGAGAGAATGAGAGAGAGCACATGAGAGGGGGGAGGGTCAAAGGGAGAAGCAGACTCCCTGCCGAGCAGGGAGCCCGATGCGGGACTCCATCCAGGGACTCTAGGATCATGACCCGAGCCAAACGCAGCCGCTTAACCAACTGAGCCACCCAGGCACCCTCTTTTTTTTTTCTTAGAGATATTCCTTTTTTTTTTAAATACTGTACTTAGTCATAGACATCTGAGATAGTAATAATTCATGAGATATTAATGTGTTTCTTTGGTAATTGTGGAATAATTTCTTGCCCAAATTATATTTAAAAATGAATAACCTGATCAGCCTTTTTGAGAGCATTTTGGCTACAAGGTGTCCAACATTTAAAAGTTCATCTTTTGAATGTAATGGTTCCACTTGCAGGAATACATCTGAAAGTTTAGTAAGCATGCGTCTGAAGGTAAGGGAAAAGGGTGTTCACCGAAGCATTATTTTTATGAAAGGAAACTGGGGAAAATTCTAAATGAACTCCAAAAGGGAAGTCATTTCATAAGATATGGTACATCCCCGCCATAGAATGTTGTGTGGCGTTAACATGGTGGTGCGCATGTGTATTTAATGACATAAGCATATAATCATGATGTGTTATTTGAAAAAAGTGATCTGAAACATAGCATGTAGAATCCCAACTTTTGTTTAAAAATGAATGGTGCGCGCTTGTGTGCGTGTACGCGTGCGCGTGTGTGTGCGTGCGTGCGAGTGTGCGTGTGCGCGCCCGAGACAGCATGTAGTCGGCGTGGTAGTTGGGTTATTTGTCGGTGGAACTGCTGTTTACTGTGCTGAGGGGGTGAAGTGCGTTTTTTCTCCTTAGGCTTTTACATATTATTTTAATGTTTTATAGAAGGGATGTGTGACTTTAATAATGCATAAAAATCAGAAGACTGTTGTCATTTTGAACCTTCAGTAATGCTAGCCACCATGTGCAGAGTGCTTACTAAGTGCCAGGCACGAGGTACTTGCACATACATGAACTCCTTGCGTTCTCGCATGCATTCTCGCATCCATCGCCAGTGGTGGATGTTGTTTTTACCCTCATTGCACGGATGAGGAGGCACAGAGGGGTTAAGTGACTTGCCTAAGGTCACACAGCTGGTGGAGCCAGGATTTGAACCAGGGCGGTCTGGCCCCTGCATGTATGCTCCCTACCATTTCTCGGGGTGGTGCATGCAACTCACAGTGATTGAGAAATTAGCTACACTCGTCCTCTCTCATTTGGAGAGAGACTATCTGTTGAATGCTGTGGAGTCTGCCACTGTATGTGATTGCAGCCCGCCTCGGTGTGCTTAGTGACTTTGCATACTCTATCCTTTGGTTTGGGGCTGGAATAGGAATTTGTAAAATCCTGATGCCATTTGTAAGACAGATGGTTTTGTCAGCAAATGGCCCTCTTCAGATTGCCATTCACTGTTTCCTAGCAACCTATGGCTAAACTTACATATATTTTTTAAATTTAAAAATTAGCGCCCCTTAGGGCGCCTGGTTGGCTCCATTGGAACAGCATGGGACTCATGATCTCAGGGTCGTGAGTTCGAGCCCCACATTGGGTGTAGAGATTACTTAATTAAAAAAAAAAAAAACTTTTTAGAAATTAGCGCCCCTCTCCCCTAAGTAGTGCAGAGAAGTATTACATTATTTTGGGGGGAAAGAGGAGAAAAAATTTTAAATTGCTCATAATCCTCCTACCACCCCTGTCATCATTTTGATGCTTTTCCTGCCCATCTTCTTTTGTTTGTTTCTTTCTTGTTTGCAATCTAGTAGTCTACTAAGTGTGTGGTTTTGTGTATTTTTTGTTTAAATATTTAATTTTCTTGATTATTATGGTATAATAATGTTCAACATCAGATCTTTGATAAAAGTCAATGGAACTGATCTGTAAGCCTACCATGAGAGTTAGCCATAGTTTTAGGGCATTTTGTCCTAGTTTTTCTTTCTGGTAGTTTTTTTTTGTTTTGTTTACAAAATTAGTATTGTTCTGTAACTTGCTTTTTCACCTGTGTGCATGAACATTTCCTTCTGTTATTGAAAGTCTCAAGCCTGATTTGGGAGGGGCACTGGGTGGCTCAGATGGTTAAGTGTCCAACTCTTGGTCTCCGGTCAGGTCTTGGTCTCAGGGTCATGAGGTCAGTCCCTGCGTTAGGCTCCATGCTGGGCCATGAAGTCAGTGGAGCTCATAATTCTTTTGTAAATGGAGCCTACTTACACACACATACACACACACACAAGCTGCAGAGTCATCGCTGATATGATTAACATTATCATTTCTTTTTTTAAAGATTTTATTTATTTATTTGACAGAGAGACACAGCGAGAGAGGGAACACAAGCAGGGGGAGTGGGAGAGGGAGAAGCAGGCTTCCCGTGGAGCAGGGAGCCCGAGGCGGGGCTCGATCCCAGAACCCTGGGATCATGACCTGAGCCGAAGGCAGATGCCCAACGACTGAGCCATCCAGGGTCCCCTAACATATCATTTCTTTAGTTCACTTAACGTTTTTGGTCCCAACTGTGAGGATGGTATTTTTCATATTGCGTTATGCTTTTTCTTTTATATTGTGCCACATTATTTTGAATGTGCATTTCTACGATCTTTACAATATTTCTTCCATTCATGGTGCTAATATTTGCCTCACTTGAACAAACTTTCCTGAAATGCCGAGTTTTAGAGAGGGGATGGTAAGAGCATTGATAGTCTTGGAAATGGTCCTAAAGGAAGTGAAATAAACTGCATTTCATGTTTTGAAATGCCCAGTGCCCCCCTGTTAGTCGATTTCCTGGGCAAAGCTGTTGAGCACTGTTTAACAGATCTGTTACTTTTATATGCCCTCCCCTGTAGGCTCAGGCAAAGCAGCGAGCCGGCCGAGCCGGGAGAACAGGCCCAGGGAAGTGTTACAGGCTCTACACCGAACGTGCCTACCGGGATGAAATGCTGACCACCAACGTGCCGGAAATCCAGAGGACCAACCTAGCAAGCACAGTGCTCTCGCTCAAGGTAGAAATCACTGTCTTGTTAGAATGGGCTGGTGGAACAGTCCAATTGGATGTCCATAGTAAATGAACGTCAGTTTTCTGAACCTTGTTAAATACTTCGGTAACCTCGTGGAACCAGTCCCTTTGAATGGAACGCAAATGGCTGTGGTAACGGCCTCCACCGCGGGTCTGGGGCTAAGTTGGCATGTCTGCTGTGAGCACACGTTTGTTTCTTACCCTCATAACCAGCAGGATGGTTGGTTATAAAAGAGTTTAGTTAGGAGCAAAGGATATTAGAAAAATCTAGTGAGTGCCAACCCGTGGACAGGCACACTTCCTTCAACCCCGGTCCAGTTCTCCTCTTTGAGAATGGAAGCGAAACTCCCAGTCCAAAAACTTTGCAAGGAGACTATCAGTACAGGTTTCAGACTGACCCTCTTGGGGCTGGGTTTTCATTCTGAATCATTGCTCTTCCTCTCTCGGTCCCCAGTGAGGACCCTCATTCTCTTCTGGCAGGGGGGCTGCATGAATAATTTCCCAGCTGATGACGTTCCCCCCCCCCCGCCATGCCGGTGCTGCCCGGGGGCACTGGCGCTCTGCTGGTGCGCAGTCTCTGTTGGAATGTATTATTCATCCACTGGGAGAGGGGCTGGAACAGAGCTCAGACCAGAAAACCCTGCTCCGGTCTCTGGTGCGAGAACAGAGAAGCATCTGTGGCTCAGACTTCAGCTCCGAGCTCTGTGTCCTCGGCACATTTATCTGCTCAGCCCTCTGTTCTGTATTCTCCTTTCTAGAAGTGGGCTATTAATAGTATCTGTTGTGAAAATAAATGAGATAATACAGGTAAAGGCCCTTGGCATAGTGCTTGCTGCTTGCTAACATAATTCCTTGTAGTTATTATTCATACAATAAGCATTTATTGGACACCTGCTGTGTTTATGGTCACCGTCACTTTAGGGGAAAGAAACAGAAGGCTTAGGTCCCACCACACCCCGCTTATACACACTTGGATAGTGCATCACTCATCTGTTTGTTTGATTCGTCAAATTAGCTGACAGACACATCGAATGCCTACTCTTCGCCCAGCACGCAGATTGCACTGTGTTACTGCAGTTTCTTGTCCGCGTGTCTCACCATTGTGAACTCTCTGAGGGCCGGGGCCATATCTTCGTCATCTTCACATCCGTGCCACCTGACACAAGGCACTTCCTTGATGCACAGTAGAAATTTTGTATGCAAGAGACAGGACAAGCTGGTGTGTTGTCCTTTTTTAAAAAATTTTGGTAAAATACACAACATACTATCACTTGGAAGCTTTTTAAGATGTACAGTTCAGTGGCATTAAGTACTTTCCCAGGGTATGCAGCCATCACCACCATCCATATCTGGAACTTTGTCATCATTCCAAACAGAAACTGTCCCCATTACACTGAACCATCCCTTCTCCCCTCCTCCAGCCCCTGGTGACCATTAGTCCACTTCCTGGTCTCTGTGAACTGAATTTCCATGTAAATGGAATCATGCAGTATTTGTCCTTTTGTGTCTGGCCTCTTTTGCTCTGCATCGTGTTTTCATGGTTCATTGTGTTGTAGCATGTGTTAGAATTTCATTCCTTTTTAAGGGTGAATAATACTCATGGTGTACGTACACTGTGTTTTGTCTGTCCCTTCATCTGTTGGTGGATATTTGGGTGGTTTCTGCTTTTTTGGCTATTGTGAATAATGCTGCTATGAAAATTAGTGTGCAAGTATCTGTTTGTGTCCCTCCTTTCAGTTCTTTTGGGCATATCTAGAAGTGGAATTGCTGGATCATATGGTGATTGTATGTTTTAACTTACCGAGAAATCACCGGTTTACATTGTGGCCGGCAACGCATCAGGGTCCCTATTTCTCCACATCCTTGCCAACCCTGGTTCTGTTCTTTTCCTTATTATAGCCATCTTAGTGGGTATGAAGTGGCATCTCATTGTGCTTTTGATTTGCATTTCCCTAATTACCAGTTCTGTTGAGCATATTTTCATGTGCTTTTTGGCCATTTTTATAACCTCTTTGGAGAAATGTCTCTTCAAATCCTTTGCCCATTTTTATTTACTCGTATTTATTTTTTTTTAAGATTTATTTATTTCTTTAAGTAATCTCCACACCCAGTGTGGGGCTCGAACTCACAACCCCGGGGTCAAGAGTTGCAAGTTCTTCCGACTGAACCAACCAGGCACCCCCCCGCCCTTGCCCATATTTAAATTGTCATCTTTTTGGTGTTGAGTTGTATTTACATTTACTCTGAAGGAGCAGTTTTTAAAGTTTCCGGAGAAAGTATATGTTTTCTACTAGTCTGAGTGTTTTGTGTGGCCCAACCCTGGAGGTGACTGCTAAGCTTGCTGATGACTTCCTACCTGCAGTAGAAGAAACAGGAAAGAAGTGGACAAGGACTGTCCCTCCCCGTTAATGCTGGCAGGCCTGACCCTCCCGTCACACAGTTTCTTCCCTTGTCTTCTAGGCCATGGGCATCAATGACCTGCTGTCCTTTGACTTCATGGATGCGCCTCCAATGGAAACCTTGATCACAGCCATGGAGCAGCTGTACACCCTGGGGGCCTTGGATGACGAGGGCCTGCTCACTCGCCTGGGCCGCAGGGTAGGAGCCAGACTGGACTTCTGGTGCTCTTGGGGACAGTCCCTGGCCAGCCTTCCGTACTCTTTGTTCTGTGCAAAATCAAACTCTGAGGCCCTCGGTCAACTTTGAGTAGAATTCTAGATGCCTGTTTTTAAACTGGGATTTTCCCCTATCCCTTAAAATTATTTCTTTACAGAAAAAGGAATTCTGTCCATAGTCAGTTTTACTTCAGGATCCATGACTGAGTCTAGCCTTAATTTTGAAAGATGTCTGCAAAATTCCCATCTACCCCAATAGTAGTTATGTTCTTGGTCACATGCATTTCGTTGAGGTTTATTTGGGAAATTAAAAAACAGCCTCGTTCTGATGGAGACCGGCAACTCCCATCATCACGCTGGGGTAAAGGTCCCGTGGGCTGGTGCCCGCACGGACCGAGCAGCGGCTGCCGCTGGTCAGTACAGCTGCGTCTTCCGCAGGGCAGCAGCTGTAGTCCCCGCTTCTCCCTCTAGATGGCAGAATTCCCTCTGGAGCCGATGCTGTGCAAAATGCTGATCATGTCCGTGCATCTGGGCTGCAGCGAGGAGATGCTGACCATCGTGTCCATGCTGTCGGTGCAGAACGTCTTCTACAGGCCCAAGGTGGGGAGATCAGGCTCACGCTCAGGTACGGGGTGCGGTGACGTTGGGTTACATCAGCCTGTTGCCACCGCAGTGCTTTGTATGGACACTCGACAGGGCCCGGTAGGACTCTCTGCAACTGCTAAGTGCTCACTTAGCGGCTGGTGGACAGAAAATGATCCTCCGCCCCACCTCTTGGCAGGATAAACAAGCCCTCGCAGACCAGAAGAAAGCCAAGTTCCACCAGACCGAAGGGGACCACCTCACCCTGCTGGCCGTGTACAACTCCTGGAAGAACAACAAGTTCTCCAACCCGTGGTGCTATGAGAACTTCATCCAGGCTCGCTCTCTGCGCCGGGCCCAGGATATTCGCAAGCAGATGTTGGGCATAATGGACAGGTGACGGCCGGCGACCTGCCCCGTGTCTGAGTGGGGCCTGCTTGACTCTCCTGTCTGTTCGTCTCTCTGTCTCTCTGTGCGCCTGAGAAGTTAAAGGCTCCTCACATACGCCTTTTCCTCCAGCTCTTCCGTCTTTGTTGTATCCATCCCCAGGCTAGGTTACAGCTGAGAATCACTTCAGAAAGTTCCTGAGAAGGTTACTTCGGAGTAATTGAAAAATGCTTTGTTTATAAGCATCTGGAACATTATAGGTTGAATTGAATAAAATCTCTGGCTCTTCCTGCATCCGTCTTGCCCACTGTAGAGCTGCCCCTGTGGTACACGTAGGGCTGGACTCTGGGGACCCAAGGTGGGGGTGTTGGGCACCATCATTCCGGAAGATAGAACTTCTGATTGCGGAGTAGTCTTGCATCTTTATCCTCTCTTGATCTCTTCTCCTGCTAGACACAAGCTGGATGTGGTCTCCTGTGGCAAGTCCACGGTGCGAGTGCAGAAGGCCATCTGCAGTGGATTCTTCCGGAACGCTGCCAAGAAAGACCCGCAGGAGGGCTACCGGACGCTGATCGACCAGCAGGTGGTCTACATCCACCCTTCCAGCGCTCTCTTCAACAGACAGCCCGAATGGTAGGTGGGCAGGACGCGGGGCCGGGGGCCAGGGGCCGGCGTGGGCAGAAAGGACCTGCAGCTGTCCCAGCACTTTGCGTTCAGGTCTTCGCCCAGCCCGGCCTTACCTCCTCTAACATCGCTTCCGTTTCTAGAGCGGCAGAAGCCTGACATAGGTGCGGTGTCAGGCCCATTCGAGAGAGATAAACTCATAGGGCTGAGAGCCTAGGAGGATCTAGAGATCATCTAGTGAGACAGTTTAAACAAGTTTTTTTTTTTTAAGATTTTATTTATTTGTTTGACAGAGAGAGACACAGCGAGAGAGGGAACACAAGCAGGGGGAGTGGGAGAGGGAGAAGCAGGCTTCCCGCGGAGCAGGGAGCCCGATGCGGGGCTCGATCCCAGGACCCTGGGATCATGACCTGAGCAGAAGGCAGACGCTTAACGACTGAGCCACCCAGGCGTCCCTAAACAAGTTTTTTTTAAGTAGCACTTAGACTGTTACGCACCCTAACATCAAACTGCGGTAAAACCATGGGGTTGTCATGCTAGGAGGGGTTGGAGATGAGAACCCTGCTGCTTGGCCTGCCCCAGCCCCTGCGGCAGCCCCCGAGGCACCTCTTCAGGGCCCCAGAATTCTGTGGAGACAGCCTGAAAAACCACCCTCCCATCCCACAGAGCAAGAAATCCAGGTCCAGAGAAGAGGTGTGACTGGCTTCATGTCACTTAACTAGTTAGAGCCAGGACTAGTTAGAGCCAGGACTAGTTAGAGCCAGGACTAGTTAGAGCCAGGACTAGGACACATCCTGACAGCTTTCTTAGAGCTAGAGGTGTGCAGCTCGTCAGTATTGGAGCGTGGCTGTCATAAACAGAGACTGTAGCCTCCTGAGGGGCCCCACCGGGGAGGTGAGGGGGTAAAATGCGAGCTCAGCTGAGGGCCGCCAGGGACCACGGGGACTGTGAGTGGGGCCTGCATGGGAGGCTGCAGCCTTCTCTCTGTCCCCCACTCAGGGTGGTGTACCATGAGCTGGTGCTGACCACGAAAGAGTACATGCGTGAGGTCACCACCATCGACCCCAGGTGGCTTGTGGAGTTTGCTCCAGCCTTCTTCAAGGTCTCCGACCCGACCAAGCTGAGCAAGCAGAAGAAGCAGCAGCGTCTCGAACCCTTGTACAATCGCTACGAGGAGCCCAATGCTTGGAGAATATCCCGGGCCTTCCGCCGGCGCTGAGGGGCGAGACTTCTGTGTCTGTCTCTCCTGCAGCGGTGGCCCAGGGCTTGGACTCACTCTTACGGAGGAAAAGCTGGTCCTGAGGATGCAGCTGTCCAGTGACTATCTTCCCTGGGCCTTTTCTAAACTTGACTCTTACTTCTTCCCTGGTGGTAAAATAGAAACAGAGATTTCTGCCTGGTTCGACCAGAGCCTCCAGCCCCTACCACCTCAAGGCACTGTGGCCAGTTGGGGCTCACGGCCGGCGTGGGAGTACAGGGCATCATCTCCATGAAATGGGCAACTCCTGTCGCCCTAGGAGGGAAGGGGAGTCTCGAGCATCTGACCCCCAGGCTCAGTGAGGGCCTGACGCCCTAGCTGGGACTCCGGAGGAGGGAGCCACGAAGCTCACTGCCAGTGTTGGCCCCACTTCCCGCCCCTGTCCAGCCCCTGTCCTGCTTAACCTCCTAGAAATATTTATTTTCTTAAGGAAACATAAATGGTTTTCTGTGGCTGTCTCTTCTAGCTGGAAGGTTAGGATATTGGCCTGGGCTCAGGGTGGGAGATGGGTGGCTTTGGTGCACGTGATGGAAAGTCCCCTGTAACCAGAGCTCTGGGCCTCTTGGGGCTCAGAGGTGACGCATCACCCAGGCCTGCAGTCCTCTCTCTTGACGCCCGCGCAAGCCCGGCTCTGCCACACGGCCCCGTGATGAACCGCATCCACTGCCCTGGTCTGGGCGCCTCAGTGGTCAGATGCCGCACGCTGAATACAGAAACTCTCCCGGGCTACCTCCTCTGCACGCCACCCAGGGGGCGGCGCGTCCTTTCTCCTTTTGAAACATGCAGGCGACGTCACAGCTTTTATTTTTTCCCCCCCTGGGGTCCTCGATGGGCTTTAACAAAGGGTTTTTCTGGTCAAAGCCTCTCGTCCCCCACCACAAACAAAACCCATAGAACCCCTCTCAGAGCCAGTTTGTACTGCTCTTGCTGAGTGGGTTTCTCGTAGCATTTGGCTGGGGAATGGCCGCCTCCCAGTGCCCCTCTCACGGTGCCTGAGGAAGCTCTCGACTGGGAAAATCAGACAGATGCTGCCAGGCCAGGCAGTGGGGCTTCTGGAAAGCGGGTCTAGGTGTGGAGCTGGTAGAGAAGCCCCTGGGGGACTGGGCACATGGAATATTATGGCCTGCACTGCCTCCCCCATCCCTATTCTAGTAAGTTCTGAAATGATGTAAATACAACAACTACTGAGTTGTACGCCAGATGCTGAGACTCTAGGATGTAAATATAGGCTGTCTTTGGGCAGCAAACTGACCACCCTAAAGACAGTTCAGAGAGGATGCAGCAGAAAAGAGGCCAGGGTGTCTGCTGATGGAAGTCCCTGCCCTGTCCTTGAGCTGATTCTGTTCGAGTGCTGCTCAGAAAGCCCAGGCCAGTAATTATGGGCAGGGGGTCTTTGTGTGTTCACCTTTAAGGCCTTACAGGGAGAGACAGGCAGGGGCTTACAGAGGAAACCGAACGTGAAGCAGGGGCTAGGCACCCAGCTCCTAGTCTCCAGCTCAGGAACAGACTCCAGGCTTGGCAGCCGCCTGCCCCACTGAGTGACCAGGCCTGGGAGGCATGGGCACCTAGGAGATCTTAAGGCCCTGGGGGCGGGGTGGGGAGGTTTGGGATTTCAGCTGAGGCTGGGAAGGACATGTTTAACAGGCCAAAGTGAGAGACAGCAGGGCTAGTCATCTTTTGTGGGTTACGTGAGCGAAAAGGACCCTAGCTCGGTGGGTGTTCCTTGAACATCTACCCCAAGAGCTGGGGTCACTTCTCTGCTCTGTCAGTATGGCTAGGGGTCTGACCTTCAGACTGTCTGTCAGGAAACAGCATGGAGGCAGCATTGTTGAGCCTGCTCAGAGGGAGAAAGGAGCCAGATTGGGAAGGAGCACTTGTCTGCTGCTCCCACACAATGGGGCCCTTGTTTCTCTTCCTTGAAACAATATTTCCCAGAGATTGAGTGACAACCCAGGAGAGGATGTGGGTCTCCTGCAGGGAGCTGGAATCTTCTAGGCCATTCACCCCACCCCTGCAGGAGCCTAGCTCCGGAGTTTCCTGCCCCTGCGCATGTGCTAAGTGTGCTTGTGTATGTGGGGGGATCATCCCCGTGCTGCGTAAACTGCTCCTCGGTCCAGGGCTCACCTTCATCCAGTCCGGAGCTTGACTGCCTCCTCTGAGTACTGGCCCTCCAAGGTTAGGGATTTGAACAAAGAGCTGTGAGGAGTAGTGTGTTAATAAACACTTCAGAGGGTAGAGGTCACAGATCTCAGGCGGTGGATGCCATTTCTCATCCAAATCTCTGTCACTCCTTTACGCATACTCAGGACCTCAGGGTTTCCATGGACTTCTACAGCTTCCCACCGAGACAGTCTGGCTTTAACGTGGAATGAAATTATGTATTTTTAAAAAACATGTATATTTTTTAAAACTTGTATTTTAAAATGTTCTGTTCCTTGCTCTAAATTATGAAAGTTGATGTTTTCAGTTTCTAGGAAAACAGTAACGTTGCTTTTTACTTGTGGGTAGTGGTTGACAGGCATCCGCTCCTTTGAGGGCTCAGGGGCTGGGGACCCAAGCTGCTCAAGCCTTAATGAGGGCTGGGCTGGCACAGCCTTAGCAGGGCTGCAGTTCTGGTTTAACGAGAGCATTTTCAACCAGAGCCTGGGTCTAGAACCTTCCATTCTTCCCCTCATACCTGGACAGTTACCCCTTGTCAGGTCTACTCCCTCCCTTGGTGTTACCACTTTCTCAGCTTTGGCTTTCCCATCCACCCACCCAGGCCCCAGCCTTCTAGTCTCCCCTAAATCTGGGGAAGGAGCCTGTGTTTCTACTCCCCTTTCCCTGAAGACCCAGGGTCGTTCGCCTTCACTGGTCAGAACACAGGGCTCTCCCTGCACCCTCTTGCCTGGGTGCCTTTCTTCTCTCCCCATTCTCCAGGTCCTCTCCGTATAAACTCTTGTCCCCAGCTTCAGCAAAAACAGAAACCTGGAGCCACAGCAGAAGCGGGGGGGACACACAGTTGGGGTATAGACATGGGTAGCGCGATCATGGGAAGAGCATCACGGAAACCATAGGCCAAACTCTGCCTGAGGAAGCCCCAGGAGGGCCTCCAAGCTCAGCCCTGTCTGGCCCCTGCCCAGCTGGTAGACAGCCGGTGGCCTGGGGGCACCAGGCCAGATTATAAAGTACCCGTCAATCATTATTTCAGGATCCTGACACAAAAATCCTGGAGGAGGATAGAACAAGGGGGAAGAACAGGTATCACTGAGCCCATTTTTCAGAGGAAAGTTAGAGGTCAACTGTCTTCACCCAAATCCATCTGGGAAGCTAAGTGTCAAGGCCAGGCCCCAAACCCTGGTCATCTGCCCCAAGGCCAAAGCTCTTTCCAACCCCAGGTCCTTCCTTCTCCCATCGCGGCAAAGAGGACACGGGACAACTAACAGGAGAAGCAGGGGCCTTTATTGGGGTCTGGCAGATGTGGAGGTTGGAGGTTAGAGGTGGACTCCCAGGCCTGGGCCTAGGAAAAGGCAGAGAAGAGGCAAAGGGCCCTAGAAGCAGGAAACCCAGCCCTCCCCGCCTCCACCCTGCAGCCCCTCCCCCACCCCAGGTTCCTTACTCCAGCCTCCCCCTGCCTCTGGGAACACAGAGCACCAAGAATGGACAAGCAGGACCCTCCAGGGCCACAGCTTGGAGCGGAGTGCAGGATCCAGGGTTCTGTCTGCCCACAGTGGGAGATCTGGGGAGCTCAACGTGCCCCTCTCCACCAGGACAAAGTGGGAACGCTCCTTCTCTGTCCCCCAGAACAGAGCAAACTCTTGTTCTCTGTGTGGGGGGAGAGGAGTGCGGCTTGGGCCTCTAAGGGAAGAGGCTGGAGGTGACGCCCCCAGAGGAGCTTCTAGACCCCACCTTTTACACTTGCAGCGTTCTCCATTTTTCCTTCCCATCAACTCTGGTGAGCAACTCAGAGTCTGGGCAGGGGCGACTGATGGGCCAGTGGGGATCTGCTCCAAAGACATCTGTGGGTTTCAGAGTGAGGGTTTCCCCAACACCCAATTCATCTATATGTACACAGGGCGGCAGGGGCGCAGTGGCCAGGGCTAGTAAGTGTAGCCGCCCTTGGGGCCAAAGGCCTGGGTAGGGCCAGCTAGCTCCGGGAGGTAGGCAGGGCTCTCGTCCAAGTGGGACAAAGGGACTGTGTCCTCCTCACTGACCGGCCGGTCACACTCGGCCTTGAGGGCTGGACGCTGATTGTCCGGGAAGGCCAGAGAGAACAGGGCCTCGGGCTCACACACAAACTTGTACACGTAGCGCTCGCCGGCCACCTGTGGGAAGAGAGGGGCTGGGTGGGCCTAGCTCTCCCTCCAGGTCGGCGGGGGACAGGGGGACGCCGGTCCAGCAGACGCGTGGGGCGCGTCTCTCTCCTGCGCTGGTTCCTCCGAGAGGCCCGCTCCCTGCACACTTCCTGTTCTCCAACCGCCCTGTCTCCACACTTCGGGCTTTTCAGTTACCGTGTGGCACTTTCTTGGGAGAGGGAAATCTTGGCCACAGTTTCTCATTCCCTCTGACTGGGGCATTATCTGCTCCCACAGACTTGCTGAGAAACGCCCCCCTGGCCCCGTCATCTTCCCATAGCTGCTGCCCCTCACCCTCCCATCCCTGGGCCCCCGGGCCCCCCACCTTCTGCATGATGCCTTTCTCGTAGTAGTATCGGAGCGAGCGGCTCAGTTTGTCATAGTTCATGGCCGGCCGGTTCTTCTGGAGGCCCCAGAGCCTGGCAACCTGGGGACAGGACAGTTTTGGGATGGTGGTGCTAGCTCAGCAGACAAAAAAATGGGGAGGCGGGGGGACAGGTCAGAAAAAGCACCTGAGATTGTCGGTACAAAATGGGAAGCTGGCCCTGCACGCTACACAGCAGCCCCCAGACCCAGGCCTGACGAGAATTCAGGTCAGGTAAGGCAGCTCTGATGGGGAGGCCTCTGCCACATTCCCAGGTCCTCGTATCTCCAGGCCCCAAAGATAATGGGAGGAGAGGTACGGAATCTGAGAGGCCCACCTCCTCAGGCTCTATTAGTTTGAACTCCATCCCCCGGCCGGTCCAGGCAATGAAGTGGGCATTCGTTGGGTCATCCAGCAGGGCCACCAGGAACTGCCACAGCTGCAAGGCCCCCCGGCGCTGGTAGGGCGGTCCCTCTCTGAATGCACCAACCCCTTCCTGCTTGATGTCTCCTGGGGAACACAGAAAACAGGTGTCAGGTTTGTGCCTTCCGGTGCCCCAAGCAACCCCTTCTCCTCTCCGCAGGGGTAATGGGATTCCTGGGGGGGGGGCAGGTGGGGACACAGAGGGCATGGCTCAGATCCTGACCCTCTCATGAACAGTCACTTCTCTGACCTTCAAATTTCTCAGGAACGACACAGACATCATCTGGGAATGGTCGCAGAGGTTTCTCATAGCCATAACCTTGAGGAGGAAGTTGGGGGTTATTCAGATCTGGGGGGTTCACTGCTATGAGCCCCCAGCGTCCAGAGGGACTCCTGGCCAGGAGACCCTCCCCGACAGCAGGACTCCCCCCTCCAACGTGGAGGGCTTGGCAGAGAGGATGGGGCTGCCTTACCCATGGTCCCGTCACCTGGAGAGTGCCCAGAGAAACCCCCTGTGTGAAGGTACATTGATGCACACCCAGGGACATCTGGGAGGGGAGGAAAGAAGGCTGATGTTACAGGTGACTGCGGGGGGAGGGGGGGTGGCAGTCCTGCCCATATTCAGGCACTTCTTCCTGCCAGCCTGCATTCCGGTTCTTTCCCCAGCTGCCTGCCAACCACCAAAGCCCAAGGCAAGTTCACCCAGAGGGAGTGCAAGGCTTGAACCTCTCAGCTTGGAAGTCTGGGCCAGAGGGCATGGCCGGCAGCAGCTGGGCTGGGCAAAGCTGTTGCACAAGGCCCAGGATTCCAGGCAACAGCTGTTTCCTGTGAGTTCAGGGGGGAGGCGGGAGGGGAGGGATGAACCTCCGGGGAAAGGGTTCAGTGTCCATGCCTAAGACTCCCTTGGAATGGGCTAACCTCCGGCCAGCAGGTCGGGTTCCTAGCCGGTTCCTAGCGGCGTGTGCATGTGTGTGTGTGCGCGCGCACATGCGTGCAGGCAGGGAGGAAACAGAGGAGGATGGGGGTTGGGGGAAGACCCGTAGGGAGGGAGGTGGGAGGGAGAGCGAGAGAGCACACCAGAAGGTATCTGGATCTGGGGAAGAGGCGGTGGGCACTGGGCCGTGTTTTTTCAGGTCTGACAGCAGAGCGCATTCACCCCCTTTTCCTTCCATTCCCTAGGATTGAAATAGCCCTACTCCACCTGGAGGAGGCAGGTTGCGTGAAGCCACCCGTTCAAGTTCCAGCCCCTTCTCGCCCTACCCCCTGCACTCCCACCTATGAATGAGATGGTGAAACCCGACACCTCCGGGAGGAGGCGGGAGGGTGGGCTCATTCATGCCTCCATTTTGTGAATGAAATTCCTGACTCCATTGAGAGGAAGCTCAAGGGGGAGGGGCAGGAGTTCAAGGGCATGTAACAAGATCTCCTCCGGTCTACATCCTTTGAAGGTCAGCAACCAGAGCGTTTCCCTCCTCCTTCCTCCACCTCACAGCCAGGCCCGGCTCAGCGTATGCCCCACGTCGGAGAGGCGCACCCTTGTGGTTTCACTCGGGCAGCCCGGGGGTCTGTGGTTCATCCCCCTCCCCCTAAAACACTGCACTGCAGGAGATGGGAAATTCGAAAGATCTAGCCTGCCCTGAGCCTACTCTAATCTCAGTATTTATTTTTCTCACACGAACTTGCTGATAAACTCAAATTTGGGGATGGTGACAATGTAACAGAAGCCAAGGTTTTCTGGGTCCCTCCTAAATGAGAATGGCCCTCCCTTGGCACCGGAGGCTTTGCATTCTAGCTGGCCAAGAATCTGGCTGAGTGCCCCTCACTCTTGTCAATGGTCAGGTGGAGCTAGAGGTCAAAGCAGCCCTACTTTCGTACCCAGCTCCATCAGCCTGGAGGCTGGAACAGTAACCCTGCGTTCCCGCTGGGAACGAGGAGCCTGGCTCCTTTCAAGTTCATGTTTCTCTTCATTCAAATCCGTTAGTATTTTTAAGCTTCCGTGGGGACGGGGACCAATGACACATCCTATTCATCTTTGTGCCCTCCAACTCCACACAATTCATGCTCCCAGCCCAGCACTTGGGTCTCAGTAGGTAACTGTAACCTCAAACACTTGCCAGAGAGGAAAAGGAAGAGATGCCTCAACTTTCCTGTTAAACCACAAGCTGCCTGAGGGCAAGGAGCTGCACCCTCTTATCTTTTATCTGAGTAGAAGTGTGCCGACTGAAAAATGACAATTCTTTTGAATCTATGACCAAAAGGGAGTGGTTGGGTGGGCTGGGAAGGTAAAAAAAAAAAAAAAAACAAACACAAAAACCTGTAGGGAGACCTTCTGGGTGTCATGGAGCTCTTCCTAGGATCACATGCCACCCTCCTCAGCAATCCCAGCAAAACTCCTCCAACCCCCTTCCCCAGGAGCATTTCTTACCTGAGTCGTAGGCGAAGTCCGTCTGCTCCTGTTTGATCACCACCCCCGCCCCTGGGTACCTGTGCCCATTGACTCCACCCTGGCCCACCGGGGGCTGGCCTGCCTGTTCATACAGGGGGTCCAGGTATTCCTGCTTGAAGCTCTGCGGGGGGTAGGGCGGGCAGGGCTCCGACAGCTGGTGTGGGTAGGGGGCTGGGAGGGCTTCCCGGCCCCCTCCCTGGGAGGAGGTGAAGGAGTGGCAAATATCCAAGGGCTGCTGGAAGACAGAGCTGGATGTGGTTGGGTGGAGAAGGAAGAGAAGATTAACTTAAGCGGTCCCTGTGCCCGCCACTCCCAGAGCTTGCAGACTGGGCTCTGGGGTGGGGGGGTGTCAACGTCCCTTCTTCCCCACCTCCCCCCACGCCAGGTCTCTTAGGGGCAGCTGGAGAACACTCAGGGACTGAGGAAGAACCGGTGAGACCTGGGCCCACAGGTTCTGTGGGCCTCCTTGTCTCCTTACCTCTGCTCCCCGAGGTACCCGTGGCCAGGGTGGGGCTGGGAGGTGCCAGAGGATCTCAGGAAACTCCGTTGTTCTGCCCGGGGGAAGGGCTGCAGGGGCGACTGTCCGGGGGCACCGGGGGCAGGGGACTTGATGGCGATTTGTCTAGGGGGGTCATAGGCACTGGAGTTGAGGGGGAGACAGGGGTGAGGGGGCAGAGAAGCTGGGCGAGCATCTTTGAACCCTTTATCCCCAGAGAAGGAAAAGCAGGGCACGCTGGGAAAGGAATGGCATGAGCGACGGGGGGCCCCAAGTGAACTCTTTCTCTCCCTTCTCGTAAATCCTGAAAATGGGTATAATCCTGAGAATGCCTCTCCCCAGCCCACAGCAACTGGGCTGGGCAGGAAAATGGCTTCCTCCAGTGGAAATGCTCTGCCCGGGCCTTAGCACACACCCCTTGAGCCCCCTGCTGCCGTCTCCTGACCACTGGGAGGAAATCCTGAGCCGCGGGGCTCCCTTACAGGGGCTCAGAAATCCTTTGTGTTGTCTAACTTGCATCCCATTGCTGCCTTTACTCCTCCCTCCTCCTCCCTCCTCCCCTTCCGCGGGCTGGGCTGGGGTTCACCTGGAATAAAGGCACTGCTCGCCATGGTGGTAGGGGAGTGGCAGCTTCCTGCCGCAGGACAGGGCCGGCTCTGCGCGGGGACTCTGGGGCTCCTTCTTGATCCTGGTGGTGGGGCTGTGGAAAGCTACTGCAGGAGGGGGAGGAGGCAGACCAAGGCCAGAGAGGGTCACAGAGGACGCAAGGAGAGCTCCCCACACCTTCTGCTCTTTGAGCACCAGCCGGGAGATTCCCTGGGGCTCAGTTTTCAGAGACTCCTGGTCAGACACTTTTAAGGGCAGTTGGGCTATTTACACTATGTCTAGTTTTATACGTCGGGCTAATGTCCAATATTAACCAAAGAGACTGTCTAAAATTCAACATTTAATGCAACCCCAAACCCCCCAAAACACCTTTGTAGGCGTGAGCACCTCCAACATAGGGCCTGTGGTTTTCCTGAGTGCCCTGGAAAATTCCAAGGGAGAGACATGTTTTCTTCTTTGGGGCTATAAAGGATCTTTCTTTTTCTGGTTCAGGTTGGATATTCGCCCACTTGCATGTCAGCTGACTACCATTAAGCACATGCTCCTAATTATCTGTGAAGAACATTGGTCTTTCCTGTGGCCCCTGCTGGGTCCGCAAACTCCAGCCACCAGACTGAGCCGCAGAGCTGGTTCCAAGCGAGTGTGAGGTTCTGTCTTACGGTGTTGAGCCCAACGCCAGTGGACTGTTCTGTTATCGGCTGTTTTCCTTTATTTGTGCCTTAGTTCATTTCAACGGTGAGTGAAGACAGTTGAGAACGGAGTATCTGACATTAAAGCAGGGTTTCTCAACAGTGCACTGAGGACCTCTGGGCCAGATAATTTTTCTTGTGTGTGTGTGTGGGGGGGGGCTGTCCTGAGCATTATAGGGTGTTTGCAGCATCTCTGGCCTCTACCCACTAAATGCTTGTAGCACCCCACTCTCAGTCGTGACCACCAAAAAATGTCTACAGATGTTGCACATGTCTCCTGGGGGGGCAAAATTGCCCCCCCCAGTTGGATGAAAGTAACTTAGAAGGGTAGAACTGGGCCCCGCTGAACTGGTCCAAGCCCCTCATTTCAGAAATCAGGAAATGGGGGGAGGGGAGCAGAGAGAAGTGTCCACTCGCGGGGCACAAACCCTGATTTGAACCAAGGTCTCCAGCTCCCAGTCACTGCCTTGGTCTTGGCGTCCAAACCCAAGAATGGGGAGCCCCGTTCTTCCCCCTTTTCTTTAGGAGAGAACAAGTTGATCTTTTGTGATTCTCTATCCCTGTGACTCATTTCCTGCCCTCCCCCACTCCCCATTCCCTCAACCCAGGGCCCTCCACTCACAGTTTTCAGAATGGAAATCAGGAACAAACTGCTCATCACTGTCAGGTACCTGGGCTGCAGAGAGAGGTCAGAGGTGAGTCTGGGTGGCGGCCCCTGGATGGCAGCCCCCGGGAGACACCACTAAGGCAGGCCTGCAGATTAGCACTGGCCCGAAGGGGGAAACAGCCTTCCGAGGACTGAAAGTAACCCCACCCCAGGTCCTAGTGCCCTCCATCTCTGGGCTCCACTCAGACCTTGGAGGTAACGCTGCCAGTTCCCAGAACCTGTCTGAGCAGATTCCAGAGTCTTTTCCTAGATGCTTTGTCTTTATTCCCTGCATTTTTCGGAAGTGAAGGCAGCCCTGCCCCTCAGAGTTCACAAAACTCCCTCTCCGGGCTCCCAGCAGAGCCACATCTGGGATGGGCAGGCATTACATTAAGGGACAGGTCCATTATCCTGTGGACCTAGAATAACATGCGGGAGATTCTGAATCGGGGCTGGGCCCAGGAATCTGTGTTTCATACAACCTGCTGGGTGAACCCTGGAAATGGAGAACTTGGGAAAGAAGATGGAGAAAAGGGGGTGGCTCAGGAGAGGTGAATAGGAGGACAGTGGGAGAGGAAGTGGCTGGGGACATGGGCAGGTCACCGTGCCTCGTGTCTTCAGCATGTAGCTAGGAGAGAGGGGAAGGTGTGAGAAGCGCTCCCAGGGTGTCAACGGGGGCGGAGCTGGGTTTGGGAGTGAGGCCTCGATAGCACAGCAGTTCACCCGTGGCCTCCAACCTGGACCTTCGGGCTCTGATTTCTAGTTTCTTACCCTGGCCTCTCCAACTCCTTCAGGTGGGCATATGGCTGAGGACCACCCCTGACCCCAGAATCTGACCACTTTTGCCCCTCTCTCCAGAACAGATCAAAGCAGGAAGGGGAAGGGTAGACACCAAGAACTTCCTGATAGTCCAGAAAGAGTGGCTTGAAGGTGAGGGTTTGGAAGACGAGGAGACTGCTCTTAGAGTGGAAAATGGGGAAACTGACGGATAAAACAACCAGAGTCGAGAAAGGCTGGTAAGGATGAAGGACACGAGGACACAAGGCTGGGGGACAGCTTCACGCCTAACTCTGCCTGAACACACCCCAGCCTCTGCGGCTTCCCCATCAGCAGAGGCTCCACAGTTTCTTCCTGGGATTTCAGCCAGAGCCTCTGTTGGAACTCCCTCCTTCCATGCTCACCTCCTACAACAGGTGGTTCTCCACACAGCCGTCAGAGTGGTCTCTCTGCAAGAGAAGTCCACTTCCTTCTCTCCTTGCTTAAAGCTCCAACCCCAAACTCTTCCTCTTGGCCAGCCCCTGAGGTCCCACAGGGTCTGGCCTGCTTACCTCTCCCACCTGCCTTTCCTCTCCAGAGCTCTTGATTCCTCTTTTCCAGACCTTTGTCTGCCTGTTTTTTTCTGGCCACTGAAGGCTTAGCTCACTTCGTCACTTCCTCAGATGCCTTCTCTGACCACCCACACCAAAGTGGTCCATCCCGGCTCCTATCACAACCCATGTTTATTTTTGTCCTAGCGTGTATGCCTCTTCTTAATTTATTTACATTTATGTGTTTGTTGCCTACCCTCTACCTTCTCTGCTTGAAATTTAAGCTCCCTGAGGGCAGGGGCTTTAACTGTCTTGATGATTCCCCATGGAGGGGAAACAGGGTCTGGCTAAGAAAAGATACTCAAATGCTTTATTTGTTGACTAAGTAATAAACATACAATGACCCCGTCCTCAGGCTGGTGGGTGTCCTCTTGGTGGAACTGGGAGCAAGAATGGAAGGGATCCTAAGCAACCAGCTCTTCCTTCTTCCTGGGGGCTTCCCTGTGCCCCTACACAGGGTAACTATAGAGGCAGGCCCTCCCTCCAGAGAAAGCACACCTCACAAGAAATACTTTGGGCTGTGATTAATTGCTTGGCAGGATTCTTCATCAACTTGCTTTGAATATCAGAGGTGCCAAGTGCTTTAAAATACACATTTATAGGGGCGCCTGGGTGGCTCAGTCATTAAGCCTCTGCCTTCGGCTCAGGTCATGATCCCAGGGTCCTGGGATCGAGCCCCACATCGGGCTCCCTGCTCGGGGGGAAGCCTGCTTCTCCCTCTCCCACTCCCCCTGTTTGTGTTCCCTCTCTCACTGTGTCTCTGTCAAATAAATAAATCTTAAAAAAAAAAATACACATTCATAGATAATTGCCTTCTTGACAGAGGGATGGGACTGAGGGGTTTAAGAATCAGAAGCCACCAGCAGCTAAAGAAGAACTCCATGAAAAGTCAGCAGAAAACTATTCTGAAGTGATCGAATGAGTGAGCAGGACACGAAGTCCCTTGGCAAAGACAGGCAGGCAGCGTGTATGTGTTCAGGAACACAACTAAGGCACAAAAGCAACCATCCCCAAACTGATCTAAATCAAGAATCCCCAGTTTATTGTTAAAAATACGCATTCCTGGGGCGCCTGGCTGGCTCAGATGGTAGGTAGAGCATGTGACTCTTGATCTCGGGGTCATGAGTTTGAGCATAGAATTTACTTAAAAAGAACACACACATCCCCCGTCCCCACCCCCGGAGAGTCTAATTCCATAAGCATTGGGCTGGTGTCCAGGCATCTGTACTTTTAACAAGCACCCTCGGTGGCCCTTAAGAATAGGCAGGTTTGGGAAACACTGGATAAAGGGAAGGAGCAAAACCTTCACAGGGACGCAAGGGCCAAGCTCATCCCTGATGTGCCCTCTGGCCTGGCCACAGGCGATACCCCCAAAGCTGGCAGGATGGGGGTGATGGGAGCAGGATGAGCAACATTTACATCCCTATTACCTTGGCAAGGAGGGTCCCGAGGGCAGAGGAGGTGGAGAATGTGGGGGAGGCTGACGCATTCTGGGCCCCCTTTGGGGCTTCATTAACTGCCAGTTTCCACTGAGGTAATGGGCTGGGGGCATTTCCTGTGGCGTCAAAGGCCAGTTCACATGATGCTACAGAGCCCTAGGGGTCGTCTTGCCTTTCCTCCCACCTCAGGCCTGAAGGTCTGACCAGAACCCCCACACCCCGGCGGTTCCCAGAGGAGGCTACCCCCGGCACATGGACCGTACCCCAGAAGAGGTGCCATCTTCTTCCCAGGGCCAGGAGAAATCAGTCAAGACAAAAACGGGCTGCGGTGTGAATCCCAGTCTCTGCTTGGCCCCTCCCCAGAATACTGGCTTCTCGAACCAAAGGGACAGGATAGGGCCTCGCTCAGAGACTGCCAACGAGAATAGAAATAAGAACAGTGACACCAAGCCCCGAGTTCCTGGAGAGCAGGAGAATTTCTAACTACCATGTTCAGGCTTGAGAATATGCCACTCTACTTATTTGTTGACTTGGCTGAGTTCTGGCTGCCCAGCTAGTGTGCCAGGGGCTGCCCTCAACGCCATCCTGGCCCGAAGGCGGAGTTTACGTGCCTGGGGACATGGCAGATTAAGGAGGGGATGAGAAAAGTGCCCCGTCAGCATCATGCCCAGAGAGGAAAGAATTTAAGGGAACGTCCCTCCAATGCAGGGAGGCGGTGGGGGGGGTCAGTAGAAGAGAAGGGGCTTGGGAGCCTCCCAAGCTGGGCTCTGAGAGAACTGGGAGGTTAAAGCAGCCAAGCAGTTAAGCCCACCCCAGCTTGGCCACCTACCTACATCATCTATGTCCCATCACCTTTTCCCCTTCCTGGGGTCCAATCACTGGGTGAAGGGGTCTCTTTAGGAGTTCCAGCGGAGGTGGGGGAGACATTCTCCGCAGCTTCTTCTCCATTGTGTCACCACTGGCCTTGTCTCTCACCCTTACCCTGCCCCCACCCTGGCAGCCTCTGTACTGGAAGGAACCAGTTCTCTATCTATGGAGGGACATTTGTCCCCAAGAGCCTTCTGGAAGGGGAGGAGACAGAAAGATGTAGAAGGAGGCATTGTAGCTAGGAGAAACTGGGGGAGGGGATTAACCCCATCTCGTCCCACGGACATGCCGAGGCACCAGCGTGCACACACACGGATTCACACACACCCTACTTCCTTTTTACTACACAGCGGCACACGGGTAAAACGTATCCTCCATGCACACCCTTCACACACCGGCTCTCTTTTTGGACTTGCAAATGTGATTGGGGGGGTGGGAACCAAAAGGCAAAGGGACTGAAGACCTTAGAGGAAGCTTTGGGAGATTAAACCTTCTGAAAAGGGGAGCACAGACCCACCCTTTTAAGAATCCCCTAAAGCCTATGGATCTTCTCTTCATAGAAAAATCCATATTCCTTTGTGTATGGTGCACCCCTAACAATTTTGCACACGATATCGGAGGGCGTAAGGACCCCTGCAACCTACCCACAGAGCTTCCGTGAATCCAGACTCTCCGTTATAGATCCCAGCCTCATACAAAGGACATATGTGGCCCAGACGCAATGTTCCTTGCTACCAAATAGACCCAAGTCATTGTCCCTGAGGGTTCCCGAGGGAGGGCTCCCGACAAGCCTGGAAAGAAACCTTCAACCAGAAGCAGTACATTTTGACCCTAACCAGACACAGCTTGAGCTCAGCCTGCCTGAGCCCGGGTCTCCCTACAGCCGACTGATCCTTTCTGTAGCGACTCAACAGATCCCAGGCACCCGAAACAGACACACCCTCTTAGCCTTATCTTAACACCCCCCCCACACACACTATCTAGAAAAACCTCAAACCCAAAGATGTCTAAGCTGTCTCTCCAGAGCCCACTCACACTCACCCCTAAATAAGCCCAGACACCAGACTGAACCCACAACCCCATTCTTGCGGACCCAACCTGGCATCCCCCAAATTCTTCACAGCCCCACCCACACTACAAGGACCCACTGCTTCTCTCCAAATTGGGGCTTTAAAAAAAAATCAAACTTGCAGTGGGGTGGTTGGGTTCCGGCCCCCATTCCTCCTGATGTACCCCACCACTGGCAAGCTTCCAAAGAAGCTAGTCCCCCCCATCACCCCAAAGCTCCCTCTGGGCTCTGGGGGTCACTGACCTGGTGGGAAGAGGCAGGAGAGGAGGCTGGGCTGGTGCTGGGCTGGTGCAGGGGGACAGGGCCCCGGCAGCTGCATCTGTCTCCGCAGAGAGAGTGAGAAGCAGCGAGTGGCCTCAGCATCCCCCTCTCAGGCCTGGCCATCCATCGCCAGCTGGGAACCTGAGCTGCTCCCTCAGAAGGAAGGAGAGGGAACCAAGGAGATCCCCACCCCCACCTCCCCACCCACTGGATTTAAATGTACAGGGACTCCCAGGGCAGCAGCATGAAACACACACACTCGCCCTCACACTGACACATGCGGATAGACACACGTACACTCTCTAGACCCCCACCGCCAAGGGGTGGGGCTTCCAAGGGTGAGAGAGCGTTTTTTTTCCCTCCCCTTCCCATTCCAGACCCAGGCACAAATGGACCAGCTGCTGCCAAAATGCCAACCCCTGAGCCTACCCCTCCATCACAGCCCTGGGAGCTGCCCACTGTGGGGGGCAGAGGGACCCTCCGCTGGCAGACAAGAAGGCTGGCGAGCCAGACAGAAATCAGGCATTGGGAAAGGAAGTCTTTGAGAGACCGTGGAAACTGACACCCCTGCGTTCTTCAGCTCTAGCCCAGCTCCGGAACCTCGGGAGGAGGATGGGCAGACTGGGCACATGCTCTGCCTGTATCTTAGAGCTGGGCGCACGGGGCTTGCAGGGTCAGGAAGGTGTGTATCATTCCCTCCTCAGAACCCCCGGATCCCTCCAGCCCCCATACAAGCCGTTTGGCCACGAATTCCACAAAAAGTCTTGAGCGTTTGCTCTATGCTAAATAGCCGTTTTGTTAATACACATATTTTTTGGGATACCATGGTAGTCAAGACAGATAGTCTCACTCCAGGGTTCTAGTCAGGGGTCCTTCCCTTCTACCTCGGAGCTTTGAAAGATGGTTCCAGAGGAGCGGGGTTTGAGGTTAAGAAAATCACCAAAGATACCCAGGTGGAGGGATGGGGAAATCCTAAAGAAAAGCCCTTAGAAAGGGGTTCCTAGTATAATGGTTTCTTGTTTTTCAGAGTGTTAAAATAAAGGGACCCTAAGATGGGATATTAACCCTTCCCTCTCAGACTGTCTAAACACCATAAGCCTTCTACCTGCCACTCCACCAGTGACACCCTGAGGCCCCACAAAAACGCACCAAGGGATCCAACCAGAAGACCCTGAGAACACAGCTCCCTACCCAGAGGAGGCCCAGCTCCCGACCCCACCCCTGCCAGCTCGAAGTTAACCCCCCAGCAAACACCCTAGCCAAAGTAGGAGGAATTTGCCTGGGGCAGAGGTATTCAGGAGAGAAGGGGGAGGGAGGATCATTTGCCATCAGAATTACAATCAAGGCTATTTGTTGGGGAAGCCCTGGGCCCTCTCTGCCAAAGTGCTGCAAAAAAGAATTATTTAAACTTTTGTTGTGTTTTTGGCTCAGACAGTAAATTGTTTAGCGCTGGGGGTTGGGAAGAAGAGAAACCCAGGGGGCAAAAATCAATGTTTTGGCAAATCCTAAAGATAGGTTACAAATTAATTGCTCTTTCTCCACATCCTCCTGTCCCTTATCCACACACCCCCCCCCCCCCCCCCCCGGCCCCAACACACCAACACACACCTCGGCCTGGCGGCTGCTGCCAAACAAACTTTGCAAATGAAAATTTCAACCAGGAAAACGGGCCTGGGGCCAAGTTCCATTCAAATAAGCAAATACCCCACACAATGGTCTGATTCATCCCCAGGCCTAGTTACACAAGCCTGGCTCAGGGCAGAGAAAATAAATATCAATATAAGTGTCCACAATGGGCGCTGGGGAGAGCGGGGAGTAAGGGGACTGGGGGGGGGGTGTCTTTGGAGAGTTCCTTGAGGCAGGGAGAGAGGAGAAGTGGGTTAGGTTGGAATATCAGGGGTAGAGAGCATCCCCCGCCCCAATAATAGAAAAGGTCACAAAACTACTCACCTTCAGCAAGCCACGTCTCCTGGAAGTGACTGAGATCCTGGAAGAGATCTGAGGGGGTGAATAATGGAATTGGAGGTGAGGTGGAGGAGATGGTAAGAGGGAGGGAGCCCTAGCGAGCTGGGTGGTGACCGCCCCCCCTCTTGGTTGTAGGGGCCCAAGAATGATCAGAGTTCCTTGGAGGGGAGTCTTTTGGAGAACAGGGTGGGGGCTCCAGGATCAGCCCTCGGGGTGTGTGAGGTGAGGAGGGTCACGGTTTGTCTCGCGGGCTCTTTACCTTCGGAGTCGGGGGGCGGCAGGGAGCCCGGGTCCATGAGCTTCCCCTGCGGGACCATCAGCGCTTCGCGCAAGCTCCCATTTCCGGGCGATTTCTGCGGGGAAGGGGAAGAATGCCCCCGGGTCACCCTGAGGCCGCCCGGTCTGGGGGGGCGGGGCTGGGGTCCCCGGGTGACACAGGGGCCGGGCAGCGCTGGACCCCGTGGGGGCCGCGGGGAAGGGGCTGTGGTGCGGGGTGCAGGGCGGGGGCGGGAGTGGAGGCCGGCGCGGCGCTCACGCTGCAGAAGGTGTAGGGCACTTGCTGGTCCAAGTATCCGCCTTTCATCCTCCGCTCCATCCGGCCGCTCCCTCCGGCCGCACAGCCCGGGCCCCGCGCGGGGGCAGAGACCTGCGGGGGGGGGGGGGGCTGCGTTCGCACACCGTCCAGGGAAGGCAGCGGGGTGGGGGTGGGTAAGGGCAGCAGGGAGGGGCAGTCCCGAGGCTCTGGGTCCGACAGCAAAACTTCGCCGACTCACTCAGGCGATGGGGAGGTTTCCGCCTGCCGAGCTGAGCGCCGCCACCACTCCCCTCCCGCCAAAGGAGGTCCCACCTGCTCCTGGGAGCCGGGCTCGCCGTTTCGGCTGCTTTCTGCAGCCCTGCTCTGCCCAGGCTCGGTTACATAAGACGTGTGTGTGTGTGTGTGTGTGTGTGTGTGTGTGTGCGCTCGAGCGCGGAGGAGCGGGCGAGGCGCGCACCATTCGCACGCCCACAACTCCCGCACCCCCTCCAACCCCGAATCCCAGCGCCTCCCACCCCCCCGCCCTAGGATCTGCGGAGGCGGCGGTTAGAGAGTGCAGTGTGTTGGCGGCGAGGCGAGGAGGCACAGACGCTCTCCCTCCCTCCCCCTCCCGCAGCCTCACCTGAGGCCGGGGCGTCTGAGCTGGAGCCGCGGGGGGTCGCGAGCTTGCCCCGGGGCCGCACCGAGGGCCGCGGGGCTAGGCCGGAGCGAGGCAGCCCCGGCCCCAGGTCCCCCGCGCACCGGCTTGTTTTCCGGGCGCCGCCGACAGTTGTGAGCCCCGGGGAGCCGCTGATTGGTGCATTTCCTTCGCCTCGGCCTCGGCTCTCTTACCCCCCCCACCCCGTTCCCTTTGTTTCATTGACTTTTGTGAATGAAACCCCAGGGCCGGGCACGCCCGCCAATCCGGAGACTCGCCCGGCCGAGCCGTGGAGGGCGGAGTTTCCCAGACGCGGGGGCCAATCAGAATGCGGGGGCTGGCTCCCGGCTTCATTCACGGCTCGGGCTCCCATTCATAAAAAAATAAACTCCTCAGCGGCCGGAGTTCATTCATAAAGAGCTGAGAGAAAAGGAGCGAAGCCGAGGACCCGACGGCTTCCTTGCGGGGTTCCGCGGTGTCCCTGGGTGTGAGGCTCGGCGAGCTCCTCGGGCTGGCCCGGCTGGCGTCTGCACACGTCTCTGCATCTGCGTGTACGTGGGAGTGTGAACATGTCTGTGTGTGCGCCCCGCGGGGAGGCGAGCGGACTTGTGCCCAGAGGAACAATAATAACTAGCATTTATGAAGCGCTCCGCTTCCACGTGCTCATTTCATGCCCATAACCTGGCGAAGTGATTCCATTGTTTCCATTTTACAGAGATTGAGAATGAAAACTCAGTGAGGGGTGATGACTTGGCTGCAGTAACTCAGCGCAGCTGGGGTTTACAGCCCCCAATCTCCCACATTATCCTGTACAGCCCTTTGAGGCCACAGTTAAATGAATTAAGGCTTTGTGACAACAACTGATACACAGTAGGCCCTCAATAAATGTAAGTTAGCACGGAATCCAGGCTTTTCCTCGAGGGTCTACTCTGCAGAGCTGTTGTGTGACCCACTTTCTGTTGCTTGCAGCAGAAACCAGAGGCCCCCGAATGGACCTCTGAAAGTGCAGTTCCCTCTCAGCCATCTTTCCTCTTAATCCTGGGAGCAAACATAGGGTCTTAGGGATCTGATGACCTGGGGGTAGGACTGGTTTCAGGGCAGCTGGTCATAGGCTCTGGTCCCTTAATCATTCACCAATTCATTGGATAAACATTAATTGTGCCAGACACAGTGCTGGGTGCCAGGCAGGCAGCTGTGACCGAGACAGACCCCCAATAAGAGCTGGGCTGTTTAGGCTGTAGCCATGGGGGCACACAGTACATGAAGTCCCCCAGGCCCTTTTTCTGAGACAATCTCTGAGTCTACAGTCCATACACTCCTTTGAGGAGAGCCCGATTTTGCCCCCTGCCTACTTGTGATACACACTAGAGACTAGCTGAACCCCAGGCCAGTTGGGGCTGCTTTCAAAATTCATCTAACCTGGGGTGCCCGGCTGCCTCCGCCGGTAGAACATGGGGCTCTTTCTTGATCTCTGGGTTGTGAGTTCAGACCCCACATTGGCCGGAGAGTTTGTGTAATAAACAAACCACAAAAATTGTCTAATCTAATACTTCCACTTTACAGATGAGGCAGTGGCATTTCAGAGAAGGAAATGATACCGGTAAGCTCTTTAAGCTGCTCAAGGTTAGAACTGGGATTCGAACACCAAACCTCTAGGATCTAGGGCTATTTATTTTATTTAGTGTTCATTCCAGGAGATCATCGTGGGCAGATGAAAACAAACTTCTCTCTCTTCTCTGAGGAGCTATTCTTTGAGGCTCATGTCTATTGCCCCTCTCCTCCAAGAAGCCTTTCAGATAACCTGAGTCAGTTCCTAAAGGACCCCCCAACATTCTCGCCTATATCTCTGTTGTAGATGTCTTTCATTCTGCCTCATGGTCATCCCTAAGTATGGAGAGCTCTCCAGGTCCTGAGGAGGAGGTCTCTTTTGTCTCCTAAAATCTTCCCCAGCTGTTTCATGCTTAGGAGAGTCCCTTGAAATACTAGTTCAGTAAATAGGTGCAAAAGACCAAACTAATCGAGCTTAGCAGGAACCCTGCCCAAAGCAGGAGAGACAAGCCCCAGCAAATCCCATCTTTGGGCTGGATGGAACCAGCTTAGGGAGGAGCGTGTGTCTCAAGGCCAAAAGAAGTGGGGGAGGAGGACAGAGGATTCTTCCAGGAAAGCAGCTCTGATGTAGTCTCCATGACAATGAAGAAGTTTCCTGTTGGTCCCAGAGCGGGCACTCCAGGTGGGGGCTCTCTCAGTGGTTCTGAGCTTTTGCATTTCTCTGGAAGGCCCCTGGCTCTCTGGAGAGTAAGTGTTGCCTTTCTATTCCCCATCCGGGGTCCCAGCTGAGAGCCACCCCCCTCCTCCTGATCTTCCTCTGGCTCTGGCTCAGCACGCTGGCTGAGGGAGAGAAAATGCCCCTGCCGTCACCTGGCCTCTGATTCAGCACCCAGGCTCGGAGCAGCGACATCTCTAGAGGGAACATTCGAGCCTCTTCCAGGGCTTGAGATAGTTAGGGAAAGGAAGGAATAAATGGGCCGGAGGTTTCTGTTGGAAATCACGTCATGATAAGCAACATTTCCTGAGCATGTCCAGTGCTTGACTTGCATTAACTCATGCAACTTTCACAGTGGTCCAGTGAGGGGTCTTGTCCACTTTACAAATGGGGAAATTGAGGCCTTGCAAATACACATCTATCCCAAGGGTCCACTCAACAGACTGGGGGCACCCCAAACAGACTTTTTGTCACAGAGACTCTTCATTGAGGGAACACACAACAGGCTGGCTGGAGGACTCTCCTGAGCCAGGACATGGACAGGACATGTGGACTCACCCAGATTAAGGATGTTCACAGTCCCCTCTTGGACACACGGCTTCGCTGCTGAAGCACAACATACTCCCTGGTACCCCGCCCCCCCAACACACCTTGGGGGTGGTGCCTGGGTAAATGTTTCTTCCTAGTATATTGGGGCTGGACTCTGACCTGTTTCCCAGGAGCCTAAGTTATAAAATGTCAATGTGGGTTTTAGATATGCAAATACTCATATAAAAGCAGCCTGGGGCTTGCTCAGAGGGCTGGACTGAGCACTGCAATGGGAAGGGAGAGGCCCCTGGATCGGACAGGGAGGCCCAGGAGCCATCAGAGAAGCTGGCTTTCCCAGGCAGCCTTGCGAGAGCGTAGTGGAGGGGCGCTGGGTGACCTGTCCAGCCTACCTGTGAGTGTGAGGGAGGACAGAAATGTCTCCAAAGGCCTGGCTTCCACAGTGTCTGGAAAAGCTCAGAGTCCCATTGGCATAAAGGGTGGAACTCAGGAGGTAACCCAGGAAGACAGCTCGGTAAGGCCAGATGGATGAGATAAACAGGGTCAAGTGGTGTCCTATGTCCCTTTAGTGGCTCCCAGACTAGATCTGTCACCAGGGGGAATGAACCAGAGAACAGGGTCAGGCAGTAGGGGTGGGGAATCATGGGGTCTTCCCCGTGGACTGGTGGGTCAAGACCACCAAAAACAAAGTGCCACTCATGGGCTTCCTTTTGTCCTTGACTCCCAGTCCCACTTTCACATTGCTCCCTCCAAAGCATAGGGCATCTGAAGCCAGAGTTCACTGATGTGCCACCCACTGAGGCCAGCTGCTGCGTTGGCGTGTGCATGCACATATGTTCTTTGCTGACGAGAGGGGCCATGGCTTTTATCGGGGTCATCACAGAGCAGGTCTGTGACCCCCCCCCACCTCCTCCATCTCCAGGTTAAGAACCACTGTGCTAACAGCTTTCATCATCTCTTGCCAATATATATTACCTTAAAAATGGTTGGAAAGGCACTATTTTGGAGGATGTGCCTTTTTTGGAGGGGGTGGTGTGCAACTGCTTCCATGTTCATCTCTACCTTCCACTTAGCCTGAGACCTTTCTTTTTTTTTAGATTTTTATTTATTTGACAGAGAGACAGTGAGAGAGGGAACACAAGCAGGGGGAGTGGGAGAGGGAGAAGCAGGCTTCCTGCTGAGCAGGGAGCTCAATGTGGGGCTTGGGGCTCGATGCGGGGCTCTGGGATCATGACCGGAGCCGAAGGCAGACGCTTAACGACTGAGCCACCCAGGGGCCCCCTAAAGATGAAGTCTTAGAAGGAGCCTCTGGGTGGTGCAGTCGGTTGACCATCTGGCTCTTGATTTCGGCTCAGGTCATGATCTCAGGGTTGTAAGATCGAGCCCCGCATCCAGGCATCCAGGCATCCAGCTCCTGTGCTCAGTGCTCAGCGTGGAGTCCGCTTGGGATTCTTGCTCCCTCTGCCCCTCGCCCTGCTCGTACTCTCTCTCTAAAATAAATCAATAAATAAAATCTTAAAAAAAAAAAAAAGAATCCTTGAGACTGGGCTTCTCTTTCTCTTGGGTATTGTAGGGTGGTTATACTCAAGACCTTGGGAGAACTAGAAGGTGATCGCACCAGTCTAACTCCCGCAGCATGGGAACCCATGACGGAGCAGATGGCACTGGCAGTCAGGAATCTGAGGGGGGAGGTTCCAGTTCCCGGCAGAGACCTGCTTCTGTGTCCAGCTGTGATATTCTCAGGAGGAGACGGATGGACACAGTGACCTCCGTGGCGCCAAGCCAACCCCTGGGAGCGGCTGATTTTAGGATTCCTCCTGGGGAGCCATCTTTTGGGGAGCTGTATAAGAACTTGCCAGAAATCCAGTGAAGAGCATTTAAATTTTTTTTTTTTTTTTAAGATTTTATTTTTAAGTAATCTCTACACCTAGTGTGGGGCTTGAACTCGAAACCCTGAGATCAAGAGTTGCGTGCTCTACTGACTGAACCAGCCTGGCGCCCCTATATATATTTTTTGTTTTGTTTTTTATATATATTTTTAAGTAAACTCTATGCTCTACACCCAACGTGGGGCTCAACCTCATGACCCTGTGAGCAAGAGTCACATGCTCTACCGACTGAGCCAGCCAGGTGCCCCTAGCATTTCAGTATTTTTAAACAAGGCGGAATACATGTGTCCTCCTTTCATCTGGAATATTGTCCCAAGGAGAAAGGTTGAGCCTAATGCTGGCAAGAGTCTGGAAGTTCAAAGAGAGACCAACCGTGCCCCCAGGAGAGTCATTTTTATTTTTAGAAGGTGTTGGTGACTTCAGCTTTTCATATTTGCTGCCCGCAGCCAATCGGGACTCCCCCAAAATGCAAAAACTTCCTTGTTCTGTTCTGTCTCTTCCCCTATTAATTTAGCTCTCAACCCTCTACTTAGAGACCAAGTGCCCCAGCTCAAGTTCAGGCCCTGTCTGAAAGCTGCAGGATAGAAGATGCTTTTTCCTCTTTTGATTCCCCCCCCTCTCCGCTTTTTGTCAAAGAGGGACAAACAGACAAATGTCAGCAGCCTGAAGGATTAGAATGGAATTGGTACCAATTGGGCAGAGTCCAGAATGCTCCCCTTTTTAATTAAGTGCAGACTTGAGTGATGAGGGGCCGCAGCTCCTGTGGGGCGGGGCTCTACCAAGTAAAGGCAACTTCTCTTTTTAAAGACTAAACACCCTTTATTTCACTTAGTCTCTCCTCAGTTCTCTGAGAGTGTCTATATCTGCTCTTGTCATCACGAATAATGAGCAACTGAGGGGATGCCCCGACTCGCTAAGACTGTGGCAGGGAATGCCACGGCTGGCAGAAGCCTGGGCCCTTGACTCATTCTGGACTGTTTTGGGGGGAAGACTGGTGGCCATGGGGATTCCCAGTTTTATTTCTCAGTGTTTTTGTTTTTCACAACAGAAACTCCTCTGTCACCATCCCCCCCCCAGGCCCTGACCGCTCCTGAGGCATCGTGGGGGCTCCCCTGTGACTCAGGGAGCCCCCGCTGTAGATTTAGTTCTGTTGCTTCTCATCCATCCCGCGGGTGACCCCAGCCCAGAGTTACCTGGTAATTTACAACCACATTTGTTAATTTACGGGCTGGGACGGTGGAGCCCAGAGCCCAGGAAATGACACTTCCCCTCTGGGGAAGCTCTGCTTTCTTCTCTCTCCATGGGGACCAAGTGCCTGGGTGGAGAAAGTGTGTGGCAGGGAGGAAGGACTAGGAGGGGGACGCATGCCGAGAGGACATAGTACCTAATCAGAGGGGACCAGGCATTCTGGATCCCAATTCGAGTTTCCAAAATACAGCATTTGCACACACGCTTTACACTTTATCGCTTTCCTAAGCATTTTCAGATATGTTCTCTTACATTTGCCTAGCACTCCTTGAAATTGGTGTTTTTAGTTCCATTTTATAGTTGAGCGCCCTAAAGTTCAGGGAGCAATTTGCCTTATGTCACCGGGGGGTGGGGACCAAACTCCTAGCTCCTGAGTCCCACCCAAGCTCCACCCAGTTCCAGGGTTAGCTATGGCTTCTGAGGGGAGAGAGGAGACAAAAGCAAGTTGTTTTTAGCAGCTCATTCCTAGTCCTCCATACCCTGACCCCACCTGACCCTCCCTTCCCTGACATTTCCTTTTTATGTTCTTCCCCCCGCCCCACAAGTCCCACTTTCCTGATAAGAAATACCTGTTAGGGTCTTGTTAATTGTGGATCTTCTTAGGGGGTGGTTCGGCATTTTCTTAAATTGTGCATCAGACATGAATGTCTCCCACGAAGGGAAAACTGATGGGGGTGGGGTAGCATTTTGCTTCCTAGAAATTAGAATGTAAAGTATATTTAATTAAAATGATAAATCTGATTTTCAGTTTTGCTTTTACTACTGCTTAAAACTAATCTATTTTATGCACGTTTGCAGAAGGTTGCAGCCATCAAATCAGAGAATATTAGAGCTATGAGGCACCTGGAGATCTTTCTGGGCCAAACCCTTCATTTTATAGACAAAGAAACGAAGTCTCAGATTGGTGAAGGGTCCCCTGAAGTTCCAGTGATGTGTGCGGGGCTGGTTCTCTGTGCCTCCACCTTCTTCCCCTATTTTGACTTCCCGGTGTATCTCAAGGGCTGGAATCACGGGCTGGGCTCCTCTCTCTTTAAATGTCTTCCCCTTCCCCCCACCCAACCTCAATGCAAACTCATGCTGGGAGGGGCTTGGCCTCCGGAGCCCCTTTCTCTGCCTCCCTAGTTGGTACCAGACCTCTTCTCTGCCCAGTTTCCTCCCTCGCGCTGTCCTGACTTCCCAGGCTGGATCCTTATTCTGCATGAATCCCATTTGGTGAGACTTTAAATTGTATTTGGTTCTCTGTATTTGTCTCTCTGCATTGTTATGACGCAGTAACCAGACCTTTGATTTTTGGTCCCAGGTAGGTCGGCAGAATTGAAAACAGAAGTTACCGAATTCACATTTTATGTTGTTTTTGCTTAAACCAAGGTTGTAAACGTTGTAAAGCACTTATTTATTTATTTGAGTAGGTAAGACATCCACATGGTACAAAATTCCAAAGTCATATAATATTCTCTGGTGAGATTTTATAATCTCTCCCCTGGCAACCCATTTGGCCTTCCTAGAGGCAGCCAAGATGTTCAGTTTCTTGTGTGCTCTTGGTGACGTAGATCCTGCATATCTATATACAGCAAATCCAGACCTCACACTCAGACAGTAATCTGTCCTTTGTTTACACACATGGTGTGGAACTGTGAGCACCGAGGCCTGAATCTATCATGAGCCAAAGAAACTTCATCCCGACAGAGCCTGGCACAACCAGAGAACAAGTAGTTCAAGAAGCAATTCATGCAGCTGGAGTTTGTTCTATGTATTGTTAAGATGGTTGTGCCTATTGTCCCACCTGCCATGCAATTAAAATACAAACAATAGAAACCATAGAATAACTTAGAGGAGGTCCAGAAAGGTTTGATTTTTATCCTGACTACCAATACCAAAGTCTGTATGTATGTATGTATTTTTAAGATTTTTATTTATTTATTTGCCAGAGAGAGAGGGAGAAGCAGGCTCCCCACTGAGCCTGGAGCCCAATGCGGGACTCCATCTCAGGACCTTGGGATCCGGACCCCAGCTGAAACCAAAAGTTGGCCGCCCAACCGACTGAGCCATCCAGGTGCCCCTATACCTAAGTATTTAAAAGAAAAAAAATTTGGTGCTTCTGCTTTGCTAGAGTCCTAGGCTCTGGGGTTAGTGGCATGGGTTTTGAGATGGACAGGCCTGGATCCAAATCCTGGTTGTGCCTCTGATTAGCTTTGTGATCTGGGTCAGTCAAGCAATCTCTTTGAACATCAGTTTCTTCATCTGTACCGTAGGGATAATAAGATCTCCCTTGGCTCTTTTTTTTTTTTTTTAAGATTTTATTTATTTATTTGACAGACAGAGACAGCGAGAGAGCGAACACAAGCAGGGGGAGTGGGAGAGGGAGAAGCAGGCTTCCCACAGAGCAGGGAGCCTGATGCGGGGCTCGATCCCAGGACCCCGGGATCATGACCTGAGCCGAAGGCAGACACTTAACAACTGAGCCACCCAGGTACCCGTCCCTTGGCTCTTGATTTCAGTGACCTCATAGGAGTGAGAGGACTAGAGATAATGTGTAGTCAATGCCAAATTAACAGGAACAAGCCATTTTCTGGTCTCTCTCTGTATGTCTGGGCAACATATAGGCATGTGCGAGGTCCCCGTGGCTGTCCCCTTTTCCTGGTACACCCTCACTTCGCTGCCTCCTTCACTTCAGGCTCCCAGTGTACGGGCTGATGTTTGGACAGGCAGCATGGCCTGTGGGCAGTGGTGGGCTAGCTTCAGGGTCAAGGGCACCCACGGTGGGAGGGGCTGGGTCCCAGTCACCTGAGAACTCTTCTCAGAGAGATCAGTCAGCCCTGGTGGCCAGGGTGAGAAGGAGAAAGCAAGAGGTGTAGGGGTGGGGGGAGAGGGCTCTTTTCAGCCCATCCTGACTATTCCTCCCACTTCTCCGCATGCTGCTTGGGCATGCATCAGGAGCTGTTCAGCCGTGGTTCTGGTTTGCCGGCTTTGAGGGAGTGACCTGTCCCATTCCCTGGGTGTTGGTGGCCAGGTTCATTTGGATTCTAGGGGAGTTGGCTTTGAGGCCCCCAGAGCCCAGTCTGCTGTGGCTATTGGGATGTCTAAGGGACTTCACCTTTTTTGGCAGAGAAGTGGGGGGTCCAGTTATGAGGCAGGAGGTGGCTGTCAGAGACAGGAGGATTGTGGGTCCCCGTGTGTGTGTGTGTGTGTGTGTATACGCACACACAGATAATAGTCGCAGCTTCCCTTCTCATTTTCAAGAAGTCAGAAGGCTGCAGTAATTCTTCCAGAATGAGGAGTCTCCTCTGAGACTCTTACGTTGTGCCCAAGACAGCTGGTGCGTTCCCTGGGAAGTGCCTTTCTGGGGCCTGGGGAGCTGGAGGAAATAGAGGGAACAACACAACCTAGTTGGTTCAATTTCCATCAAATCTTTGTCATCCTTGGGGCACCTGGGTGGCTCAGTTGGTTGAGTGTCTGACTCTTGATTTCAGCTCAGGTCATGATCTTGGGGTCCCTGTTCAGCAGGGAGTCTGAGGATTCTCTCTAACTCTCCCCCCCCACTTGTGTGGGTGTGCTCTCTCTCTTTCTCTCTCTCTAAAATAAATAAATAAATCTTAGAAAAAAAATCTGGGGCACCTGGGTGGCACAGTTAGTTAAGCATCAAACTCTTGATTTTAGCTCAGCTCATGATCTCAGGGTTGTGAGATCAAGCCTCTTGTCCAGCTCCACTGAAGTCTGCTTGGGATTCCCTCTCCCTCTCCCTCTGCCCCTCTCCACCTCTCTCTCTCTCGCTCTCTCTCAAATAAATAAAATCTTAAAAAAAACCTTTGTCATCCTCTTTCCCAACCCCAACCTCAATTCAATCTCGACAAACATTTACTAAAATATACTTTGTGCAAAAAACATGTTCTTGGGAGCCAGAGGCTCAGAAATGAGTTAGGTCCCTACCCCTGCCCTGAGGAGCCCACCATCCGGTGACGGCATTATGGGTATGAGGCCAGGGAAATAGCTAACAGGTCACAATGTTTTTGTGCAAAAGCCAGAGAGCACCCTTTGTGTGGAGGAAGGTAGACTAGGGGTGACCAATTCTTTCCTAGAGTTCCTGTTCCCACAAGTTCATCTCCAATGTCATTTCCTCCATGAAGTCTTTCTTGGTACATTTCTTCCCCCGGGAAGCTGGTTACTCTCCTCCAGCTTCGCCAAGCACATCGCCAGAAATTTATTCACTGGACAAGGTAAGGTCTCTCTCATGACGCTGACCTGCCTCCACCTTGTATTAGACTCCTCCTTGGACTTGTCTTGGACACCCCCTTTGGGTTCAAAGCTCCTTGAGGGCAGTCTGGGGGCCCCACTCCTTTTCTGTACCCCCTTGTGGTGCCCAGTCTGGCCCCTGGAAGAGTGAGGGCTTTGCAAACGGCCTGCTGAAGCTGAATTGAAGATGAGTTTGTGGAACTGAATTTGTGGCCAGGGAATGCTCGCAGGGCAGATGCGGAAGGACTGAAGTCTCCGAAGCAAGGCTTAGGAAACTGTGGCCGGTGGGCCAAGTCCGGCCCAGTGCTTATTTTTGTATGGCCTGTAAGCTACAAAGGGTTCTTACCTTTTTCAATGATTGGAGAAAATCAAAAGAAAAACAACATTAAAGACATATGAAAAATATAAGAAATTCAACTTTTAGTGTCTATAATTAGTTTTACTGGGACGCAGTCATGCTTACTGGTTTCCATATTGCCCAGTTGCTTTTGTGTTACAACAGAGGGGTTGTTCAGCTGCAGGAAAGATGGTATGTAAGACTCTCAAAGTCTACATTATTTACTCTGTCCCTTGACAGAAAAAGTTCACCGAGCCTTCCTCTAAAGTGTAGAGGACCTAATTCAGAGAGTAGGAGTTGGGCATTGAAGGTTGGGCAGTCCAAGGGAGGGGCCCAAGTATCTCTGGGCAAGTCAGGGGCAAAGGCAGCCCATTAGCCATCTTCCCAGCAGGAACCTTCCCAGGGGGCCGAGAAGAACCTTTGCAGGTGTATCCTCCCCAGGTCAGGAGAGCTGAGCTGAGCGGGAGTGGGGTGGGGTGGGGTGGAAATTTAGGTGACAAACGGGTGGGGGCTTTGGCTCCAGTTCCAAGCTTCTTCCCAGAGCCCTCCAGAGTATGGAGGAATGGGGAACCCACGTGAGGGGAAGAAAGGGCTCCAAATAACACCATACTCTTACTTTCCTGAAGCCTGACTTACGGATGAGATGGAGAAGCACATTTTAGAATCCTCAGGGAAGAGCCCGGCCCGTCACCACAAGCCCCATCCTGAGGCCACAGGATGAGAAGTGACAGCTTCTCCCAGAGCAGAGCTCAGCCCCCATGTCACTGGAGTCCGCCCCGGCCTGCCCTCCGCCGCCTACAAAGAAGGGGTTCGAGCTGGGTGCTTGGTGCTCCCCACCTCATTCCTGTACTTCTCAGTCAAATAGCAATAGCTCACATTTATTGAGAGCTTACTAGGTGCCAGATATTATTCTAAGCCTGTTGAGAATAATGTAATCCTCTCGAAAACTCTGTCGGGGGAGAGGAGAGCCTATCATTATCCCCTTATTATAGCAGGGAACACACAGGCTCAGAGAGGAGAGGGAATTTGCCCAAGGTCACCCAGCTGGGAAGGGGCAAAGCCAGCCTATTAACCCAGCCTTGTCTGATTTCAGAAGCCAATAAATATTAGCGAAGGAAGGAAGGAAGCAGTGAGTGGGTTCTGGGGAGTGGGGCTTGTCCATGGAGATAGAAAACAGGCCTCTACCTGCCAGGGGCTTCCTGTCTAGTCAGGGAGGTGGGTGGGGAGGGGCAGCGTGATGTTATAATAATAACATTTTTCATAACTCAAGTTTGAGGGACCAAAGGCAACCCAGCCGAGTGGAAGTCAACATGAAGTGGGGGGGAGCCGCTCTCAGAGGGGGCATCCCCAATTCTAGCCCGAAGAGGTTTGGAGCCCCCTGCTCTGCTCACCAGTGGCTTCTCTTGGAGGTCCTTCCACGCTGGGCCCCTCACACCCGTACTTCGGGGTGTCAGGCCCTCATTTGGTCTCTGCTGCTCTAGCCGAGGATGGAGTAAATTTATTTCTTCATTTTTTAAAAGATTTTATTTATTCATTTGAGACAGAGAGATACAGAGAAAGAGAGAGCATGAGCAGGGGAGAGGCAGAGGGAGAGGGAGAAGCAGGCTCCCCGCCGAACAAGGAGCCAGACATGGGGCTCGATCCCAGGACCCTGGGATCATGACCTGAGCTGAAAGCGGACGCTTAACTGACTGAGCCACCCAGGCGCCCCGGTGGAGTAACTTTAGAGCCACATGGATCTGTGTGTCTGTCCTCCCCGGGGAGAAGGAGGGAGCCTTGAGACTTTGGGTCCCCCCTGTTCCTTCTCTAGGAGTTGCAGAGTGTGCTTTCTCTGCTCAGACAGCGCTGGGGAATCAAGCTGTGCCTTTTGTCTTAATCCAATTCTGGCAAACGCACGTGACAGGGAAGCATGGCAGTCTGGAGCCACACTATGGTGCTTGGCCACATAGGTGCCCCCGGTAGGAGGGTGTCTGTCCATGCCCTCCAAGTCCCCTACCTTCCCACGGCCGGGGTAATGGTGATGACTCTGTATCCCACCCCTCTTCTCTGGTCCCCTCCGGATCTCAAACTCTGGAGACCCCAAGACATTTAGCTCTGACCCCACCCTACCCAGTCTCCCAGGGCAGGCAGCTGTCACAGGGAAGGAGCTGCCATCAGAATAATCTCTGTGTGGCTTTATGTGGCTGAAGCTCACCCATCTCTACAGTATCACTGCAACCTGGGCTTTCAGAGAGGGTAAGTGACTTGCCCAAGGTCACACAGCCAGGAATGATAGTTGGAGCCCGAAGCTCTCTGATTCTGTCTAGTGCTCTTTCCCTTGTGTGAATGGACTCAACAGACTGAGAACGGGAGATACACAGCCTGTCCCAGACACCCCCATCCTGAGGAGCAGGGCGAGGAAGCAGAGTCCCTATTGAGGACTCAGTTGGTTTCAGATAATAGAGATCATAACCAGAGCCAGAGAAAGGAAAGTGAACAGGAGAGGGATGGCTGGTGGAAAAGCTCTGGATTCTCCAAATTTGGAGGCAGGGCATCCTGGACAATGGTTCACGCCTGTGACTCCTAGTTCAGGATGCCTTCTGCTGCCTGCTTTATGGAGTGGAGGGGGAGTGGGGACATGGTGTTCATTTGTGTGGAACCCTGGAGGCCCTGCCCTCCAGAGGAAATACCAGGCTGATGGAAACAGCGACAAGATGCTACATTTGGGGTCCCAAACTTGGACGCCCAGCAGCATTTCTGGGGTTGGAAGGGGGGGTAATTAATTAGCTATTTTACCCATTTTATTTATTTATGAAGCAGCTACTAAATGAGAGCTGGTGTGCCAGGGGATGGGAATGCATAGACCCCGACAGCCAAAAATACAGCGAATCTTTCTTTCAGGGCTCGCCTGTGCCAGGCTAAACATTTTATGGGTGCTACTCCCTTGTTCCACACCAGACATGGGGGGCTCAGAGAAGTGAGTTTCCTGAAGTCACAAAGCTAGTAAGTAGCTGGGGAGACAGCTGAGTAAGCTCGTGTCAACACTGCAGCTGACCAGGTTTTCTTCCCGGAGAGGTGTGCTCCAAGTGTCCTGGCAGGTTTCGGGAAGTGGAGAGGCAGCATTTGAACCGGGCCTTGTGAAATTTCATCCGTAGGGGAGGGGAAATGGTTCCAGGTCAAAGAAACAGGATTTACAAAGTTGCAGCAGCCCAAAAGGAAATTTGGGTCCCAGGGTCATGGAGTGGGGGCATTCACGATAGGGCTGGGGAGTGCGAACGTTCTGGAGACCTTGTTAAGGACCTCGTATCCTACAGACAATGTGGAGTCACGGGGCAGTGGGGGTGTGGAGGTGTGGGGGGTGTTAAGGTGATTCTGAGGATCAGAGGGAGGGAGGGAGAGCAGGGCCTCGGAACCTTGAAGAGTAGCTCATCCCTAATCCTGTCCTCTGAGGCCTCTACCTCCCCCATCTTGCTCCATTAGCGGTGATGTCATCATTCAGCTCAGACGGTGGAGGCATGACCACGTGGCAGAGGAAAGCGCAGACTTTGGAGGCTGATTCTTCTTGCTCTGCCACCAGCGAGCTATGAGGACCTGAGCAGATGAATGTCTCTTTGCCTCAGTTTCCTCATCTGTCAAAGAGTGGTTAATAATAGTACTGACTTCAGAGTGTTGGGTGTGAAGACAAAATGCGATGACCTGGGGGAACACAGTGTCAGGCTGTTAGGAAGGGTTCAATAAATGCTAGTTCTTTTTAGCAGATGTCACCTCCCCACCCTGCCCTGGTCCAGTCAGCTCCTCTCCTCAGGGTCCTGACTGTCAGGAATGTGTCGGGTCTGATCTAAATCCCTCCTGTTGGAGATGGATTCCAGCTTCCCTGACAGCCCTTCAGAACCCGGAACATTCTGTGTTCAGCGCTCCCTTACCTCATCCCGCCCCTCTAATCTCAGCTCTTTCCCTCTCCCCTCCCCTGTGATTATCACAAACCCCCTGGAGCTAGCTAGCAGGCAAGCTTGGCTGGGCCCCATGCCCCTTTGAAGTCCCAAGCCAGGTTCCCAGTCCCACACACTGACTTCTGAGAAAGCTGCTTCCCATCAAATCCTGCCGCCAAAAAGACTCCCCTCTTAGGTATTCCTGCCAACTCCGTTTTATAATCTCAGTGCTGGGGAGGGAGGAGAGTACAGGCACTTTGTGCGCAGGAAGGAAGCAATTAAATTATTAGCACTTTGAGAAATTAAACGACATAACTTATGGCGGAATAAGTTTAGCAAAAAAAAAAAAAAAACCCTTGTAATGCGAGAAAACAATTAAAAAGAATTATATAAGGTTGGGCTCTCTCCTTTATTGCAATAGAGTTAGCAGTTCATTGATTCTCGTCTTGTTATAATGCAGGAGGATGGCGCGGGCTGCCACGGAGACAGCGACATTCAGGAAGCAAGGCGCTTAACTGGGTCCTGCAAGAGGACACAGAGGGGCTGAAAGGTTTTCTAGGAGGGAAGGGGGAGGGGAGGATGGGGTCAGGGGAAGACCAGCAGAGCAAGCTCTACCTTCTCCCACCTCCTGCTTTGGTAGAACCTGTCCGTTTCAGTCTGCCCAGGCCCTGTGCCTCAGTAATTCCGCTCCTAGCTATTCATCCCAGTGAAATGTACACACAGCTCCGTAAGGGGAGATGGATGAGCATGGCCGTTGAGGCATCCCATGTGTCCCTTGCTGGCAGAGTGGAAAGGTAAAATGGGGTGGATGTGCCATGGAGCAGCAGTGAGAAGGAACAGACTGGATGTACACAGAGCAACGCGGCTAGATCTGAAAAACTTAGTGCTACACAGCAGTTAAAAAGAGCAATCTACTGCTACCCATACCACATGTAGGAATCTCCCAGACAAGCTGAGCACAAGAAGCAGGACATGAAAGAGGACCCACTGCAGGATTCCATGTAGATGAAGTTCAAGAAGGGAGGCCTGGGTGGCTCAGTCTGTTAAGGGTCTGCCTTTGGCTCAGGTCAGGATCTCAGGGTCCTGGGATCAAGCCCCGCATCGGGCTCCTTGCTCAGCGGGGAGCCTGCTTCTCCCTCTGCCTGCAGCTCTCCCTGCTTGTTCTCTCTCTCTCTCTCTCTGATAAATAAATAAATAAATAAATAAATAAATAAATAAAATCTTTTATTAAAAAAAAGATAAAGTTCAAGAACAAGCTAACTAATGAGTGGGAACAGAAGTTGGAAGAGTGGTTATCTCTGGCAGCAGATGGGGGAAGGGAATAGTTTATGGACTGGGAAGGGGTCCAAGGGAACGTTTTAGGGTGCTGGAAATATGTCTTATTTTGATGTAGATGGTGATGACACAGGTATGTCCATAGATAAAAAATTGAGTTTTATACTTAAGACCAGTGCACATGACACATTTTACTGTATGCGTGTTATACCTCAGTAGGAGAGTAGAGAGAAAAAATGTTGCCAAGGGAAAAAGAGGACACAAGAAAAAAATGACACAATACCATTTAAGTAAATAAAAAAACCACATGCATATAAAATAACACCACCCATTCTGTAAGGTCTCAGCAAACAGAACGATAGACACTATCATATGGACTTGGGCTATGGGGATTAAAGAGAATGAATGAATGAATGAATGGGGCCAAGAGCATGGCCCTGCAAAGACTAATTATGATAACGGGCCATGAACAGAGTATGGTTAACTCAAATCAGAAGGCCTTTGGGCTGGATGTGGTATGTGTAGCATGTTGGGGCATTTTCATCTGAGAGGTGTGTGTGGAAGCAGTCACTGATGACCGCCAGGAGGTTAGGGAGGCACCTATCCCATGTTTCTATCCTTCTCGGCTGTTTGCCAAGCAATGCCATCATGCCCACTGCCTTAGAGGCCCTCACATATGGCAGGCAGCTCCCCAGAGTGGGTGGATTGGAGCCAGGTGCCCACACTTAGCTCAGACCTCCTACTCCCAGCTGGGGGCCCCACCCCCACCCCCTGGTAGTTGCCTTAACCTCTCTGGATCTCAGCTTCCTTTTCTATTATGTGGGGACGATCAAAAAGAGTGCCCAAGGTGAGGGTGGTTTGGAGTAGGGGTCAGCAAACTTTGAGTGTAGAGAGCCAGATAGTAAATATTTTCAGCTCTGTGGGCCATAATGTCTTTGTTACAGCTGCTCCGGAAACAATCATAGACATAAATGAATGTGCAAAGCTGTGTTCCGATAAAACTTTATTTCTGGACACTGAAATTTGAATATCATAGTTTTCATGTGTCACAAAATATCCTTTTGATTTTTTTTCAAACCATTTAAAAATGTGAGAATGGTTCTTAGCTTGCAGGCTGTTTACCAATAGGTGAGGGACCAGATATGGCCCACAGGCCACACTTCGCTGGCCCCTGGTCTAGAAGATTAAGTAGATTGGAGCAGTGCTTGGCACGCAGCAAGAGCTCACGAAAGTGTAATATTATTATTCTCACCCCCTACTGTACAGGTGAGAAGGCAGAGGTGCAGAGAGACAAAAAGACTTACCCAGGGTCACCAGAGTTAGGGGCAGAGCTGGGACTCTGACCCAGATCTCCTGAGTCTGCATTCGGTGTGGTGGTTTCAACCCACTTTGAAAAATGTTGAAGGAGGGATAGGTCCGGTTGTACCTCATGTCCTTTGTTCTAGGGCCCATGCCTTACAGCAAGTCTGACTTTACTCTCGGCAGCTAGTTTCGCCTGATGGATCAGAGAACCCCTTGCATCAGTGGATTGTATTTTTACTCTTCAAAGCCTTTCCTTATTCTTTGTCTAAATGGTTTGACAAATGCTACTCTGTATACGTGTTTCCTAGTCTTCTTTTGTCCTATGGTGTCAGTGTTATGAATTTCTTTTTTTTTTAATTTTTAAATTTTAATTTAAACTTGATTTATTTATTTAAAGTAGGCTCTACGCTCAACATGGGGCTTGAACTCACGACCCTGAGATTAAGAGTCAGACAGTCTACCAACTGAACCAGCCAGGGGCCCCCTGAATCTCTCGAAGTGGATGTCATTATGGGGTGTCAAAGTGAACTGATGCATTTATATAAAGTTCAAAACCAGGGAAAAAAAGTACAAAACCAGGCAAAGCTAATCTAAGCTGTTAGGAGCCAGGAGAGTGGTTACCCCAGGAAGGAGGCATGTGGGGGCCTCTGGGATCAGGAAATGTTCTGCCACTTTTTTTTTTAAGATTTTATTTGGGGCGCCTGGGTGGCTCAGTCTTTAAGCATCTGCCTTCTGCTCAGGTCATGATCTCCAGGGTCCTGGGATCGAGCCCCGCATCAGGCTCCCTGCTCTGTGGGAAGCCTGCTTCTCCCTCTCCCACTCCCCCTGCTTGTGTTCCCTCTCTCGCTGTGTCTCTCTCTCTGTCAAATAAATAAATAAAATCTTTAAAAAAATAAAAAAAAAGAAAAGAAAAAATCTTTAAGATTTTATTTATTTGAGAGAGAGAGAGATCTCGAGAGAACATGGGCAGGGGGGAGGAGCAGAAGGAGAGGGAGAAGCAAACTCCCCGTGAACAGGGAGCCCGACACATGGCCCAACATACGGCTCAGTCCCAGGGCCCTGGGATCATGACCTGAGCCAAAGGTAGACGCTTAACTGACTGAGCCACCCAGGTGCCCCTGTTCTGCCTCTTGATCCAAGAATGGTCTTTGGGAAAAGGTATTGAACCTACACTTATGATCTGGGCACGTTTCTGTGTAACTGTTCTACTCCAATACACTGTACGTAAAATAGCTCCAAAGCCATCTTGGGACAAACAGCGAGCTTTTGGTGAGTCTAGCTGTGGGAACAGGGAGGCAATGCTGACATCACCCAAGCCCTATCGCTCTGCTGGACAGCAAAGGACACGACTGGGGAGACTGGAAGTTCACTATATGTGTGAGCGTGTGAGTGGGTGTGATTGTGCTTGTGAGCGTATGTATGAGGATCTGTGTGGTGTGAGGTGTGTGTGTATGTGCAAGGGGTTGCGTTTGTGAGTGCATGAGTGCGAGGTGTGTGTGAGTGTGAGCACATGTATGGTGTGAGATGTGGGTGTGTACAATGTCCGTGTTTGTGTATGAGCAAGTGTGTATGTGTCGTATGTGTGAGTGTGTGTGCGTGTGCGTGTGTGTACCTGTGCACGGGTGTGATTGTGGGTATGTGTGGATGATAGATGTGTGAGAGGTGTGTGTGTGTGCAAGTGAGTATGATTTCGAGTGTCAGTGTGTAAGATGTCTGTGTGTGAGTGAGTGTGTGAGCACCGCCTTGAAACAGGGCCCGAAAGTCTGTCTTTCTCTTTGGAGTGCGGATGTGGGACTTAGCAGGGGCCCGTGTGCGCACACGCATGTAGCACGTGCCGAAAGCAGAGGTGCCGGGACGCATCTCTCCCGCGCCTGGCAGACACCCACTCCTCCCGCTCTGGGCACAGCCTTTATGTGTGTTTGTAACGTGTGTCCCCTGACTGCTGCAGATTTATGCAGACGAAAATGGGTTCTGGTAACCAGCCGACGCTTTTAGCCGTTGCTCATTTGGGTGGATCTCAGGCTCTCTATTTGTTTCTGCAGGGTTTGCTGGAATTCTTTCTGAGATGTGCCAAGCTTCCTGCCTAGGAGCCGAAATTTATTTAATTTACTAAATTCAGATGATTTAATTCTCATGCACAGAGAGCAAAACCCAGATTCTGCATTACAGGGGTCTGAAGGAGAGAGAGACGGAGAGAGGGGGGTGAAGAAGGTTGAACACGGTAATTCTAGCTGAAGCTGGAGGAGAACTTCTCTCCATTGGAAGGAGTTTCATACATGGACAAAAGGAAAAGGGCCTGTCTTCGGGGTCTTTCTGTGAAAAAGAGCTCATTTTGTTGGCCAGATTTGAGGAAGAATATTCCTGTCCTTCCATCCGATGTCCCCGTCTGGGTCCCCCTGCACCAGTGCCCCCCCCCCTCCCCCCCCCCCCCCCCCCCCCCCCCCCCGTCTCAGCCTTTAGTAGCAGTCCCCGCCCAACGCCATCCACCCCTGCCTACCTCTCTCCCTCCTTTGAGCTTGACTGTTCTAGTTCCAAGAGCACACCATGCCCCTGCATGTTTCTCTCTACCGCCTGGAACATCCTCCTCCCCCTCGGCCCACTCAGAGAACGCTGATTTGTCCTGAGCTCCGCTCCGACGTCGTGTTTGACCAGACGCTTTCCTGTCTCCTCTCCCTTGCAAATATCTTGACTGTGGGACTCCCCACACGCAGCTGTAATTCTTTGCACATGTGTTTTTCTCCCACATTCCACCATGGGTTTCTCCTGGGTAGAGACCATGCCTGTTCATCTCTGAATCACTGGATCCCAGTGCAATGCTTGCCACAGAGAAAATGCTGGACGAATAGAAGCTTCCTGAATGATTGAATGAGTACACAAGTAGGGGAAGGGACAGGAGTAACTCCAGAGGGCTCAGATGCAGACAAACTGTCCTTCACCAACCTGCCCCTCATGTGCGCAGGCCATCACACAAATATTTAACCCACGCCAATACATGCTCTCCCCACCTAACTCGTGGCTGTGGAACTGGGTCTTATCGATTGATTCTTGTTCTGCACATCTTGGCCTTTTGCTTTCAGAAAGGCTTTGGGTAGCAGTGGCTGTCCTTCCAGACAAGGTCTATCTGATTCTAGAACAGGACAAGCTAAGAGTGAAAGACAGCATTGGAGGGGCATTTTAATTGGGACTGAGACCAAGTCAGGGGACTTGGTGCTTTGGGGTCCTGGCCGGAGATGGGCTGCTCCAAATATGGTCACGGGCTGGGGTGGGAAGGCCTACGGAGGGAAAAAGTTTAGGCCAGTGACCCAGAAAGGAGAAGGATCAAAGGCTGCCTGGACAGATGCCATCTCGACATGAATGAGCGTTCCCACAGCCGAGTGGCTATTCCTCTGCATTCAAGTACTTGCTTACCATATAAGCTCTCACGAGAACACATCCTAGGACCTGGCATGGAAAATGAATGAATGAAAGAATGAATGAATGAAAGAATGAATGAATGAAAGTCTTCATTGTATGAATTTGGCATGATCTTATATCCCTGGGACTCATTTTTCTTTACCCGTAAGTTGAGGGGGTTGAACCGGATGCCTACTGGAGCCTTTCCAGTCCTGCTTCTTTCTGCCTCACCCCTTACTTTGTCTATTAGTGACACATGCACTGCACATACATAAATAATCTTATACTTACATTAAATATTAACTTTGCCTTGTACCTCTTGGTATCCCCTGGGGCTCTTAGCACAGGAGGATGGAGACTCTGGAGTCAGACAACTGAAGCCTTAGTTCTGAGTTTGCCACTAGTGAACTGTGTGATTTAGGGCAGGTTTCTTTGGCCTCTGGGGCTTTATCCCTGAAGTAGGGATAATAATCATCCTACTTATGGCTCAGATTTGTGAGCAGGAAGTGAGATAATCAATCCAAAAAAGTTTTGCAACCTGTAAATGTTACAAAGGCTTTATTTATGATGATCCTGCATCGTAGGTGTTCAGTAAATGCTCAGTAAGTAAATGGGCAACTTTCTGGGTTTGCTTCTATCTTTATTCAAGCCCTTGCTAACTAATTCTTGTGTGTGTGTGAATGGTCTTTACCCTCATGCCACAGAGAGCTTGAGACTGTGTGGCCAGAAATACCCCGTCACTGCACAGCCCAGCACCCAAGTGCCCCAACTCTGTCCCTCCCATCAGTCAACAGAACGAGTGGGGGCTGGGAGGGGAAACAAAGGAGCTGTTAGCAGGTAGGAGCAAGTGGGCTCATCTCTGCGCAAGTCACCACCAATAAAACCTAATCAATGCAACCCCTTTTAAGTTGGTTGGATCAGTGACCCAGAAGATAGCTCCCCTGCAGAAAAGGAAGTGATAGTCAATAAAGTGAGCCGTCAATGGGAAAAATCTATTAAAGTGAGTGAGATATCAGGAGACCTCTGGTGTTAACGGAGACCCTTTGGAACGGAGCCATGGAGGAGAGTGGGTTTTTAACCCTCTGGAGGCTGGAGTTGCCTCTGCCCCAAGTCGGGCAGCAGTAGAGCCTGGGGCTTCCGCAGCTTGGGCTGGTCCTGGGTCTCCCCAAACAGTGTCCAGGAACCCATGCTGTGCTGAGTTCTTTGTGCTGCTGGCCCTTTGGGGGCCTGTGTTCCCCGCTAGATGGTCAGCGGGAGGGGCTGGTCCAAGGCTCTGTCTGGCGTGCTGCCCTTAGAGAGGATACCTCTCTGGCCTCCAGGGGAAGGAGCTGGGGGTCTCTGCTCCCTGAATTATAACAGCTGCTCCGACCGGGGCATGGGGACCCAGAGGGCAGCCCTTCACCCCGACACCGTCACCACCCTGCCAGTTAATCAGAGCTTCGGGCCGGCTGATGCCACCCCACCAATTAGCGGGGCTTCGCTCCTCTGCAGTTTACAAGGCAAAGAAAGTTGTCCCCAAGAAAGTGTTCGGTGATAAGGTAAAGCCTTCCCCTGGCTGGTGCACGGCTCTCGGTGGCTCTTCAAGCTTGAAGAGCTTGTGATCTGTGATCAAGGAGGGCAGGGGAGGAGGGACATGGCCGTGGGCTGGCGGGGTTTCGGGGTAAAACTGTGTTGAACCCGGAAAAAGGTGGGAGCCCAGGGCGCCTGGGTGGCTCAGTCGGTTAAGCGACTGCCTTCGGCTCAGGTCATGATCCTGGAGTCCCTGGATCGAGTCCCGCATCGGGCTCCCTGCTCGGCAGGGAGTCTGCTTCTCCCTCTCCCGCTCCCCCCTCTTGTGCTCTCTCTCTCTCTCTCACTCTCTCTCTCAAATAAATAAGTTAAAAAAAAAAAAAAAAAAAAAAAAGGTGGGAGCCCACAGGCAGGAGGGGAAGCTCTCAGAACAGCGTGTGCTTGTTCCGGGGATGCTGCGCAGCCTACCCATGTCCCCGTGTCCCTGACGCGTCCACATCGCTAGCGCCAAGCTGCATACACCGTGTCGTGTGCAGCTGCTGGGCACGTCTCTCGGAGCGTCGTATCACACTCAATAGACAGTGACAATGTCTCAGATAAAGGACATTTGGATGTGCTGATGTATTGTGCATACACGTGAAAGTGAAAGAGTAAGTTTAAAGGGGGGCATGTTTATGCGGACCTGGGGTGAACTAGACAGGGACGGGTTAGAGCCAGAAGGTTGCAGGGAGCGAGACCTTGGCTGTGCTCTTCCTTTGCCTGGTTAGCTCTGCGTCCAGTAACGACACACATCCTTTCTGTTATTATTATTCTTATTGTTATTGTTTCATCTTTGAGTCTTACAGGCTTCTTTCAGAAGGGGTAGAGTCCTGGAGCCATAGTGTTTATGGCCTCCTGGTGTTGGTGGGCTCGAGGGGAGAGATTGGCAGCGTCTTGGTCCATTTGGGACATTTCCAGGGCCTGTGTGTGGGTGCTAAAGCCCAGAAGAATCAGATAAGATTAGGGGATGAGACAGTTACAGACAAATATCTCCAGCGTGGGGGTAAAGGTCATTTACCCCCAGCTCTCCGTCCATCTCTCCTCATGACACTCGCATTGTTTGTGGGGTGTCGGCTGTTACGGCCGTGGGGGTGGGGTGGTTACATTGGTGGCGACTGCGCTAGATGTTCTGATGGGTTTGAGGAGGTAACTGATAAGCAACTGTGAAAATATAAATTTTGGAGTTGGGCTTGTCTTGTTTGCAGGAAATGTGTCGGGAAGAGAATCATTTTTCCTGAGAATATGAGAACCACATGCTCTGTCCTCATTCTCCACCTCAGGTTGGTCACGGCCTCCGGGATGTGGTGGGGAGGCTTCCACCAGCGGCGACAGAACAAATTCACCAACATGCCACAGACACAGGAGCTGAGTTTCTGGTTCCTCTGAGTCATGGGTTCATGCCTTCTCTAGGATGCGGAGGTTTCTTTTTGGCATCGCAGGGAATGTTCTGAAAGCTTCTGATGTGCTCCAAGTCAGCCATTGCTTCCCCATCCTCTCCCTGGCCGAGTTCCCTGAGCCGAGAGCCCTGGGTGAAGTTCCATCAATCCCCATCCCAGGAGCAGGGCAGGGGTGTTCCTTGGAGACCTTGCTCCTTTGTCCCCCTCAACTCCCCAGCTTAAGAGGCCTGTGAAGATGGATTCTGAGAGACCTGAGAGAAAACAGCTAGCATTCCTGCGGAGGCAGCCTAAGCTTTGGAGTCTGGTGATCTTTCTCTCTGAGTTTCAGGGTCATCTCTTTCTAGCTATGCGACTTTGGATAAGTCGCTTTGCCTCTCTGAGCCCTAGTCTCCTCATCTGTACAACGAAGGCCAATCGTATCTTCCTCCCAGCATTGTTTTCAGGATCACACTAGAGAATATGTGTGTAACATATTCACCGTTGTAACTGGCACATAGTAGGAGCTTTTCCTCTTCTAAGACAGGATCATATTTGCAACAATGAGTGTCCTATGTTACAAACTCCAAGAGAGAGATTTTTCAAAACAGAGTTCCTGTTTTGTTTTATTTTTTTAGTGAACTCTGTGCCCAACGTGGGGCTTGAACTCACGACCCTGTGATCAAGAGTCGCGTGCCCTACTCACTGAGCCAGCCAGGTGCCCCCAAAGAGAGCCACTGTTGATAAGAATGAGTCTCTGCTCTGGGATGGGGGTCGCGTGGTGGGGTGCAGGCACCCGGCGGCGGGCCTTGGTGGCTCTGACGAGGGTGAGGAGTTGAGGCCTCAAGAGGGAGTTCTCTGTTCCTGTCACAAGGGGGCAGTGTTGGCAAACACGCCACATCTCCCCGCGCTGCAGAGAGGCCCAAATCAGAATTTTACCTCCAATTTAAATTATTTTTAGAAAAAAAAAAAATTATTAGAATGGGAATGCTCTTAGAGATCACCTAATCCCATGAGTCTACATCTCGGGAAATGGAGGCTCGGAGAGACGAAGATCTTTCCCCAAGACCACAGAGCAAGTCAGTGGCAGAGCTGGGTTCACCACTGACCCAGGGCTTCTGACTTGATTCATTCAGTTAACAGCCATTTGCCATCTGCACTTTCCCATCACATTCCTCATCTCAGGACTGGGGAGCGGGGGAGAATGAGGTGGGCTTGAGAGCCCTTGGTTTCAGTCTTAGCATCCCTGTGTTCAGAGGTACCCAGAGTCCCCAAGATCTTAATTCTATATTCTGCACTTCACTTACTGCCAATTAGTATCCTAGTGAGAAGCAGTGCAATAGTCTGGTATTTTCTCTCTCTTTTTTTTAAGATTTTATTTATTTATTTGACAGAGAGAGACAGCCAGAGAGAGAACACAAGCAGGGGGAGCAGGAGAGCGAGAAGCAGGCTTCCTGCTGAGCAGGAGCCCGATGCGGGCTCGATCCCAGGACCCTGGGATCATGACCTGAGCCGAAGGCAGACGCTTAACGACTGAGCCACCCAGGCGCCCCTAGTCTGGTATTTTCTTAAATCCAGGGTAAATGGGTGGCCTAGCTTTGGTTTACCTGCTCTTTTACGGGATGAGAAGGACGCCGGTCTAGCGGTCTGTGTTAAGGCTTGCCCTGTAGTTCATCGGGCTTTTGCTCCCTTAGGAACTAGGTAAATGCTAATGCCTGACCTTCCTCGGGTGATACTGACAGATGACAAGAACAAGGCAACTCACCGCTGAGGAGGCTGAGGCCCAGAGGCTCAGAGAGGAATAGTAACTCACCCAGGTCACACAGGATTTCCAGATTCTGAGCTTCAGCTCTTTCTGGGTTGGCCCAGGAGGGCGGGCGGGGGAGGACTGAGATGGCCCACCTTCATGATTTGTGTCCCCGGGCCAGGTGCTTGGTCCTGCCCCGGCAAGTCCCTCAGCAGAATGTTCTTTGCGCAGACTCCTTCCCTCCTCCCACATCGCCCCCTCCCCACTGCAGCTTCCCTGAGAGTTCCTTTCCAGAGCAGTCACTTGCTGAATCGGTTGCTAGTGGAAATGTGGTTTTCAAATTTGGGAAATCTCCATTAAGTCCTTTTATTTAAGGAGGATGTCATTATCGCGCCTCCCCAAGGACTATTATGGTTCTATTAGGCAAGGCCGCAGACTTCCTAGGTACTGTCTGGGGTCTGATTCCTGGGCAGGAAAATGTGAGACAGGAAGAAGGGGAAGGGGGAGGAGAGAGAGCACCGGGGATGGAGGAGAAGGAAGAAAGGCGGAGAAAGAGCGGAAGAACAGGAGGGAAAGAGAAGGGAGTGTGGAGTGCAGAGGAGAGGCAGAGAGCACAAACCCTTGGCTCCCAGGTGGCGGAGAGAGGGCAGAGGCCCTGGGCCCTTGGCCACCTGCTAGTCCAGACCGGTTAGGATGAAACTGCCCTTCCTTCTGTCACCCTTCCAAGCAGACCGCGGCCACAGGGGAGTCCAGATGACACAGGCCTTCATGCCCTCCAGCTGCCAGGCCGGCCTCTGGCCTCCAGGTTCAGACTGGGGGGGCTCTCTGAGGGACAACGGAAGAGGATGCCTGGGGCGGGCGAGCAGTTCTGGAAACTGGGTTTGGTTTTCAGGACTCTGGCCTTCCTGACCACTCGTCAGTGAACAGCCTGTTTTCCCATTCTCTGCCGCTCTCTCTAGAAGGTGAGTTGCAGGAAAACAGAGGCCCTTCTTTGCTCTCTGCTGTCTCCTGGGCACCTAAACCCGTGCCAGGCACGTGGTAGATGCTCGCTAAGTGTTTGTGGAATGAATCACAAACAGAAACAGTTCCATTGCTTCCCCATCCTCTCCCTGGCCGAGTTCAAAACAGTCTTCTGGTTCGAATGGACCTTCTCTCTGTCCTCAGCAAGGCCTGGTAACTCTTGATGGTTTCAGATTATACACACACACACACACACACACACAGACACACAGACACACAGACACACACACCCTGGACAGGGTTTAGGGAGCATCAGGAACCGCATGGCAAGCAGCTAACACTGACTTGGCCAAATGAGAAAGAAAAAAAAAATATGCTTCTCCTGGGACCTGCCAGTTCGGGGGTTACCGGCCGCAGGCTGGAGGCGGTTTCCAACCTCCGGGCAGGAAGGCTGATGCTCCTGGGACAAACATCCTGGCTGGGAAATCCCCTGGCCTGGGGCGTCCTTGGGGCCTGGCAGCTTCGATGCGTGCCATCCTGGCCTCTTCAGACCTTCCCCCCCCCCCCCCCGCTCTGGGCTGGAGGCCAGGCCCCCCCCACTCTGCCCTCAGGAGCCCGGGTGAGAGCTCGCCCCTGCCCCGGGGTGCCCCTCCCTCGGGCTCCTGTGCAGCGGTGATTAACGAGGCAGCCGGAGCCCCTCTTCCCCAGCTGTGTCAACAGGCCCCCGCCAGCTGCAGGTACGGGAGACAGCCGGGGCCCAGGGCGGTGGTCTCCTCCGCGCCTGTTGTCCCCCCACCAGGGGCTCCCTTTGCGGCCCCGGGCCTCCTGCTGGGCCAGCAGAGTCTGATGGTGATGATGATGATGATGGTGATGATGAGTTTATGGTGCTGACAGCACTTGATATTTGCAGAGAGCAGGGCCCTCCTGTTTCTCTGCTCCTTCCTGCGGCTGGAGCCAGAGGGTGGGGATGTGGCTATCTTTGGGTCACGGGGAGCAAGTGGGCTGTATAGTTGCTAGAGCTTATACCCCCTCCTCTGTGAAGCCTTCCCTGATCGTCCCAGCAGGCCCATCCCCACACTCCCGTCACTGCCAGGTATTGTCACCGTGTGGGGAGCCCATCTGTTTCCCTCACTGCTTCCTCAAGGGAGGAGACTGTATTTCTCTGGGTCTTACTCATCTTTGTCCCCATGGCCCCCTTCCCCCCACATTCCCCTTCTCCCAGCAGCCTAGTACGGCCCTTGGCGCGTGCTATGATAAATACTTTTTAAGTGAACAAATGACCTGTAGATCTGGAACGATCTGGAATTCCAGGGCTTGGGTCTGTCTGTGGTTCTGAAGACTGATTCCCTTGTGTTCGCGCTGGCTCAGACCTGCCCATGACCACACATCCTGCCTCTGGTCCCAGCTTATCCTTGTGGGGCTCCTCGCGGTTGCCACCCAAGGCTCTCGGTTGGAGCCAATAGTGAATTTGTGCTGCTGGGGGTTGGGGGGCCGAGGGGGCGGGCAGGAAGCCAGAAGCAGCCACATGTTTTTGTTTTTGTTTCTTTTAAACTGAACTGTCTGTTTTGGAATAATTTTAGATTTATAGAAAAGTCGCCATGAGAGGACAGAGTTCCCCTGTTAACATCCTATGGAACCATGATCCTTTCGTCAAAACTGAGACGTTAACCCTGGTGCCCTTACCAGCAGCGAAACTCCAGTGTTTATTTGCATTTCTCTAGTGTTCCCACTCCTGTCCTTTTCCTGGGCCAGGATTGAGTTGTGGATACCACATTATATTTAGCCCACATGATTTCGAAGATGGTGTTTTATTTTTATTTTTATTTTTTTTATTTTTTTTAGAAGTTCTTTTTTTTTTTTTTTTAATATTTTATTTATTTATTCATGAGAGAGAGAGAGAGGCAGAGGGAGAAGCAGGCTCCCAAGGAGCAGGGAGCCCGATGCGGGACTCGATCCCAGGACCCTGGGATCATGACCTGAGCTGAAGGCAGACGCTTAACCATCTGAGCCACCCAGGCACCCGAAGATGGTGTTTTACTTAAACATTCATGCAAATCTTGCTTTCTTCCTCATCATCTATCTGGGTTGATAGGATGTGAGAACAAAGGTTCTCCCTGCCAAGTATTCCTGTAAATGATTGTCGCCACGTTTGGGTCTTGTGGCTTCCCAGGCTATTACACACCCTGCCGTGGGCTTGTGGACAGCCGAGCCCCATGCGGGGAGGACTGGACCCACACCATTCAAATCTGCTGACGGCAAGTCTGCCTGGAGCAAGAAACAGGGATCGCTGGGCCCGTACAGGACTGGGGAGGGCAGAGGGGTGGTGGGGAACGGATGTATGTGGGTTCGGGGAAGGTTTTGTGGGGAGGTGGGCTCTCAGGGAACCAGCGCGGGGTCTCCTGTGAGGCAGAGACGTGGTGCTTGGGCTTCAAGTAGGAGAAATGTCCAGGGTTGCCCTGGTTCTTTAATCCTCAGCCTTTGCCTCTCTCTCTCCTATCTTTTCACGTGTGGCTCTATTTGCTGCCTCACAGTTGGCCTTGGGTTTGCTCGCATTCCTGGCCAACAGGTGGAATAATTAGAATTAAGTTTTCAATTAAAATGTTATCAGATGTTCTGTTAATAGCAGAGGTGAACGTTCTGCCTGCTTGAAGGAAGACAGGATCTTCCTGTGCAGCTAAGGCTTTGGAGGCCCAAAGGGCTGAGGAGAAAGAAGCCGGAATGCAGGTGTGGTGCTGGGTCAGTTAAGGTCCTTGCTCTTTGGCCCCCTGCACGGACCAGTTCCCTTTCTGGTGTGAAGGTCTCTAATCAACATCCGCTGTGTCATTTTCCATGCTTCCTGGTTTCTAACTGTCTTTGCTCCAATCAGGGACAGGCTGGTGGGGCTGTGGGAGGATGGGGAGGTAAAGCATTTGGAGTTTGCTTTGGGGATTCTTCCTATTTTCGGAGGGAGAGCCAGTGACTTCAAGGAGAGCCCTCTGCAGGCTGTGTGTTTATAGGGTGGGAGGTGGGGAGGGAGGAGGAGGCTGAGGGTGGAGAGAAACCTCAGTGACCTTTCCAGCCTGCCGGGGACAGGGCGCTCTGCTGGGTGGGCCGAAGGCCAGAGGTCCAGGACACACCCTCAGGCCTCCACCCCAGGTCTCCCAGGGCCTGACCCTTATTGGAAGGAAGCAGCCTCCAGAAGGGCAGTGCCAAGTCAGCAGGCAGGACAGGGCACAGGGAATCCCCAGAGCCCACAGATACAAGTGCATTAAAGGGACAACTTCTCTCATCTCTGGGTGGAGGGAGCCCTGATGTATGGAGTGGGAGCGAGGGGCACTTTTTGGACAAAGACCTTGTCTTAATCCATTCAGGCGATTAGAACAAAAATACCACAGGCTGGGTGGCTTATAAATAACAAAAATTAATTTCACTGTTCTGGAGGCTGGGAAGTTCAAGATCAAGGAGCCAGCAGTTTTGGTGGATGGTGAGAGCCTACTTCCTGGTTCATAAACATCTGTCTTTTTGCCATGTCCTTACATGGGGTTCTCATTTTATCAGGACACTGATCTCATTCATAAGAGCTCTGCCCTCAGGATCTACTCATCTCCCAGAGGCCCCAGCCCTACACACCATCCAACTGGGAGCTGGGGGTTTAGTTTTTCTGTTTTTTTAAAGATTTTGTTTATTTCTTTGACAGAGAGAGACAGAGGGGGAGAGAGAGAGAGAGAGCATGAGCCAGGGTGAGGGGCAGAGGGAGAGGGAGAAGCAGACTCCTCTCTGAGCGGGGAGCCCGACGCAAGGCTTGCTCCTGGAACCCTGGGATCGCTTGGCCGACCGAGCCACCCAGGCGCCCCTATTTTTTATTTTTTTAAAGATTTTATTTTTAAGTCATCTCTACACCCAGCCTGGGGCTTGAACTTACAACCCTGAAATCAAGAGTCACGTGCTCCACTGACTGAGCCAGCTAAGCATCCCTGGGAATTAGGATTTTAACATGAATTCTGGGGGGACACAAACATAGCAGATCTGCAGGTGCTATGGCAGAGTGGGAAAGAAGCAGCGTGAATCGAGACTGGGAGAAACACGGAATCTGGTCAAAGCCTTCAGGAGGAAGAGCGGCGGCAGAGGGCGTGTGGTAAGACCAGCTCAGCAAAGGCCCTGTATGCTAAAATAGAAATTTGGATTTTATTCTATTGGCAATGGGGAGCCATTGGAAACTTGTAGGCAGAAAATGGCACTTTTTGATCTGTTTTTAGAAAGAGAACATTGGCGGCCATGGAGAGGAGGGATGGAAGTTGGAAACGTCTGGAAGTAGAAAAGTCAGTTGGGATATTTTGCCATAATCCAAGGGAAAAAATGCTAAAGGCCTGAACCGAGACAGGGGTGGGAGGGATGGAGAGCAGGGATTGGGGTTAAAGAGATTTCTGATAAGAGGCTACACAATTTGGCGACTCAGTAGATATGGAAGATGAGGAAGAGGGAGGAGTTGGAATTGATTTCCAGGGTTTTGAGTTGGGTGATTGCATGTAGTGGTCACAGCCAACAAAACAGGGAAATATGGGAGGAGGGGCAGGTTGGGGAGCAGAGGGTAGGCTCCTTTGGGACTTGTTGATTCTGAGCGTATGAAAGATGTTCAGATGAAATGACCAGATGAGACAGGATAGGCTCAAGTCTTAGGGAAGACTTTAGGCTGGAGATGTTGCAGTACAAGCCAGGGAGGGGCATTTGGGCTCAGAGGAGCTGAACCAAGAGAGGGTATAGAGGGAGAAGAGAGCTGAAATAAGATGCCGGCAGAGGGAGGGGTGAGGGAGACCAGAGGCTGGTGAGAAAGAGTGGTATCTGGGGGAGAGTGGAGGCACTAAAGGAGAAAGGGTTCCACGCAGCTGAGTGGTAAGGGCATGAAGACAGGAACCAAACCATAGTTTAAAGACAAGGAGGTCATTGGTGACTTTAGCTAGAGAAAGTTCAAAATCAACCACAAGCTGCATCTCCATTAAACCCATGGACTAGCGCATCTGTTTCCATGGAATGGTGGGAAGAGGGTTGAGAACTCCACAGGAGTTGAGGAAATGGTGGTGGTGAGTGTGGCTGGCTCCTTCGAGAAGTTCTGGCGAAGGAGAGAGGGTGGGGCATGCAGGACTGGCAGCGTCCCCCTGGAGGTAGTGAGAAAGTGTGTCTTATGAAGTGAGAGAGACTAGAGTAAGGCTTTAGGATTAAGAGGAGTGAGGCAACAGAGGGAGAAGTGAGATCTCAACTGGGCTGCCCAGGGCGCTATGCTCAGGCCCCAACTCCTCATTAAACTGGTTGTTTCAGTCAACACTCATTTTCCCATGTAACGCTTAGGTTCTCCGACCAGACGCCCAAAGCTATTTCACCTGAAATCCCCCAGAAGCACAGGACAGATTATCCATGGGAAGGACATTCTTCGCTCCAGCTCAGAGCTCTGGCATATCTGGAATATCTCACCATTTTAACGATGTTGAAACGAGGAAACTGGTCTCCCAAGAGTGGGCAGGATGGACCTATTCTGATTTGGGTCATGTATCTACGAGGCACAGAGCCTTGCTTAAGTCCCACCAAGGAAAGGGGAGCTTAGGGCAAGGACACATATAGTGGGGGGTCTAGAACCAGAATGCAAATGGCAAAGCCTTGGAGAAGGTGACGGTGTTTGGCCCTTGTCTTGTGGTTGCTCTGTTTCTCTCTGGGCATCTCCGGCCCCCTAGTCTCTGGTCTTTGGGTTCTAGCGGTCTGAATGGACTAAGACAAGGTCCTTGTCTGAAAAGTGCTAGTCCATCTGGCACATTCTACTTGAGCGGAATTCAAGGTCCTGCTCTGCAACCTCGCTGCCCCCCCCACCCCGTAAATTCCCGTATTCCTTTGTCTCTAAAGAGCTCACCTCGCTCTGTATTGCAGTCCTTTTTCTATGTCTACCTGGCCATCAAGTTGTAAGGATCTTGAGGCCAGGGATCATGTGCGATGCCAACATGCCTGGAAGCAGCTGGTAGAGACGGCTCTTCAGTGGATGCCTATTACCAAATGAATGAATGAATGAATGAACACATGAATGAATGATTTTGGTCTCTGTTTGGGCCTAGCTCTTTCAAATATGTGCATATAAACTGCAGTGGTGGGTGCCTGGGTGACTCAGTCGGTTAGGCGTCTTCCTTCAGCTCAGGTCATGACCCCAGGGTCCTGGGATCAAGTCCCGCATCGGGCTCCCTGCTGTCCGCTGCTCCCCCTGCTGGTGCTCTGTCTCTGTCTCTCTCTCTCAAGTAAATAAATAAAATCTTAAACAAACAAACAAACCAACCCTGCAGGGGCAGGTAGGGGGGTGGGAATACATTTCTCACGGGCTGTTTATCACCATCTCCCCAGGACATTGCCTGACCCATGGCATGGGCTCATTGTTGGTGGACTGGATGTACCAAAGGTCCTGGGTTTGGGTCCTGCGCTGGGGCTGACTTAGATATCTTTGAAGTGAAAAGCAATAAACATTCCTCCTTACATTTTACAGATGAGGCAACTGAGCTTAGAAAGTTTGTACAACCGGGGCGCCTGGGTGGCTCAGTTGGTTCAGTGACTGCCTTCGGCTCAGGTCATGATCCTAGGGCCCTGGGATTGAGTCCCTGGTGTAGTCAGGCTCCCTGCTCAGTGTGTGTGTGTGGAGGGTCCTGCTTCTCTCTCTCCCTCTGCCCTTCCCCCCACCTCATGTTCTCGCTCTCTCTCTCTCACTTTCTCTCTCTCTCAAATAAATAAAATAAAATCTTAAAAAAAAAAAAACAACAAACGAAAGAAAGTTTGCACAAGCCTTCCCAGGTGCATGGTAGCATCGGATTTTCCAAGCGATGGGGTGCTAGGTTCTGTAAGACCTGTCGGTTCCGAGTTGCTGCTCAGCACGGAGTCCTCGGCGCACATGAGCTTGGACAGCTCTCAAGCAGAATTCAAGCAGGCATGTTGTTCTCTGCAGGCTGGAGGGCTCCTCACTGGGGCTTGGATTCCAGGAAGGGGCTCTCTCACCCAGGTCTAGGGTGAGGGGAGCGAGGCACTTGTCACCGGCTCAAAATGCAATGGGGCACCCAAAAAGTCATCAAGAGCCATACAACACAACACAATACTAAAAAAATATCAGGCTGGGTCCCTGTTTTTTATTTTTTATTTATTTATTTATTTTTTTTAAGATTTTATTTATTTGCAAGAGAGAGAATGAGAGACAGAGAGCATGAGAGGGAGGAGGGTCAGAGGGAGAAGTAGACTCCCCGCTGAGCAGGGAGCCTGATGTGGGACTGGATCCCGGGACTCCAGGATCATGACCTGAGCCGAAGGCAGTCGCTTAACCAACTGAGCCACCCAGGCGCCCTTATTTTTTATTTCTAAAAAATTTTTACTGGGACGCCTGGGTGGCTCAGTCGGTTAAGCATCTGCCTTCGGCTCAGGTCATGATCTCAGGGTCTTGGGATCGAGTCCCTCATCGGGCTCCCTGCTCACCAGGGAGTCTGTTTCTCCCTCTCCCTCTGTCTCTTCCCCCTGCTCATGCTCTCTCTCTCAAATAAATAAATAAAATCTTTAAAAAAAAATAAAAATAAAAATTTTACTAATTTATTTTTTTAAAGTAAGCTCTACACCCAGTGGGGGGCTCAAACTCATGACCCTGAGATCCAGTGTCGGAAGCTCTACTGACTGAGCCAGCCAGGCTTCCCTGGCTGCCTGCTTTTTGAAACTAAAGTTTTTTTGGAACCAGAGTTGGGATTAGGGTGAGGTGGATGAGGCAGAAGATTGGATGTGAAGTTGGATCTTTATTTAAAATTTTCATATTTTTTACCCTAAAGTTTTGCATTGATTTTGATTTAAAAAGTACTGCATTGAAATATTTTTATTTCTTGATTTCTGAGTTTTGAGCCTTAAATTTCATGTCCCAGGCATGGGACATTGCCTTATTGGAAACCCTGGGTTCCAAGACAGGTCAGGGCCAGGCCACTGAGATTCACTTCCCCTGGGTCCCTGGCTGCCTGTACGAAGGAGCCGTGGGCCTAGATGCTTTCTGTCGTTCAGACGTTATGGCATGAGGTTTTGCTTTGGCTTCTCTAGGAAGTTAGGTCTCCCCTTGCGCACCCATGTCTGAATGTTGAACTCCCATCTGCCAGCCCCCATGGGTATTCTAATTGGGATTGCAGATGTCCTCTAAACCCTGCCCTTGGGCGCCTGGGTGGCTCGGTTGTTAAGCATCTGCCTTCGGCTCAGGTCATGATCCCAGGGTCCTGGGATCGAGTCCCGCATCGGGCTCCCTGCTCAGCGGGAAGCCTGCTTCTCCCTCTCCCACTCCCCCTGCTTGTGTTCCCTCTCTCGCTGTCTCTCTGTCTTATAAATAAATAAAATCTTTAAAAAAAATAAAAAAATAAACCCTGCCCTTCCCTCCATCTCTGCTGTCTTATCAGCCCCTGGTCCCTCTGCCTCCAGCTTTCACAGTGCTCCCAAGGTCACCTGGACAAAGTGCACATCTGACCTCAGTGTTCCCCAGCTAAACTCTCTAGCACCTTTGGCATAAGTCCCAACAGCCTAAACAAACCCCCTTCCTGAGCCAGCCCAACTCTCAGATCCTATCTATGTCCCAGGCACACCGGACTCCTCGGGATATGGGCGTGTGTCTGTCCCCTTTCTTTCCTGCGTCTCTGTGTTTGCACACATGGTTCCTTCCCCTTGGATCTACTTGTCCCCTTCATCTTGTCCCCTTTCATCTACTTTCAGAGCCAGCCCAAGGGGCTTCTCCTCTGTGCTTTGTGACTCTCCTGCTTACCTGGGTGATCCCATTTGCTCTTCTGTAAGGTAGTTAGAACAGTGCAGTTCTTTATTTACAGGGCTCTGCCCCCCACCCAAGTGTGAGCGCCTCAAGGGCAGGTCATGCCCATTTTGTATCCCCCCTGCCCCATACCACACCCCCAGTACGGGGCCTGGCACAAGATAGGCTCTTAGGGAACGAAGGAATGCACGCATGCAAAGGACATAATTTTGTTCGCCCCTTTAGGACTTGCCACACTGCAAGACTTTGAGGAGAGCCCTAATCCCTGGCTTTCTTCTAGAGCTCATAGCATCAGATTTGGAAGTTAGGGGGTTCCTGGTGCCCCAGCACCGGGGAGGACAGATGAGGAGGCTGCTTTGGGACAGCTGGGCCATTCCAGGGGAGGAAATTAAAACTAAATTGAATTAATTAGTGTTCATATTGAACCCTACTTCTTGAGTGTGCTAAATCTGATTAAACAAACAACAAAAAAGATAGAATCACTTTGCTACCTTTTTTTTTTTTTTTTGGTAAGAGAAAAGGAAAAAACAACAACAACAGCAAAGATGTTCATTTAAGATACGGCCCAGGGCTGGGGGCCGGGGGAACCTGGTGAAGGTTCCTGTTGTTTGGGGTCGGAGGTCGCAGGGGCAGCCGCTGCCTGGGGATCAAGCTCAAGGTTCTGGAGTGATGGAAAAACCTGGCCTGACGCTTTTCCTCAGTGGACCCTTAACTCGCTAACAGGAGCCAGCTGAGCGAACACAAACAGAGGGGCTGGAACAGGCACAGATCCCAGCTTCCTCTGAAATTTCCAGGCCTCTTTTTTCCTGTCGGATTCCAGACAGATGAAATTTTCCTGGCCCCAGCCCTGTTCCTGGCAGCGTCTCCTCTCTGAATCACCGTAAATCAGGGCCGGGGGTGAGCAGAGGGATTTTCCTGATTGACAAGCGGCTGCCCCCGGGTAAAATGGGGGCTCCATTTCCTAGGCTAAAAATAGCTCTGGGGTGCTTGCCCAAAGCCCTCTTCATCCCAAGGTCCTGTAGGTATCTGCTTTGGATTTTAAATACTCGTGTCTGCCTATGATGATTATTTCATCGAGAAGGGCTGCGGACGTGCAGATGTGAGCCTCCGGGGGCCCCGGTGGTCGTAAGCGACACCACTGTTCGTGGGATCACACGGGGAGCCTGTGCATTCCTCAAAGCCTTCATCATCCGTGGAGCCCCCAATTAATTTCAATACAAACACCGGATTTGGCCTCCCCCACTCCTTTGCAGCCATAACACATGAGGTCATGCCGTTTTTTCGTTAAGTTTTGGGGAGACGGGGTGGGGGGTGGGGAGGGGAGCTTCCAGGTCCCTGAGGGTATGTGTCCTGCATGGCTCAGGCTGGGCTGTTTACTGCAGGGGGTCCACCTGCCCACCTGAGTTCTCTTTCTCACCTTCCTTCCATCAGAAATTCTGAAATCTTTTACTCTTTCTTTTCTCAATCCCTCCAGTCTCGTCTGCAGCCGTTTGGCTGCTCACCCACCACTCCCGTAAATTCTGTGAAGACCCCCAGAGCCTCCTCACCTTCTACGCATTTGCATGCACAGCTTTGTCTACCTGGGACAGCTTTTTACCTCTTCACACGGCACCTTGTTCTGGAAGGTTCCACTGCAGGAATTTCTCCCTCCAGGAAGCCTTCCCCATCACTCCATTCAGGGAGAAGTACCACTCCCTCTTCCATATTCCGATAGCTCCCTGTTCTCGAGGAGAACTGTAGCCTGCATTAGAATCACATGGAGGGTTTGTTAAACCACAGACTGCTAGGCCCACCCCCAGTTTCTGAATCAATAGATCTGGAGATCAATAGATCAATAGATCTGCAAATTGGCATTTCCAACGAGATCCCTGGAGATAGGCATGCTGCTGTCAAGCCCCCTTCCCCCGGTGACCACCTCTGCTGACAGAACCCAGAACTACTGGGTTGCAATGACCTGTTTATCTGTCCTTTCCTTTCCCCAGGAGGGCCAGGGCTGTCTTTTTCACCTCTACATCCCAATGCTTAGCACAGCCCCTGTGACACAGTGAAGCTGCCCACTAGAGATTTGTTGATTGAATGAACTGTGCATACGTTTGTGCATAAGAACGACTTGCCGGTTGCAGAGCTCAGCCGAGGGAAGGAGGGCAGGAGTCCCTTTCAAGGACTCGGCTCCTGTCTTCCAGTGGGGCGCTGCTGGGCAGGAGGGCCGGTTACTGGGGCTCTCGGGCTCATGAGTGGGAATCACCAGTCAAGGTGAACGAGTGCAACCCCCTCTCCCAGAAAGCCGGAAACAGGCGAGCCACTGATTCAGCTGCGAGCCAGAGATGCCAGAAGGAGGGATGTGGAGTCAGGATTTCCATTTCATTTTCTCCCTCTGGGAATGCCTGATGGCAAAAGGATGCTGGGCACCCTGTCCCTTCCCTTGAGCTGTCCCTTCCCCTTCTGTACTTAGAACTGTGTTTTCTGCAGTTTCTTTAATGCACCCTTTCTTTTTATTTATTTATTCATTTGAGAGAGAGAGAGAGAGCCAGCGAGAGCATGAGAGGAGGAAGGGTCAGAAGGAGGAGGAAGAAGCAGACTCCCCGCCAAGCAGAGAGCCCGATGCGGGGCTCGATCCCAGGACTCCTGGATCATGACCTGAGCTGAAGGCAGACGCCCAACCGACTGAGCCACCTCGGCGCCCCTTTAATGCACCCTTTCTTTCGGACCCCCACACCTTTGCTCATGCTGTCACCTCTCTCCATGCTCCCCTTTTTTCTTCTTTGCTGGTGGACATCCAAAACAGCCACTCAAGACTGAGTCCAAACGTGGCCACCTGTGTGCAGGTCAGAGGCTCATCGTCTCCGCTGGGCTCCCCCACGGCAGCAACCTTGTGGCCTGTTGTGTTAGTTCAGGTGGGTTTGGTTCCTGCCCCCCATGGAGAGTCTTGTCTGTGCCCCTGTCTCTGTCCTCCCACCCGGTTTACAGCGGGCGCTCAGGGCACTCTGAATCGGATCCCATCTGCTCATCTTGGAGAATATGAGGGGGTGAGGGGGATCAGCTTGGGGCTCCATACCACAGGCGTCCCTGTCCAGCCACGTGCTCAGCTGAAAGGGATAACAGGTTGGGGGCGGAGGGGCGGCTAGCGCCCAGCAGCTGGTGTGGCTCAGAGAGCAGGCATGCCGAGTCCAGTGGGAGAGGGTGGAAAGCCTGGTTCTGCTTCTTACCATCTCTGTCAACTTGAACATGTTACTTGTTATTGAGCCTCAGTTTCTTCTTCTGTAAGATGGGGATAACAACCCTCACTTCCAAGGCTGTGGTAAGGAATAAAGAGGATAACGTATGCCAGGCTTCAGCCCAGGCCTTGGCATGGCTGCCTTCCCCCTTCTTCAGAATCGGGTCCCTAAGCTTTCTCTTTGTCAGTCCCAGAAGTGGTCAGCTTTCCACAGATCCCCTCCTTAATTTTCATATCGTAGTATAGGACAGCAGTCTGAGAAGGGCTGGGGCAAGTGGTTTTATCCAGGCTGATTTCAGCTGGAAAACCAGCCCTCAGACAGGAGGGAGGAAAAATTATTAAAGGATTAAATCCCAAATAATCCTATAAGCCCCAGGAGGCTCAGAAAGCAATAAGCCACAGACTTAAAATCTGATCTGTGAAGTCATGGGGGCGGAATCAGCATCCGAAGGCTGGGAGTGGACTTCAAGTGTGCAACACGGTCAGACCTCTTCTAAAGAGTGGCCTCATTTTCGTTGCTCGGACAGCATTTTTCTTTTTCTTTTTTTTCTTTCTCATCTTGTCATGGTTTTTAATAACAATGAGTGAGCTGTAGGAGTAGGGGAACTTCAGCTAAAATTGCATAAAAATAAAAATTTAATTAAAATACACAAGTCGTGAAATTCCATCCTTGTAAAGTGAGATGTCTTGGGACTCTGCCCCAGCAGATCTTGCTCCCCAGGCCCCAGGTTCACACTGGCTTCTGCTCGACCCCTAAGAGGAGGAGAGGCCGAGAGGCCAGCAGCCTGGCCTCCCGTAACCAGATGAGCAGGGAGGTGCTTCCAGCCCCTCCTCCACAACTCTCTCCCGGATGAAGGAGACCCCCGACTGGCCAGAGAGGCTGGGGGTGGGAGGGAGGTGGGGGAAAGCAGGACGCTGGAGTGGGGGCCATTTTACGGGACTGGAGGCAGGCCCCCCGTGTGTGGGCTGTCGGAGGGACTGAACACCCTGAGCTTTTCGGGGCAGAAAGTGTGGCTTTCACATTTTCCCAGGCAGAGAGTAGAGAGAAGACCTGGCTACGGGAGCCCGGGAGTCATACATTCTAGTCCCAGTGATGTCACAACTCACTGGACCACTTGAGCAACACTTCTTTGTGGGCCTCAGTTTCCCCATCTGTAAAATGAATCGATTAGGCTAGACCAGGGATTTTCTTTTTCTTTTTCTTTTTTTTAAAGATTTTATTTATTCATTTGACAGAGAGAGACACAACGAGAGAGGGAACACAAGCAGGGGGAGTGGGAGAGGGAGAAGCAGGCTTCCCGCTGAGCAGGGAGCCCGATGCGGGGCTCGATCCCAGGACCCTGGGACCATGACCTGAGCTGAAACTAAGAGTTGGAAGCTTAACTGACTGAGCCACCCAATGCCCCACAGATTGGGTTTTCTTGTTAAGATTTAGTTTGAACCAAGGGTGCTGAGCCTGTCAATGTTGAAACACCTCTCAGGGCTCTTCTGGTTGGAGCAGCGTGTGATGTGCCCATTAGGCCGGAGCCCAGCTTCCTTTGCCTGGCAGTGCTCTCCTCCCTCCTGCACCTGTGCATGAGGCCCCCCCTCCCCCCACCCCACTCCCATCACCTTCTTGTTTTCTATCTTGTTTTCTGAGTCATGGGACTCTTTGAGAATTGAATGAAAACTACCAATGCTCCCTCCAGAGAAATGCACATAGAAAAAAATACATACGTGCTATGAAAATCTTCCTTTTTTTTTTTTACAGATTTTATTTATTTATTTGTCAGAGAGCGAGCACAAGGAGGGGGCGCGGCAGGCAGAGGGAGAAGCAGGCTCCCCGCTGAGCAAGGAGCCCGATGCGGGGCTCGATCCCTCCCAGGACCCTGGGATCATGACCTGAGCCGAAGGCAGACGTCCAACTGACTGAGCCACCCGGGCGTCCCCAGATTCGTTTTGTGAAAGAAAATGCCTTCATCGGAGATTAGCTGATGGGGCTGTAGGCCCCAGGTCAGGGTATGAACGGTGGGAGCAGAGCAAAGGGACAACTATCTTGCATGAGAGAACCACTCAGTCTGGGAGCCTCTCGCCATCCGGCAGGTACCTCCCTCTTTCTGCCCTGGTTGGCCTAGACATGGAATCAGCACTTCCCCATGACCTCAATACCGAAGAATGTGTTGCAGACTTGGCTAAAGGTTTGAGGACCAGCAAAGTAGAGTAGACGGAAACCCTTTCTGTACTCAGTCTTTTGGTAGCAAGTGATGAAACATCAACTCAAATTTCTTAAGGGGAAAAAACCCAGGAAAAATGAAATATATTGGTCCCCTTAACTGGGAAGGTGACAGTGGAGTCAATGTTCCACTGAGTTACAGAACTCAAGGGAACGCCATTAGCATTGTGGCTGTTCTCCCATTGGCTCAAGGGGATCCAGAACGCATCTCTTCTCATCTCCTTGTCTCTCTTGGCTTGGCTTCTCTTGGTATTGGCTTCATTCTCTTTCCTGTAGAGAGGCCTCTTCCATATAGTTGGGAAGATGGTCCCAACATCCCCAGGCCTACCTCACGCCAGCTAAGTCACCTCAGTATCGGGGGATGGGGTACCTTCATTGGATTGGGCTGGGCCTGGGTCAGGTGCTTACCCCTGGCTGGTGGGCTGCGATATTATATAGAACAACATTTCCAGAAACATGGAATTAGGGAGTAGTTCTCTGTTTGTTTGTTTTTGATTGTTAAGATTCTATTTTTTTAAGTAATCTCTGCACCCCACGGGGGGCTCGAACCCACAACCCCGAGATCAAGAGTTGCACACTCCACCAACTGAGCCAGCCAGGCGGCCCAGCAGTTCTTTGTTTTTACTGGATGGTGGAAGGAACACTGGGCAGATAAAACACACACACACACACACACACACACACACACAGCAACATCAAAACAAAACAAATGTCTCATCTACCTCGCTGGTCCTTGAAACTTTACCCATATAATATGTTGTGTATGAATGATTCTGTATGTGGATTGAAGTCATGGAGGGAGGCTGATTTCTACCTCTGGGTGCGTCCAGTACCAGCAGGGTGGTGAGATGATTCACAAATTGTACTAATTTGGAAGAGGATGGGGTCTGATAATTGGGAAAATCATAAGCAACATCCCAGTATCCCTGGTGGTGCTGGGAGGAGTGCATGGAACGGGATAGGCATTGACTTTATTCAAACTCAAAGGATTGGGTGTCTTAACTGGATACCCCTGGATCATGCACACCAAATCATACAATCCTGTGGATTCAGGATGCCCTGAAACCCATCCAGTGGAGAGCCCCCATCTTGGACCCTGCCTCTTTCTGGCCGTTATTTTTTTTCTTCATGCTCATTCACTCACTTAAAAAAAAGATTTATTTATTTATTTGAGAGATAGAGAGAGTGTGTGCCTGCGAGCACCAGTGGGAGGAAGGGCAGGGAGAGAGAATCTTCGAGCAGTCTCCCCCGCTGACAGCAGAGCCAGACTTGGGGCTGGACCGCATGACCCTGAGATCATGACATGAGCCGAAACCAGGAGTCGGATGCTCAGCCCACTGAGCCACCCAGACGCCCCCATCCACGCACTTTTTCTCAGGCAGCAGGCCCCAACCTCACTTGGCTGCCTCTAACTCCACTCTGAGTTGTGATCCCTACACCCCCAGGAGAATTTTCTGGACGGTTCTCAAAGGACTACTGGGCAAGCCTGCTTGCTGCATTCGTACCAGTTTTCCTCCCGCTCAGGATGAGGTAGCAGTCCCAGGAGACTAAAAAGTTCCTGCTGCCCCACCCCTCCCTCCCCCCACCCCCCCCACCCCCCCGCCCCGCCCCAGCTGCAAACCTGTCCTTCCCGATGATGTCATCTCTGGCCCCAGGGCACCAGCTGGAATGAGCAGCTGCGGGGGTGACCCGCTGCAGGCAGCTCCAAGCAGGAGAGCTGCCACGGCGTGGTCCGGGGCCTCGGGATTTACTGCTACCTGCTTTTTTGGGATCTGACAACTGCAGAAAGGGTTGGAGACAAGATTTTGAATTTGTCCCAAGGAAATAATTCAAAAGACACAGGCAAGAAAGGGGTCCACTGGTATGGTAGTGACCCTGACGAACAGCATCCTGAAGGGCCAGTAATGAGGATGAGCAGCATTTTGCCCCGCAGGTCACGTTTCTCCACCTGCCTTCACAGTTACGTCATATGCTAGGTAGGGACTTGGCCCAGGTTTCTATAATGAGTGAGAGGCAGAGCTAGACTTTAAGCCTGAGCTCTCTCAGCTACCTATCATGCGGGAAACAAAGGCAAAAGAAAAATTCAATTTCCCTACTACTTACAGCCCACTGACAAGTCCCTGAGACGGAGTGACATTCCTTTAGGAACTCGGCTGCCTCGATGTTAATACCTTGCTAAGGGCAAAAGGCAATCTTAGCCCGACCCCCAGGATCCTGTAAATCTACCTTAACATATAAAAATTCCTTTGGAAACCTCCTTTATCTCTACCCCCCAAGATACTTGTTGGCAATCATCCCCCAAGCATATGACCCACCGATATACATCTGAAGGATCTCATGACTAAGGCTTTATTAGACAGTAATAAATGACCCTTTCCTAACAATAACTAACTCCCTCAAGCTCCGGAAACCTTGCTCCCAAATTTCCTTAGAGACTTTCGCTATCCCTAATCCCCTCCCAACTTGAAAGTATATATTGCCACTCCTCATGACCCCATTGTAGCTCTTTCTGCCCACTGGTCCTGTCCCCGTGCTTTCATAAAACTGCATTTTTGCACCAAAGACCTCTCAAGAATTCTTTCTTGGCTGTCGGCTCTGAACCCCACCATCTTTCCTACATCACCTCCTCCAACTAGATCCCCTCTGTCTGGTTTTACCACTTGCCTTGCACAGTTTAGGTGAGCTAAGAATGCCTTCAATTTTCTTAAATTTATTTTTTATTTTTCAATTAGCAATAATCGCGCCTCGGATAAACCTCATTGGCTACGATACTGCCACTGCGCAAAGCTTATTTTTTATTTTTTTAAAGATTTTATTTATTTACTTGTCAGAGAGAGAGCACAAGCAGGGGGGGCAGCAGGCAGAGGGAGAAGAAAGTTCCCTGCTGAGCAAGGAGCCCAATGCGGGACTCGATCCCAGGACCCTGGGATCATGACCTGAGCCGAAGGCAGACGCTTAACCGACTGAGCCAAACAGGCGTCCCGAGAATGCCGATTAATTGTGTCTTACTTGGTGCCGGGCACTGTACCAGACATGCTCCCATCAAATCTTCCCCTGACCTTGTGGGATGGATGTTATTTTACAGATGACTAAACAGGCTCAGAGTGGGTAAGCCATTTGCCTGGAGTCACAGCTGTCTCTGTAGAACTTTCTGGAATCTAGTACTCACTCTGAGCCAGGCCTCAAGTTTCTGGATGGCTTGGAGGGCTGTGGGTAGAGGCCGAAAGCAAAAGGAAGCAAGGGGAGCTAATCTGGTTCTCCTGGTCTGCATAGCCCTGTGCTGAGCTGCCCCTCACGCAGCCGCTAGCATAGACCGAATCCTGCAGTGCTTACCGTTACAATAGATTGCCACACCTCTAAACAGCTCAAGTCTCCGTGCGCACTGACCAGGTGTCCCACAGATCTACCTCAGTTCTGACACTGTCTATCTGGAGATAGCATCAGGTCCCAAAGGTTAAGGGCTCTGTCCCGAAAGACTGCGGCTTCTACCCCCACCCCCACTTCAGAACCCAACTGCAAGTCCACCTGCGCTTCTGACTTACCGGCTATAGATCAGAGGTTCCCGTGACCCCCTCCTTGGTTTCAATTAATCTGCTAGAGCGGCTCCCGGAACTCAGGGAAACATTTTACTTACTAGATTACTGGTTTATTATAAAAGGATATATAACGTAGGGACAGCCAGCTGGGAGAGGTGCATAGGTCTCCGTATGGGGGAAGGATTGTGGAGTTTCCCCGCCCTCTGAGTGAGCCACTTTCCTGGAATGATTCAATCATTGGCTTTTGGTGACTGAACTCAATCTCCCGCCCCTCTCAGAATCTCCCCAGAGGTCAGGAGAGGAGGGAGTGAAAGTTCCAACCCTCTAATCACGTGATTGGTTCCTCTGGTGACCAGCATCCCCCTTCCTCTGGTGACCCAGGTGCTTCCCCAAAGCACCTCATTAACATCACAGAAGACATGCTGATCACTCTCTAAGCTTAGGCAATTCTAAAGGTTTTAGGAGCTCTGAGTCAGGAAGGGGACAGAGACCATGTATATTTCTTCTTAGAAATCCCAGTATCATACCATGTTATAGTGTCATCATTTATTTATATATCCGTCCCTCTCCTTAGACTGGAAGTGCCTCGAGTTTTTTGGAGCCCAGCACTTGGACCAGCTCCTGGCACATGACAGGTGGCTTGTAAATGACTATTGATTAAATGAGTTAATCGGAGGAAGTGTGGGTAAGGGGAAGAATGGTGACAGGATCAGGTATTAGAGGGAGCCAGAGTTTCTGTGCTGGTCAGTTTCGCTGCACTAATATCCCATAATAAGCCATCCCCACACAACCAGTGTTCACATATTTCCCGGCTCACAGCTGTACTTGGCTCCAGGCTGAGGGGCAGATAGGCCCCACGTGTTTCTTCATCTTCTTGGGCAAGCTGCTATGTGGGACATGCCCTTTTTGTGGTGAACAGCAGGAGCAGAAGGTGTCCCTTTAGGCTGTGACTTGGCACGGGTACCTTGTCACTTCTGCTCATATTCCATTGGCCCAAACTGGTCGCATGTCCAAGCCCAACATTACTGCGGTGGGGAAATATATTCTGCCCGCTCTCCTGCCTAAAGGTCACAAGGTGGGTGAGAGCAAAGAGCTGAGAACAGTCTACTACAACCTCCCTTAAAACAAAGCCCTGAACCTACTTATGCCTTCAGCGAGAATCTAGAAGTGTGCCTGCTGGTCCCAGAGTTCCACTTGAGGCCCCCGTACCACGCCCCCCGCCACCCCCCGCCCAACTTTCCTCTTTGGGTTTATGGCAGAAAGTGACAATTGCCCCCATCATCCATTGTCCCTTTCTTCTTTTTAGTGATAGACTACCCCAGATTTTATGTAGTTGAGCACATGGTGCCACTGGAGGCCACGATTCCCAGCCTTCTTTGCAGCTAGATGCGGCCACGTGACGAAGCTGTGGCCAGTGGGGTGGGTGGAAAAGTTGCAGGCACCTTCTGACGCCAGCTGTGTGAGGAGGCTGCCTGTCCTCCCCTCCTCTCTCCTCCATGCCTTGGTGAATCACAGATGGAAAATCAACGTTGGTTGGAGAGTGTTTCAGGCCCTTGCCTGTGGCAGCCAAAATGCCAGTTGGAGCTCTGTCCTACCGTAGGTGACTCACCCCATGGGCCCCGTACCTCTTCACCCTCACCTTTCAGAATGTCCAACTGGTACAGCTCTGTGGCCACTTTATGGAGTTTCTTGCTCCCCGGCTGTCAACCTGCTTCTATCTAAGCAGTGCCATCTTGCTTCCTTCCCTTCTCTGGCCTGGGCTCCTGGCCACACTCCTCTTTCTTTCTTGGCCGAGACCGGGGAGGTTCCCTCTAGCCCCCTGAACCCCTCTTCTTTATTCTGGCTTCAGTTCACAGTGACGTGTCAGCCCTGAGCCATGTCAAGTCTCTGATGGTGAAGACAGCAGGTAACCTGTGACCCATATTTCCCAGAGTCCTGTGGGAATTTGACATTTGGAAATCCTTCATTACGCAATAGCCTTTGCTTCCATAAGATGGAAGGGAGGAAATACTGAATGAGCATCTACTGTGTCCTAGGCGTTTTCCCATTTGCTTTCTCATCTAGCTGCCAGATAATATGGAGACAGCAGAGGCCCAGAGAGTTGAAGGCCCTTGGCCAATACCACCGAGCCAGTAACTGGTAGGGCTGGGATTTGAACTGAGGTCTCTCAGACTCCAAAGCCTGGGCTCTTCCTTTGTGCAATCTCCAAACAAGAATGTGCCCACACCCGCAGGGGTGTTGAGGGGGAGTGTTTGGCCAGAGATGCAAGAATATAGAAGGATCAAATGGGGGGGGCAGATAATGGAGGAGCAAGATGATGGAGAAGGAAGGTGACAGAGATGGGGGAGGGAGGTGATGTGAGGGTCAAAGGGTTCTGCTTTGACAAGGGACTTAGGAATCAAAGCATGGAATCTTTTTCCACACTCGCCTTGCTGGAAACTCCTTATATCCCCACATGTGATGAGCTCACCCTTCTGCTGGCACCGACCCGCCTCTCATCTTGGCCCTGGCAGGGACACACCAACATTTCTGCAGGAGGAATAAAGCAATAACAGGAATCTCATTTTTCTCCCTAAAATAATACTTCTCTGTTCTGCCAGCAAGCAGGGAGCTGTTCCTGCCTGTAGTCCTGTGGGAAGCCCGTTCCCAGTCCTGCAGGATTAGTCTGCCGCTGGCTTCCCAGGAGCCCCCAGCAAGCAAGGCAGCCCTCGGGCCCCCTGAGCTCCTGGTGACACATCCCTGAAGTCTTCCTCAGCCCTGGAGGGTCACTCACCTCTAGGACCCCGGGCCAGACTTTCCGGAGCAAAGGGACACTGCTCTCACCAGCATGGGCCTCAGGCTCCAGTAGTTGGTGGTTTCTTCGGCATCTCTTTAGGACCTAAGCAATTTCCTACAAGGAAAGGATCATTGGAAAAACCATTTTGTACAGGAAGAATTTAATTTTTCTGCAACAGGCTTTTGTTCCTCTAAAAAAAAAAAAAAAAGGAGTCCTCATTTACCTAAGGGTCTGAACGCCTGGAAATTTCTTCCCTATGTGCACATTATCCACTTCCTGGCTTCAGGGATGGAAGGACTTGCAGAATTTGGAGGATATTAAACAGATTCATAATGGACCCAGCAGTATAAACATGTCTCAAGTGCAGACAGGAATGTCACAAGCTCCTATTCGGTTTAATGTAAAACATAGCAGTTGTGTCTGTGTTCCCATTTTACAAATAAACAAGGTGAGGAGATGGACTCAAAATTGTCCCCAGGGAGCCAGGTGCCTCTGTTCCTGGCAATTTCCAGGCTGCTTCTGCCCACAAACTACTCAGAAAAGAACGCTTAATGTAGCCTGGAGCACCCTGGCCAAAAGGCAGAGCAAATGGGAGGGGCCCCGTAGCCCCTGTAGCCAGATGGTCTACAGCCCTTCCTACCCTTCGCTGGGACGTCCCCAGTAGCTGGGGGGCTCCGAGCCCCTCGGAGTGTGTCACCAGAGGGATGGGCCGGGCGGCCGGGAAGGTGCAGGTGCATCGGGAGACCTGGGTTCAAACATCACCTCTGCCCCCACCAGCAGCGGGCTGTGAGATCCCAGGTAGCCGACTGCACCCCTCTGCCCCCCTTCGCTGTGAAATGGGAGAATAGTCCCAGACCTGTGTATCTCACCTCGCGCTGGTGAGTGCCTCCTGAGACCAGGTGGGTCAGTGTCCTTGGTTAAGAGGTAAATGATTCGAGGGATGGCCATTTGCCCATTTTAATTCAAAAGCGGTATTTCCTACCACTGATTCTTTCAAACCCAGAGGTGGAAGGATGTGTCATTGTCAGAAAGTCTAAACACGTTGAGGCAGGATCATTGACTCAGGGGCCAAAATGACTAATTTGGCTCCATTACTAGTTCGGTGTGGGGAATAGAAGCCAAACCAATGAGCTGGCTGGATTGACAAGAGGGTTCCGTCAGAATGCGCTGCCGGGTGGCCCCGGCTGGGGACACGGCCTACATCTGGACAGGGAAGGATGGTAGATGAGACATCGGGAGGATGGACCGTGGAGCCAGGCTGCCCGGGTCTTGCTGGGTGACACAGGGCAAAGTCCCTAACCCTCCTATGTCCCGGGTTCCTCATCTGCCAAATGGGGAATAATCGAAGGCCCCTCAAAGGCCCCCAAAGGGGACGATGAAATGACATCATGTGTGTGGAATGCTTCAGAGAGTGCCGGGCCCCCAGCAGGTGCAAATGTTAACTATGACTTGTGTCAGGGGAACTCCGGGCATTAATAGTGAAATATTTCTGGAGAATAAAATAAATTCAGATGAGGAAACTGAGACTCATCAATGAGACATGACCTGCTGCAGTTCATACAAGTTCAACCACCATTTGACGGACATTTCCCAGGCCTTGTGATCATTGTAATAATCATGTGGTTAACCTTTGTTGATCCTTTTCTCCATTCCAGGCACAATGCTAAGCGCATCTTGTGCTTTACCTAATTAAATCCGCACCACCATTCTGTGAAGAATACGTCATTATCCCCATTTTACAGATGAAGAAATTGAGGCTCAGAGAGGGATAGGACTTTGCTTGAGCTCGAAGAGCCAGTAGCTGGGATTAGGAGAGCTGGTTGTAGGTTGGGGGGTCTCAGAGTCCATGTTCTTTTTTTTTTTTTTTTTTAAAGATTTTATTTATTTATTTGACAGAAAGAGACACAGTGAGAGCAGGATCACAAGCAGGGGGAGTGGGAGAGGGAGAAGCAGGCTTCCTGCTGAGCAGGGAGCCCGATGCGGGGCTCGATCCCAGGACCCTGGGATCATGACCTGAGCCGAAGGCAGACGCTTAACGACGGAGTCACCCAGGCGCCCCGTTCTTTTTTTTTTTTTTAAGATTTATTTATTTATTTTAGAGAGAGAGCATGCAAGCATGGGGAGCGGCAGAGGGAGAAGGAGAAAGAATCCTTGAGCAGACTCCCCACTGAGCGCAGAGCCCGAGGTGGGGCTTGATCTCACAACCCTGAAATCATGACCTGAGCTGAAATTGAGCCAGTTGCCTAACCAACTGAGGCACCCCGAGTCCATGTTCTTCTTCCCCAAAATGCTCACCACCGCTTCAGCCAGGCCCAGACCCATGGCTCTTGATTCTTGGTCCAGACTCCAGTCCTCTCTGCATTGCCCCCTATGGCCTCTTCCTCTTTACTCCAGGCTCACCAGTGCTTAGGTATGCAGTCTCACCTGATGGAGGGGCGTGGGACAGGAAGGCTTTGCTTCCAGTCTCGGGTCTGGATCTCCTCTCCGGGTGGGCATCACCATGTCCCCAAGTGTCCTTGTCCAGCCCTGCATTTTTCACTGTGCTCGGTGAGTGCTTGGAGTGCCCCCCTCCCTCCAGGTTTTGCTCTGCTCTTATCTAAGTCTCTAAGGATACTCTGTTTTCAGACAATACATTAGAAGCCTCGAAGCCTTCCTGAGATGTGGGAAGGGAGATACTTGCTGCTCCGAGGCCTGAGGAGGCCTTGGACCTCACCCAAGAGTTCCTGGCCTCCTGGCTCTTACGTCCCCCAAGGCATCTGATCTCCCACTTCTCTGACTGGCTGGTGTGTAAATTATCCCCAAATTTGTCCCAAGGAAAATAGAAGAGAGAGGAGCGGAGAATCAGAGCGAGGAAATGAGGAAGGAAATGCCAAAATCTTGGGGAGAGAAGAATCCCTCTTCCTTACTATCACTTTGGAGCAGTACCTATTGTCTTAATGGGGCAAAGGGGCCCCTGACCTAGTGCTGTTTCCTCTAACCGCGCCCCGTCCATGGGGCGAGCAGTGCGCGGGGCCAAGCGAATGTGCCCACCTCCGGCCGACAGCCCCCTCCTCCACCACGCAGAGGAGCCCTCTTCCAGGATCTGCACGAGCTTCTTTCCAGAATCCATTGTCTCCAGATACCCTGATGTGTGTACCTCTAGCTCTACAGCTGTTTGCAGTGTGTATGTGTGTGTGTGTGTGTGCACGCGCATGCGTGTGCATGGGTTAGACCTTACGGCTGGGCTATGCTCATGGGTCTGCATGAAGCCCTTAGGGTGCAGGATGGAGCTGGCGGTGGGAAGAGAAGGGGGCTCTGGGCTGCAGGCCAAGGGGCCGGAGGCCGCCTTCCCCATGCGACAGTGTTTCCCGTTGAACTCCAAGGAGTCCAGGAGCTCCAAAGTCAGATGGGGCCTTCCAGGTTCTTATGACAGAATATTTATCAAAGTTGGAGGATACAACATATTTCATGTAAGAGCCCGTTAATATTTAGCTCCCCAGGATTCAGACACACGCAGGGGAGCCTCCATCTGTATTCTCGCCCCAGGCCCTGCACTGTTGGGGTGGCCCTGGTTTCCAGAGCCCCCCTCACGCCCCCTCCCACCTGTTTTGTCACCACAGCAAACCCGGCTGAGTCTGATCATCTTCACTTATAAGTGAAGGTCTGGGACACTTGAGAGCGTCTGCAAAGCTGGGCAGTGGCCCCTCCAACTCCACATCTGGCCCTTCCTGCTCCCTGGACCCCCTTCCCGCATGGGGAGCTCTCGGAGGTGGTGCTGCGCTCCCCTGTGGGCGCACAGGCCCAGTGGTTAGCCGGGCAGAAGGGGGCACCTGCAGGCTGGCGATGTAATAGGACAGACTCAGCCGGGCAGAGGAGGCTCTAAACTGGGGTCAACCAAGAGCACCTACTTAGAAGAAGGAAAAATGAGAGCCTTGTCGACCTTCAGATTGGCAGTTCCTGACAGCTCCTATTTCAAAACCATAACCTCATCAAATTCCCCCCGCCGGCCCCCCTAAAAGCTCCCTTCTCCCAACTTAGAGTTTTCCATTGTAGAAAAGGGAAGAAATGCGGCTCTAATCCTCTTTGTTCCATGATTTCATCTCCTTCTCTCTCTTCCCAGGGGACTCCCGGCAAACAGTGGGAGGAGGGAAGGTGGGGCAGGGAGGGTAGCCAGCACTCTTTACATGGTCTGGGGGTGTCCTCCCAGACCTGGGGAAGGTGGGGTTGGGGCAGAAGGGAGGGGAGCAGGAGGGGATAAATCTACCCCTCCCCCAACAGCCAACAGGAGTTGGAAACCTGGGAGGCTTCCTTAGGCCACCCTCCCCTTCCCTCCGTCCCAGCTCACACACGACTGATTTCCCCTCCTTGACTCTGTCCCCAATGATCCATCACGAATCCGCTCGCTGCCTGAGTGCAGGCGTCATCATTTCTCACCGGATTTTGCAACAGCTGCCTAAGTGGTCTCCCAGACTCCTGTGCTGTCTGCCTTGGGCCCATCCTCCACCCAGCTGCCCAAATGAGCCCCCCGGGGCCACCGCTCAGCGCTCAGTGGCTCCGCACCAGCCGCGGGATAAAGCCCAAGCTCCCGCGTGGCACTCCAGGTCCTCTTGTCCAACCGCAGTTGTCCCAGGGCCCCCTTGGCACCCTGCGGCCCTTACGGTGCTGTCCTCTGAAATGTGGCTCCTGGGACTTTTCCTCCTCCAGGATGCGTGCACGCGCACACGCACGCGCGCGCACACACACATGCACGCGCACATACACACACTGGCTGCACCGACCCGCTCATAGGGGCTCCTATAACCCCATGCTTGTCTCTATCATGTAACACTGATCACTTAAAAAAAAAAAAATCATGCACTTACCTCTCACCCACTAAGAACCTCGAGGGGAGGATCTCTTGGCTTTCCCAGGCCCTAGCAGAGCTCTCGGCCAATCAGCCCTCCCCCCCACTCATGGGCTTCAGGGAAGCCAGGCAAGCGGTCCACTCCCTAACCCTCCGCCTCTCATTTCCCTTCACCTAATCTCTCCTGCTGCCAGACACACACCACCGTAGAGCTCTTCTTTTCTCCCTTTGGTTCAGTCGGTGGAGCATACGACTCTAGATCTGGGGGTTGTAAGTTCGAGCCCTATGCTGGGTGTAGAGATTACTTAAAAATAAAAATAATAATAATAATAAAAGAAAAAGGGCAGATGAATGTGCACACATCAACTCTTGCTCCCTCCTAAACTAAAATCACACTAAAACAACAACAACAACAAAATTTTTTTGAAGGCATAAACCCACAAGAACAAAAAGACCAGGAGAGGAAGGAAACAACCCACAACAGAAGAAAGCTCAATCTTCTATCAGCCGCAGGGAAAGCTGAGAATCAACCTGATTCTCATTGCCTGGATTTTAGAGGGGGGAACCGTGACACTGGGAACCCCTGGAACCTCTGGGGACTATGAGTGAGTGCTCAACTAAGGGAGACGGGTTGGCTATCTGAGAGTGTCAGATCCCTGCCACACTCCGAACAGCTGGTGGCACAGGACTTCTCAGGGCCTTTAATAAGCTGCCGTGCAGTGTATATTGAGACTGTCCAGAAGGGGGATTCACTAGGCAGCCTGTTATAAACATTTTGATCCTCGAAACATTTTGTGTTCCACCTTTTAATGTCTTGGGGGACACAGCTTGGGCAATGCTGTAAACACTAGCCTGTGGCTGGGAGCGGGTGGGAACACCTCTCAGAGGTTAGTCCAAGTCACTGTTTGAGTAACCTCTTCACTCAGGTCAGCTAAGTCCAATAATTGGTTCATTCATTCCTTCATTCCTTCATTCATCAATGTTTATTAAATACCAGGTTGGGCATGCTGTGGAAACAAAGATGAATAAGTCACTGTCCCCACGCTCAGGGGGCTGACCTCCTGGTGGGGAAGTCATTCACTGTCTGCTCCCATAGGGCCTCATTCAGGTAACAGAAGGATCTAGCTTTTTCCCTTCCTCTCTCTAGAACCATCTTCTTCTGGAACATTCAGGGCAAGCACGCTGCCTCTGTGGGCTCCGGGGTCATTTAGTCCTCTGTGTGCCTTCCCTCTGCAGCTTCTCCCTGGCTCCCCCTCTCTGAACCTGCCCAGTTCTGTCTGGGGCCTCCTCCACCTGCTGGAGTCCTTCTGAACTCCACTAACAGAGCTGGTGTGTCTTACAGGCTTTCACTCGAGGCTTGAGATAATATGGGGTTTTCAGACAGGAAGCCACTTGAAATTGAAAATCATCCATTGCTAGACCAGGGGTCAACACACCAGGGGCCAGATAGTAAACATGTCAGGCTTTGTAGACCAAGAGGCAAAAGCAAGCATATCAAGTATATACTTATATAACAATAGAGAGAGCAAATTTCCACAAATTTTTAATTAATGAAATGCAAAGCATAATAATAATTGAGTAAATTTCTTTGTAATACAGGTCTACTAATGAGAGGAATGGAATTATTTTGGGGGCGGGAATAAAACATTTTGCTTAATCAGTGTTCAGTCAGCGTTCCCTATCATCAAACTGATCGCAAATGATCATCTGTAAAAACCACTTTTGGCTCACAGGCCTTACAAAAACAGGTGGTAGGTGGGTTTGGCCTGTGGACCATGGGACATTCATCAGCCGTTCCCTGCCTCCCCAACTAGCTACCAGGCCGGTCTGTCATCAAATCGTCTTCTTCTGGCCTTTCTTCCAGTCTTTTCTCCATTTACCCCTCCCCCACCCTGCACTGTTTCTTTATTATGCAGAGCATTTAAATCTGGTTGGGCAAAATGTTTCCTATCTAGGTCAGGAGTCAGCAAGCTACTGTCTGTTAGTGTGGTCTGTGAGGAACCTCCAAACAAGCTCTCAAGGATATTTTCTTTTAAAGCAGCTTTATTGAGATACAATTCACATATCATATAATTAACCCATTTAAAGTGTACACTTCAATGGTTGTTAATATCTGCACAGATATGTGCAACCATCACCACAATCAATTTTAGGATATTTTCATCACCCCAAAAAGAAACCCTGTACCCTTTACCAGACACCTCCCTACTTCCCTAGTCCCCCAGTCTTAAGCAGCTATTAGTCTACTTTCTGTCCCTATTAAGAATAGTTTTTATTTTTTTATTATTATTTTTCTAATAGTGCCACCTCCAATCTTTTTTTTTTTTTTTTAAGATTTTATTTATTTATTGACACAGAGAGAGAGAGAGCATAAGCAGGGGGAGTGGCAGAGGGAGGGGGAGAAGCAGGCTCCCCGCTGGGATCATGACCTGAGCTGAGGGCAGACACTTAACTGACTGAACCACTCAGGGGCCCCAAGAATAGTTTTTATATTTTTAAGTGATTTTTTATTTTTTATTTTTTTAAAGGTAATACACATTTTATTTTATTTTTTTTTAAGATTTTATTTATTCATTTGAGAGAGAGAGACAGAGAGCACAAGCAGGGGGAGAGGCAGAGGGAGAGGGAGAAGCAGGCTCCCCGCTGAGCTGGGAGCCTGATGCAGGGCTGGATCCCAGGACCTGGAGATTATGGCCTGAGCTGAAGGAAGATGCTTAACCATCTGAGCCACCCAGGTGCCCCTTTAAGTGGTTTTTTTAAAAAAAATCTGGGGCACCTGGGTGGCTCAGTCGTTAAGCGTCTGCCTTCGGCTCAGGTCAGGTCATGATCCCAGGGTCCTGGGATCGAGCTCTGCATCGGGCTCCCTGCTCAGCGGGAAGCCTGCTTCTCCCTCTCCACTCCCCTTGCTTGTGTTCCCTCTCTCGCAGTGTCTCTCTCTGTCAAATAAATAAAATCTTTAAAAAAAAAAAAATCAAAAGAAGAATAATATTTTGTGACATGGGAAAATTATATGAAATTCAAATTTCAACATCCACAAATAAAGTTTTATTGGCACACAGTCACACCCAGTCATTTACATATTGCCCAGTAGTTGCTCCAGAGACTCTGTGGTTCATAAGCCAAAATTATTGACTCTCTGGCCCTTTACAGAAGTTTTCTGATAGCTAATCCGGACTTATGCCCCGGGTGGGGGGTTAGGGAGGTTGGCGGGGAAAGCTTTTCTTTCCAAGCCTAATGGGCCCATTAGAAGAGCACTTCTCATCTGTAGAGGAACCGATCTGCTCTCCAGGACCAGTGGCTCTTAGACTTCCTGTGGGGACCTTGGTTCCAGTGCTGACTTCTGGGCCCCATTCCCGGAGGTTCTGCTTTCAATAGGTCCAGGGTGGGGCCCAGGAAGCTGCCTTTCAACCAGCACCTGATGCTTCTGAGGTAGGTGGACCCCAGAGACACTGCCCGTGTGCCCAGACACTCAGATTCCGGCTCCTTTCATGGAACAGAGATGTTTTCTTCCTGTTTCAGAAGCAGTGACCTTGAGGCGTGAGAAAAGCCACGGTGACGTGTGTGTGTGGAGTGGAGTGGGGGCCCAGAGGAGGGCTACTGAGTGGGGAGGGAGCATCCCGACCAAGCAGCCGCCCTGAAGTGATCCAACCATCTGGTATCCAGAATGTGCATGTAAGATGTAAGGGACCAGGCAGGCATAGGCCACAGAAGAAGATTCTGGTCAAACGCTGAGCTTTGGGGGGCTGGCCTGGAAAGCACTTGGTCAGTTCTTCGGGGCCACGGATGTGAGGGCGAGAGATCACACCTACTGCCTCCCTGCGATCCCAGGGGAGAGGAAGCTAGTGCTTCTACCAGGCTGGCTCCTCAGAGGGAATTCTCCTCTTCCTCTTCCTCTGTATTATGAAAAATGTCAAATGTACAGAAAAAACAGAAAGACTAGTACAATATGTAGCTCACCACTTGGACCCAACAACAGTCAACATTTTGCCACATTCACCTCATTTCTCTCTTCTCTCTGAATAGATTTGTTAGAGAGATTTTTTAGATAATACAATAAAGTTGGCAGGGCACCTGGCTGGCTCAGTCAGTGAAGCATGCGACTCTCGATCTCGGGGTCATGAGTTCAAGTCCCATGTTGGGCATAGGGCTGACTTTAAAAAAAAAAGATTCATATAAGATAACACATTAAAGTCGGTTCTTTGGTGCACAGCTCTATGAATTTTAACACGTGTATTGATTTGTGTAGCCACACCACAATCAGGATACAGAGCAATTCTGTCTCCCCTCCAAACCCCCTGGTGTCTCCCCTTTAGGGACACACCCTCTAGCAATTGCTGATCTCGTCTCCATTCCTACAGTTTCTTTTTGAGAAGGTCATAAAAATGGAACCACGTAGTATGTAGCCTTTTGAAACTGGCTCCTTGCACTTAGCATAATACCTCTGAGCTTTATCCAAGTGGTTGAGTCTGTCAGTAGCTTTTTCTTTTTTATTGCTAAATACTATTCCACTGTATGGATGTACCACAGTTTTGCTTATCCATTCACCTCCTGAAGGATAATTGGGTTGTTTCCAGTTTTTGGTAATCATGAATAAAGCTGCTATAAACATCGGGTAAAGGTTTTCATGTGGGCATAAGATTTCATTTCTTTAAGGTAGAAATCAGAGTGCAATTGCCAGATCATACGGTGTATGTTTAACTTTATAGGAAACTACCAAGCCATTCCAACCATTTCATAAATCTTTTTTTTATTATATTTATTTATTTGTCAGAGAGAGAGAGCACACAAGCAGGGGGAGCGGCAGGTAGAGGGAAAAGCAGGCTCCATGCTGAGCAAGGAGCCTGACACGAGACTCGATCCCAGGATCCTGGGATCACGACCTGAGCTGAAGACAGACGCCTAACTGACTGAGCCACCCAGGCATCCCCATTCCAACCATTTCAAGGACTTAACAAACACCATGACAATTTACTCCAAAATACTTGAGCATACATTTCCAAACACAAGAATTTTGCCCCCCAAATCACAATGCTAGTATAAGCTAACAAGTGTTTCTAATACTTGTTTGTTCTTTATTTAAATTTATTTTATTTTTATCTTTTCAAAGATTTTGTTTTCAAGTAATCCCTACACCCAGTGGGTGACTTGAACTCACAACTCTGAGATTGAGTCACATGCTCTATAGAATGAGCCCCTCCAAAACCTGTTTTCTGTTTTTGGGGGGGAAAGATTTTATTTATTTATTTATTTATTTGAGAGAGAGAGAGAGCAGAGGGAGGAGCAGAGGGAGAGAGACAAGCAAACTCCACGCAGGGCATGGAGCCCGACACAGGGCTCGATCCCACAACCCTGAGATCATGACCTGAGCCGAAATCAACACTCAGATCCTGACTGTGCCCCTCAGGCACCCCTCCAATACCCGTCTTTTGAACAACTTCTTGAGCCCCCAGGCAGAAGACTGGCTGTTGTAGGTAGACCAGCAAGCCCGTGGACGCAGAGATGAGATTCCAGGGCCCCAGCCTGCCACGGGGACAGCAGGCACTAGGGAATGAGCATCCCAGAAGGTCTCCGGGAGGACCAGGCACTTGAAGTCCACGTACCCCCCGTTTCTCTGGGTAAGAGGCTGGCTTGGTGGCACAAACCCTGGGCACATGGGGAAGAAAACAGAAACACTGAGGTTAAAGTTCTTGGCAGACTGTCAGGATCAAGTCTGAAAAGAGACGGTTGAGTTATCGAAAATACAGCTTTCATTATCCCCTTCTGAAGTTTGTGGTCTGACAGTTATACCTCCTGCAAAGGTAGATGGTGGACCTGGGAATGGAAGCCAGGTGTTCTGACTCCCAAACCACAGCTGTTCTCCTGCACCTGCTGTCACTTCTATTATATGTATCTGCCCCGTGTCTCCTTCCTCAGTAGCTCGGAAGCCTCTGAGGCCAGGGTCTGGGCTGTGTTCAGCTTCAGAGGCTAAAGTCTGGCACATAGCTCGTGTTTTATATAAGTGTATTGATTTGGTCCAAAAGGGACTGGGCGGGGAGTGGGGTCTTGATGACTTTTGGTCTTCAGGCGGGATGGTGGCCCCTTGGTTACTGATCAGCTAATGTGCAAGAGGGAGATTACAACAGCTGAATTGGGAGCCAGGGAGTGAAGGATGGGTTGGTCTCCGCTTGGCCACTGTGCTGTGTGTGGCCCTGCTCATGTTCGGGCCTCAGTTCCCCAGAAGTGATATCTCAGGGCTTTTGCCTCCAACATCTTGAAACTGTGGGTGGGCCATGAGGGTGCACTGTGGGGAATGTGGAGTTGGGGTGAGGGGCTTAAGAACAGACCTCTCACTTCACTTTGCAGTCCTGGATTGAGGGGTGTTACCCCAATGAGGAAGAGGAGGAAGAGTGGGAGGGGAAGGGAATGAGTAAGGACTGTGGGTGGGTCATCTTTGCAGACTCATGGAGCTAGGGGGAGGGGACCTGATTTTATAGAGAAATCAGAGAGAACCGGAAACGCGAGGTTACTGGATGCGAGATCACAGAGCTCAAGTTGGGCAGCCAGCTTCAAAGAAGATCTCATGACTCCCAGGTCAGGGATCAATCTGCAACACCTCACAGTTCCACTGAGCTCCGACTCTATTTCTGGAATACGGTGGCAGTAAAGATTAGCCCCAAGATGGCAACAGAAGTGTCCACTGATGGCCACACATCTATCCCAGGAAACCAGCCACCAGCCGCAGCTAAGGGAAGGCGGGTGGAGGGAAGGATGTTGCATTTCTCTGAGCATTTTTGTTGCCTACACACCGCTTTCTATTAACACCCGCCTCTTTTCTTTCAGACCCCACAACTTCGGGTCTGGCCACAGAAAATCACTGGGGTGGTAGAGCACGGATGTGATGCTTTCAGAATCCTGGGTTCTTTTTTTTAAAAAAGATTTTATTTATTTGAGAGAGAGAGAGAGAGCACAAGCAGGGTGAGCAGCAGGCAGAGGGAGAGGGAGAAGCAGGCTTCCCGCTGAGCAGGGAGCCCAACGCGGGGCTTGATCCCAGGACCCTGAGGTCATGACCTGAGCCGAAAGCAAACGCCTAACAACTGAGCCACCCAGGTGCCCCTCATAAATAAATAAATCTTAAAAAAAATTTCTGGGGGGGCGCCTGGGTGGCTCAGTTGTTGAGTATCTGCCTTCGGCTCAGGTCATGGTCCCAGGGTCCTGGGATCGAGCCCTGCATCAGGCACCTGCTCAGCGGGAAGCCTGCTTCTCCCTCTCCCTCTGCCCCTGCTTGTGTTCCCTCTCTCGCTGTCTCTGTCAAATAAATAAATAAAATCTTTTAAAAAAATATTTTTTTTCCTTGTGATGAGAACTTCTAGGACCTACTCTCTTAGCACCTTTCAAATGTACCATACAATAGTGTTAACTACAGTTATCATGTGCATTTTAATATTCTTCTTATTAGATTTATTACTATTTTTAGAGACAGCTCTGAATGGGAGTTCCTGGGGGTACCTCTGCGGCGTGGTCTACACCAGCTCTGACCACCAGAAACAGAGCCACACGTAGTTCTAAACTGTCTAGGAGTCATGTTAAAAAAAGGCAAAACTGAACTGGTGAAATTAACTTTCATATTATATTTTACTGAACCCAATATATCTAAAATATTATCATTGCAATGTGTAAACAATAAAACAGACTATTAGTGGGGCGCCTGGGTGGCTCAGATGGTTAGGCGTCTGCCTTCAGCTCAGGTCATGATCCCAGGGTCCTGGGATCGAGTCCCGCATCGGGCTCTCTGCTCCTTGGGAGCCTGCTTCTCCCTCTGCCTCTCTCTCTCTCTGTCTCTCATGAATAAATAAATAAAAAATCTAAAAAAAAAAAACAAAAAAAACCCCAGACTATTAGTGAGATATTAGGCATTGTTTTCATCCTTAATCTTTGAATTGGTGTGTATTTCACACAGTGCATGTTGAGGCGGACTTAGCCACAGTGCAAACGCCCACGAGTCACCCCGTGGCCAGTGGGACCGCACAGGACAGCGTGGTCCGTACTCGTTTCCCAGCTCCCTGTGCTCTGATTGCCCAGCACAGGCAACCGGCCATGACACCCCCTTCACTGAGCTCTTTCCCTTCCCTGCCCCAGTCCTCACTTCCCTGCTGTCATTTCCTGGCCTCCCCTCCCAAATAAACCATTTACCCTCGAAGCCTTGTTCCAGGGTCTGCTTCTGGGAGAATGTGGCCCCAAAACAAGGGGGGGGGCTCTTTTATCCTCCCACCACTTCAGGGAAGCAGGGAAGAAAAGCCCCTTTTTCTTTAGAAGGAATGCTGGGGTGCAGAGAGGGCCCGAGAATTGCTGACAGTCCCCCAGGAGGCCTGTGGCCCAACCACATGCAGAAGTTAAGTGTTCTCCTTGCCTGCTTCCACGAAATATTTTTTAAACCAGGAGAACAGTGTTCCCCTGGTTGTGGGGAAATGGGTTTGTTTGCTGCCTGTGCCCACGTTGGTTCCTTGCAGTGTGGACAGTCCTGCCTGGCTGGCAGGGAGATCCCGTGGAGGCTGTGGACACAGCCCGAGACACCGTGAGGGCCAGTGGCAGCTGGAGGGGACATGGGCTCCCTCGAAGGGCATGATGGGAAGAATGCCCTTGGGTCCCCCAGCCTCATATATCCAGCAAGGGCAGCAGACAAGATCTCCTGGAAGAGGGGGGGAGGAAGGAAAAAAAAATCTCCCATCTGTTGAGTATTAACCTCTGAACCATTTAACCAAACATTGGCTTCTTTTGTCATTTGATAAGGTGTATTCAGCGAAGGGAGATGAGAAAATTGGGAGGTTATTCTTTTAAATGACATCAGCAGGGAGTTCGTTCCTGCTGCAGAGCTTGGAGGGTCTCGTCTGAGCCATCACATTACCACCAGCGCACTCAAGGACAGATCTGAGTGCTTTCCTCCGCCTGGGCGTTCAGGCATTCACAGGGATATTTAAAAAAAAAAGAAAGAGAGAAAAGAAAAGAAAAAGCAAGAGGGATTTGAAAATAAAGCCCATGCACGGCGGGCTGTCTGCCTTGGGCCAGTGCTGCAGGGAGGGTGATTATGGAGGAAGGACTGGTTTGTGTCACCGTCACATGGAAATGTCCGACGGCTTTTCTGCAGAGACAACACCTCTCAGTCTTCCAGAGACTCTGTGTGCAGACTTCCGGACCTGTCGGGGACCTCCAAGGCCATCTTGCCCGTCCCGGCCCCCTTGAGTCGAGTTTCTTGGTGGGATGGGCCAACAAGCAGTCTAGACAGATAGGGACCTCCAGGGCTAGCCAGCTGGCTTCTGCTGGCAGATCTGACCTGTCGAGAGGACATCAGGCCCCGGACAGAAGCGGGGGGAGCCCAGGCTTTGGCTGCTGTCTCTGGTCCAGCTCTGCCTCTCCTGACCTCCAACTGATGGGAGCAGGCTATCTCCTCAGGCCCCACCCAGGCCTCCTGGGAAGTGAAATGAGTCTTGGAGGGAGTCAGGAACCTGTTGTAAGCGCCTTGTATGACCATGAACTAGCTCCTCCTCTGTGGACCTCAGTTTCCCCATGGGTCAAAGGAGCTGGATGAGATGGTCTCCACGATTCTGTCATTCCTGCTGCTTGGCGGTGTTTGTTCATAGCGTTCCTTCAGTGGGGAGGAAGCTGCATCTGCTTCGGCCAATGACGCACAGCCGTGCGTTGCAAGTCTTTTCCGCCATCTTTTCTAGACCCGTCTCCCTGAAGCTTCACTCTGTTTCTCGGGCCCTCCCTCCTTGGTTGCCAGAGCTGATGGGGTCTCACCTTCTCACCTGTCTCCTCATCTGGACTCACTAGTCTTGTATATCATATGTCACTTTTCTGGGGAAAGAGAAAAGCAATCTGCTCTCCCTAAGCCCTAAGCCCAGGCTCCGAGCTAGGCTCTTTTGTACATGTTAGCTCATTTAACCTTCGCAGCCCCTCAGAGTCAAGGATGAGTCTCATTTCAGGGGAAACTGAGGCTCAGAAACCCTGGCTTGGCCAAGCTCCCACACTAGGAAGGGGTGAGACAAGATCAGTTTGATTCTAAAGGCCAGATTCTTTATGCTGCATCATATAACACCTTCCCTGTGTCACTTAGCCATCTGGATTCTTCCTAGGCGAGATTCCTTCCTGGGTGAGGCTCCAGGCTCCTTGAGGGCAGAATGGTAGAGCATGGAATCTTCCTCCAAAGACCTACCTCCTCAGAGACAGGGGAAGAGGGAGGTAAGTAATGTCTCCGAAACTGGTTGGGACGTGAAAATAATTAACTTGAGCCCAAGATTCCACTGCATGTGACCTCACACCAGTTCCGTTTTCTACCTCAGGCCATGCCCAGTTTCGTTGACCAACCTGGCTCACTAGAGACGACTTCTATCATGAGTCCCACACGGCAGCCCCCATGGCATAAGGCAGGGTGCCATCACTTCCAACACAGGGTAGTTGTGTGACCTTGGGTTAAGTCTCTCCAACTCTTAGAACTTGGTTTCCTCATCTGCATAATGAGCCTAATCATCCACCCGCCTTAACAGGCAGCGACCGTGAAGAGACTTCATTGGCTCTGACATAAAAATGCTCCTTTTCCTGCTCTGTCATAGTGCCCATTCCGAGGGTCACCTGCAGCGCAGGCCTGGCAGACATTTGGTGGATGTATAGGAGTCACCAACCTTTGGATAGCCCTTTAAAGTTTACCAAATAGCTCCACACTCTAGAGTCCTTAATTCTCCTGACAGACCTTTCAGAAGGCAGGGCCGCCCTTGCTCTTGGCCTTAGTCTACAGTCAAGGAAACTGAGGCCCATCTTTTATGGCTCCCAGTGGGCCGAGGGGTTGGGGCGCTTCTCACGGACAGCTCTCTGTCTTCTTGTCATTTGGAGAGAGCGGGCCTGGAAGGGCAGCTCGGCAGCCAGCTGCGGCCCAGATGTGGAAGCCTGGCCGGCCACAAAGGAGGTGGGTGGGTGGGAATGTCCTGCCATTTCCTCCCTCGAAGACAAATGGCTCAGGGGCCACTGGAGGCCCTGGAGGCTGTGGCTGGATTAGGAAGCTCCCCAGAGCCTCTGGGAGGCAGGAGCTGTGTTCGTCTTGAAAACGGCTCCTCCGTGTGAGGTGGCCACTTGGAGGATGCAGTCTGAGGGCCTGGGCTCGCTCGGTAAGCCGCCTTCCTTCTCCTCAGAGCACGACTCTTTAAGTTAGTTTGTTGAGGCCCTAGGTCCTAAAGGCCCTCGTGCTGGTGTGGGCAAAGGCAGGCCTGCTGAGAGAGGGAGCCGTCTTGGATAGCATTCTGTTTGTTTAGTTGGTTTTTGTGGGGGAGCAGCATTTTGAACTCTCTCTTCTGGCTGTGGAGTGAACAGACGGACAGACACACACTCACACACAGAGAACATGTACACACGACGTACCCACTCATACACCCATACACACGTGCACACACACACACACACACACACACATAAGCACACACATCGCCTTCATCCACACCTCCCAAGAGCAAAAGTGAGCTCCCTTGAGCCCTCAGAGCTCCCTTAAGCCCCTCAGGGGAGGAGGGAAGGAAGCTGGGTGTCATATATCATTTCTCTCCAAACAGGCAGTGTCCTCTCTGCCCAAAGTGGGGGGTGGGGATGGTCGGCAACCAGGAACGGGTCTTGGGAAGGAGCCCCTCTGGCCCATATTTCACGGACACCCCAGACAGAGCCTGCTGTCAGGAGTGCTGTCTAATTTCCTCCCCTGACTGCCGGCCCAGATCCCCCCAACAAAGAGGGGCATTGTGTCCTCCTCCCTACCCCTGGCATCTGTTCCACAGAGATCCGTCGGGGGATGCACGGAGGGGATTTGGGGGATGAAGGCGCCGCATCCCCCAGAAGGGCCACAAATTCTTGAGCAGAAAGAGCTTGGTCCGGGCCGAGGGGTCCCCCAGCCTCCCAGCAGTCCTCCATGTTCCCCCCTCCCCCCACCCAAGCTCTGGAATAGCTTCTCCTCAGGCCTTTCAGGGAAGAGGGGGTGAGGAAAACATTTAAGGGGTAGTGGCTGAGGATGAGAGAGCATTTTAAGGGGACTGGGCCTCCCCACCCTCTCCCAGAAGAAACTCCGCCTTTAACCCTTGGTCTCCCCTTCTTGGCGGGGCTGGGGGGGGGACTTGCAGGCCTGTGGGGCGGCCTTCAGGGTGGGCTGCTGGGAAGAGGCAGTAATGCTTGGTTTTTCCTGCCTGAGATCTTTCACAGGTTGGACATTCTGGGAAGGGCACGGGGGTCCTGGGAGGCAGTGCTGGGGCCGGACAGAATGGAGGGAGAGTGGCTGGTGAGAGGGGCATCCGGGCTCAAGAGCCACTGCAAGACTTCCAAGAATGCGGGCGAGCAATGCCCTGGTGTCCACTTTCTGATTCCCTCCTGGGGACACCTCCCAAGAGGCGGCTCCTCTCCAGGTGTCAGGCCACCGGGTCAAGTCCCGAGGGGGGCCTCCCGTGGGGAGTGTGTGTGTGTATTGGCTGGGGGGATGCTTTAATAGCTGAATCACTAGCATAGGGTGCACTTGGGGGTGGTGTTTGTGGTCACAGCATGGAAGTGGACAGGGCTTTGCTCTGGGCCGGCACATCAGAGGCAAATATGGGGCCAGCAGCCTCCATGCCCTTGACCTCCACCACTATCCTCTAGGGCTTCTCAGCAGTGCTTCTTCTCTGGACAGCTTGGTGCTTTGAAAACATTTTGCCCAAAGTGTCTGTTTATCTTTTGTACTCAAGGCAGAGCAAGCTCTTAGAATGCTCAGGAAATTGGCTCCGAGAGGGTAAATGGCTTGCTTAAAGTCACACAGCAAGCAAGTAGGAGAGCAGATGCTAAGACATAGGACTCCTCTCTACTTTGTGCTTTGTTGTCACTGGGTTGCAGTCTTCCTGTAGAAGGAGAGGAAAACTCTGTCTAGAACGTAGGGTGTGTGTGTGTGTGTGTGTGTGTGTGTGTGTGTGTGTGTGTGTGTATGAGAGAGAGAGAGAGAGAGAGACAAGAGACAAAGAGAGGGAGAGAACTTTACCCTGCTGAGGGCCACTTTGAACCAGGCCCTGTGCTAGGCTCTCTGCAGACTGGGCCCCATTGTCCTGGGGACAGGCTGCCTCTGTGTCCACTCACCATGCCCAGGACTTCACACATAATTGGCACTCAAGAAATATTTTCATGGAATGAATGAATGAATGAATGAAGCCAATCCTCCCATCAACGGTGAGCAAAACACGATCTCTACTTCATAGAAGCGTTTTTCAGCAGATGTTTTCAAGTACAAGTTCAGTAGGCCCCTGGGATGAGAAAACTAAGCTCAGAGAAGTTAAGTGACTTGATGAAAGCCACACAGCCAGGCCGTGACAGAGCCCAAGTGGGAGCTTCTGTGTGTCAGTCTCTGAAGCCCGGGGGGTGGCGGGTGGGGGAGCAGAGCTGGGAAGGTGGTCAGGAGGAAGGGATCCCTCCCCCAGCAATTCAGAGAGCAGTAAAGGAAAGCAATGTGAAGGGAGCAAGGTCCCAGAGGCAGGCGGCCCGCGCAGACCCAGGCTGCTCTCTAGCCAGGTGTGCTGGGTGCTTTAGACAGGATTTGTGTTCCTGGAAAACTGGTTTTAAATCACTTTTAAAAACATACATAAAACCCATCCTTTACAGGCACTGGGGAAGCCTGCAGCTCGACGGAAGGTTGCAGCACGTTTTCTTCTATGCCACGAGGGATTCTGTAGAGACTTTTGAGTTTGCCCTACTGGATTTTCTCCAAGCGTGGTCAATCTGCGGGATGGTGGAGAAATCCCACAATGGGGCTCTGGGCCAGCTGAGCACAGCTCTTCACGGGGGCCCGCAGACCCAGCTGAGCCTGCTCCCTTCCCAATAACACTGGAGTTAAGCCCAGCCATGGGCCCCAGGTCCGGGGACAGGCTGGAGTTCGGGGCCAGCAACTCCGGTTAGGAAATTCATAAAGAAAGAGAAGCTCTTGCAGCCAGGCCCACGGTGAGAGACGAGTTAGGTCATGTCTCTTTCTGTTCAATCGGATATTAGTCCCGACCCTGATGTCACCTTCAAGCTATTAAACATCACCCTCAGAAATGAGCGTGAATTGCTCACAAGGCTCTTATCAGGCATGCCTCTCAGCTTGCTGTGGTCAGGGGCCAGGCAGTGATGCTGCTTCTTTGCCAATTGCAGGTCAAAGGGGAGAAGTTCGTTTAGACTTCAGACAGGACTCTGGGCTGGGAGTGGGGGAGAGAGTGACAGAGAATCTCGGTCCCTTGGCCAGAATCAGATCGTTCCCTTGGGCCGCAGAAACAGGGTAGGTGGCCAGTGTCCCTCTTTTGGGGCATGGCATGCCGGACCTGGTGGGCGCAAAGGACCTGGACTGCATCAGCCAGCCCGTCTAACCCGCTTCTGGACCACAGCTTCCCCTACGTCATGGGCCGTGTGGCCAGCAATGGGCACTCATGAGCTGAGAAGCCAGGCTATGCCTCTAGTTGAAAAATTCCCTCTTCCATCCATCCGTCTATGCATCCATGCGCTCACTTGTCCATCCAAGCAGTGACTGTCTATTGAGCATATATTATGAGCTGGGCATCATGCTAGCAGCTGGAAGTAAAACGGTCAGAGAAACACATCCCCTTTTCCTCCCTCCGGCTTGGAGATCAGACCACAAATGTATATGCACAGAGCAAAGACAAGAATTATAAGTTGTGGCAATAGCCATCAAGGAAGAAACACAGGTGAGAAGACAGAGATTAAAGGGTAGTAGTGGTCTGGGGATGACGTGGCAGTAGAGAAGGGTGTCAAGATATTTTTGAAGGTGTCTCGGGGTTTACAGCAAAGGGGACAGAGAGGGTGCAACCAGTGAGGGAAGGACCACGGGGACAGCCCAGAGCTGGAGACGAAGCGATTGGCAATTGCTGCGTTGATAATTATAAGGGATTACCTGGCACAGGGGCCTCTGCCTGGCTGGAGAATATATAGCTTTCAAGGGAAGGAAAGAGAGCCGCCCACCATGAGCTCTCCTGGTTACCGGAACTGTGGTGCTTTCGGGGTACAGATAGGAAAGCGCGAATCCCTGCCTGACACCCGTTCTTTTCTTTGCATAGAGGAGCCATCAGAAATGCTTGCATCCCGGGGCGCCTGGGTGGCTCAGTCGTTAAGCGGTCTGCCTTTGGCTCAGGTCATGATCCCAGGGTCCTGGGATCGAGCCCCGCATCAGGCTCCTTGTTCGGCGGGAAGCCTGCTTCTCCCTCTCCCACTCTCTTGCTTGTGCTCCTGCTCTAGCTATCTCTCTCTGTGAAATAAATAAATAAAATCTTAAAAAAAAAAAAGAAATGCAGGCATCCCTCCCAAGCCCCCGGCCCAGGCAGGTGCATTTCTGAAGCCCTGAGCCCCACCGAGGCCCTTTCCCGGGGCAATGGATCCCCTACTTGCTTCACTTTCTCTCTGCCTCTCTCTGCAGGGCAGCTAAACACTTGCTTGTCCTTGATGCTCTCTCAAGGATGAAGAAACCCATTCCCGAGAAGTTACTGTACGGGAATTCTTGCTGTTTGGATTCCTACCAAGCCATCATCTCTGTCACAGTCACTGGTTCACACTGGGGAGTCGCCAGTGGGTGGCCTTGCTTCTCTTGTCCAGCTTTGTACCCGAGACAAAGCAGAGGATTTTTACTCACTGGAGGAGCGGCCGGTCCCAGCTACCGTTCGCTGGTCAATCAAATGGCAAAGCTGAAGTGTGGGAGGAGCGCAGGGAGTGTTCCAAAGAAACCAGAAAACCCTTGATTGATGTGTGCGTGCACCTCTAATTTCTCCATGAGACTCTCCTCAACAGACTTCTTAACTGTGTTCATTGGGGAGATTTAAATTCTCACATGGAAAGAGACTTTTTTTTTCTATTGATTTTAGAAATCAATGTTAATGTTGCTCCTGATGTTGAAAATTAGTAGGGCCATGTATATACATTAAAATGTGCTCTGTGTTCCTTTCTGGTAGGCCCTTTAAGTGCTCCTAGATGCCTAAGTCCTTGGGAAGGGAATGAACAAGGAATAAAGGAGAGAAATCACACGTGGGGCGAGTGTGTTTATACAGAAGGGTGAGTGGTTTGCTGTTGCTGGAGCACAGAGTTTGTGGCAGGGGTGATGGGACGAGGTGGTAGAGGCAGGAAGGGGCCAGGGCATGAGAACCTTGGATGCCTGTGAAGAGTTTTGAACTTTATTTTGTCGATGATGGGACGCCATTGATAGATTTTAAATCTGGGGTGACAAAGTTGGATTTTGTGTGTGTGTGTGTGTGATTATTCTACAGATGGACTTTGAGGAGTCTCAGATCAGAAGGAGGGAGCACTACTGGAAGCTTTCATTCAAGTGAAAGATGTTGACAGCCTGGAAAAAGGCAATGGTGGTGGGCAGACAAAGAACACAGTGGGAATGAGGAATACCTACACAGGAAGTGAAATGAGCAAGACCCAGTAATTGATGAGCTCTGCGAAGCAAAGCGGTATCAACAACGTGTCCTAGGTCTCCAGTATGTGTGAACGGGTAGGTTGTGGTGTCACCCACTAAAATGGAGGCTTCGGAATACAGAATATGGAGTTCAGAATATCGGGGTAAGGGAGATTTTCCCTTAAATATTTTGAGTTTGAGATGTCTGTAGTCACCCAGGTGGTATGAGCAGTAGGGAGTGGAATATGGAAACTTAAGCTCTCAGATCCCGGTAGGGGAGTGTTGGCCTGGTGCCAGAATGCCTGGATTCAAATCCTAGCTTTATCACTGGTGCTCATTGTTCACAAGGTGGTGTGGAAGTAACAAATGATCCTCATATCTAATGGCTTACAACAAACATTTCTGTCCCCACTGACATATATGAAGGTTTGGCTTTGACTTTGTTCCACGTCTTACTCATTCTGGATCCTGGGCTCATGGTGGAATCCCCATTCCAAACTTGTGCAGAGGGAAAAGAGCAATGGCAGGGACACAAGGACTCTAAAACTTCTGCTAGCCCGGGTGCCTGGCCTTTCTGTTCACATTCTATTGGCCAAAGCCAACCACACGGACAAGCCTGGGGTCAATGAAGTGGGGAAGTACACTCCTCCCATGGGAGGTACAGCATATGGCAATGATCAGGGAGCCATATTTCCTTAGTGGAGAAGGGAGGAAATAATTGGGCCCAATCATATGCTCTACCAAAACCACTAACCAGCTATAAAACCTTGGTGGTTTACTCAACTTCTCCCTGCTTTGGTCACATCATCAGTAAAACAGGAATACTGGTACTACCTCTTGGGATGGCTACATAAAACACTTAGAATAGTGCCCAACACAGTACAGAGTAAACGCTATATAAATGTAGGTAGATGGAAGGGACGAGGGAAGGGGGAGCTCTTTCTCCATGGGTATAGAGTTTCAGTTTGGGAAGATGAAAAAGTTCTGGAGACGGATAGTGACAATGGTTGTACGACAGTGGGATAGTACTTAACGACACAGAACTGTATGTTTAAAAATGGTTAAAATTTTATGTTATGCATATTTTGCCTCGATAAAAAACTTGTAGGTAGATGGGACCATCTGGGCAGAGCGTGAAGAGTGGGGAAGGCAGTAGGTAGAAGGCAGAAAGCTCGGGAACCAGCAGTGGGGGCAAAAGCAATGGAGACAGAGAAGGAACATTCTGGATAGACAAGGAAAAGCAGGAGAGGTCAATATCTTCTGAAGCCAGGGGAGTAGAGTTAGGAGGGAGTGTTGGAATGCTTGAGGGTGTCTGTTTTGCTTGTCTTTGAACCTGAACCTTCTCTTTGGCACCTTGATTTTGTGGGTCTGCTTTCCTGTGCTAGCTCCTGATGATGTCATTTCTGGTCCGTGCCCACGCTGGGCCCAGACTGCCTCAAGGCCGAATCCTGGCCTGGTCTCCTCTCTTGGCTCCCTCCGTCCCCTCTCTGTAGCCAGTTCTATTTTGTCCATGGCTAACATCTTGGTGAGACAAATCTTTTTTAATTAAAAAGACATAGGATTGAGGACATTTCTTCTTGCGGCATTTTTTATTACTATTGATGTATATTGTTTTATCCTGAGACACAAAACCTACAAATTCTGAACTTAAAAATTGGGGGGGGCACCTGGGTGCCTCAGTCACCTGGGGTACCTGAGCGTCTGATTTTTGATTTTGGCTCAGGTCATGATCTCAGGGTCGTGAGATCGAGCCCCGTGTCAGGCTCTGCCCTCAGCAGGGGGTCTGCTTGAGATTCTCTCTCTTCCTCTCCCTCTGCTCCTCCCCCCCCCCAAGTTAGGGGTGGTTAGTTTATGGCCAAGATTCCTTTATTAACAAAAGAATTCATCTTTTGTTTACAGAACTGCAATGATTTGATAAGCCGTAGGTTAGGGAAACTGACAGCTAACATTTTATAAGGGGGAATGAGGACAATGCAGTTGCAAAGGGAGAGCAGCATAGTTTTTCCAATGATGACGTTTGCACCCCCACATTTTGAAGAACCTAAAAGGGGATACCTTGATCTAAGTGATTTTTTCCCTTTTTTTCTTTGTTTTTAGACATTGTCCGGCTGATCATCACACGAGCATCAGAGGGTTGCCCACAGAGAGAACACGGTTCTTAGCTCTGCAAAGAAAAAGGCCTGAGAACTATGCTCTTTTATTGATTTTATTTCTCCAAGAGTTTTCTTACTAAGTGAATTAACCTTGCACCGTTAACTTGACGTAATCTTAAGAAAATATATGAAATATGCTTTAGAAAAAAATGACACGTGCTCTAACCAGCCATCTCATTTGGCAATCATTTTCCAGAGCGGTTGTCCTTTCGGGATGGGGAGGTGGGGTTTTTTTTTACATGTGAGTGATTAAATCTACACACAAGAGCTCCAAACTCTTGCTGACCTCCCTCTGCAACACCAGCTGGTGTTGGGAGACAGAGTACTGAGGCCAGCAGGGGTCTCTCTCCAAGGCTTGGGTCACCCCAGGCTGTTTGGCCATCAGTCCTGGAGTGTCACCCCAGAAGATCTGGGCAGTTCCCGTACATAAACTTAGCAGCTCCTCCCATCGTAACAGCAATCGTGGAACACATTGGAAGGGCTCAGATGCATCCCATGGAGAAAGAGGGATTGGTTTTTTGTCGCCATTTGCAGACCGGGTCCCTTGAAAGCACAGGATACTTCTACTGCAGGGTTCCACATTTCTAGGCTGTCACTCACTGGGCCTAGTACGATCTCTTCATCCTCGGGACATGGAAACACTTCCCAGCCCCCAACTCAATAATGTGAGTGTCTGGATAGGTGTTCAATCCCCAAACTATGGATTTAAAAGGAATAGCTGCTCCGTGGCTCTGGGGCCGGCTCAGCAGTCCCAGCTTTATCCCTGAATCGACTCCGAAGAGGCAGGTGCTGTCCTGGGTCCGTTCTCAGCCACACAGTCAAGCCAGTTCAAACGGGCCCGTATGGGGACCACCTACACCAGGCTGTTTCTCCGACCGTCTTCCTCCAGCCCGTGTTATAAACTTGCCCACTCAGCCAACAACTTTGGGAGACAAGGACTGGGTTTCTGATTGGCAGCAGCTGAGTTTCTGTCCTCAACGCTCCTCATACTGATTCTCCCTGGGGTTTCGGGACAACTGAAGGCTCCCCAAAGCCTCAGGTACGGAACCCAGAAAGGAAGGGTGGTCTAGGGTATGTGTATGTGTTCTAGTCATTTCCTTCCTTTGGAGCATTTGCTTTCACACATCACTAGCTGGTCCCAAGGCTCCTCGAGGACGCAGCAGACCACGTGGTGTCCGGGCCTGGAGGAGGGCTGGCTGGTGTCGGAGGGAGGGGGTGGCAGGAGGCGCGGGCAGCAGCCGAGAGACCCCGAGCAGCAGTGTGTCTGGGGCTGTTCCCAGATTCGCTTGGGTCCAGTCTGTAGGATTCGCTTGGGCTTCTGTAGGATTCCATGAGAACTGTGGGAAGTAACGGCCTTGGGGAAGGGGCTGCTAAGACAGAGCAAAACTGGAGAGAACTTTCTGGGAAACTTCAAGGCTCCCAGGGATGCTGAACAGCTTCGTGTTTAAGAGTCATTGCAAGACGTGGAGAGGTTGCGCTGGGTAGGGGGGCGGTGGGAGAAGGTGAAGGTGGGGTTGGGTGAGGACTGGGGTGAGGGTAGCTGGGTAGGGGGCTCAGTCCTCAGTCTTTCTTTCTCCGTGGAGAATCTCACTCTGAACTTGGAGAGGCAGCAGAGTCCCCATCCTCAGGGTCCTGCCCATTGGGGGAGATTGGCTGACCCCCTTTCACACGCTTCCACTTCATCCTTCGGTTCTGGAACCACACTTTGACCTGACGGAGGAAGCAAAGGAACCTGGTCATCAAGGGAGGTGCAACTACCTCCCCATATAGATGCTCAAGACAGCAGGTTGCAGTTCCAGGGACCCCAGCTGGAACCTCCGCTTGTCCTGCCCAGCTCCTCCAAAGGCACCAGGAATCGAGACAAAAGGGAGGACACATCAATCTGCCCAGAGACCTCTCTTGTGTCTCCCTGTCTTTGTGTCAGAAAGCCTGCCGGTCTGGGGACAGGGTCTAAAAGTCACTTGGCATTTGGCCCCACCCACTTTCACATGCCCCGCCCCTCCCATGTCAACACCTCCTCCTCCTTCTTTTTTTTTTTTTAAAGATTTTATTTATTTATTTGAGAGAGAGAGAGCACATGAGAGGGGGGAGGGTCAGAGGGAGAAGCAGACTCCCCGCTGAGCAGGGAGCCCGATGCGGGACTCGATCCCGGGACTCCAGGATCACGACCTGAGCCGAAGGCAGTCGCTTAACCAACTGAGCCACCCAGGCGCCCAACACCTCCTCCTTCTAGCTTCTGTTACCCAAGGGTCTGGGAGCAGAGGATCACCAGCCTCATCCTTAGGCACGTTCATAAAACACTTGTCAGTTTAGATAGCTCTGGTCTGCGTATTTTCTCATCTCAGCTGCAGCATTACCCGCAGGGTAGGGTCATGACCCTGGAGACCCAGAGAGGTCAGGAGACGAGTCCCAGAGGTCACAGGGCTAAGAAGTGGTAGAGGCAGGATCTGAATCTTAGTTTTCTAAACCGAGCACTCTGGCAGAGCCCCTCATCAACTGAAAGCTGCTCTCAAATACTATTATTATAATAATACTTTACTCCATGTTAGAACGTGGGTGTGGGTGGAATGCTCTGAGGGAAAATCCCAAACAAAAGCGCTAGGAAGTTTTTTTTAGAGGTGTCCAGGAACCACCTGGGGAACTTACTAGAAATGCAGACTCCCAGTCCCACTTATTGTTACTGCAAAGTCACTCTCCAGAGTTATGGAAACTGCATTTTTTTTTTTTTTTGAGTTTTAAATTTTATTTTTGAAGTAATCTCTACACCCAACATGGGGCTTGAACTCATGACCCCAGGATCAAGAGTCGTCTGCTCCACTGACTGAGCCAGCCAGGCGCCCCTTCGAATCTGCATTTTAAACAAGAGCTGAGGTGATCGCAGTGCACACTCAAGTTTGGGAATAACCAGATCAGAGGTTCCAACCCTGGCTGCATGTGAGAATCACCTAGGGGACCTTTGAAAAGATGCTGATGTCTGGACTCCATCCCAGACCAATGAAAACAATCTCTAAAGCCGGACATCGGTGTTATTAAACTCTCTGCCGGTGATTCAGGTAGAGTCACAGTTGAGAACCACTGGACTGGGCAGAGGGAGAAGAGAAAGGAGAAGGTTCAGGGAGGAGTGGTGGGAAGGTTGGGGGAGGAGAGAGCAGAGGAAAGGAGGGATGGCCAGAGGAGGAGGGCCCCCCGGACCGCACCTGCCGCTCGGAGAGGTCCAGGTTCACGGCGATCTCGTATCTCCGAAGCCGGGTCAGGTAGTTATGATGCGCAAACTCGGCCTCGAGCTCCCGCAGCTGCTCCTTGGTGAAGGCTGTCCTCTCCTTGCGAGCCTTGCTGCCGCCCTCGGGCTTCCCTCGGCTCTCCTGGTTGTCTGGGGAGAAAGCAGCCCAAACGGGAACATGTGAGCCGCAGAGGTTCCCTTTCTTTTGTCCTTAAGAGTCAGGGCAGCCTTTCCTTGTCTCTCTTGTTTTTATTTTTTATTTTATTTTATATTAAAGATTCTATTTATTTATCTGAGAGAGAGAGAGAGAGCTCGCGCATGAGCATGAGCAGAGGGGAGAGGCAGAGGGAGAAGCAGACTCCCCACCAAGCAGGGAGCCCGATGCGGAACTCGATCCCAGGACCCTGGGATCATGACATGAGCCGAAGGCCGATGCTCAACCAACTGAACCACCCAGGCACCCCTGTCTCTCTTGTTTTTTAAAGGATATTGAGAAAGAACCCACATTGTCCCTTTATCATTCTTTCTAGTGCTTTAACCCCCTGAGAACTGGGAAGTCTTCTGGCTCCCAACCTCAGGTGCATCCACCACACCCCCCACCCCAAACTTTTTTTTTTTTTAAGATTTTATTTATTTATTTGAGAGAGAGAGAGAGAGAGCATGAGCGGGGTGAGGGGAAGAAGGAGAAGCAGACTCCCTGCTGAGCAGGGAGCCTGATGCAGGGCTCGATCCCGGGACTCAATCCCGGAACTCGATCCCAGAACTCCTGGATCGTGACTCCAGCCCAAGGCAGGCGCTTAAGGGCTGAGCCACCCAGGCGCCCCTACTCCAAACCTTTTTTTATCCCCAAAGCACGAGAAGCTGCTCTTGGCTGTTTAATGATTTCTACTATCCAACCTCCACCCCCACACCCCCTGTTTGACATTAGTAATGGCTATAAGTTTGTGGGGCAAAGGTTCTAAAACTGAGGCTCTCTGTCCTCAGAGACATCACCATCACCTGAGAACTGTCAGAAGTGCATATCCTGGGGCCTCATCCCAGACCTACTGAATCAGACACTCTGGGGGCGGGGCCCAGCAATAAGTCTTCAAGGTGATTGTGACACACGGTCAAGTTTACAAACCCCCGCTCTAAGACCTCACTTCTCAGAGGGCGCCGTGGCCATAGCAGCAGGGCCCGGAAGTTGGTCAGACTTGCAGGATCTCGGGCCCTACCCGTGACCTGCTGAATCAGAATCACATTTTAGCCAGATCCCCAGGGGAGTTGTGTGCACATGTAAACTGAGAAGTGCTGCCTTAAGCTTCTTTCCCACTTTGATACCGGGAGGGGCCAAGTCTGGAAAGTTCTGGGCTCTGCGTTAGAGACAGCAGGAGCTCCATCATAACGGGTAACAGGGGTGCGGGGAGCAAACACCTTACATGTATCAGCCACTTAATCCTCCCAATAACTCAGCCAGGTGAGTTCTTGTATTAGCCCCACACTGTATAGACCAGAAAACTAAACCCAGAGACGTTTAAGCAAGTTGTTCAAGTTCATCTAGTTAGTCCAGCCAGTGACTGGCTGAGGCAGAAATCAAACCCAGGCAGTTTGACTCACATGCTGTTCAAGTAAAATCCACGTAGGAAGGGGTTACAAACTGTAGAGTGCTGTACAAAGGACAGGGACTATATGTTATCCCCCCCCCGAGCAAGCTGAGGGGCGGCTCTACTTTCACTTCAGTGGTGGAGCTGGGTGGGGAGGCGGCCCGAAGGAGACCAAGACACCCACACAATTAACAATGAGGGCCACGTGTCCGGTGAATGGCTACAGGAACCATTTTTCTTGCAGGGCTCTAAAATTTGGAAGTCTTTCATTTCACTGTCCTTTTACAGACCTGGAGGCCCCGTGGCTCAGAGTTAGGTGCTTTACTGAAAGCGGTGTGCCCACCCTGAGCCCCCTTAGGGACCTCATCCGTGCCGGGGTGTGTGTTGGGGGGGAGTCCTTGTTTTGGGGGGGAGTCCCTGTTGTCGGGGGCTGGCCCGGGGGTGGGAGCTTTTAGATGGGTTGGTAGAGGGCAGGGAAGACCCCCCCACAAAGCAGCCACACTGCGGAGCGGGTGGGGAGGTGGAGACCCCTCGTCAGACTCGGTCCAGTCGGGAACCTCAGCCCCCTGGTTCCCTTCTCCGCAGTTCCTTCTCCTGCTTTCCATTCAGTCCCTTGTGTTTCAGTTTCCAGGCCCTCCATCCCCGCCACCCAGCAGCCGGGCGCAGAGCCGGGGTGGCGGCTCGGTGGAGGGCGCATAGTAAAGCGATCGGGGCGCCCCTGCGGGAACCGAGAAGGCAGAGGGGCGCCGTCCCCCCCGGGGGCTCCCCGGTGCCCGGCTGCCGGGTCAGGGTTGGCCGCCCACGGGGCGCGCCTGGGGGCAGGAAGGGGGCGCGTCCCACGGGCTCGGGGGAAGGCTGGCCTAGACCCCTCCAGCGGGAGCGGGAGCGTGGGCTGGAGGGAAGGACGCGCAGCCCCAGGCCGGGGATCCCCAGGAGTGAGCCGGCCTTGGATGCCGCCGGCCGGGGAAGGAAGGTCAGCCTTCCCAGAGCACATCCCCGCCGGCAGAGACCCGGCTCATTTCCCACCCACTCCTGTCCCAGGGCTCAGGGTGGTTCTCAGCCCTTCCCTTTCATGACTGAGGGGCTGTAAAACCAAGATGACTCGTGTCAGGGTTTGAGGCCTCCATCTCCTCGCTGGGGGCCTTTGAGGAAGTCACTTAACCTCTCTGGGCTTCAGTGGCCTCATCAAGAAATTGGGGACAATAAAGCACCTACCTCCCAGGGTTACTGGGAAGCCTGGACCAGCTCTTGTGTGGGGAAAATGCTTTTAAAACTTTAAAGTGCTTAAACAAAAACATATTCTTCCAATTCTTCCACTCTGAGAGATGCCATCTGAGGGGCTGGGAGAGTACCAGCTGTGGTTTCTTGAAGGCTTCTATGTTCTCAGATCCATTTCATCCTTTCCACCAAACACCCCTAGGAGGAGGGACTATTATTGTCCCCTTTAGCATCGTCCTGTGGAGTTGTGTGATAATTTGATTAATAGCGCTCTCTTTCTCCCCCCAGGGATGAAACTGCTTTTTCTCACTTGTTACTGTACCTGGTACAGTACTTGCTAAACATTTGCTAGATCCTACCCAGTATACAGAGGAGGAAGGAGCCTCAGAAAGGCCCAGGAACTTGCCTGGTGTCTCCAGCAGTTTGGGGGGGGGCGGGGTGCAGAACTGAGATTGGGACCCAGATTCATCTGACTAGAGGTGCAGTGGTCAATGCTGGCCTCAGTTTCTCATCTGCATCTGCAGGCTCAGGGCTGGACCTGGAGTCTCCACACCCAGTGCTCCTGGAGGCCCTGTCCTGGGTTGATGCCCTCACCCACACTCCCCTTCTCCCAGGCCTGCTCAGGTGCACACGGGTGCCTATGAAATCCCGGAAAACAGCCCACTCTCTCCAGTCCTGCACGTTAGCCTCCCAAGAGAGATGAGGGGAGGTAGGGAGAGGACCCCTTTGAGCTGATCTTGGACTGGTTACTGGGCCCCTCCCTGCCCCACCTCCCCACTCCTCTTACTGTCCCGAGGTAGGCGCTGGGCCTCAGGGTGGGAAAGAAGAGGAAATGGGACAGAGGAGCTGGGGCTGGGAAGTCAGTGAACCTGGGGCAACACCCGCGAAGGGGGGGTGGGAGAGGGGCACCCAGAGGACAGCTGCTCCTCATCAGCTTCTCAGGGAAGAAGGCCTCTCATCACCGTTAGAAATGACAAGAGGGCCTGAAGTATGGGAGGCTAGCTATGACAATCGGAGTGGAAGTTCTGGTTCTCTTTGTTCTGCAACATTGTCATCAACATAGAAAAAGAAGGATGAAGACAAACCAGGAGCCATTTCAGGCTGGGAGGGGGGTGGGGGTTAGTCTGCCCGCTCACATGCACACTACCCTCAGGATAGTTTGATCCCAGGAGAGTACACCTTCGTTGAGGTGCCTGCCTCCTACTCTGGGCCTCAGTTTCCTCATGGGGAGGGGCACGGGATTGGACTGGCGTCAGAGTCCTTTCCCAGTATGCAGCCCTGACATCCTCTTCTCCTCTCCCTACTCTCTCTTCTGTTAAGAACCCCTGGCCTTGAATTTGAGGTCCCTCCAGTTGCAAATATTCTTGTCTGGGCTCCTAGCTCCTCCCTTCCGTCAGATCTGGAGTCTTGCTGGGTGCGCTGTCCCCAGGCCCTCCCCGGCCTTCCCAAGGTCCTCAGCTCACAGGTCAGGGCTATGCCAGGGAGTTTCTGTCTCCTGCTGATGTGCAAAGCTCCCCGCCCCGAGCCGAATGGAGGAGATGTGTCTGAGGAGCCCTTGGAGAATCTGGGCCTGAGCAGGCTCCAAGAAAGAGCTCTCTGACCTTGGGCAAGTGTCTCAAGTTCTCTGAACTTCAGTTTCTTCCTTTGCAAAACAAGAACAGCCCCATGCACCATGCTTGGAAGGCTGCCGAGAAGGTAAAATGCTGCGGGTCACGCGTGTTAACCCCGAGCACCGTGGCGCTACTTCTCTGCGTCTCTGCTTGGGTCTGTGTCTGCTCACTGTTATGTCAGCCTTCCAGCGGAGGCGTGGTTCCAGGCCGGGTCCCCAGCATGGACCAGAGTCCCATCTCAGGCATCCTGGCCCTGCTTCTCTCTCAGGGGCAGGGGTGCAGAAGGAGGAGGCTGGTGCTCAGCAGGCTGCCTTCCGGGGCTCAGGAGGAGCAGCTCCATCCTGTCCCAGCCCCGGCGCGGGACCCTCCCAGCCAGAGCCAGCCAGCCGCGCCGTGATGGGGCCGTCGTGCCCAGAGCAACGCAAACAGGATGTATGTGTGATTGCGGTCCGCACCGTGAGCTTTTACACCATCCAAGGTAAATTATTTCACAAAAAGCTGTCAGTTTTGGCAGGCCTTCCTAAAGTTAGCAGACAGCTTTATCGGACTGCAAGGAAGTTCAGACAGACTCTGGGGAGCACGCCTTTTTGGAGGCCTGTATCCCTACTCCCCAATGGTCACAGCGTTTTACATAAATTCCTATCCAAGACCAGATAGAAAGTCACATGCGGTACATTCAAATAACACTTCCGCAGTTGACAATGGATCTCTTTTCCCCAGAGGTAAACGTCTCTGGGGCTTGCATATGTACTACGGAATCATAGAACAGTAGTGCCGGAAGAGGCTTAGAGCTGATCTCTGGGCACCTTTCCATTTTACAGGGGAGCCTAGAGCAGGCGAGAGAGGGCCTCAAGGCAGGGCTGGACCGCAAACCCAGATTTCCGTGACCGGAAGCTATTTTCACACATTAGGCTGCTTCCTGTTGCGTCCCCTTACGCATACTGTAGGGTAGATAAGGTACACATCAGCCCATGGAACAGAGGAGGAAATGAAGAGCCAGGGACTAAAAACCTTGCTGGAATTCCCCGGGACCACTCCGGGGCTGCCCTGGGAGGGGCGTGGCCAGCACGGAGGCTGTGCTCGCCCCAGGGATGTGTCCGTGTGCGTGTCGGGGGCGGGGAGGGGGGGGTCCCTGGGGCATAATGTCAGCAGGCGAGACCTTGGCAAACCCTCTGAAAACGGTGTCTGGGGCTTCCTGGGCTGTCACAGTGCTGGCCTTTGACATCCTTGTTAGTTCTGATACTTTCAACTTCAGGAGGAGTCAAAGCCCATCAAGATAGACAGGACCCAGATGGAGCCAGCCCGAGACCAGTTGGGTATTTGCATCCAGGACCTCCCTGGTTTCCTTTCTCATTGGGTCCCAGTGAGGCCCACCCACCTCAATGTCTGGGCCCTTTGTCTCTCCGGTAGGTGACCGAAGAGACATGGGGAGGGCTCCCAGCCTCTTTGAGGAGCCCAGCAGCGGGGCTGGGGAATTCAAAGTATGTTTTCTGGGAGAGAAGCAGATTCTTCCAGAATGGAAATGCCTGGTGCTACAGTAGTCTTTGCTGAGGGACCCCTGTGGGGTGGGGGCAGTGAGGCTATGAGGTACGAGGGAGAGTGGAATGGATGGGCGATGAGATGGGGTGTGGGGGACCGTGGAAGAGGGGAGCAGAGAGCTGAAGGCGAAGGGAGGCAGTGGAAATGAGGGTGGGGAGCTGCAGCAAGCCTCTGAGATGGGTTGGGGGGAGGCATGGGCAGCTGTGGGCTTTGTTTGTGTTTATACGTTCCAGATGTCGCCCTCAGCTGTCACCAAAGGAAGTGTGGGCTTTAGGACCAGGCCCCACTGCTCACACTCTTCCTCCACCACTGTGTTCAAGGAAAACAGGGAAAACATGAACTAGAAAAGGCTGGGATGGGGGGCAGGGGAGGAATCCTGGCCAGAGGCCAGGGAAGCCCAGCTCAGTGAGCAGAAAGGGCACTGGGGGGAAGGGGTTGCCTCCCGGGGCCTGCAGGGACCTCGAGTCCTGCCGTCAGAAAGAGCTGCTCTGCCTCTGGGCTCATCCCCACCTCCCTGGGCCCAGACGCCCTGACTTGCTCAAGCCAGAGAAAAAGGCGAGTAGGGCGGGACTCCTGAGCCCCTAGCCCGGCCGTTGGTAGGCAGGGCCGAGGCTACCTCTCCACTGACCTTCTTAGAGCCCAACTGCTCTTTGGGCCCTTATGTCTTAGGTGCTGGTCAGAATTTTGTTGCTTTGGTGGATACTGATTTTCTGCAGAACTTCCAGACTGTATCTGGGTGGGGCCTGAGCGGGCTCGGTCACGGGTTTTGTGCTGATGCCTCTGAGTTCAGACAGTGGCTAAGGGTCTTGATGGGGGCGCCAACCTCTGCCTGACAGGGGGCAGGAGCTCTGACCAGGAGGCAGGAGGCAAGAGGAACGTGGAGTTCCTGTCTCTCCTTCCACACTGGCCACTCTGGCTCCTGAGGCTTCTTCCTCGCTGGGGGTTCTGGGGTCGAGTTGGAACGAGAGGGGCTGCTGCCGCTGTGGCCCCTCAGACCACACCCTGCCCAGCACTGCAGTGACCCTGGACCAGTGAGCTGCAGACACAGGCCGGCCCAGCTGCTAGCAGGCTTCCGAGGCCTCCTCTGGCCTCGGGTCACTGCTTTGCCAGGCTTTGAGCACAGGCCGCCTGGGATGCAGCCAGGATCAGGGAAGGTTTTGAAAAGAGGAGGGCTCCTTTGTGGGTTTGGGAACAATGGATTGAGGGGCTACCAAGTGCTGGCTGTGTCTTTACATCTGTGATCCCATCTTGTCCCATAGCAACCCTATGGGGTAGATACCGCGATCATTTTTCAGGGAGTGGTACTCTGAGGTGTGGGACTCGCCCGAGCTCACGCAGAGCGGAAGCTGTGGATGGGGACTCAGTCTGGGTCTGCCCTGTCAGTGCACTTGACATTAGCCCCTGAACCCCGCCCCCCTGCCCCGCCCCCCTTTACGAGGCTGCAGCCCAGCAAGGAGGGTGGGCATGGATAGGAGATCACCTAGCATGGTACTCAGTGTCCCTCTGCTGACCCAAGTGACACGGACGTTGTCCGTGTATTTCATTATCACCTCCTTTCCTTCTTCCTCTGCCAAACAGCCCACTTCTTTAGATACATTCCTAAAAGTGTCTCTCCCTGGGGCGCCTGGGTGGCTCAGTCCGTTAAGTGGCTGCTTTCGGCTCAGGTCATGATCCTGGGGTCTTGGGATCGAGCCCCACATCCGGCTCCCTGCTCAGCAGAGAGCCTGTTTCTCCCTCTCCATCTGCCTGTCACTCTGCCTACTTGTGCTCTCTCTCTGTCTCTCTCTCTCTGTCAAATAAATAAATAAAATCTAAAAAATAAATAAATAAATAAATAAAAAATAAAAATGTCTCTCCCTATAGGTATAAGATAAGCATGCAGGGATCTATTTGTAGCCAGAAACGATGCTCTGAGTGGGAAAGCTGGAGTGGCCAAAGGGACCTGGGGCCAGGAAAACTCTGAGGTCACGCACCCCTGTGAGATGTTGCTTTTCACTAAAGGTTTTTGACTGGAGCATTGGTGCCACTGCTAAAACCTTGTCCTTGTCCCTGTGCCTCTTGTTTATGGGCTGAATTGCCTCCCCTGTGAATATGTTGAAGTCCTAACCCCAGGACCTCAGAATGTGACTGTATCTGGAGATAGTATCGCCCAAGGGATGATTAGGTTAAAATGAAGCGCTGGTTAGGGTGGGCCCTGATCCGATCTGACTGGTGTCTTTATAAGGAGAGGAGATTAGGACACATAGGGAGACACCGGGGATGCCCACACACAGAGGAAAGACCGAGTGAGGACATGGCAAGAAGATGACCATTTGCCAGCCAAGGAGAGAAGCCTGCAGAGAAACTAAAACTGGCTGACATCTTGAGCTTTGACTTCTAGTTTCCAGAACTGTGAGAAAATAAATGTCTGTTGTTTAAGCCGCCCAGTCTATGGTATTTTGTTTTGGCAACCCGGGTGGACTAAGATGCACCCCCCGCCCCCTCCCAGATCCTCATAGCCAGTGCTCACCACTAAGGAGAGGGAGCAAGGCCAGGAGGGGTGCTTGGCAAGGCTGATGCTAGTCCACAGGAGACCTCTCTGCAAATTAGAAAAAGGTGCCCTTTCCTCTAGACCGGAAACATAGCCACGTGTCCCTAGGACAGCTGTGCCCTCCAGCCGCCCAGCCACAGCCGCCCCCTTTAACTGTCCTGCCATGGGGTCCACCTCATTGCTCAGCCACAGCAGCCGTGGTGGCCCTGGTACTTAGGAGCTGACCTGAGTACCCCATGGGGAATCATGCAGAGTCAGCCCAGCCTCCATATGTGGCTGTTTATGTGTCTTTCTGACCCCAGCACTAGCCCTGACCCGGGCTGGTTTTACGATCGAAGTCGGGCTCTCTGCACACTGTTTCATGAGTGAGACTATAAAAGTCCTGATGCATTTTACAGAAGGATATCACACATGGTGGAAACCCTCAGGCCAGCCAGTGGAGGCCCTCTCAGAAAGAAGGGGAGAAAATGAATGAATGAACACCAGGCTGTAATGGAGACTACTGATCACACAGTGAATGAGCTCCTCCTGGGGTAAATGCTCCAGCAGGCGCGAGGGAGATTGCATAGGTGAATCAGATACCATCCTGGCCCTCCAGACACTTCAGTTTTAGGGAGAAAGGCAGTCATATGCTATAACTCTGGATGAAAGGTAAACTCATACTCAATGATGAAAGACTGAAAGCTTTTCCTCTAAGATCAGGAACAAGCAAGGATGCTCATTGTTGCTACTTCTAGTCAACATAATACTGTAGGTCCTAGCCAGAGCAATCAGGTGAAAAAATAAAAAATAAAATAAAGTAAATAAAAGGCATCTAAATTGGAAAGGAAGGAGTAAAATGATCTCTGTTTGCAAATGACATGGTCCTGTATATGGAAACCCCCGAAGATTCCACAAAAATACCTCTCAGAGCTAATGAATGAATTCAGCAAAGTTGCAGGATAGAACATCAACACACAAAGATCAGCAGCGTTTCTATCCATGAACAATGAACAATCTGAAAGGGAAATTACGGAAATAATTTACATTGACAATGGCATCAAAAAGAAAAAACAAACCCACTTAGGAATAAACTTAACTAAGGAGGTAAAAGATGTATACACTAAAAACTCCAAAACATTTTGAAAGAAATGAAAGACGACACAACAAAATGGGAAGACATCCTATGTTTCTAGATTAGAAGACTTAATATCGTTAAAATGTCCTTATGACTCAAAGTGATCTACAGATTCAGTGCAATTCCTATCAAAATCCCAATGGCATTTTTTTGCAAAAATAGAAAAAATCTCAGAGGACCCTGAGCAGCCAAAACAATCCCGAGAAAGAGAAACAAAGGTGGAGGCCTCACACTTTCTGATTTTAAAACATATTACAAAGCTGCAATAATCACAACAGTACGGCATTGGCATAAAGTCAGACACAGAGAACGATGGAACAGAATACTTATGAAGTAAACCCTCACATATATGGTCAAATGATCTTCAACAAAGGTGCTAAGGCTACACAGGGGGGAAAGGACAACCTTCAATAAATGATGTGGGGAAAACTGGATATCTACATGCAAATGAATAAAGCTGGACCCTCACCTTACAGCATATAAAAAAATTAACTCAAAATAGTTTAAAGGGAACCGGGGTGCTCAGTCGGTTAAGCGTCAGACTTGATTTTGGCTCAGATCATTATCTCAGGGTCGTGAGATCGAGCCCCGTATTGGGCTCCACGCTGGGCATGGAGTCTGCTTAAGATTCTCTCTCTCCCTCTCCCTCTGCCCCTCCCCCCACCACACACATTCTCTCTCTCTCTAAAAAAATAAATAAATAAAATAGTTTAAAGACTTAAACATAAGATCTAAAACTATAAAACTCCTAGAGGAAAACATGGGGGACAATCTTCATGACATTAGGTTTGGCAATGATTTCATGAATATAACACCAGAAGCACAGGCAACAAAAGCAAAAACAGAGAAATGGGACTACATCAAACTTAAAGACATCTATGCAGCAAAGGGACCAACAGCAGAATGCAAAGGCAACCTACAGAGTGGGAGAAAATATTTGCAACCCATATGCTGATAAGGGATTAATATCCAGAATATATAAAGAACTCCTACAAGTCAACAACAAAAGTCAAACAATTCAACTGAAACATGGGCAAAGGACTTGAATAGACATTTCTCCAAAGAATAGCTACAACTGGCCAGCAAGTGTATGCAAAGATGCTTAACATCACCAAGCATTAGGGAAATGCAAATCAAAACCATGATGAGATATCATCTCATATGAAAAGAGCAGGGGAGTTTCTCAAAAAATTACAAATAGAATTACTGTAGGATCCAGAAATTCCACTTCTGGGTATATATCCAAAAGAATTCAAAAGCAGAATTGTGAAGAGATATTTGCACACCCATGTTCATTGCAGAATTATTCATAATAGCCCACTTGGAAGCAACCCAAGTGTCTGTCCATCAACAGATGAATGGATAAATAACATGTGGTCTATGCCAACCATGGAATAATATTCATCCTTAAAAAAGGAAAATCTGTTCTCTGCTACAGCACAGATGAACCTGGAGGATATTATGCTAAGTAAAATAAGTCAATCACAGAAAGACAAATATTGCATGATTCCACTTATGTGAAATATCTAAAGTAGTCTAACTTTTTTTAGATCAGTCTTTAATAATATTTGCTATTAAAAGACAAAGTGAGATGGGTTTATCTTTGGCCTAAAGTTACTCCGTGTTCTGTTCAGATTTACTCCTCATCCAATATAATGGTACAGTCCCACATTAGCCCTGCTCTGGCCACCACCCCTGCGAAGCCTGAGGCGGACTGGCAACCTAAAGTAGTTTAATTCTAAGAAACAGAACGTAGATCGCTATTCGTCAGGCCTGGGGGAGAGGGAAAAGGTGAGTTGTCTTCCAATGGATATAGGGCAGTTTTTAAGATGAAAAGGTTCTAGAGATCTGTTGCAGGACAATGTACATATAGTTAACGCTACTGTACTGTACGCTTAAAAATGATCACGATTTGGGACACCTGGCTGCCTCAGCCGGAGGAGCACATGACTCTTGACCTCGGGGTCATGAGTTCAAGCCCCATGTGGGGTGTAGAGATTACTTAAATAAATAAAACTTAAAAAAATTTTTTTTAAATGATCATGGTGGTAAATTTTGTGTTATGTATTTTTAATCATAATTTTTATTTACTCATTTACTTTTTTCAAAGATTTTATTTCTCAATAATGTCTAAACCCAACGTTGGGCTCAAACTCACGACCCTGAGATCAAGAGTCACACACGACACTGACTGAGCCAGTGAGGCGCCCCTGATCATCATTTTTATTTTATTTTATTTTTTTTAAAGATTTTATTTATTTATTTATTTGAGAGAGAGAATGAGAGACAGAGAGCACGAGAGGGAAGAGGGTCAGAGGGAGAAGCAGACCCCCTGCTGAGCAGGGAGCCTGATGTGGGACTCGATCCCGGGACTCCAGGATCATGACCTGAGCCGAAGGCAGTCGCTTAACCAACTGAGCCACCCAGGCGCCCCTGATCATCATTTTTAAAGAGGAGATTTCAGATACAAGATGTCCCATGGTAAGAAATCTCAGAACTCCTTTATGAAGTTACGAGCTATCTATTTAGAAAATCGGCACAGGTTCTAGTGGATACTAAAACTTGCAACTTTTTCAACGGCTTTCACCGAAATGATGCTACGGACAAGAGGAGCCATACATTTTAAAAAACAGAGGAAAGGGGCGCCTGGGTGGCTCAGTCGTTAAGCGTCTGCCTTCGGCTCAGGTCATGATCCCAGGGTCCTGGGATCGAGCCCCGCATCGGGCTCCCTGCTCAGCGGGAAGCCTGCTTCTCCCTCTCTCACTCCCCCTGCTTGTGTTCCGTCTCTCCCTCTTTCTGTCTTTCAAATAAATTAAAAAAATATATATATTAAAAAAATAATAATAAAAAAAATAAAAAAACAGAGGAAAGATTCTTGGAGAGGGTGGCTTTTGAGCTGGATGTTAAAATAAGGACTTCCATAGGCAGAGGAGTGGAGGAAGGAAAGGAAGGGAAAGTGCCTCGGCGAATGGGGTTGGGGGGAGAAAAAAGCGGGGTGTGTTTGTGGGGCAAGTGAACCGGTGTGGCTTGCGGCAGGGAAGGTAGAGGTGGGAAGGCTGGGTGGGGGGCAGGGGGGCGCTACGGGCAGAGAGCCGGTGGGAGAAAGGGGCCGATCTGGCGAGGGTTTATAAACCTCAGGAGACGGACAGAGCGAGTCTGAGGAAGGCAGAGGGAGCACGTGAGAGCACCAGTGAGCAGGGCTGAGCCCAAGCACGGGGGGCTCTCCCTGGCGGGCGATCGGATTCACCTACAGCCAGGCGGATCACGCGCGACCTTCCCTTGAACCCCGCCAGGAAATCACCGCGAAATCCCTCATTCCCATAAATTAAAGACGACCACGGTAGCCAGACAGATGGACAGATTCGGGGGCAAGCAACAGTTGCCTCGCAGCTGTCCCTGCCAGCAGGGCTCTGTGACACCGTGGGCCAGGGGCTGAGAGTGTTTGCGGTGAGATAACATCACACTGGTCTCCTAAATCAGTTCTGTGCTGTGAACCAACAGAAGGTCTCTGAGTGGGAGCCCCTGCTTTCCTCATCATTTACTTGAGCAAATCAGCTCCACTTCCAGTGGGAATGACAGGGGAGGAGCTGGGGCTGGCAGAAGGAGAGGGGAGAATAGAGAACATTCCTCTTGAGACGAACTTTCAGTAACTTTCTGTTGCTGGAGCCTCCTCGGCCAGCCAGTAAGGCAGCCAGTTAGGGACCCTTTCGCCAAGCACACCTCACCCCCCAACCTCTCCAGCAGGTCTCTTGGTTCCAAGCTCCTAACTGACGACAACTGGATTTGAGGACCAACAATAATTGCAAGGAGTTCCCAGGTCTTATACCCCAGATTCAGGAATTTCTGAGTCAGCGTATTTGAAATATTCAACTCCATTGACCACCTCCCCCACCATGTTCTGAAGTCTGGTTCTGGAAATATGGGCCTAATAACACTCACAGCTGCCATTTATTGAACCCACGTGCTGATCTCATGGATCACTGCCTTTAACAGTGACTGTAGGGAAGGTACTTTGGTTCTGATCCCATTTTACAGCTGGGAAAATGGAGGCTCCAAGAAATTAAGACGTTTTCCAAAGTCCCACAGCCCAAGGTTGTGGTGCCGACATGCCAACCTGCCCGCCTGCCCGTGAAGAACTATGGAAAACACATTTCTGATGGATGGCTGGTTAAGCTTCAGAGACAGCTTAGCACGGGCCGGGGTGAGGCAGGTGAGGCGCTCACGTTGGGCGCAAGATGCAAGTGGTGTCGAATCCCTCGGTCATCAAGAGGAATAATATTTTTAATGCAATGTTTTAAGAAATCACAGTTAATGCAAAAAGTCCAAGATGAACAAAACATCAAAAGTTTAAATAGAGACTCCACACGGTGGCTCGGAATTGGTGGAGTGGGATGGGGGTTCTTTGTGGGTTTGTCTCTTGGATTCCAGATTCCTAGAGTTGGTTGGGGGCCTTGCTCCTCTGCTTTTCCCTTCCTTCAGGCTCTTACGAAGCTAATCTTTCCTGCCTCCTCCCCCTCCAGTTCAATTCCAAAGGAAGGCTCAGGCAACTGGCTGGGACAGAAAGATTCTCATGCTGAACAGAGAGCGGGTCTGGAACCCCAGAGAATGAATGAAACTCAGCCTGCTGTGTCCTGCCTGACTGCTGCCATTGCCGCTGCTCCTGAGGGGACGCAGAGGGGGAGCCCAGGGCCACTCCTGGATAAGAACTACCCCCCTGCCCCGAAGAGTTGCAGGACATTCAGTGGAGGGAGTCCATGTGCTCTTGGGATGGCCAGCTGCTTGGCACGTGAGCTCGCTCCCTAACACAGTGCCACAAGCCACCGACCCAAAGGAAAGAAGGCACATGTGGGGCTTGCTGGAACGCAGAATGATTGCGCCTAAGCCCAGCCCTTTGCCTGTGCCTTCCAGTGCCTCAGCTCCCAGGTCCCCGGAAAGTGGCTGGATGCGGCCGAAGGAGGTGCGGGCAGAGATGGAGGAGCTACGGGGGCGGGTGGCCCCGGCACGGAGAGCTCTTCAGCCAGGCGCAGAGCCAAGTCGCTGAGAGCCCCTCGGCGAGGAGAAGCAGAAAGTGCCCCATCTCGGCACATCTCCAGCGGGGGCTAGGAAGAGTTGAGGATTTAACCAGCCCGGGACTTAAAGGGCCATCCTATTAGGCTGTGGCCATCCATTGTGAGCACGGGGAGGGGCTTCTTTAAGCGTGGAGACCAAATATTTCAAAATGAGGATTATGCTTGAAATCTGCTGAAGGGTGTGGGATTTGGGGTCTGAGGTCCAGGGTTTGAGCTTGATCCCGGGGTTACCAAGTGTCCTGATTGGCCCTGGGGCCGAGGGGTTTCCTGGGACACTGGACTTTCAACGCTAAACCCAGAAAAGTCCTGGGCCAATCCAGATGAGGGGGGCGCTCTCTATACCCCATTCTGGCAGGGTCCTCCTCAAACTCTCTGTCTCTCCTTTTCCACACGTACAGCACAGAGATACTGGTAAGACCCGCTGTGCTTACTTCACACACTGGTGGGACCCCAAAGAGCTAACGTGTGTTTCCTGCAGCACCTTGAACCCCTCTCTGGTCATAGCACATCCACTGCCAGACAGGCATCTGCAGGCCTCTCCTCCCTCTCAGTCTGAGCCCTCTGGGGGTGAGACCTCCATATTCATCTCTGCACCCCCCCCCCCCCCAGGCCTTGGCCAGTGCTCTGCAAAGAGAAGATGCTCGGGAAACTTGTGCTACATGGAAAGTGCTCTGCAAAATCAAAGCACAGAGTGTTCTCGTTGGTTGGTTGACACTCTCGTTTTCTGCCCGCCCCTGGTTAGCCCTGGGAGAAAAGTCCTCTATGGGTTCAGGAGGACACGGGCGGCAAGGTGGGGACAGGGAACCAGACAGAAGGTGAATGGGCAGCACGAGAAGCCAGGAGGGCCCCATGGAGAGATGAGGAAACCAGTCCCCACCGCAGGGAGGAGATGGACAGGAGCTGGGATCTTAATAAGCAGGCCACTCCATCTTCTGGCCTCTGGGTCTCCTTGGCTGCCTGCCTCCCTGGCTTTCCCAAGGCTGGTGATCCCTCAGGAGGACCCCTGGGTGGGGGGGAGGGAATGCCTTCCCTGGGGTCGCCCAGACCTTAGTACCCTGAGCTGCCCTCTTGGCTCAGACACGGGCAGAATGATAGACACCTTGGGGGCCAAATCTCTGCAATCCATCTCCTCCTCGCCCCTTGCCCCTCTGCATCCCAGCCGTCTGCTTCTCTGCCTCTAGGATCCTAGAGACAGAGGGTCCTGGCTCTGCTTGATGCCCCGGGGTCCCAGCCTCCGTCCTAGCCCTCCAAGCTCCCATCTCAGCTGACTCCCCCGGTGAGCAAACCCTTTGGCTCCGGGACCATTTGGAGCCTGCTGGGGCTCGGTGGGGAGAAGCATGACCCGGAGGCAGCCCCGATTCAGGAAAGCCCCTCTCCAGCCCTTGCCAGCCCGCACCGAGCCTCCATCCCATGTATCCTCCCAATCTCTGTGGATCTTATTTCATTCACTTGCGGGCATAACCTTCCTGGGGTCCAGGAGTGCTGGGGGCACAGACACAGCCCCCATGACCAGAGGATCCTAGAACTCTGAGTAGAAGAAACCCCAAAGGCAACTCTGCCTTTGGGTAGATTAGATAATATTGTTTGCAATTCATGGTCAGCTTGACTCAGAGAGGGCAAGTGACCTAGCAAAGGAACGCTCAGCTGCTCCTCGGTCACATACCTGGACTCTCCTTTTTCCGTCTGGTTGACTTCTTCTCTGTCTCATGAGCAGTGCTCCCGAGGACCTCGTAATCCTCACCTGGGCCTCCCGTGGTGTCCATCAGGCCCGGGCTGCTGGCCCCCATCTCCCCAGAGCCCCGAGCTGGGCCCGGGTTGAGCCTGCGCTGGGCCTCGGAGACGGGGAAGTTCCAGTCGGGGGGCTGTGGGAAAGCAGGGTGCTGCTCAGTGAAGAGGCGCTCCTCCCGGGGAAGGCTGTGTGGGGTGGCTGCCAGGCAGGAGGCCGAGAAGTCGGGGTACGCTGCCGCTGCTGTCGCCGGGAAGTCTGGTTTCTGGTGGAAGGAGAACGGTGTTGGCGGGTAGTGGGGCAGCCCTGAGCCCCCAGTGCCTTCAGCGTGGGGATTTCGAAGGCAGCCCCAGCCCGGGGCCGGGGGGTGGGGGCTCCTCATGCAGCTGCTGGCCACCGGATCCATCTGCCGTCTCCTGCTGCGTGCGCCTCAGTCTTTTCAAAGTTTGGATTCTTACACTTTGTTTATATTCAGATTTTTTTAAAATGCCAAAAAAAAAAGATAAATAAATAAATAAATAAGAGGGGGAAATGTTCAGCAGAAAATTCACCCCAGGAACCAAAACAAAAACCAAAACTAAAGTCTCCTTCAAGTACACACACGTGTGGCCAGCTGCACGGATGTGCGTGCACACACCTATGTCAGGCTTCACTCCTGGCTTCCTGCCTGTCCCCCCCCCCGACACACCAGCCTGTCTATTGGGGTCCCCTGGACGTGTATTTGTCGCCGATGACACTAAACATTTTCACTGTCGCCGCCCAGACGCACCAGCTGACGAGAGCTTGTGTTGGAGCCCGCAGCGAATGCCTGCAGAGGGCTGGCCCGGGGCTGTGAGACACACTTTTAAATCCTGCGGTGGGGAGAGAGTGACAAATTTCTGAAGTGAAACGTGAGAGAGGAGAGGGAGGGGTTAACCAGCACACACACGGTCCCCTCCAACCAAAACCCGAGCAGGCAACTATTAATCATCAGAAACCTTATATGCACATCTAATGGGATTTGCAGATGGAGACTTTTAAAGAAACATGGTCTGTATTTCTTTTTTTTAATTTTAAGGAGAGAGAGCAGTGCACACACACCACTTCTTTAATGTGCCTCCTGTACGCTATGAAGTTATTTTATTGCACTGTTAACAAAATTCCCCAAGTCTTGGATTTGGAAAAAGCCTTAAGTCAGATCCAGAATCCGTCAAGTGCCAAATTCCAGGGAGTGAAGCGGGGAATAAGTGCAAGAGACAAGTTTGCTGATTGCATTTGATTTAAAGGCCCTTCTACTGCTGCTTGCAAAGAGGAAGGTGGATTAAAAGAAATCTTTTTTTTTTTTTGCAAGTCTCAGCGGCCCACTAGGGTCTGTAGCATAAAGAAAGACACACTCCAGAAAAAAATTATTTCTCTCCACCCAAAGCGACATTCTCACTTTCTCAGTAACTTAAAAAAACAATCAGATTCTTCCTTCCGTTCTTTAACCCCGACTTACATGCCAATTAGCCACACTCTTCTCTAGGGGGTTTCAAGTCGTTTTTCTCCACGGCAAAGGGAAGGCTCTTAGATAAGGTTCTTGAAGTTTCTCCAGGCCCCCTCACCTCCACCCACCTGCTTCCCCTACCCCAGCCCCGAGGCCACGGCTCCTGTGAAATCTGGGCGTGGAAATAGGAATCAGGGGGATTCTCGTTCCCAAAGGAGTTCTCTTTGGCAAACGATCACATGGTCTTCCAGGCCAGTGCCTGTCACAGAAGGGCCAACTGCCATTTCAATCGGTCCATCAGTCTACTTGATCCCCACGCCCTGCTGGTCTCTCAGGAGGGTTAATATAATTTCTGGGAGGATGACATTCCAAGCACACGGGCCAGAGCTCCCCTCCCACTGAATCTTTCCACGGCCCAGAGCCACGGGATCGGGGCCGAAATGGGCACGGACATAACTGTGTGCTGGCTGGTTCCAAAGACACCAGGAGGGCCCACGGGCCTCAGCCCTGCAGCCTGGAGGCCGCACACACACTCTCCATGAAACTGGCATCGGGCTTCTGGAACAGGCAGGGTGTTGGAGGCCAGGAGAGGAGACGGCATCACTGCTTAGAACCAGACTCATCTCTCTGCTTTGCCCGGGACTTAGCTGTCACACACACATTTCTCCTCTGGATCTCATGACTCTCCTATTACGGGTAAATTAAGCATTATGTTCTATATTTTACAAATGAAAATGAGGCTTAGCTCAGAAGGACACAGCTAAGAAAAGGCAGAACCAGGAGTCGCCCTCAGGCATCCCCTCTGGGGCAGCTTGACACAGAGGAAGGAGCGTGGACTGTGGGGTTCGACAGGTGCGGGTTCAAATCCTGGCTCTGCCACTTCCCAGCTCCGTGCCCTGAGACACGTCACCCCATCTCTCTGAGCTTCTGTTTCCTCCCCTGGGATGATAGTCCTCGCTGACATTCGCCCAGTGACCTCAGCACCTCACACATATTCCCCCAAGGGATCCCCACAAAAGCACTGTGAGGCAGGCGCTTTTCTCATCAGCCCCGTGTTTCTGAAGAGGACTCAGAAGCACAGACAGGCTGGGTAACCTGCCCGGGGACACACAGCCAGGAGGTGGAGGACCCAGGCTTCTAAACCCCGAGCAGCCTGGCCCCGCTGCATCGGAATGCCCACCCCACAAACATCTGAGCATCTAAAGGAGTCATTTCTGGGACGTGGAGCTCCGAGTAGGTGACAGATAAACACGGTCCCTTCCTCGCCTATCTCGTTCTCCTTAACTCAAGGATTCCCAAAAGAGACTGCGAGGGAGGAGCGCTGAGGAAATTCTACTGCACAGCCTCGTGCTGTCCCTCGAGGGGCTCCAGGCTGTGGGAGCTCTAGAAGAATCCACAGGAGGCTGGGAGGAAGCCCTGGCTTGTCAGCTTCCCCAGGAAAACCTTCCCGGGGGGCCTGGCCCCGCGGCTGTAACCGGACTCCTGCTCCGGCCTCCTCTGCAGCTGGCCTGGGGGAGCCCGGCCGCGGGGAGGCCCGGCCCGGGGAGGCCCAGCCGCGGCCCCTGGAAGGGGTGGGCCGAGGGGTCAGGGGGGCAGCGAGAGGGGCGCGGCAGGGCTGCGGTGCGCTCCTCTGGGCCCGGCACCCCCCTGCACCCCGGCGCCCGCGCAGCTGCCCGCGTCTGTCAGCCGCCCCGCAGGGCGCGGCCGGGGGCCCGCTGGCCTCTACATCTTCCTGACAGGCCCCTCTTCGGAGGCCAGGAAAAAACAACAGTCCCTCCCCTCACGGCAGCCCATTTGTTAGCTGAAGGCCGGGCACCAGCACCTTTAACCTCCTCAAAGTCAGCATTTCCCCCTCCAGGCCCCGCAGGCCCCCAGACAGAGATGGATGGAAGTGGCTGTTTGTGGAAAAAAAGCCCTGAGGCTACACGGCCAAGGGGAGCAGGGTTTTCAGGAAGGGAGGGGACCCCGCTTCTGGTTGTTGTTGGGGTGGCAGGAGGAGGAAGAGGAAAAGCGTGCGTCAGGAGGATGGTCGGCCGGGCCACACCTGAGCCACCCCAAGGAGCTTTTGGAATTTCCCCCATTGTGTGCGACAAGCAGGCTTGTCCTTGGCGCCATGGACCTGCTTCCGGTGCGTGCTAGGCCACCCCACCCAGGTGTCCGAGGGGAGCCTGGGGCCCGGGGGCACGAGCCTGGGCACGAGGAGGGGCCTGGCCCTCCAACAGCTCTGTGGTCTCAGGCAAGTCACATCCCTCTTGTGGGCCTCAGTTTCCTCACTGGCAAGAGGGAGAGGACAGTTCCAGCCTCGTGTGGCTGTTGTGGGGATAAATGAACGGATGCTGTGACCAGAGCTGGCTGACAGAAACGGGTGGCGCACGTGAGGATCATTATGCCTTCTCTTTCCTTACTCTGCTGGAACACTGGGCAGGTCACGTCTCCTTGGAGGATGAAGACGGCCCAGCCTAGCCCCTCAATACCACCTTCTTCTTCTCCTCCTCCTTTTCCTCCCTCCTCCTTCTTATTTTTAGATTTATTTTATTTATTTTGAGAGATAGAAAGAGAGCAGGGGGAGGGGCAGAGGAAGAGGGAGAAAAGTCCCCAGGCAGACTCCCCACTGAGCCTGGAGCCCAATGCAGGGCACCTGAGATCATGACTCTTGGTTTCACCAAGAGTCAGAGGCTCAACTGACTGAGCCACCCAGGCACCCCTCAATACCTTTTTCTATGGCAACACAATGGAGGGTCATGATCTTGGCCTTGGGAACCAGGAGAGTCTGGGTTCAAATCCCAGCTCAGCCATAAATAAGCAGAATGGCTTTGAGCAACTCACTTTATCCCTTGAGCCTCAGTTTCTTCATCTGTAAAGTGGGAATAAACTTTTCCTTCCTTCTCCATTAAGTTGATGAGAGAAGTGTTTGAGGTGACCTAGGAAAGCTTTCGCCATTGTCTGGCTTACAGTTTTTAGTGGTAGTATCTGGATCATAATGATGTTGACGATGATGACCCTGTGGTTATTGTCTTAAAGACAACTCCAGAAGACCCTGGGAAATATTTATACGCCACCCCAGGGGACAAGATGAAGCCATTAGCCTTCACTCACATAGTAGAACATGTATATTGGACAAGGCAGCTGTTCCTGAGCAAGACCTCGAGGGATGGGACAGGAGACAGACAAGTTCTGAATATGGCAGCAATCATTCTGAATAAGGATGTTTACTCCCAGGCCTGGGATTTATCTGGAATGTAGATGCCCTTTGCTTCTCAGAAGGCTTTCTAAAAAAGATTTTATTTATTTTATTTGAGAGAGAGTGCATGCGAGTGGGGTGGAAGAGCAGAGGGAGGGGAAGAGAGAGAATCTCAAGCAGACTCCCCGCTGAGTGCAGAGCCAACCCCGAGATCATGACCTGAGCTCAAGAGGCAGACGCTTAACCGACTGGGCCAGCCAGGCGCCCCGCTTCTCAGAAGGTTTGAGACAGCACGGTTACCACTGTCCTATGGGACCTTTGTGAGACTCGGGTAATAGGATGGTTGGGAGAGAAGTGAATAAAGCACAGAGTACAGTTCTCACGACTGTCACAGATGCCCCCGTGAAGCCTGTCAGGTGGGACCAAGACATCCCCCCCCCCGGGGAACCAACGATGGGGCCTTTCCCTACGTCCCCGATAACACTGAGTTTAATAGAGCCAGCTACTTCAGATGAGAGTTTTCTCTTGTGCGCATATCCTTTCAACCTGTGGTGCTGCCTATCCCTTGTCTGCTCCCAGGAATGTGGGTGGAGGACTGGAAAACACAATAGTACCCACCGCGGCCTGTGTCGGAGCCCTGGCTCTTGGTGACCTCAGTTTCCCCAACTGAAAAGTGGCAGCTCAGCGAATAGAGGATGTGCAGGAGGACATTCAGGAGGTGCTCAGGAAACAGACCCCGTTCTGAAGGAGTCCGGGGGCCTGCTGACTTGTACGGGTGCAGGACGGGGCTCCCGGCAGGGAGTAGTAGAGTCAGCTTTATCAGAATAACAGGAGAGGAAACGCACGGAGACTGAGGTGGCAGTCCAGCCAGGGATGGCCACTCCTCCAAGTCATCAGGGGCCCACGCGCCGTCACTCTTTCTGCCTCCTGCCCCCACGGGCCCCCTCATCCAGCTGGAGGTTCACGCTCAGCTGTCATGTTGGCATTTCAAGTGGCAGGAAGGAGGGAGGACCAACGAGAGTGCCTCGTCTCTCTGCCCCATTCAATGGGGCTTTCTGGAAGTCCTGGTCAACAACTGCTCTTCAGCCCCTTGGCCAGCACCCGTCACTTGGCCACCTGTAGTCTCAAGGTAGGCTGGCCCCCCAACCCTGGCCTCTTCTTCCCCGGCAGAGCCCCTCCTTCCTCGGAGAAAGGAGCTAAGGTAGAGCAGCTGGAGAAAATACAGGGCGCCCAGTGGGTATATCCCATGCAACATTTGGGACACACTTAGGCTAAACATTATTTGTTGCTTACCCGAAATTCGAATTTAACTGGGCATCCTTCCCGCGCCCCCTCCCTGCCCCGCCCAAATCTGGCAACCCTCATCTAAGGTCAAACTCATCTTTGGGCTGGTGAGGGCTCTGGCCTTACCTTTGGAGCCAAGATACATGCACTTTAACCGAAGGCTCTGGAAGGAGCGTTACAGGGAGCCTGCCAGGGGGAGGGGCGGCGGGCCATCAGGTAGGTCTGCCTTTGGCGGCGGCTATCTAGCTGTTGGAGGAGCCCAGGGTCCCCCAGGAAGGTTTCCCTTGGAGGAGTGAGACAAAGCAGCAGGGAGGAGGAAGGGCGTGCAGGTGGAGGGCGTGAGGACAAAGGTGAGCGCCCCTGGGCAGGAAGCGCTGAAAGAGAGAAGGAGGGCCGCCGTGGGGCTGGGCAGGGCGCCAGCCTGCGAGACTCCAGAGCCACCCACTTCCCGGGGTGCACTTTTCCAGCCCGCGCTTGTGAGGCAGCGATGCCATTATTGGGGAGGGGGGAAGCAGCTAACCAGATAGGACAGCAAACTGGGGATTTATGTGGTGTGGGAACAGCTCGGGTTTCCCTCACTGTTTATCCAGCAGTATTTTTTAAAACAGAAATCAGCACGCGGGTAACCCCAGCTGTGAGTTGTTGGCTCTGGCTGTGAGGGCTGCGTGGGTGGGGGGGTCCCCTCCACAGTGCTCTGCTCTGCATGGGCCTGGAGGTTGCTGAAGGAATGTGCCTCTCCCCAGCCAGGGTCCAGGTGGGAAGGTGGCTCTGGCCAGGTCCCTGACGGCTCTCTGTTCCCTGGGATGAAGGCCGGCATCCCCGGGGCAGCTGGGACGGGTCAAGGGCCTTACGGATCACACGGTCTAAGGGTCATGAACCCACGTGGGGCCAGGCAAGTAAACACAAGCTAGGGAAGCCAGCCAAGGGGGGAGGGAGGGGGGTGCAATGAGAGATGGAGGGGCCGCTGCAGCTCATTGGCACTGCCAATTTTGCCCGGCAAGAACGTAGTCCTATTTTTGCCATTAAAAAAAAAAAAAAAAGAGCCATGATTCTCGATTTTTACAGGTAATCTCTCAATTTTTTAAATGTTGCTAATGACTTTCAAACCCTACTGGTCAATTAAGAAAGGCCTTTGGGCACGATTTAGTTCTCGAACTGCCAGGCTCTGGTCTTCTCCAAGTCGGCCTGCTCCCCATTTTACAGATGATAAAGCTGAGGTCCAGGGCTGCACCAGTTGCCGTTGGGAAAACCGTGGGTCCAGGAAACCTGTCCTGTGCTCTTTGCTCAAACTAGCGGTCTTGCTGGCCGAGCCCGCAGTCTTCCCAAGCAGTTCTCAAGTGCTTCCTGAACACCCCTCATTTGTATAGACATGCCATTTACAAACACACCCATAACCTACTTGATTCTGGCAATGACGATGAGGGAGCAGGTCTGGCGTTAATTCCATTTTTTACGGATGAGGAAACCGAGGCTAGAGAACCTAGGGGGCTGGCAGAGTCATCCTGTCAGGAAGGAACCAGAGTCTCCAATTCCAGATCTACAATTTTCCAGCCCCAAACCCTGTCATCCTTGGGGGATACGGCCCGAGCTGGATAATAAACTCCTCCTACAGGGAACAGAAAATGGATGGGGTACTTGGGTAAACGGAATATTCTTCGTAACTTAAAGTTAATTGAAAATCCATAGGTTATCAATTTTCCAAGCAAGAGAATAGAAGGTATTTCAAAGAGCAATTATACGAGGCATGGTTTAATCTTTCTTTGATGATTCTGACGGAATGTAATGCCTCAGGGCATCGTTATGAACACCAATAATTACTGCGTAGGGCTGGGAGACAAGCTCTCATCCATCCCCCCTGGCTGTTTGGGGCGGAGAGCACGGAGAGCACATGTCTGTTTTACGCGGCTGGCTCCGTCTTTGTTTCAGGGCAAGCGCCGTGTCCCAGCCGGGATCTTGCCAACCTTCCTCTTCTTCTCCTGTACAACGGGGCTAATGCTGACTTCCTCCTGTACTCACCGTACAAGCTTCTACCTAACAAAGGGGCTCCGATCTCTCGCAGCAGAGTGGGAAGGAGCTTCCCATCATAGTGTGTACTGGCTTTATTTTACTGCGGAGGAGGCTGAGGCCCAGAGAAGTGAGGGTCTTGTCCAAGGTCACTGCTAGAATGTCGGTTTTCGACTTCCTAGACTTTCCCGAACACTACGCCGAGGCCGAAGAGACCTATGGGAACGGAAAGATTAACATGGTGACAGATGCAAACAGAGATGCCTGGGAGCTCTCTGGCCACAGAGAGGCGAAGGTCAGAGCGCCCCAGACCTCAGGAGAGGGGCTGCTCTAGTCCAGAGAGGAGGCGAACCCACCATGAGGTTTATGGTTTCATGAATGTCAGAGCATTTTAAAATGTGGTAATTTCGATTGTGCAGCCTCCCAGGGCCTCTCTTCTTTTAATTGAAGAAATAAACAATGCCCCCTAAGGCACGCTCGGCCGCGGAGAAAGGCAGGTGCAGTGTCGCCAAGGAGGGCAGCAGCCTGGCAGGACTCTAGTCACGGAGGAAGAAATAGAGAGCAAGCTGGCTTTGCCTGAGCCCCAGGACAGGCAGGTCACAAGGGGTACGCCACACACCTAAGCACGTGTACACACGCACACACCTCCTGCCTGGGCCCTGAGAGTCCCTATATAGAGCCCAGGTAGTCGGGCCACATGTCACACAAAATCCGAATACAGAAAGGCTCAGGGCACCAGCGCCCGCATGTGTGTCCGTGAGTCCATGACAGATGCTCTGGGAGATGGTACTAAGTGTACTTGCTTACCCTGATGGCAGCGCCCTGTCATCTGGGCAGAAAGACCCCTGCAGGGGCTGGGACGGACACACACACACACACACACACATCCGGCACAGCTACAAATGCTCCATCAGGGTCCTCCCAACCACATGCACACACAGCTAGACGTGCTAGGAGGCACAGCAGGACAGAAGTGTCCCCGCATCCTTCTCCCTCTACACAAGGGAAGGTCTGCTGTCACCAGGTGCCATGCGGTACCGTTTCATCAGTCCAAACGCTCAGACAGTGGGACACAGAGATGAGCTCTGAGCCACTGATGTCACAGGCTCTCTTGTCTCTCACACGCGCACGCGCGTGCACACACACACACACGTCCATACACGGATGCACGTCCTCAGCCTTGGCTTAGTCTGAGTGCCGATATGAGGTTACATTTTCCAGTAGCAACAGTATTTGTTCGCTTAACTCACATCACAGCTCCCACATTTGGTGCCCAGTCAATGTCCCACTTCTTGGACCTTTGAAGCTTCTCACACCCTGATCCAAGGGTCTTGCCTCACAGCCTCTGGAAGAGCCTTCACCTACGCTGCGAGGAAGAGGAAGAAAAACTGGTTCCAGGGTTTAAGGCTGAAACATTTTAGCGCTAGGAACAAAACGATGAGCCCTGGGGCGCCACCTGGTGGGCTGAAGCAGAATTGCAGCACATTCTGCAACGCGCCCAGGCCTAAGCTTCTGCCTCTTCCAGAGTGTGAGGACCTGCTCCTGACCCTAGATGGTGCGGAAAGGACGGGGTGTCAAGCTTCTATGGCCCTTGTGGCCTCAGCTGCATGAAGACCTGGAGGGCGGGGAGAGAGTTACCTGCAGGTTACCGAACCCCTCCCCTCCAACACAGCCTCAGACTTCTGTCTGCCCCCATTTCTCTTTTCTGGATTTTAAATGGAAGACATGTGAAAGTCCGTGGGCTGGACTGGCTGTCCTCACTACAGGCCTTTGATCTTCCCCTGCCAGTGAGACCCAGTGGCACAGCTGGAAGGCACATGCTAGCAGAACCTGCCTTTGCCCGGTTCATGCCCACACAGGCCCAGGAAATCACCTGCAACAGCACTTACGGTAAGCAGGCATCTCTAATGTGGAAAAAGGAATTCCTGTCCCAGTAAATTCAAGGACCAGGTTTGAGAATTAAACATGATGTATTTTTCTGTTTTAAAATGCTGCGATGTGACCAAAGGAGCTTGGGGGTAATCTCTGCTTTCTTAGGTAGACCAGCAAAGGGTGGCCACATCTTCCCCCCGAATCTCGTGGTGTGACTCTTGGGCTAGAGGAAGTCTTCCCTGGGTACAGGGTTGGCTTGGCCAAGGAGCCCCTGATCCATGCGAACTGTTTGAGATTCTCTGACTCCTCCTTCCTTGGTTCCACAGCCCCTCACTGAGAGCCTTCCTCCCTGAAGGCAGGGGATGAATGAGCAGTCGTGTGGCCTGCATGGTGTGGGGGTCAGGGCCCTCCTGGAGGGCTGTTGGGATGGGTGTAGCATGATCCGATCTCCATGTTGGAAAAATCTGGTAGAAACAAGAATGTTTCCATGCATCAGGGTGTAGAAGTTTCAGGGCCCAACTAAACTCAGAGTCTGAAAGCCTCCAGTGACTACTTTCCCTGGGCAGCGCTGGCCTGGGAAGGTCCAGGGAGGGTGGGGCTGGAGCAGGGCCAGGAAGGAGGGCTATGACCCGGGAGGCCCAGAGGAGGGAGGAAAGTGTGTGAGCTCTAGGTGGTAGGGGTGTGTCGGGAGGGATGGGAAAGAACAAAGCAAGAATGCGCACGGGGCAGCCTAAAGTCGGGCAGTGCGGAACAGGAACAAAACTGGAAGGGAAGGTTCAGGGTCCCTGAGAGCCAGAGTGCAGGATGGAGAATTTGGAGAAGGAGTCTGGAGGGCAATGGAAGGGGATGAGGTGGTGGTGGGGGGGTGTGAGTGTTTGCACCGGGCACTGGGCTGCCCCAGAGTGGGCTAGGGGAGGCAGGACCTGCAGGGGGCAGGGGAAGAGGAGCCTCGCAGGCGAGGAGGCCGTTGGGGAATCAGGGCAAGAAATGGCCTGAGGTGGGCTGCTACAAGTGGGGAGCAGAAGGCGGCGGGGGACTCGAGGGGCTCAGAGGACTCTGAAGGAGGCTGGGAGCACTCTGTCTTTTCATGCTCCCTGGAGAAACGGCTATGGGTTCAACAGGTCTCTAGGATTTGGCACTGGAATGTCCCTGGGCTGGCAGCAAGCTCCTTAAATTACTGCCAGACCTGGATTCTCTAGGTCTCGGGGTTTCATATAAATTCAGGGCAGCGGGGGGCACCTGTGTTTGGACCAGAGCAGTCCGGCCTGCCCTGAACGGAGTCATTGAAGAGCACATCGAACTTGCAGAGCAATCAAATCCAGGCAGAAGGAGGGGCCGGAGGGCAGAGTCACACACACACACACACACACACACACCCCCGGGGCCCAGCGTGAGATGAAAGACTCACAAAGGAGCAGCTCACACTCCTCTGGCCGCTAACACGTTTTGCTTTTCTTTTTTCACTATCTCCCTCCCTCCTTCTTTCTTTCTTGACTTGGGAATCAGCAAAGAAAGTTCAAAGCCTGGCTTTGCCCATCACCGGCTGTGTGACCAGGGTCAGGCCCTGAGACGGCCTGGAGCCTCCTGACTTCCCGAGCCCCACTGGCTGGGGCTGGAGGACATGCTGAAGCCCACCTCGCTGCAGAATCCAAGAGCTGTTACCACGCTCCAGAGCTCTTTAGCTCCTTGCTTAGAAACCTTTCCTCGGGGCGCCTGGGAGGCTCAGTCGGTTAAGCGTCTGTCTTGGGCTCAGGTCATGATCCCGGGGTCCTGGGACGGAGCCTGGGACTGAGCCTGGGATGGATCCTGGGATGGATCCTGGGATGGAGCCCATTGTCCGCTCCCTGCTCAGCAGGGAGCCTGTTTCTCCCTCTCCCTCTGCTGCTCCCCCTGCTTGTGCTCTCTCTGTCAAATAAATAAATAAAATCTTAAAAACAACAACAACAAAGCTTTTCTCCTCTGATAGAGACCTTGTCCCTTGTGCTTCTGTGCTCTTGTCTCAGAGGGGTCAGTGAAAGGTCAAGGTGAAAGGTTATAATAGTCCTGCTGCTCCTGGTACCCTGGGGTGAGCCAGAGTCCCAGGCAGCTCCCGCGGGAGGCTCAGAGGCCCCTTTGGTCCCTCAGTTACTCCCCGCAGACTTCTAGAGGGTAGATGTGTCCCTTCCCTTGGGTTTTCTGAAATGGCAGAGGACGCCCCTTCCTCTCCTCCACACATACCGCCTGCAGGGACTCAGGGATCCGGGGCGCCCTAACCCTGCGATTTCAGCAGAGGCCCCGAGAAATCCTCAGCCTTTCCATCACCGACCAGAATGGGAGCCAGGCCCGCGGAAAGGCACCTCCCTGTTGCTGCGGCTGGCGTGATATGCCCAGGGGCTGTAGGCGGTGCTGTCCAGGGCACGTCCGGTTTCTGGATGCAAGAGAAACGCCCTGGCAGGGTTTGGCCCCCGCCTGCCCACAGACTGGCTCCAGGGTGGCCTCCGAGAGAGGAGCCCCGGGTCCCAGGGGTCCCGGCTCCAGGTAAAGCCGCCTTCAGGGCGAGTGGGCCGCCTCCGGGCCCCACGGCCGCCCACAGCCCCTGATCGCCCTCTGTCGGCCGAGCCTAGACCTGCAGCCCCGCCGGGCCTTCGTCTGTGGGCAAACACGGCAGGAATCAGGGAGCAGCACCTACACCACGGGAGTGAGGACCCACCTGGACCATGGTCCCCTTTTAGCTGCATGACCTGGGGCAAGCTAATTGGCCTCTCAGAGTCCTACCTGTGGAGTGGGAATAATAGTTGCACCTTTTCAGGGTCGGCCTGCAGATTACGTAGAACATACGGAAAGCACCTAGCACACAGTAGGTGATTTTTAATGGCAGTTATTATGAATAATGTCCATCTCACGTGTTGGCTGTGAAAGAGATGAGGTCCCAGAAGGCTCCTTATAAAGGTCAAATAATAAGCAAATGTTGATGTGAGGCAGCTGGTGTATTACTAATACTTCCTGAGGCGGTAGGCCTTCTGGGGGCGGTCAGGAGTCATCCTCTGTTTTATTATGGACACTGGTCTGTTCTTGTGTTCTTTCTTTTATTTGCTGCTTATTCTGGGGGTGGTGGGGGTGGGGAGGGCATGACTCCAACAGGATAGGGTACAAATCTCACCTCCCAGGGACAGTTTGAAGACCAGCTCCCCCCCGCCCTGGCCCCACTCCCCAGTTTTTTTTTTTTTTTTTTATTTGAGAGCAAGAGACAGAGATAGCGAGTGAGAACACTGAGCGGGGAGGAGAGGGAGAAGCAGGCTCCTCACTGAGCAGGGAGCCCCCACTCCCCAGCTTTTAGGGAAGGGCAGTTATCTGCTGCTAATGATTTGCATTTGGCTTTTAATGGGTCATCAAGATATACTGAGAAAGACACAGAAATGTGGCTGGCCAAGAGGGTGTGGGGTGGGACCTCAGGGGAGAATAAGGGGAAGATGAGTAAGCAAGGGGGTGCTGGAACTGGGGACAGATGAGGTGAGATGGTTCACAAGGCCTCTTCCTGAGTCAGGAAGGGCTGGTGAGTGGACAGTGAGAAGGACCAGTGAGGACACTTTTGCCAGAGTCATCACCAGCCAGTGGTCACGGCCCTGCCATTGGATTATTGTCCAGTCCACGCCCAGGATGGGAAGTTGGCTCTCTCTTCACCCATTACCTGGACCCTTAGAGCCCTAAAGCAAGCTGCAGGTGTGGAGAGGAGTCCCCACACCTGTGCTTGGGATGAGGGCTCCGGGGAACAGGGGGAACCCTCTTACAGGTCTTCTGGAGGGTCTTCCTCAAGGGCTGAGCCCCCTGGGGAGGAAGGCTCATGCCTTCATCGGCAGTGCTCCAAAAGCAGTCCCACCCCAGGGAAGGGCTAGAGGGTGATGGGGGGCAGCTGGGTGAGGCTGAGAGCGTGAGGAGGGAAGAGACGGGAGAAGAGAGGAGGAGGGTGGAGGGAGAAGGAGGGAGGGTGTTTATGTTCATCCTCAGAGAGTGTGGGGAGAGGCCAGGCCTGTCTGCTGCACCTCCACCATTCGCTAGCTCTGTTGGGTGCGCAGATGGCCCGGGCTTGGGCCACACCAGAGCGGCCTTCCCGCCCCTTCTCTCTGTTCCTCGGAGAACTGGCCCAGAGAGACTTTCCTTCAGAGAAGAAAATGGCTGGCTGGTGGGGAAAGACGCCGCAGAGGGAAGGGAGCACAAGTCTGCTGCCCTGAGTATTAATATGATTTAGGAGAGACACAGGTCACCGTCTCATGACTGAAAGCCATCCTGAAATGAAGGTTTGCAGCTATTTCTAGGCAGAACTGTATGATGAGATAAAATAGCTCAACTCCTGACCATTAAGTCATGAAGGCCATGGCCATCGTAAATCTCGGTCTCTGCAGCCCTCTCTGTGCTGCCTGGAAGCACAGCCCAGCCAGTGTCCGCTGCTTTGGGGGGACCCTTATCCATCCCAGCAGTGACTCTGCGGACCGGGCAGACTTCAGTGGCGAGGATTCTCAGGGCCCCTGAAAGCCATCCTGCATACTCACTATTCTTTCCTGGATGATCTAGAAGTCTTCCAGTTCTGTACCAGCTCAAATCCTTCACAACTCACATCAGACAAGCTGGCCCTGCCACTTACATGTCCCATCACTTTGGGTAAGTAAGCTTCTCTTCCTGAATCTTAGTTTCTTCGTATTAGAGCATGAGCAACAATAGCTCCCAGACAAGGTTGTTTGTGAGGGTGGAATGAAATAATCATAGAGCGCATCCTGCTACAAAACATGCCTTGTGTCCTTTTCTTACAAAGCCTGGCTCAAGTTCTGTCCCCTTTTCCTGCGCGTCCTTCCCCTATTGTCTCCCTGGCCAAGTCCTACCCATCCGAAAGGGCCTCCTCCCTCGGGGGGAGGGGGTTTTCCTGACTCACCCAAGTACCACTGAGCTCCTGCTTCTTTCCATGATGGCATTTAAGACCCTTTGGTATGGTGGCCTTAAGACTTAGAGGCAAGGTGACTCGGAAGAATGAAATGACTGGGTTTGCTTTGTGTTTGAGGAGCTGGGAAAGGGAGATGGAGTTAGAGAAGGTAGTGGTTAGGGGCCATTTCAGACTGAGAAATTTGGGATTAGGGGAAATGGGATTATTGGAGCTGGGGATATAGCTCCTCTTCCTGGCTAGCCGACGGAGGAAGCTCCTGCCTGACACCTCTAGACGCTGGATCTGCAATTTCATTGATGGCCACCAGGTGTCAGTGGTGTCCCCAAGGCAGCTGCCTTGAGAGAGGGAGCCCAGGAAACAAGAAATCATTGCTTTCCGGGAAAAAAAATCAGTGCTGGTCCAATCCCATATTAATACGGTTAGACCTGCAGTTCTCGCTTCTACGCCCTGACATACCTGTGATGATATTCACTGGCACCCTGCTGGGAGTAATAATAGTCCTATCTCATGGGGTCGTTGGAGGATTAAATGACGTAATACAAGGTCAAGTGCTGAATCAGTGCCCGGCACGTGGCGAGGGCTACCTGTGCATTCATTAGCTCTTACTGTTATTAGAAAAGGCCCCAAACTACCCACTTATTGTTCACTTGCATCAGATGCTAGGTTCAGAGGACTGTTCTTTTTAAGATCAGACAGAAAGAGATGGGTCGGAAGGAGCTAGTCAAAACAGACCTCTCATCTAAGCAAACAGGACTGGTGCCATGGGTGGGGACCTAGGTGGGCATACAGGCCCCGCCTTAGAAGGGTCTCACACTTAGTTTAATGCTCTGCTGTTGCCATCTTGATATTCTTTTTTTTTTTTTTTTTTAAAGATTTTATTTATTTATTTGACAGAGAGAGAGAGCGAGAGCAGGAACACAAGCAGGGGGAGTGGGAGAGGGAGAAGCAGGCCTCCTGCCGAGAAGGGAGCCCGATGTGGGACTCGATCCCAGGACCCTGGGATCATGACCTGAGCCGAAGGCAGACGCTCAACGACTGAGCCACCCAGGCGCCCCTCTTTTTTTTTTTTTTTTTTAAGATTTATTTATTTGAGAGAGAGAGAGTGCATGTGTGCAAGGGGGGGGGGCTGGAGGGGGGAGAGGGGAAGGAGACTCCCCACTGAACTCAGAGCCCAACACAGGGCAGGGCTCCATCTCACCACCCCAAAATCATGACCTGAGCAAAAACCAAGAGTCTGTTGCTGAACCGACTGAGCCACACAGGCGCCCCTTGATATTCAGTCATGAAGAAGGGACCCTGCATTTTCATTTTGGACTTGGACCCGCAAATACTGTAGCAGCTCCTGTAAGCAGATTCCTCTGGATGCTGAAGGTCCCTTGCCTTCCTCCTCCTCTGCTCATGCCAGTTCCCTTCTGTCATCACAGGCAGGCCCCCCACGTGGGGGATTTGCCCCAGCCTTTTCTCCCCCCGCCAGCATTTTAATTAAAAAGTTCAAGCATATAGCAATGTTGAAAGAATTTTAGAGTCAACACCGTACACCTGCCACCTACCGTGAACCTACCATGAACATTTCCTGTACTTGCTTCATTGCATATCTATGGTCAGGCTTTGGCCACTTTATCGACGCTCACTGTGGACTGTTCTCAGGTACTGGACTCTCATCTTTTGCTGATAGCTCTCCAGCTTCCAGCCTTGCTGTCTGGCCCAAGAAAGACCTCCTGGGCTCCAGGGTCAGATGGTGGCCTGCAGGAAGGGGCGCTGTGGATGAGGAAGCAAGGCGGCCGGAGGTTCTGGAGAAACTGCTGGGGAAAGGCGGGGGCCAAAAGTCCACCAACCCTGTGGAATGGAGGTGCAGAACAGATTAAGATAGTTCTAGAATAGCAAGGAAGATGTCATTCTGGAGTTTGTGGACTGAGATTCCTGCTTGTGACCATAGTTCCTGTTAGTTCCTTATGTAGTTTCTGATGCCTCACATGGGTTTCCAAGCATTTCTCACAAATGTGGTCTGCTGGGCAGACCCCCGTAGCCCTGTGAGGGGGGCAAGGAGGAGATTCTTCTCCCCACTTTGCAGTGAGGGAAGCTGAACCTCAGGGGTTCCTTCAGTAACCTGCCCAAAGTCCCAGGGCTCAAAGAGACAGACCTAGGAACCCGTGTAGGTCCTTGGACCCCCAAAACCTGCCTTTCTTTTGATCCCATGGGGGCAGGGCAACAGTGTCACATTCCCCTGGGTAATTTGAGAAAAACCAAACCACACCAAACCAAAAAAAACCAAAAAACAAAAAAAACCCCTTTCCCTTTAGGAAAAAAGAGGGTATCTGCACTGTGATTTACCTCTGAGAGTGTGGTTGATCACATTTCAAAGGGTTAGAACTCATTTCTTTACTTTTCCCGCTTGGGCCCAGAGCTCAGAACCTTGGGCTTCTCCCTGCCCCTCCCACATCCCTGCCCCCTCCCAAGTGCCACAGGCAGGTGACACCTGTATTATTGCTAAGGGTTAAAAAGCCCCCGAATCAATAAAACCCATTAATGAGTGTTGGTACCTCGAAGGCTACAGATAAACCCCTTCTACTCAGTGAGTTCAATCCCATAAAACAGCTCTCCTCTTTCGATCCTGGCATTCATTTGATAGAAAATGTGGAGAAATTTTTAAAAGGTGACTTACTAATTGCCTGTAAAATAAAAGGCAGATGGAAGCTTTATTACAGTTGAAGGAAGTCGGGAATATTAAGGTAAAATGTCAAATAACAATTGATTTTCCTCAGACATAAAGGGGCGATTTATGGCTTCCTAGTTACTACAAATGAGAAATTATTTGAAGTTCTAAAAAGTATGAGAAGAAATAAAGATTAAATAGAAGATGAAATCATAGGGATTTCTCTGGGAGGTGACCTCAGTGCCCCCTGGGGGCTTGAATTCATGTGGCTGAGGGCCCAGGCAGCCGGGGCTTGGCGTGGCAGCTTCAAGATTTAGAGGCGAGGTGTCTCTAAGGGGTGTTTGCTTTGTTGGAGGAACGAGGAAGGGGAGATGGGGTGGAAGATGGTGGCGGTTGGGGTGACTGCATTCAGGATGAGGGCAGATGGGATTATTGGAGCTGGAATAGAGCTCTGCCCCCCTAGCTAGCAGGTATTGGGGATCTGGGAGAGGAAAGGGCCAGCTGGCTTCCCTGGGACCATGGTGACCATCTTCCAGTCAGGTGGGGCCCAGCCTTGCTGATCCCTGGGCAGCAGGAATGGCACGCCCCTCTCCATGAGGCTACAGCACTAGCCAAGGCTCTGTGGTGACTCCCTGGTCTGGACTAGCCTGGTCTCCACACCAAGAGCCAAAGAGGACTCACTTCCTGGCTGTCAGACCCTGTGTGAAGGCTCATCTGAGCCCGGGGTCCCCCGGAAGTTGACCTGAGGCACGTATTTAAGGGCAAGCTGTTTATCTGAGAGGTGCTCACAGTAAACTCCAGTAGGAGAGCAGGAAGTGAGGTGGGGAATGGAAGGTGTCTTACAAAGGCCTGGTATTAGGCAAGTTGCCCCAGTGGGTGATGAGGTGGGGGTGCTCAGGGAGCCTGTGTGGGAGCCTCACACCCTGAAGGGTGGGGGAGCTGGGGTATTTATACACCCACTCCACTCTGCACTGGGTGAGCCTACGGGGTGGGATGGGGCCATCCATCCTTTGGCCCTTGCAGGCCCTCAGGGAGTCAGACGTTTGGTCCTGTGGGCTCCAACACGGTGGGGCCCTGGGGATATGGGCAAGGCACCCACAGCCTCGGCCTCTGTGCAGAATGGATTTGTGTTAATCCCCATAATTCCCGTCACGTGCATATCAGAGCTCCCGCTTTATGGAAGAGACACTGGGGCTTAAGGAGGTTAAATAACTCCCCCACTAGTTATTAGGAGGGTTTGGCCCAACTAGAACGGTGCTCCATAATTTCTGCCCTTTCTGTTCCATAATTTCTTCAAAGTAAGACACACCCAGGGAGCATGTTAAGCTGCCCGTTCCTGGGCACCCCTTCAGAGACCGCTCTGGCAAGGCATTTATGGGGTAAGAGGGGTATCCAGGAATATGCACTCTAATGAGCTGACAGCCAGGCTAGGCAGGCCACCAGCCAGACTTCGAGAACCAACTATACCAGAGCCACGGCTGGCCTGGCCTCTTCGTTGCAAGTTTCCACCTTCCCTCCTCCCTTCCATTTGGGTCTTTCTCCAGGTGCTCCCCCTGGGCGCTCTCTGAGCCACATGTCTGCCCCTGAGGGCCCAGGGAGGGAGGGAGGAGTCCAGACCCCCAAAGCTGAACTGAGAACGGGTGGGCCCCACTCTCTGGCTCCCAAGGCCATGAGGGGCGGTGGGGACGGGAAGGGAAGAGAGTGGGGGAAGTGCCCTTGGACAAGGCTGTTGTTTCTGTGGCTTCTCGGCAGTAAGAGAAGTCCTTGGGAAGAAGTGGGAGAGGTGAGGGTGTCAGGATAATTCTTGGCGGGGAGTGGCTTCGTCTCCCAAGACTGTGGTGGGTCAGGCTGCAGAAAAGCTGCAAAGGACCAAGAAAATGGGCGAAAACCCCCCATTGCAGCCCAGCATGGAAGAGAGGAGTCACAAACTAGGGGGCAGCAGGTGGGAGGCAATGGTCTCATGCACAGCCACCCCTCCCCCACGGGAGGTGCGGCCCTCCCAGGGATGAGAGTGACAGTGCAGTGACAAAGCTTCTCTCTAACCCTCTAACTTTCCTCTTGCTGCTGTAACAAATTACCGCACGTCTGGTGGCTGAAAACAACACAGATTTAATATCTTATGGCTCTGGAGGTAAGCAGTCCTAAAATCCAGGTGTCAGCCTGGCTGCATTCCTTCTTTAGGGGATGCGGATGTGGTCATCTTTGGGGGGTTGTGGGAATAAGGACCGAGGGCTCTTGTCTCATACTGGCTTCCATCCTGGGTGAGCACGAGGGGACATCCGTCTCTGGGCCTTGGTTCTCCCACCTGTGCAATGATCGGGGGGGGCCCTCTAGCTCCTACACCCTGAGTTTTTCATGCGGGAGCCTTTGGGGGAGGGTTCCAGTTTAGGGCCTGGCCAAGTCTCACAGCGGTGTGTGTGGTGGTGGGGGGGGGTGCGTGTGTATGTTTAATTCTCTACATTTGGATATGGTCCTAATCCAATAAATGCTTAGGAGATTTCTCTAGAATAGATTAATTTTTACTAGAAAAAAATATAATTGGTTGATGTTAAGGCTACTGCCCTGACAAATCTGCCTTGGCCATATATCTGAGAAAGTAAAAGACCCCATAGACTCGCACATAAATATGCCATCCTCCCCACAGGCCCTGGCGAAGCACTCCGGGGAGGTTTCCCTCTGTGATTTATTCTTCATTAATAAGCTCTATGCTATATCAGGACCAGATTTATGACTCTGCCTTTCCAATATTTCTGACATTTCATCTGCAAAGAATTACAAACGATATCTTGAAACTTTGCGGCTTCTCCCGGCTGGTGCCCGGGCACCGTAGGGCCAAGGGGAGCCGGCGGGTTGGACAGGCCCTGAGGAGCAGGGCACGGAGGCGTGTTTCCAGGGGAAAGGAACGTTCAGCTTGATTTCGGGTAGCCTGAGGTTTTTGGACAGCTTGGGAGATGAGCAGTTCAGGCTCGACGGCGGTGGACCCCGGTGGCAGCAGTGATGACAGGGACATTTCTCAGAGGCCTGCTGGGGTGCCGGGCACGGTGATTCTCTCACTCACTCATTCACTGGTTCAACACAAATGTATCGAGTACTTACTATGTACCAAGCGCTGTGCGTGTTGCTTGCTGGTTGGGATACAGCACAAAAACCAAAATGGAGCAAAGACCAAGATCCCGGCCCTCACGCGGATGATGTTCTAGCAGAGGCAGGAAAGCACGAGCACCACAAATGAGGAAAGTAGGGAGTCTGTGCACAGGCAAGAAGGGCTTTGGCAAAAAGGGCAGGGTGAGGGGGGCAGAGGTGCCGCGTGGGGTGGGCTGTGATGTTCATCAGGGGAGCGCTTCAACTCATCAACTCAGGGTCGTGTGACTCTCTCCACTTCACCGATGAGGAAAGAGGCTCGGGGCAGATAAGAAGCTACACGGTGACACGTGACCCGTAGGGATGGTTTGCAAAATGCTCTCTCAGCCCTCGGTGTCCGTTCTTCCCTGTGGCCGCACACCAGAAGCTCCTGGGGACCTTAAAAATACTGTCGCCTGGGTCCCCATCTCTCCCCTCCACCTGCCTGGGACGTGGGCTGTTTAAAGCTCTCCACCCCCACTCCATAATTCTGTTGTCCTGAGAACCCCTGGCCTCTGGGCCCAGCTCAGGAGAGCTGCCTGTGAGTCCCAGCACCACGTCTGGGCCCCCCGTTTTCTCACCTGTAGGATGTGGGTAAGAGTACCTGCCCCTGGGCTGTGAAGCGGGGTGTGAGCGCGGGGTGTGAATGTGGCGCGGGGCCATGTCCCAGGCTCCTGAGCGCCCCACGGGGCTGGGGCAGAATCCGAAGGGGCCGGCTTGGGGATTCACAGTTTGCCCGGGGAGACCGCTGGCTACAAGGAAGACCCAGAAAGCAGACCCTCGCATCACTCTGTGGTGCTGACAGGTGCCCCCCTGGAGGTCGCAGTAGCCAGCAGTGACGGGTGGCAGGAGGGTAGTGCTCTGTCCTTCACCCCCATTCTGTTCATGGGCTCCCAGTAGGTTCCAGCATGGAGGGACGGGGCACTCACTCTCCACCCACTGCCTTATTTGACAGATGGGAAAATTGAAATAACTCAGAAAACATTAGGGCACTGGGCAGAAAGGGCAAATGGCAGGTGTATGTGTGAGGTGTCTGTGTGGGGCAGATAGGAGGCCCAGAGAGGCTGGGACTGCCCTGCTGAGCAGTGGATATTCAACCAAGGCAGGGAGGCTTCCTGGAGGAGGAGGGGCTAGTAGAGGCTGAAGGAGGGAGGCCTGACATGCGGGGTCAGAGGGGATCCACCACCAGTCCTCTCCCTCCATTCCTCCCCGCATTATCTTTTCTCTCCAGTTTCTCTCCAGGGGGTGCTCTGCAGGGGAACAGCTTGAATACAAGCAGGGAGGATGAGCTGGAGGGAGAGGAGCCCCACAGGGTGAAGGGAAAGGCCAGGAAACACAGGTGAAGGGAGAAGGTGCTTTCAGGCTGTGTGGGCCTTGAAATCAGGCCTGTGCACTTGGACTTGATCATGGGGGAGCCAGGTTAGCAGAAGGGCGGGATGAGAACCCAGCTAGGGTTGAAGGAGGAAGCAAGAAGCTGCAGGTCACAAGAGAAAACAGCCACAGATACTCCTGTTAACTTGCTTTGTGGCTTGCAACCCTCAAAACCGCCCCAAGCCTCAGACTCTTCAGAGGGGATCATGATGCTGATGCTTCAGGACAATTGGGCAGAATCAGCCGAAGTAGGTGTAAAGTGATTCAAAACCTATAAACCCCAGTGCGGGTTCTGTTGTTGCTACCGCCCAAAGGACTCACTGAGGCATGGGGAGGCCCGTGAGGAGGCTGGCGGGTGACAAATACACCCACCTTAGAGCAGGGGCCTGAGAGAAAGGATGAATCCAAGGGAGACGCTGAGACCAGGATATTTATCTTGTAGAGAAGATAAAGGTGGAAATCAGCAATTGTTGGAACTAGAGAAGGGGAGGAGTACAGCTGCCATCTACTGAGTTCTTCTAGATGCTACAGTAGTGCTGGGGAAACTGAGGCACAGAGAGGTTAAGTAATTGGCCTAAGATCACCCAACCAGTAAGTAGCAGAGCCTGGATGTGAAGGCAGGCAGACTCATTCCAAAGTCCTTCTAAAGCCAGATTGCCCAAATTTGCCCAGCTGCTAGAATCTCCCAGGAGCTCCTTACAAATGTATATTCCCAGGTCCCTCCTGCAGAAGTTCTGAATCAGTGGGTCCAGGAGCCTTCTGCTTCTATCTGCTGCATTTGCTAGTAATGCTTCACTATTACTCAGGTTCAAATACCATGTGGGTGATAGCTTGTCTCTGGCAGCCGCCACGCACAACCAGGTCCAGACATGAATAATAGTAACACCACCTAACCTTTCATGATCACTTACAGGGTCAGGCTCTAGGCTAAGCATTTTACGCACATGATGCCATTTAACTCTCAGGACAACCTGTGAGGAGGTATGTTCGCCTCATGCTACAGCAGACTAAGGCCCAGAGAAGTTGTGTGACTTGCCTAAGGTCACACAGCTCAGAGAACCTGAGATTAAACCTGTTTTATCCTGGGTCAGAACCTTCCTTATCACTCCATTCTACCCCATCTCCCAGGTAGTATTTGGTCTAGTTGGGCACTGTCCCCACCCCACCCCCGCCCCGCCCCCGGAGAATGAGATTTTTCAGCTTTAGGAAGTCTGTGTCCTGTAGAAATGCACCCAGAATTGTCTGCACATTAAGGAGGTTTTCCAGTGGGTCCACATCAAATACTTTTCCTAAAGTAACCTCACCTCCAGTGTGTACTGACAGCCTGCCCCTTGCCAGGTCCCGGTGGGGAGGATGAAGGAGTCAGAGTCCCTACCCTCAGGGGCCTGAAGCCAGGAGCCTTTTGTGCTCACTAAAGCAGAACTCTGAGCCTCGGCAGTACTGACATTTTGGACCAGATCATTCTTTGTCGTGGGGGGCTATCCTGTGTGTGGTAGGATGTTCAACAGCATCCCTGGCCTCTGCTCACTAGATGCCAGGAATACCACCAAAAAATGTCTTTAGATATTGTCAGGTGTCCCCCAAGGGCAAAATCACACCCAGTTAAGGCTTCTGTATCCTCCGCTCATCGTGGACTAAATTTCATTGACATCGGTCTAAAATGACCAATTCCATTTTCATATTAACTTTTTTTTTTTTTTTGGCCTGCTGCCTTTCATTTCCTAATAAAGCACCAATCAAACTGAAGGTACAGCTAGATTTTATAAATAATGCCTAAAGGACTTAGTTTTGTGGGCTGCCTAGAAAGTTCTGGTAGCTCAGACAGAAGTGAAACACCAATCAGTGTTGCCACAACTGAGTTCTGACCAGCACTCTGGCACCCCCTTAAAAGCCATCTATATTTGGGATTCTTAACTAGGTCCCCTGGGCCTGAAAAACAGATTCCCCCCTTCCTGTCCTTGAGATTCTGGTTCTCTAGGTCTGGGGTGAGGCCCTGGTGCCTGTGTGTTTTTGAAACTCTAAAAATAATTTAGAGGACCATCCAAGTCCATAGTATTTGTAATATATTTCCCCCCATTTCATTGTCCTCCTGAGCCAGGCTAGAAATTAAGCCCCGAGTCCTGCTGGGATGCAGTTCTGCAATTGGCCACGAGATGTCAGTTTTCAGCCATATTCCCCACCAGGTGGCGGGCGGACCCGCAGGGAGGCAGGTGCTCTGGCCTTCCCTGATAGGCCTTGACTGATGAGTCAAATCCATGGCATCCCAGCTCCTTCTAGATGTACAGCCTCTCACAGTTGTGAACTGTCCCCGCTCCCTGTTTGCCGCTGCCTCAAACCAAGCCCCTCTGCAGACATGAGCTGAAAGGTACCAACTGGGCTATGACTGGTTCCTATTGTGTTTGGAATCACCAAAGGCAGAATTATTAGGGCTGAAAGGGACCTCAGAACATCCGGTACAATGGGCTGCAAACTTTTAAAAACATGGTGTGCTCTTGGACAAGTTATCTACTCTCTGCCTCAATTTCTTCATCTGTAAAATGGGATAAGAATATATCTTGTGTGGACAGTTGTTAGGCGGGCAAAGAAGACAAATGCAGGTAAAATGCATGGTTATGTCCTCCATACATGGCAGCTTTTGTTGTTTTTATTGTTCCACATATGGGTAAACTGAGGCTCTGTGAAGGGAAGTGATTTGCCCGAGGTCGCTTAGTGAGATCATGCTGGATCCTGGGATCCATCTCAGAATTCCTCATTCCTAGTCTACTCCTATTTTCAATGTTCTGATTCTTCCTTTAGGGAAAAGACAAAACCTCAGAAGATGGTGCAAAGAATAGTAAAAGATGGCTTTTGAGGCAGTGAGTTCCACTTGGAAGTCGGGCAAAGCCCTGATCCTGGCTTGGGGACAGAGTGGCGAGTTCCACTTTCTCTGGCCTGTGGGTCTGTATCCCGGGGGGCCATGAGGAGGACAATGGCTGAGCCTCCAGGAGCGCAGTGAGGCTCCGACCAGAACATCAGAAAGGCATAGCGATTTGACAGGTGTCAATGCTCAGCGTGATTGGAAAGCTAGAGAAGCCTTCCCCAGCTCCTAAGAGGGGTGGTCCTTCTCGGGGCGGGAGGGGGGGGGTTGGCTGTGGGTCCAAGACTTGGCACCAGACTGGGAGCCCAGGGTCCTCGGCCTAAATCTGGTTCTACTGCAACTTGCTGTTGGGCCTTTGTCAGATCACTTCCTCATTTGCAAACTTGGGGAGTTGGATGAAATTATTGGGGAGTTTCTTTCTGGCTCTCATCATCCTTCTGTGACCCCCACAAGCCCTTCAATTTAGCTAGCACCATCCCAGAAAGGGTTAAGCAGTGGGCAGCCCCTCCCCAGAGGTGGCAGCCCCTCTCCTCCTTCAGACAGGAAGGTCAGGGGTGAGGCCACCATGGGACCTGGCCCCTGGCGGTGGAAATGATCATATTTATTTCCTAGACTGCATTCGTTCCCTCTCTGTTCCCTCACTGCCTGGCCTGCGGTGCCTTCGTAAAGACGTTGGCGTGGAGCGGAGAGCGGCTCGGCCCCCCTCTGAAATGGATACACCGGTCACACCCCCTCAAGGCTGGTCTCATTTGCCTTCTTCATTTTTAGACACATTCCAAACTTTTCAGCAAATTACAGTGTTTGCCAACTGGCCGTCTGGGGCCCAGGAGAGACACTATTTATAGCGGGGCTGGGACGCTGCCATCCCAGAGCAGCCTGTAAGAAACTGGTCCAGGGTGGCCAGGAGTGGCGTCCTGTGCCCTGGGGAGAGACTGGAGCTCCCGGAGCAGGGTGGCAAAGCGGTGCACCCCCCCACACACACACCTGGGCCCGGGGGTCTGCCCTCCATGCCCTGCACATCAGGGGGCTCCGAGGAGGTTCCCAAGAGCCCAGGAGAGGGAGCGGCGCTGCTCTGGCCACTGAGCAGAATCGAGGTGGAGACTCACCAGAGATCAGCTGTGGATCATGCTGACTGCGGCCCCGTTCCACCGCATATATTCCCTCATTCCCTCACTCCTTAGGGTCTGAGTGCTGCCTGGTCACCCCCTGGGAATGTCAAGTCACCTGAGCCTCGATGTTCCCCGTCCTGTAGAGGGCGGATCTGAGCTCCAAGCTTCCTTCTAGCTATATGTGTGAGAGACCCCCCCAGAGTGGCTAACACCCAGTAGGTGCATAATAAATGTGTTTGTATTGCTGCCCTGCCCGGTGCTGGGCACCAGAGCACACAGAAGAGAAATATGAATAGATGGGGTCCTTGTCCTCGAGAGGCTCAGTCCCTGGAACCGGTTGCGGGACACGAGGAGCAGGACCTCGTACAGGAGAGCCCCACAGCCTCCCATTTGTGCTGAGCTTTACAGTTTACAAAGGGTTCTTGTGGTGCTTGCTGTTCTCTACGAAGTGTGGCGATGCTCATTTTCCTGGGGGAGCATGGCCACGCAGTGAGGCCAAGAGACTTACTCAGGGTCACACGGTCCGGAAGTGAAGAAGGAGCTGGGGCCTCCTGGTGCCTTTTCAGGGTTCTGCTCTTCATTTTAACCTGCTCTCTTGGACTTCCTGGACGCTGGGTCTCCCCTCTGTGGAGCCTCCCACTTTCCATGAAGAACTCAATTCTCTTGTTCTTCTCTCTTCTCTATCCCCGGAAAACTCTTCCCACTCCATAAAAAGCTTTGATTTGGTCATAGCCCACACCCAAATTACTGAGGGGTCCCTAGTGCTGACCTCGACTCCCACTGGAGAAATCAAGGCCGCCTCACCCTCCTTTGCTAGGAGGGGGGATGGAAGGCGCCTTTTTTAAAAAAGGAAGCCATAAATGTTCTCTTAGATTATGCAGGTTTTTTCTTTCTTCTCTGTATTTTTCATATTTCCACAATAAAAATGCATTACTTCTACAATTAAAAAAAAAGTGAACCATCATCTTAAAGAATAAAAAAGGCAAGATAGGCTTAAGTGCCAAATGGCCAAGTGGCAGGAGACACATTGGTCACTGAGGCCCTGAGTGGCCCAGCCTTGAGGGAGGGGCAGGAAGGGGAAGAGCAGGGAGGGCGGTGGAGGCACCCTAGGGGGCTCTAGAAGTCTCTAGACTCCATGAGGACAGGGGTCTGCTGGGAGCCCCTTTGTTCCTCAGCACCCTGGACAGTGCCTTGCACACAGTAGGCTCTCCTTAAATATCAATTAATTACAAGGCAAGGCAAAGACCTAGAGGCAAAGTGCCCTGAGGCCAGGACAGGGGGAGTGGGGGACCCAGCTAGGCTGGGGGGAAGGGTTTCCCCAGGGAGCAAAGGTGAGCTGAGACCCAGCTGGAGAAGCCCTTCAGTGCAGGGCCTAGGAGGGTTCCTGTATCCCACAGAGAAAAGCAGCTACCCAAGGCAGGGGCTGAGGAGTGACATTTTGAAATCAGCATTTTAGAAAAATGGAGCTGGTGGCCCAGCCAGTGCTGACCTGTGAGCTTGAATGGACTCTGGGAGGGGCCTATGGAGCGCCTAGGTTTTCAGACAGTCCCTGGAGTGCCCCTAACCTGCGGATGGGCTCAGTTTAAGCTGAGAGGACCAGTGTGAGAGGACCACAGGCCACCTCAGGGACATGTCTAAGCAGGGAGCCAGTAACAAAATGCCCAGGATCCCAGAGACAGGGTGGAGCTGGAGAGCTGGGATTTGTCCCCACATCAAGGGCTCAGCTAGGGCTGGCTGGGAAGAATGGGAAGCTAAGGGTTGGGCATTGGGGAAGGTCCAGTTAGGAGCAGGGGGGAGCAGAGAAGGCAGCAGGGACTGTCGGAGAAGCAGGAGGGGAGCAAGGTTAGGGAAGGGTCATCAAGACAAGGTGGGGAGAACCTCAAGGAAAAGCAGGAGAATGAGGGCTGGGAAGAGGCTTCTGGACACTGGCTGGAATGTGGCTTACACTGGTCCTGTCCTTACAGATCTCAAACCCGGGGGGGCTCAGCCAGTGACCCCCCCAGCCCCACTTTGCCTTTTCACATATTCTCAGGTTTTCATCAGACAGCTAGAAACAAATTGTACTAGATGATGTTGATAAAATTCCATGTCCTTCCCACAGGATGTGGCCCCAGCCCCTTCCCTGAGCCATCTCCTGTCACCCCCACCCTGCCCCTGATGCCTCCTTCTGCTCCAGCCACACAGGCCTGCTCCTATACAAAGCTCATTCCTGCCTCAGGACCTTTGCACTTGGTATTACCTCTGCCTGAAATTCTCTGTTCTAGGTAACCACATGACTCGTTCCCCAACTTCCTCCACATCTCTGCTCCCTTACCCAACAGCCTTCCCTGGCTGCCCAGCTACACACTGCCATTCTCTTCCCCTTCTCCAGCTTTCTTTGCATGTCTGTCCCTATCACTACCTGACATCATACATTTACTATCTGGCTGGTTTATTTTTTGTTTCTGCCCATCTTAGTCAGCTGTTGCTGAAATAATTCTGTGTAACAAACCACCCCAATACTCAGGGGCTTAAGCAACAAGCATTTATTTGTCTTAATTGTGAGTCTATTAGTCAGCTGGGGTAGGACAGCTCCAGGCTGCGGCTCGGGGGCAAGACTGCTCTTCATTCTCCTTGGACCAGGGCATATTCTTCTCATGGAGAATGGCAGGAATTTAAAAGCCACAGCACATTTTTAAAAATTAATTTGTTTTAGAGAGAGAGTGAGAGAGGGCGCATGGGGGGAGGGGCAGAGGGAGAGAATTTTCAAGCAGACTCCCTGCTGAGTGCAGAGCCCGATGTGGGGCTCGATCCCATGCCCATGAGATCACAACCTGAGCTGAAACCAAGAGTCAGATGCTCAATTCAGCTGAGCCACCCAGACACCCCAAAGCCACAGCACATTTAAGGGAGTTCGTAACATGCTGCCAACATTCTACTGGCCAAAGAAGCATCATGGAGAAGTCTCATACCAGGGGAGTGGGAGTATATTCCCCTCACAACAGGTGTGTGAATGTGTGGCTGGGGGCAGGTGGGGCAGGTAGGAGAGGAACTATTTTCATAACAACAATCCAAACTATCACATCCCCAGTAGAACAGAAACACCATGGGGCTGGGGCTGCGGCTGTATCCAGTTTATCCCCAGCACCTAGAATAGTTCTCCTTTCATAGCAAGGGTGCAATAAGTACTTGCTAAATGAATATACAAATCAACCACTTAGCACTCAGATGGCAAGGCTGTCCCTCTCTTCCCAGCTTCTGTGCCTGCAAGGTTGATTGTCTCCCCATCTTCCTAACCCAGCTCTCCTGCCCCTGCCCATCCAGCAGAAGGATTTGCTGCTGGAAGGAGGCGTCGGAGCCTCTTGTCTGCGTTGAGTTCCTAGTGGCTTGGATAACCTGTGTGTCCCTCTCCTTGCTCACCTGGACTTCCATCCCTCAGGACCCTCTGGAAGAAGCTTCCAAGGCTTCTCAAGCTCAGCCAGCTCTTACATCCAGCCCCTCTTGTTATCCCAAGCTTGCGCTTGTTTTCTGACCTGAACACAGCTTCATCCCTCCTACCCGACTTCAGAGTCCTAGCCAGTGGGGGGGTGGGAGTGAGGAGGGGAAGGGGGACCCTGACTATTGAAGAGTTTGTGAGGCAGGATTGAAAAAAAAAAAAAGCTGCCTAGACCATCACTGGGATTCAGAAGTGGACTGTATATTAGATCATAGTATTGTGTTGATAATCCATTTCCTGATGTTGATCATTCTCTTGTAGGTACATAAAATAATGTTTTTGAAATATTTAGGGACGAAGGTCATGATCTCTGCAACTTCTTCTTCTTTTTTTTTTTTTAAAGATTTATTTATTTATTTATTTGACAGAGAGAGACACAGCGAGAGAGGGAACACAAGCAGGGGGAGTGGGAGAGGGAGAAGCAGGCTCCCCGCAGAGCCGGGAGCCCGATGTGGGACTCGATCCCAGGACCCTGGGATCATGACCTGAGCTGAAGGCAGCCGCTTAACCGACTGAGCCACCCAGGCTCCCTCTGCAACTTCTTCTAATGGTTCAGCAAAACAAAAGACTAAGAAAAATAGTGTGTATGTTAATATATTAGGTATACGTACATATAGAGAGAAAGAGCTTGAAGCCGATGTGGCATAATGTTAAGAATGAGTGGAACTAGATGATAGGTATGTATCTATGTAGATATAAGGAGTTTATAAGATTCTTGCAACTTTTCTGTAGGACTGAATATTTTCCAAATAAGTTTAAAAACAAAACCAAAAGCTGACAGGTAGGGCCTTTTAAGCACCGTCCAAGGGAGCTGGGCCCCCCTTTCTCTGTCCCCTTGTTTTCTCTCAAGCATCCCTGCCCCTACCCAAGGGCCCAGGGTTTTGTTTACTAAACAATGAGCTCTCACCCCCTGATTTCATCAATTATAAATGTGCTCGCTACTCACCACAGGGCAATTTGTGACGGACTGTGGCTTGCGGTGAGAGTAGCACCATCCAAGTTCGCCACAGCCGTGAGCAGAGACAAGGGTTAGGGCCAGACACAGGGCTGTGGGGGCGGCAGGGGCACCCAGGCAGCCCTGCCACCTTCCTGTTTGTCAGCCAAGCCTGGCTGTGGAGGGCGGCGGGCAAGGGGGTCACTGCTCAGGCAGGTTGCTGGGGCCAGGCCAGCCTGGTCAGATCTTGTGCAGCCAGACCTAGAGGCTCCTCCAGGACCTGAGGTCCCAACTCCTGGGAACTGAAGCAAACACTCTGGCTAGCCCTGCCTTAAGTGCCTTATCTATATAAATTCATTAAAACAACAACAACAACACGGACCTGGGAATGGCTATTGTTATTATACCCATTTTGCAGATGAGAAACTGAGGCATAGAGAAGTAACTTCCTCAAAGTCACTGGTAACAAAACCAGATTTTATTCTAAATTGTGCCATATTGCAATGTAATTTATACTAATAGATATTATATATGTTTATCTGACATCTAAGGATGAATATGTTTAACTGACATCTAAGGGTTAAAAGTCATCACAACGATTTCACTGCTCCCTGATTCACCTCCTTGAACCCCATGTGGCTAACGTCTTCTCTTCGTGTAAAAGCATCCATTAGCTCCTGTTGCCCATTTATCAAGTAGGAATCCCCAGTCTGTATCCAGTCCTCTTTCTTACCTAATTTCTCATGTCCCCTCCCCCTTCGTTCCTGTAATAACCCTTTTCCTGCCCGCAATACACCCAGTTCAGGAGGAGCGACCCCACCGAGCCTCGCTTCAGACTAATCACGTGACCCAGGCCTGCCCAATCAGGTCACCGAAACGCCCCTCCCCGTGATTGGATTAGGGAGAGACATGTGACCCACCAGAGCCAGTGAGGATCTCTTCTGGGACTTCGCTCTGAACTCTTGGGAAGAGAAAATCTCTCCTAATGCTGGGATGGCTGAGAGAGCGAAAGCGAGCCACGAGCTGTTTGCCAACCGACATACTGTTCCCCTCAACTTCCAAGTTATCACTCCTAATAATTCCAGATCTTTGTTTTTCCCTACATTCTTCCTCCCACCAATAATACCACAGCACTCCAGGGTTTATGTGGTTTCTCAAAGTTTTGGAGTTAAAAGCTGCCTTTCGCCTTGTGGCTTCTCTGGCCACAGTGAGGGTCTGAGTCCTGGCTGCTTGCTGCTGATGACGGGGAAGGCTGTAGCCTGCCTGCCCTTCCTTCCCAGTGAGTTCTCAGAGTGCTGATTCCCTGCCTCACTCTTCTCCCGCACAGGCAACAAAAGAGAGTCAGATCGTGGCCCTAAATGCAGAGAGGCTGGTGGTGAAGCAGAGAGCGCTCCAAAGTTGGGGCTACAAGATTTTGGTTAGAATCTAAACTTTGCCATTTACTAACCAAGCGTCATCAGGTATGTTAGTTAATCTCCTGGAGGCTCAGTTTCCCCCATCGGTAAAATGGGTACTGATGAAGGCTAAAGGAGATGTGGGCTTTAGAAGCGTTCTCTAGACTGTAGAGCGCCATGTTTCCCGACTGGTGTCTAAACCAAGACAGAAGTGAGTTTCTCCTCATTGAGCTTCTGGTCCCTGGGAAGTGGGTGACTGAGTGCGGGGTCTCTGAACACCCAGATGTGGCTGGTTCTGTATCTCTGAGGCTTTCCCAGCCAGCATCCGTGACATAGGAAGCTGCCATCGGTTGGCAGAACGAGTGAGTAAATGAGAATCGTGCCAGAATACAAATGTAGATATTGTCCGGCTTTAGTTACTGTTACTCGAAGGGATCATTCTTGCCACAGTAATATCGCACAGAACCTAGAAATTCCAGTGTCTGAACGGAGCTGGTGTTTGTGACACAAAGTGACTTTGGGACTCTCTTCTACCTCAGAGTGGGCAGAAAAGTCATGCGCCTGTGGGAGTTGTCCTTCAGAAACGGGAGATCACTCTTACCGAAGAACATTTAAAGGAAGGTGGGAGACAAAAATAAAGTTGCATTTTGATGAAACTGGCTGAGCTTGTTCAGTGTACCAGTTACACCTGCCCTCACGGAAGTCATGAGTTAGGGAACCCAGCGGTCTAAAATTATATCCTAAAGGCCTCTGAGGGCATAGGAACAGGGGGGTCCCTTGGTTAAAAGTGTGAATTAAACCCCAAGAGCCTTCTTAGCCTGTCAGCCCCCGTTTCTAGGGACTCTGTCCTTGAATCTTGCTGCTTCCCCCATAGGCTGCTAGAAGTCTGAAACCTTCCTCCCAACCCCCCTTCTCCAGCCCCAGTCGTGGGAAGGGGAGCCCCTGAGCGGCAAACCAAGTCCTGTTGGACTTGGACCCAGATTCCCATCCGAGGGGTGGTCTGGGCAGTGGCCCAGCCAAAAAGTGGTAATTACTTCGAGGTGCAGGGAGCTCAGGTGGGCCCCCCAGACCCCCACCTCCATGTGGGCAGTGAATGGCCCTGGAGGAGATGGTGTCAGCAGGCGCCTGCCCACCCCTTGCTGGGTTCCCAGGCCCCTGGAGCCCTCTCATAATAGGAGCCATTTGCCCCATAACCAGTGGGTGACCAGGTTTTTAATCTTAGAGGCCCCTTGGATCTCAGCTGGGAAGTGGGATTTGTCAAATGGGGAGGGGAGGGCCTGTCTGGGAATGCCTCTCAGCAGAAGGGGGTTGTCCTGGGGCAATAATTCTCTGTTCCAGCCCCCCCATCTTATCCCTCCATCCTCCTCTAAACCCAGAAGATGGTTCTGTTCCTCCAGCGTGTCTCCAAAGTGCCTGGCAGCTAAATGTAAGTGAATGCCTGAATTCAAAATTGGGATGGCTTGTTTTGTTAGTAAACTCAGGGGGACATCAAATTGGGGTGTCTCTTTGCCTGACCCTCATCCTCCCTCCTTTGAAACTTCTTGTCTGGCTTGCTGTCTGTCATGACTGCCCTGCAGAGACCCTCTACCTGGTCACCAAAGAAGCTGCCTCCTGGTTGGCAGGAAGGGTGCGAAGAACCCCGGACCCAGACCTGCTTACTCTCTGCCACAACATGCTGTGTGACCTTGGGCAAGTCACTTCTCCTATCTGGGCCTCAGTTTCAGTAGGGGGACAGACTTGGAACTTCTTGAGTGCCCAGTAGGTACCATGTTCTTTCTTTCTTTCTTCCTTCCTTCCTTCCTTTTCTTTCTTTCTTTCTTTTTTCTTTCTTTCTTTCTTTCTTTTTTAAGATTTTAGTTATTTATTTGAGAGAGAGAGCAAATAGGGGGAGGGGCAGAGGGAGAGAGAGAGAATCCTAAGCAGGCTCCATACCCAGTGTGGATCCCAACACGGGGCTCCATCTCATGACCCTGAGGTCATGGTCTGAGCTGAAATCAAGGGTTGGATGTTTGTGGCACCTGGGTGGCTCAGTCATTAAGTGTCTGCCTTCAGCTCAGGTCATGATCCCAGGGTCCTGGGATCGAGCCCCGCATCGGGCTCCCTGCTCAGCGGGAAGCCTGCTTCTCCCTCTCCCACTCCCCCTGCTTGTGTTCTTCTCTCACTGTGTCTCTCTCTGTCAAATAAATAAATAAAATCTTAAAAAAAAAAAAAAGAGTTGGATGTTTAACCAACTGAACCATCCAGGTCCTCCTCGGTACCAGGTTTTTGATGCTCATGATCCATGACCCTTGCCAATGGTCCTGTGTCACAAGTCTTGTTGCCCTCAGGTTACAGGGAAGAAGACACCACCTGGGGGAGGGAAACCAGTTGTCTCAGGCCTCACAGCAAGTTGGTCCAAGGCCAGGATCTGAAGCCAAGTCTCTCCTACCCCACTGCCTGAGCAAGTCCTCCTTCGCTGAGAGCTCCATGTAAGCCTTCCAGACTAAAGGTAGGGAGCTGAGATTTCAGCCCCGAGGCTCTCATGCCTTCTCCGTAGCATTCACTGCCTGGCCACTGAGCATCTTTCCACTGACATTATTCCTCCTATCTCCTCTTTCCCCAACTTCTTCCCCCCTCTTTTTCTGAAAAATAATTGATGTCCACCACAGTATAAGTTAAAGTGTGATGGTTTGATTTACATAGATTGTAAAATGATTACCTCAATAGATCCAGCTAACGTCCAACTTCTCATAAAGATACAATAAAAAGAAAAGAAAAGAAAAAAGGAAGAATACATTTTCTCTCTGTGATGAGAATTCCTAGGGTCTACTCTCGGAACAACTTTCCTGTATATACGACAGCAGGTGTTGGCTGTAATCATCACGTTGTCTGCTCCATCTCTGGTACTTCTTTATCTTATAACTGGAAGTCTGTACATTTTGACCCTGTTCCTCCATTTCCCCCTCATTTTTTTTTTTTTTTTTTTTGTGGCTGAATAACATTCCCTTGTATATATACACCACATCTTCTTTATCCATTCATCCATCGGTGGACACTTTGGTTGTTTCCATGTCTTGGCTATTGTAAATAATGCTGTTCTGAACATGGCAGTTCAGATATCTTTTCGAGTTAGTGGTTTCATTACTTCTGGATATAGTCCCAGAAGTGGGATTGCTGGATCATATGGTAGTTCTACTTTTAATTTTTTGAGGAATCTCCATACTGTTTTCCATAGTAGCTGCACTGATTTATGTTCCTGCCAACACAGGGATTCTCTCTTCTCTCCACATCCCTGCCAGCATTTGTCATCTCTTGTCTTTTTTTTTTAAAAGATTTTATTTATTTATTTGTCAGAGAGAGAGAGCACAAGCAAGGGGAGCAGCAGACAGAGGGAGAAGCAGACTCCCCACTGAGCAAGGACCCCAGTGTGGGACTCGATCCCAGGACCCTGGGATCATGACCTGAGCCAAAGGCAGACGCTTAACCGACTGAGCCACCCAGGCATTCCATCTCTTGTCTTTCTGATGATGGTCATTCTAACAGGTGTGAGGTGATATGCCATTGTGGTTTTAATTTGCATTTCCCTAATAACTAATGATTTATTTATTTATTTGCATTTCCCTAGTAACTAATATATTGTTTATTTATTTATTTATTTATTTATTTGCCATTGTGGTTTTAATTTGCATTTCCCTAATAACTAATGATGTTGAGCATCTTTTCAAGGACCTTTGGCCTTTTGTGTATCTCCTTGGAGAAATTTCTACTCAGTTCCTTTGCCCATTCTTAAATTGGGTTATTCAGTGGTTGTTTTTTCTTTTTTCTTCTGCTATAGAGTTGTATGAGTTCTCTCTATATTTTAGATATCAGATATGTGGTTTGCAAATATTTTTTCCCATTTTATAGGTACCCAAACTTTTATACCATGCACAAGCTGCTCAAAGTTTGACCTTCAAACTTCAGTTTCCTTTTCTGTAAATTCAGCTTCCTGGGGTCGATAATCTCAAATCCCACTTCCTCAAGGAAGTCTTCCTTGACCACACCACATGAACCAGAGCCCATCACCCTCACGGGGGCCAGATTATTTTGCATCTTCATTTGTCTATCATCACCTGTTTCCCCACTAGAATGGAAGCTCCACAAAGGTAGGGGTTTTATCTGGTACTTCTGCCCTTTTATCCCCAGCACCTAAAACCATGCCTGGCAAACACAGTGCTCAGCATGTATCTGTGGTTAGGTGTTTGGTCCGTGCTATGTATGAACAAATGACTTGATTCATGAAATGACACACCATTTCTGGAGTGTTTACTGTGTGCCAGTGTTTCCTGTGTCAATCTTCACCACCACACACGGCCCCGAGGGAGGTCAATTATTATACCCATTGTACAGCTAGGAAAATGGAGTCCTAGGGAGGTTGAATAACTTGCCCCACATCCTATGGTCTGGCTTTGAACCTCTGCACGTCTGACCCTAGTGCTCAACAGAATGCTTTGTCAACTCAAGAGTGCCCTAATACTCAAGTGGTCTATGTCAACGGAGCTTCTCCTGGCCTTGCTAAGAGCCAGACTTCGGACCTCAGTGGAGCCCCAAGCACATCCAGTCCTCTCCTTGGCTTCTTGCTCTTGCCAAGAGGAGAAGCACTGAGGCTCCACAGGATCCTTTCCCTCTCATGGGCAATGGTCCAAAATCGAAAACAAACACTTTAAAATAAAAGCCATATTAAAAAACAAACCCAACTTTCTGCCTTAAAATATTGTGAGCCAGGGGGCAATTAGCAATTATGCTGTATTTTATTATGAGAAGATGGAATTCTAATTGGACTGATTTGAATTCCACACACCTCCACAGATTGTTTTGGAAATTAAGGTATCAGTTGTATCAGTAATTATGGTTTACCATTAAATTACCCCCCCACAGAAAACTGTTAAATTGTCTGTGACGGTGCTTAAATTTAGCCCAGACCCATGTCCTATGAAGACTGCGCGAGTCAACACAAGCCACCCGGAAACCACTGGGTGCCCTGTGCCAGGCGGTAATTAGGGGTTGAGGTTTCCAAAATTTCACCTGAGACAGCAGAGACAAGCCCCTGGGCTGCAGGATACTCACGTGGAAGGCTTGGATGCCCCCCCAGAGTGATGTTCTTGGATCTCACCCTGCTTTGCTGAGCTGCAGTAAGCATTCTGGAAGACAGTGTGCCTTTAGCTGAAAGGCGACACTTGGCGACAGCAACACAGCAGGGGCCATGGGCCGTTGAGGGATAGCGTATGGCTCGAGGGCATCGCAAGCAGACCCATCTGGGAACCTCTCTCTTATCCTTCTGTGTATGACACACAAGACTGTCAGGACTGAGTCGGGAAGGAAGGCTGGTGGTCATGACATTGAAAGGTTTTAGGTAGGGATTGTCAGTTGCTCAGGGTTGTTTTGATGTGTGAAAGGCTTTCTCCCTCTCTCACCTCCATACCTTGGCTTCTGCTGTTTCTTCCACCTGGAATGATGTCTCCCCATCGAGGTTTTACAATCCTCACATTCTTGAAAGCTGGATCCAAATTCCATTTTATTGAAGAAGTTTTCCAGATTTCTTAACCAAGACAGACCTCTCCTTTCTCTGGTCCTGACAGGGTTTGCTCTCATGGTCCTGGCCAAGCTCTGCGTGGCTGGGAGCTTGTTCTCCCACCTGCCACCCAGGCAGCAGCTCTGAGAGGTCCCCCCATCCCCGCCCATTGCGTGGTGTTGGATCCAGGAAACAATCACAGGGCATGTGTTAAATGGAACAAAACTTCTTCCCCCCCCCCCAACAAATTGCTTTTTCTTTTTTCAATATTCACTACATGCCAGACACTTTATAAAACCATATTCTGTATTCCTCCCAATCCCTATGAGGGGTAATTCTCTGTTTTGTAAATGAGAAAACTGGGGGCACAGAGACGTTAGAATACTTGCCCACAGTCACATGACTTCTTAAGCAGGGCAGCTGAGATGCAAACCCAGGCCACCGAGCACCATAGCCCAAACATGAAACCACCATGACAGGTGCCCTCTGCATCTCTCCCTCTGTCTGGTAGTGCCTTGAAAGGACCCAGCCAAAGCAGGAGGCTGTATTTTCTATTTCAAGAACTCCCCCCACCCACAAAAGATTCTATGGGCAGTTCCTTTCCTCTGAATACAGAACCAAGAAGTGGTAATAGGAAACCGGCTTTTTAATCCCATGGTGCAAAGGAGCTAGTTTTGCCGTGGCCTCCTTGCCATGACCTGGTGGAGCAAGGGTAGGATGAACCACACCACGTGAACTATGGAGGTCACTCTCCTTGGAGGGGCAGGGAGGAGATAGGGAATCCTGCAAAAGGGTATAGTCTTTGAGGAAGATAAGGATCACAGACAGGGCATGGATGGCTCCTTCTGGCACCATCAGTGGTTGACACATGGGTTTTGGCTCAAGTCCTGGCTCTGCCAGTTTCGTTAGTAGCTGTGTGACCTTGAACAAGTCACTTGACTTCTCTGATCCTCAATGTCTTATAGGGCTTTTGTGGGGGCTATTGTGAAGATCAAGGGAGATAATGAATGTAAAGGGCTCCATATAAGACTTGACATTTATTTATTTATTTTTTTTTTTTTAAAGATTTTATTTATTTATTTAAGAGAGAGAATGAGATAGAGAGAGATAGCATGAGAGGGGGGAGGGTCAGAGGGAGAAGCAGACTCCCCGCTGAGCAGGGAGCCCGATGTGGGACTCGATCCCGGGACTCCAGGATCATGACCTGAGCTGAAGGCAGTCGCTTAACCAACTGAGCCACCCAGGCGCCCAAGACTTGACATTTATTAAGTGTTCAGGATACATTAGCTGTTTTTATCGTAGGATTCAAGGCCTCTTCATCTCTGGCACAGACCGCTACCAGAGCCTCCAGCCCACCTTCATTCTCCACATTCCAGCCACACCAAGCAGCCACGATGGCCTGAGCAGCCTCTGATTCTGACACACCTCCACGCCTTTACACAAGCTGCGCCTTCCCCCTGGAATGCCTTTCCCTTTTTCTTCTACCGGCTCCAGTCCATCCACTTGTCCCTCAGACCCAGCTAGACAGTAGCTTCTGTGTGATGTTGTCCTAACTCCTTGGCAGGCCTGCTGCTCTCTTGACCCTTAGCCCCCTCCCCCCTCCTTTTTTAAAAAAGATTTTACTTATTCATTTGAGAGGGAGAGAGAGAGAGAGGGAACACAAGCAGGGAGAGTAGCAGAGGGAGAGGGAGAAGCCGACTTCCCCCGGAGCGGGGAGCCCGATGCTGGACTCGATCCGACGTTTAACCGGCTGAGCCACCCAGGCGTCCCGACCTTTAGCCCCTTTAGTCCAGCCCTGACCCCTGTGAGGATGAAATGGGGTGACAACTGAGAATGCCCACAGACAGTGCCTGGCATGGAGTGGGTGCCCCTGAACGACCAACAGAGCTGAGGTTGCTTTTCCATCCACGTCCCTGCCTGGCCGGGGCCTGGCTTCCTCCCATCTGCATTCCAGCACCAGGGTGACACCTGGCACACTCTCAGTAACTGTTAGACATTTGTCATTTGGGGGTGGGGGGCTGCTCAGCATCCCACTTGGGGGTGTGGGACAGGCCTGGAGTAGGCCCAGAGGGAAGGGATCCTACCATACAAGTCGGGGAGGCCACATCCTCTCCCTCTGTCTGGGGTTGGACATATAACCCCGGCTGGGCCCATCGGATGCTCCCCGACCTTGGCCAGAATTCACACGTGGCGGGGCTCTCCCAGCAGAGCTGCGGCGACCAGTGGGGGTGGTGCCTGGGCAGCCTCCTAACCCGACTTCCTGAGCTGTGACACTGGCTGGTTTCCTGTCCCCCGGCCTCCCTTGCCCATTCCCTCCCAGTGCCCAGCCTTCCTGTAGACCCCTGTGCTCACTAATCTCCTTCCAGTTAACTCCTCTGCTGCTTCTCAGCCAGCATCACTTCCTGCCGCTTGCAACCAAGACCCCGATCAGTGCAGAAGGAGTTGGATGAACAGTTGAAATTGATTGATGTGTGTTTCTGAGCTGGGCTGGGTCCTGATGCCCTGGGGAGACAGACTCTGTGGGAGCCCGTGAACAAGACCGCGGCGTGAGGTTGGGCTTAACCGGGCCTGGCAGACACTTAGAGAAGATGATGCTGAGAACGTATTGGGGTGGGGGCGGGGGGCATCACAAAGTACAAAATAGATTAGGCCGTTAGAACTGGAGGCCCTGGGACGATATTCCAGATTAGGGACTGGGGCTGAAGGGACTGAACAGAGCTGAGTGGGGTGGTGGGGAAGGATTGCCTGCTAATAGGCAGTGCTTGTGGGAAAACATGGCCCAAACAGGGAAGGACCAGCCTAAGAGTGAGCAGCCAGATCCCCCAGTTTATACCCATTTTCCCCCAGTGAGGAGTCAGGTGTAACCATGACCAGTCCAGGTAGTTCTCCTGGGTGTGGGCTTCCCTCTGTCCTCTCCTGTAGGGTAGCCAAGGGGTCATGAACTTCACCCGAGGGGATGGAGAGTCAGAGGTGAAGCTGGATCCCAGGGCCTGGTTGGCAGCAGGGGTGGAGGGGTGAATCTGAGTGTGATGCCCTCTGGTGATGGCGTGGTGGGAAGTCCCTTGGGCAGCAGACCCTGGAGGCAAGAGCTGGGGGCCTTCGGGGTCAGAAGAAAGCACTGTGGTACCTCGGGCTGGGCTCTCCTTGGCAGGTAGCAATTTATCCCAGGAGTTTGCAGACTCCCTATCCTGCCCTCTCCCTCCCCTGTCAGATACTCAGCCTTGTCCCGCCCAAGGCCCCACCTTTTTGTCCTCCCGCCTCACAGTCCCTCCTGGGAGGGCCACCTTCTGTCCTCTTCCCTGGGGTGTACCCATAGGAGGATGACTTGGGAGCATAAGTGAGACTGCCAAGGGCTTCTGGATCCCAGGGACAGCACTGATGGGACTGATCCACCCAGAACTCCATCTCCTTAGTCAAGTTGGGACCCACGCCCCCTGAGTGGCTTGTCCTAAGAACACATGGGTTTCTACAGAAGAGGAGAAATCAAGTCTGCCTTCCCTTGGCCCAACTGTCCCCTTCCCTTGGCCCAACTGTCCCCTCTCTGTGGGAGACACAACATCACACCAGATAGTTGGAGTGTGGACGGTAGATAGTCTGTCTTCATTTTCACCTTCCAGTCCTGGTCTTTGTAAACACAGCAGATGCCACCGCAGCCCAGTCTGGCGAGGACTTGGCTGCACTGAGACGGACGTGGTTCCTCCCAGAGCGAACTCCAGCTCCCCCTCCTCAGCCCGTCACTGAGGGCTCAGCTCTGCTGCAGAAAACAAAGATGACAGGAAGCCAAAGGCGCGAATCTCTCCCGTTTCATGATAAGCTGGCTCAGCAAATCCTGCTAAAGGGAATTCTGAGGGCTGGACCGTGAAATGAGGGTTTGGGGGTGACAGGTCTGAACATCTGACAGAGGGAACAGAGAGGGCAGGAGAGGGAGTCCAAAATCCAGGAAGCCTGCCCTTCCAGAAAGTACCGACACTGGGGTGAGGGCTCTCCCAGCACCCACCGCTCTGAGTCACCCTTCACCTTCCCCCACCTGGAGCTGCCCCCAGGGACCTGCTCTGCAGATCCCCAAGGTCATACCCTTTGCATGTGGCTAGCAAAGTGCAGTGTACACATTTGGTTAACCCCTCTTTTAAAACTGTAAATTACCAGACACAGCCCTTTTGGAAAGCAATTTAGCAATAATACCAAGTGACATAAAAATGTTCATAGCCTTTGGCCCAATAATCTTCCTCCTGGGAATTAATCCTAAGGAAATAATTCATCAGGAAGAGAGAACCATTCTGTACCTACGAAGACATTTACCGCGAGGTTATTTATGATAGGGAGAAACTGAAGACACCTTCTCCAGCCAACACAGGGGGGTGGTCCTATAAGAGAGGGCGCAGCCGCTGGATGTAATACTGGGCCACGAATACTTCTACGGGAAAGTGGAAAATTCTCTAACAACCAAAACCAGTATTTAGAAGTTAAAGAAAGGCATGTGGGGGGAAAAAAAGAGCACAGGATTGTATACGTACGTGCCATGATTATTACAATGCGGATCGGTCTGTGCCGGTGGAGGGGTGAGGATGGGCCAGAAGCTAGAGAAACTGAAATCGCATGCAAGGGATGGGAAGGTGGGTGTCACTGTGCTTCAAATGTCCTCCTCCATGGCTGCAGAGTCCTACTGAGAAATCATTTGCCTGAAATCATACTTTGCCACCGCGGGTTTTGGCTTTCTTCCTCGCCTGGTGGGAGGGGGCCCGAGCCGCCCATCTCCCACCACGCCTCGGCTCACCGCCCACCTCCCCACCCCCCCACACGTCTCCACGGCCGCGGCTCCCACTTTGCTCGGAGCTCTCGGTGGCAGACAGAGACTTGGGGTATCTTTTCATGATCATAATTCAAATTCGCTGTTGAAGCCGGTCCGTGAAAAAATAGCAGCTCCGCCCGCCCGCGGGCCTGCGGGGGCGCGGGGAGCGCCGGGGAGGCTGCAGCGCGCTCTCCGCGGCGGCCCGGCCCTGAGCTCATTTCCTGGGGCGCGCGCGCCGGGCTATTTCAGCCTGGCGCTGTGCAAACAGGACAATTTACTGCGGCCAAAAGGCGCCCAAATTACAATCGTATCACACACAAATATCCGCCACGCCAGGCCTCCGGAGGCCGGGGAGGGGCCTCTCTCCCGGCGCTGGGGGCCGCGCGGGGTCAGGCGGGTCCCCTGGGCTCAGCCCGGGCCGGGAGCACCGTTCTTGCTGCGCCCCTGCCCGCGAGCAGCGCCCGCTCCCCCGTAGCAGGAAGGGGGGTCCAGGGGAGATCGGTCCTCTCTGAGCTGCAGTGCACAAAACCTTGCCCTTCGGGGGGTGGGGGGGCTTCTCCCTGAATTAGGCCTGCTTCTCTACCCCGAGGGTGAAACCCGTCCCTCCATCCAACCACAGCAGGACTCAAAATCCTATCTCCCTGCTCAGAAAGCTCCGTGCCTTTCCATCACCCTTAGAGAAAAGTCCTGAATCCTTAGCCTGACAGTCAGACCACCCGGTGTCCTGGCCCAGTTCGCTGTCTCAGAGTGAGCCCCCACACCCCCTGGTGCTCAAGGCGCTGGGAACGCACCAGACCTTTTCCCAATTTCCTGCCTTGGCATTCGCCTTTTCACTTGGCCTAAATCTTCCCAGTTTTCTCTTCCTGGTGAGCTCTTAGACATTCTCCAAGACCCAGCTCACACGTCACCTTCACCATGAAGCTGTCCTTGTCCTCCAGGCAGAGGCAGACCTGTTCCCTTCCGAACACCTTGAAGTACATGGTACTTCTCCCATCCTGTAATTATTTGCTTGTGTGCCCTTGACACGCTATCGTTGTTTATGAATATTCTCTCCTCTTCTCTGGAGGAGAATTCTAGTTCCCTGCTCCATTGGCCTCACTGAGGCTTGGCCATGTGACTTGTGCTCGCCAGTGAGTGGGATGGGTGGTCAGTGGGGAGAGGAAGCTTCTTCTTTTTTTTCTTTTTTAAATTTTTTTATTTTTAAAAATTTTTTTATTGTTATGTTAATCCCCGTACATTACATCATTAGTTTTAGATATAGTGTTCCATGATTCATTGTTTGTGCATAACACCCAGTGCTCCATGCAGAACGTGCCCTCCTCAATACCCATCACCAGGCTAACCCATCCTCCCACCCCCCTCCCCTCTAGAACCCTCAGTTTGTTTTTCAGAGTCCATCGTCTCTCATGGTTCTTCTCCCCCTCCGATTTCCCCCCCTTCATTCTTCCCCTCCTGCTACATTCTTCTTCTTCTTTTATTCTTTCTTTTTTTTTTTTTTTTTTTTTAAAGATTTTATTTATTTATTTGACAGAGACAGACACAGTGAGAGAGGGAACACAAGCAGTGGGAGTGAGAGAGGGAGAAGCAGGCTTCCTGCTGAGCATGGAGCCCGATGTGGGGCTCGATCCCAGGACCCTGGGATCATGACCTGAGCCGAAGGCAGACGCTTAACGACTGAGCCACCCAGGCGCCCCTTCTTTTATTCTTTCTTAACATATATTGCATTATTTGTTTCAGAGGTACAGATCTGAGATTCAACAGTCTTGCACAATTCACAGCGCTTACCAGAACACATACCCTCCCCAGTGTCCATCACCCAGTCACCCCATCCCTCCCACCCCACCCCCCACTCCAGCAACCCTCAGTTTGTTTCCTGAGATTAAGAATTCGGGGAGAGGAAGCTTCTAAGGCCAAGAATGGTTCACCATGCTCTCTTTTCCCTCTGCTATGAGGACGGCAGGGCCCCAGCCAGAAACCTCGCTGCCCGCCTGGCACGGGGGCGAAGCAAGTGTGGAGTGCTGCAGAAGCCGACACATGACACACATGAAGTGTGGGAGAGAAATGAACTTGACCGCGGTGCCTGACGCCTCTGAGACCCTGGAATCATCTGCTACTGCAGCACGAACCAGCTGATCTTGACTTCTACAACCTCTGCCTCTCTTCCCGGGCTTCACACGCTGATAATACTAAAAGCTAAGGTTTGTTGGGTGCCTGGGTGGCTCAGTCGTTAAGCGTCTGCCTTCAGCTCAGGTCATGATCCCAGGGTCCTGGGATCGAGTCCCACATCAGGCTCCCTGCTCGGCAGGAAGCCTGCTTCTCCCTCTCCCACTCCCCCTGCTTGTGTTCCTGCTCTTGCTGTCTCTCTCTCTGTCAAATAAATAAAATCTTTAAAAAAAAAAAAAAAGCTAAGGTTTGTTGAGCGTTCATTTTGTGCTCACCCTGTGCTATGCCCTTTCCAGGCGTTAGCCCTGAATCATCCTTTCAACAGCACCGTGGTTGGATGGATACTGTCACGGAGAGCTTGCAAAAGAGAAAGGGGCTCAGAGGACTGTTAGGGGCTTGCCTGAGCTCTTAAAGTCAAGAGAGGTGCAGCTGGGTTTTGAGCTCGAATCGGTCTGATGCCAGAGATCTGGGACTTTCTGCCATTCAATGGTGTGTCCCCGAGGAGGACCTGTGAAGAGCAATACCAGGCTGTAACTAATGTTGACACCTGTCTCCTCCCCTGGGCTATGAGCTGCTTGACAGCGAGGGAGATCTTTTTTTTTTTTTTTTTTTTTAAGATTTTTATTTATTTTTAAAGATTTTATTTATTGAGCGAGATAGTGATAGAGAGCATGAGGGGGGAGAGTCAGAGGGAGAAGCAGACTCCCCGCTGAGCAGGGAGCCCGATGTGGGACTTGATCCCGGGACTCCAGGATCATGACCTGAGCCGAAGGCTGTTGCTTAAACAACTGAGCCACCCAGGCACCCAGCGAGGGAGATCTTTATCGTCTCTGATTCCCCATTCCTTCAATCACTCCACAGAGATTTATCACGTGCCTACTATGTGCCAGGCACCTTCTTATGGGCTGGGGACACAGAAATAAATAGAACAGGTAGAAATCTCTGCGATTAAACTAAGCTGTAGTGACAAAGGCACATCTGTGGTTGCCTGGGGTGGGGGGTGGGGGTGGGAAAAGGGGGATATGGGGGATGGCTGCAACTTTGGGGAGTAATGGAAAATGTTCAGTATCTTGGTAGGAGTGGTATTTTCACAGGTATCTACATCCAACAAGACTCAGAAATGTACATTTGGAATAGATGTTTATAATATGTAATGATACCTCAATTAAGTTGGTTCTTAAAAATCTTTGCTCTTATGTAGAACCATTCTACTGGGAAAAACAGAAAATAAATCCATAGATAAATAAAATACATATCAGAAGGAGGTAAGAGGTGCTGAGAAAAATCAGTCACGGCAAGGGGATCAGGAGTGCTTGGGGTTGCAATTTAAGATAAGGGGGTCCAGGGAAGCCATCCCGAGAAGGGCGAGTACAACCATGCCCTCACACAAACACACCCTCAACTGTACTCCCAGCTTAGAAGCCTTTTTGAAGCCACCTTTAGAGAAAAGGCATGGAGAGATTCATTATCAGGTTCTAGAAAAAGATAGTGTGCTTTAATTACCCCACCGTGAGCAGCTTTGAGCCCAAGGTTCAGTACAGTAAGCAAAATTGACATGACTTCTGAAAATCTGGCCCTTCCTTGGGCGCTGATGAAACTCTGTAGCAAGTCTGTACCCAGGGCTGGTACCACTTCCTGCACACGGAGAATCCATGGCAAATGTATGTGGGATGAATACACTCCTCTTCATTCACCCCTTTGTTGCTCCATCCCTAGACCATTCGTTCACACAATTTGGCTGTTTCTGATGTCCCTAGTGGGTGTAGTCTGCTCCTCTGAAGCCCAGGGTCTCAGTGTCAGCTCCAGGTTGACTGGGCCTGATGCTCCTTTATCTCTATATAACCCCACCTCTCCAGGATCCAGGTGAAGTCTTGAGCTAACTCTGGTCTTTCTTAAACTCCAGACTTTCCTTTCTGTGCCTCTTTCCTCCTCGTGGAGCCCCCTTCCACCATTTGGTTCTCTCTTATAGCTCTTTTTACCCTCTCGCCACAGCAGCAAGGGTTTAGGAAAGAATCCTTTATCAGTCATTTACACCTTAGTGAGAAATAATTTAGATCTGTGTGTCTCCTCTCCCAGAGCAGTTACATGTTCAGCCCCCTCTCTGAGTCACAGAAGGAAGGCTGACCTTTTGTTCTTAAAGGAATTTCAAGCTGCAGTTTGGCTGGGGAGGGGATGTGATAGGACCCTGACATTGCTCTACAGAAGGAGGCAGCCGTCCCTCTCTCCAGAGGCTCTGCTGGCAACCCCATCTCTGTTGCTCCTTGGCAGGTGCTCCGAGAGGCAGAGGCAAGGCTGGGTTCTTGCCAGCTCCTTACAACAGAACAAGAAAAATGTGAAAAATTTCAAACACTCAGTTTGCTGTTCAGAGGAAACCCTAAAATCAGCATGGCTCAAGATTCAGGTGCTCCTCAAAAAGACGAGATCACAAGTGTTGGAGAGGATGTAGAGAAAAGGGAATCCCTGTGCACTATTGGTGGGAACGTAAACTGGTGCGGCCACTGTGGAAAACATTATGGAGGTTCCTCAAAAAATTAAAAATAGAAGGACCCTATGACCCAATAATCCCACTTCTGGATCTCTGGCCGATGGAAATGAGCTCACTATCTTGAAGAGATACCTTCATTCCCATGTTCATTGAAGAATTATTCACAATAACCAAGACATAGAAATCACTTGCATCCATCAACAGATAAAGAAAATGTGAAATATTACTCAATAACAAGAAGAAAGAAGCCCTACCATCTGTAATGACATGGCTGAACCTTGAAGGCACTAGGCTAAGTGAGATAAGTCAGACAGAAGAAGATGAATACTGGATGATCTCACTATATGTGGAATCCGAAAAAGCTGAACTCATAGAATCAGGGAGTAAAATGGTGGTTACCAGGGGCCAGGGAAATGGGCAGATGTTGGTCAAAGGGTACTGACTTCCAGTTATAAGATGAGTAAGTTCTGTGGAGCATCTAATGAACAGCATGACTAGAGTTAGCAACACTGTATTGTATACTTGAAAGTGACTAAGAGAGTAGGTCTTTACATCACACAAAAAGGTAGTTATGGGAGGTGATGGAGGTGTGAGCTAACCTGATCCTAGTATCATTTCACAATATATACATGTATCAAATCATCATGTTGGACACCTTAAGTTTACACAATGTTATTTGTCAATTATATCTCAATGAAGCTGGAAAAAGAGATTGGCTATATATCTTTAAAAAGAGAGATTTTTGGGGTGCCTGTCTGGCTTAGTCAGTAGAGGATGTGACTCTTGATCTCAGGGTCATGAGTTCAAGCCCCACATTGGGCCTAGAGCTTCCTTTAAAAAAATAAAAAGGGGCACCTGGCTGGCTCAGTCAGTTAAGCGTCGTCCAACTCCTGGTTTTGGCTCAGGTCATGATCTCAGGGTTGTGAGATCGAGCCCCACGTCGGGCTCCGTGTTCAGTGTGGAGTCTGCTTGAGATTCTCTCTCCCTCTCCCTCTGCCCCATCCACTTGTGCTCTCTCTCTAAAACAAATAAGTAAATCTTTAAAAATTAATTAATTAATCAATTAATTAGAAGAGAGATTTCAAGTGCCCCAGAGAACACCCAAGAGAGTTAGGAGTTCAAGTTTATTTCAACATCCCAAAGCTAAAATCTTTTACCTCTTCCTAACTTTCATGGCCTGAGAATTTGGCAGCATCCAGGGGACTTCCCTCATCTGAAGTCAACTTGGCCCCAAAGGTGTCCATTCAGCCCTCACTGATTAAGTGCTATGTGCCAGGCAGCGGGAAAGCAGAAATGAGTAGGGTCTGTCTTCAAGGTGCTCAAAGTCCATGGGAAGGAAGGACCTGGAAACAAATTAGAGCACAACAGTGTGCTGAGTTCCATAATAGCCATGTGCAGGGCTGGCTGAGAAAATACAAAGCAGGGAACCACCACTTCTTATGGGAAGCCCAGGAAAGTACTCAGATGAAGTTTGAATTGAGCCGAACATTGAAGGTTGAAGAGGAGTTTCTCACACAGAGAAGATGGAACAGTGTCCTGAATACACTAGGAGTCAAAATGTCAAGTGCAGGGATGCCTGGGCGGCTCAGTCAGTTAAGTGTCTGCCTTCGGCTCAGGTCATGATCCCAGGGTCCTGGGATCGAGTCTCGCATCGGGCTCCCTGCTCAGGGGGGAGCCTGCTTCTCCCTCGGCCTGCCGCTCCCCCTGCTTGTGCGTGGTCTCTCTCTCACTCTCTCTCTCTCTGACAAATAAATAAAATCTTAAAAAACAAAACATAAACAAACAAAAAACGTCGAGTGCTTACCGAGTTCAGATAGGTAACATAAGTGAATGGGCAGGCAGGATTAAGGCAGCAAGGATTGTTGGAGGTGGTGAACTGGAAGGCCCACATCCTACCTACAGAGCCTCTCTGCTGGGCAGACAGCCTGGTCTGGAATCAACTTCCATTTGCCGCATCTGCCTGGTGCGTTTGTGCAGTGCACAGCCCACACAACCCCACGTGGCTGTCCTGACTGCCCACACTGGCCATCAGCGGCATATCTCCCTGCTGAAGAAGAGAGCTTGGTTTTGCTACATCTTGCTTTTTCAAGAAAAGCCAGACGCTCAGATTTTCATGTAGAATTTCCCAATTTGTCGAATACCATCAAGGCGAAACAAAACCTAACAGACTGGATCTACCCTAGAGTTCTGGTTTGCAGCTCCAATGGCAACCAATCCCCAGGACACATTTCCCTCTCTCTCCTTCCCACATGCATCACCAACACAGTCTTTTGCTGAGATTTGACGGGGAAAGACACAATCGTTGATGACCCCTCCCCACCCCCAATAGGCTGCTGCAAAGGCCCGACAGAAAAACCAGATTGGCCGCCGAACAGGAGGAAACAACGTGGGGCTGCCAACAGCGGCCACCCCATGAGATGAATGGGTAAAACTTTAATTTATCTAGGCACCTTGCTTTGAGAGAGCCTCCCCTGCCCTCTCGGCTGCCCCGACCCCAAACCCCTCCTGTTTTGCTAATGATAAATGACAAGTAGTGGACGTGATTAATTAAGCCGCCCCCAGTAGCCAGCGGTAAAACCCACGGCCACAAGCAGAGGAGGCATTCAAAGCATTCCCGCTGCCCCCGCCCGGGGCACAGGCTCCCGGCTCCCTCCTGCCCTGGGTAGAGCAGGTCCCAGCGGCCACGGCCTCGCACAAAGGGCCTTCCTAGGAACTGTCTGGGCTCAGCTCTGTCAAATGGAAATCACCCATACGGGCCACACGGTAATTAAACTCCTGGCATTCTTTTGACAAAAAGTGTTCCTCTTGGGACATTCCCACAGGCTGCTGAAGGACTGTCTGGGCCCTACAAGCTCCCAGCTGATCACCAAGGGATTTTTGAAGTTGGCCTTGACTGTGGATCGAAAGGGGATGGGCGTTCAGCGGGTGAGGGTGGGGATGGGAAGTGCCTTATAACAGAATTTCACATGTGGTCTTTCGGCTTGAAGCACCAACACCTGTTTCTGCAGGACCAAGACGGACAGAGATAAAAACAGAGGTTCAGGGCCCTTTTATTTACTCTTCTACTGTTTGTTCGCTGATGTAACCCAAGCACCTAAAACAGAGCCTCGTGTCTGGTAGGTGTTCAATAAATATTTGTTGACTGATTAGCCGGAGACGTGCAGATGCCAGGTCTGAAAAGCAGCAATAAGGAGCAATTCCTGGTTGAGGTCCTAGAACGAGTGGCTTCGAATTGTTGCCACAAGATGGTAGATGTGATAAGGATTGGGGCCAGTGTCTTATTCAACTGACTGTCCCCAGAACCGGGCATGCTGCCCAGCCCAGGGCCTGCACGCAGTGGTTTCTTAACAGTAGTCGTTGACCGGACGACTTGGGGGCGAACCACATTCCCGGGCTGGTCTGGCCGAGCCCCACGGAGGCCTGACCCCGCCGTCCTTTGGTAGTGCCTTCAGCCGCGGTAACATTAGCTGCTGGGGGCGCAGCGACAAGGTCAAAAAGCCCCGGAGTCAGACCCGCGGCAGACGTCACCGCTGGAAAGGCCTGAGATCCCAGCGGGCCCCTGACCGGACAGCAAGAAAAAATGAATGAGCTACAATGTAGAGGCTTCTAAAAAATGCAACTTCATTTTCCTCCATCTCTCTTTGAGACCCTCACTCTGCCCGGTAGCGGCAAGCAATTCAATCAATGTCAGCTAAACTCAGTCATTTCAGATTTAAATGCAGTCTCTTCAGGGTTTTGTCATGTCCCTCTGCAGGTCAGCTCTTTAGTTCCAGAGGCTTCTGTGGCATCACGGGGGAGTGCTGAGCCAAGGTTACCGGCATCTGTCTTCACCTGTCTCTTGGACGAGCTCACTCTACCTCACTGGTATCTGCTACTAAACCCATGTCTTTTCTCCGTGGCCCTCAGTCCACACGCTCTGTGTCCTCCTCACCCTGCCCAAGAAGCCCTCCAGAACCACTCATCCTTGTCTGGCACCTTCCATGGCCTCCTTGAGAGTGTGGGAAGACCAGCAGACCCCTCATTACCCTAGGGTCCAGGGAGGCCCTCATTGCCCCTGGATGTCATGGTAGGATAGGGCTATTCCCCACTCGGGGTTCCGCATGGACAATGGGGGCACAGTGGCCTCTTCTCCCAAATTGGTTAGGAGGATTCCGTTGGTGCTCCCACCCCACTTGACTATTGTCTTCAGTCTGAGCTGTGAATGCCCATGAAGGGGAAGGTCACCAGCCACAAGGAAATGCAGGGGGAGGGAACACAGGTGACTTGGCAGCATTTAATCCCCTGAATGTCACCCTGGAGGTCAAGAAAGCAGTAAGGACTCACCCCAGGCCATAAAGCATCAGGCCAAGAGCCCAGGACTTGATAAATCACTCCTGAGCCCTCCTCCCGAAGCAGGCCCTGTCCCAGGTTCTAGCATGTTCAACTGCAACCAGCAGGGTATGTGTCACCTTTTAAAACCATGACTCAAAATTCTCTGACACTCTTCCTCCTGAGATCTAGGGTCTATGTCTCCTTTCCTTGAATATTGTGAGACCACTTCAATCATTAGAGAATAGCAAAGTGGCACCATGTGACCTCCAAGTCTAGGCCATCCCAGGCCCCCAGCTCCTGCTTGTTACCTGCAACACTTATCTTTTTTTTTTTTTTAAGATTTTATTTATTTATTTGACAGAGACACAGGAAGAGAGGGAACACAAGCAGGGGGAGTGGGAGTGGGAGAGGGAGAAGCAGGCTTCCCGCGGAGCAGGGAGCCCGATGAGGGGCTCGATCCCAGGACCCTGGGATTATGACCTGAGCCGAAGGCAGACGCTTAATGACTGGGCCACCCAGGCGCCCCTGGAACACTTATCTTTAGAGCGCAAGCTTCTGAGTAAAAAGTCCAGTTATGCCGAGGCTGCCATGCTGTGAGGAAGCCCAAACCACATGTGAAGGCCCTGTGGTTGACAGTCCCTGCTGAGCCATCCCAGCCCAGGCACCGGACATTTGAGAGAAGAAGCCCCCAGTGATTTCAGCCCTCGGCCCTTCGAGCCACCTCCAGCCATCTGAGTCTTCCCAACTGAGGCCACAGACATTGGAGAGCTGAGACGAGCCACCCCGTTGGGCCCCAGTCAGATTCCTAACCCTCTGAGTCTTGAGCCTAATAAAATGGCTGTTGTCTTATGCCACCAGGTTTGGGGTGGTTTTCTCCCTCAGCCACGGATAACTGAGACAGGGTGCCATCTGGGCCTATTGGGATCATCTGGTCTCTCATATCCATGCTTCTGCCAACCCACTGGTTAAGCCGTATCTGCTCCCACCAGCAGGCCAGCGAATGTGTGATGGTGACCCTTGTTTTCGGGGACTTGGGTGAATGAAGCTGTTGCCGTGCATGGGTGGTAACAAAAGGATGTATATTCTGGAGAGGGCGCCCTGGCAGTATCTCAGGGAAGTAAGGGAAGAGAAGTGAGACTGACCGGCAACACACTCCGTTCCTGGCCCTGGCCATCCTCCTTTCATTTATTCAACGAGGGGTCTTTGAGCATCGACTAAGGGCCAGGCCCTGGCACTTAGACTCTGGGACATGGACACAGGCCCATCCAGCAAGAGACAAACATTAAATAATTATTTAATGCACATGCCTTGAATGAGAAGTGTAGGGCATCCTGAGAGTGGGCGGGGAGTTACTTCATTCTCGTAACATCCTCCTAAGGTGAGTATTATCCTTTCTATTTTGGAGGGGGACCCTGAGGCCCAGAGAGGTTAAGTGAGCTTCCCAAGCTCACCCAGCAGGGGAGAGACATCAGACTGAAAAGAAGCCCAAGCAGGGCCCTCAAGTGTCATCAGAAAAGCCCAGGCACAAATGACCAACTGGGCTGGCTCTGGGAGGGACAGCTGGGCCAGCACCCTCAGACTGGCTGCCTCTGAAGGAGCAGCATGAATCCCCGGGAAGCCGCAGGTGCTTGTTAATCCAGCAGGGCCACCCCTGTCTTCCCAAGAGGAGGTCGTCCTCTCCTGGGCGGGGCTGATGGAGCTTCTAAGTCCTCTGCAAGTCCCTGGGCGTCACACTGGTCACCTGTTAAATGCGGGCAGGAATAGCCGGGACACCTAACCCATGCCTTGATTTTGAGTCCCAGCGGCCAGGGGCAGCATCTGGAGCTGCGGTCGGAGGCCCAGACTGCCCGGAGATCCTACAGGAGAGTGGTTTCAGACTTTGGGGTGTGGAAGAAGCACCCGGAGAACAGGTCAAAACGCTCGGCTCCCACCTGGAGAGATTTGGATTCAGTGAGTCTGGAGTGAAGGCCAGGCACCTGTATTTTTGAGTTCCTCCCGGGTTCGGACACACAGGGTTCACACCCCAGCATTTGGGTACCCCTGCCTTAGAGCATCCTCTCTAGCGCACCTGCAGCCGACAGAAGAGGAAATTAAGTCAGAGGAGGACTGTGAACAGCGCCCTCACCTCTGTCAGAACCTCAGCCTTTGGCCCTTGACAGGCAGATGGGAGGCAGATGCGATGGAGACACTCAGCCTCCGCCTCTGACCCCCACCTCCAGCTATTTCGGATTCCAGGGGAAATCCTATCTTCCTCTGGGCAGGGGAATCAGACCGGCTGGATGTGACGCCCAGCTCTGCTACTCACTAGCAGGGGGATCCAGCAGTTTTGGTAAATAATCGGCAGGACATTTTTAAAAATATATTTTTTATGTTTTATCCTTTTTATACAGTCTTTAGAATAACCAAAAGGGGAGAGAAAGCTAGGACACTAAAAGAGGCAGGCAGGTGATTAGGCACATAAATCATTAGATAAGTTGGCGGCAGGCTAATGGTTTGATTCCCATGACATTGGACAACTTACTTGTGCATCCCAAAACTCAGTTTCCCCACCTGTAAAATGAAGCTGATAAAACCTATTTCACAGGGTCGTTGTAGGGACGTTGTAAGGTGGCATTAGTTACATGCCAGGTAGATGGTGAACATTCAATAAATTCGACTTCCCTCCCTCCCTGAGCATTCGGACCACACAGAGGCCTCCCCTGCTCTTGGCTTTGGCTTTGAGGAGCTTGTGGTCGTTGAGAGGATTTCACACTGGAAGTACACGCATTCCAAATTGATACCTAACTGTATATTTTTTGGTGTAAACTATATGTCGACTCTAACTTTATCCTGGGGGAGCTTTGTTATTTGTTTCCCTTTCGTGAAAGCTATAATAGAGGAAGAGAAAGCCTGGCCTTGTACATTCCAATTCCTAAATACACAATTTACAATTTTCTGGGATATTATTTAAGTTTATTTTAGTTCTGGAGTCTCACCATCTCCATGGGGAGCTTATTTCAGTTCCGGGTGGACTCTAGAAAGGCCTGGAATGTCTCAGAGGGAGGGAAGGACAATCTTCACATTCATTAAATAGCAGGACCTGGGGTCTTTGCAGGATCTAGGACTTGGAAGCTTCCCTGACCCCAGCTGAGGGGTCTCAGGATGGGGGCTGAGCTCACACCAAGCTGTCCTTTTCGTGACCTTTGGTGGTTGGGCTTCTTTCTGGCTTTGCCATTCTCTGCTCATACTGAGGCCAATGAGGGACATGTTGGACCGCGGTCTGACCAGGGGTTCCAGCTTCTTCTCCTCTTTCTGGAGATGATCACAGACCTCTCTGCTCGTATCTGGCCCCCTGTGTGAAAGACCTGTGACGTTCATCCGATTCTCAGAGGGCTCAGGGGACCCCTGAGGAATAAATGCCACCAGCCACATGGTCAATGTCTCCCTGTCTCCCACCCACTCCCTGCCCCAAGCCCTGTTCTTGAGACAAGACCTTCTCTGGCACTCAGTGACAGGACCCCAAAGAAGGCCCTGGTCTTGCTGAACATCCTCCCAGGAGGACTTCCATTCCTGGCCCTGCGGGGAGTGCTATCCTTGCAGGGGACGATGGAACGGGGCAGCCTCATGGGATCTCCCTCCTTGTTCAGATAATAAATTCCTATCTGGAGTTCCACACTAGGATTCTCAAACTTCAGTGTGCAGAAGAATCAAGGGTGTTTTTAAAAGCACCCCGGGGGATTCTGATGCGGGTGGTTGCCTGGAGAAACTCTGGTTAAAAGTTGCTCTAAAGCTGTTCCAAGCTGCTGGATGTCTTTGAACTGTCTGAAGCCCAAAAAAAGGAGGTGCCCTTTAAGAAGGCTGGTTGTAAAGCAGAAGCCCTGCTCCCAAGGAGAGCAGGCTCTGAGCACGTTAATCACAGGAACAGCGACGAAGTATAGCACCACTGGGCCCTGGGCCCTGTTCTGAAAGCTCACAAACCACGGCCCCACGAAGGAGGTGCTCTTCACATTTTCATTTTCCAGACGAGGAAATAGGCACAGAGAGGTTGAATGGGGTATCCAAGGCCCCGCAACTACCCTGGGCTTTCAACATAAGAGTTTGAGAGAGATACAACCCAGGTCCATGTAGAAAATGGCAAGAAGCTCTCTGACCTGAGCCGAGAGCACGCAGAGAGGGGTCATGGGACGCGCACACCGGTAAAGGTAGTTTGCCACTTGTTGTATAATAAAGAATTTGTCTGGTCTTTGTCCTGGGTTTATGGGAGGGAGCTGCTAAACCCTTGGAATTTCCCTGGTGATAGGAGTCTTAGTAGGTCCCTGAGATCACTCTGAGTTTCTGCTAACAAGGTGATTCATGGGGACCCTTGATAGTTTTGGGTTTGGGGCTGGTCACCTGAAAGGGTTGGGGCTCTGAGCCATGTGATACCTGCCTGACCTCTGGGGAGGGAAGGGGGCTGTAGATTGAGTTCAGTCATGTGGCCGATGATCCAATCATTAATACCGATGTAACGAACCTCCAATAAAAACTCTGGGGAGTAAGAACAAGTTTGGTTGAGGTTTTCCGGTTGATGAACACATCGCTGTGTTGGGAGAGTGACACATCCTGATTCCATGGGGAGAGCACATGGAAGCTCTGTGTGCAGGACCCTCCTGAATCTCTTCATTTGTCTTGTCCTGATTTGCATCCTTTGTAGGATAAAACTGTAATTGTAAGTAAAGTGCTTTCCTGACTTCTGTGAGTCATTCTAGCAAATTATCAAATACGAAGGGGTTGAGGGAAACTCCAAATTTATAGCCAGGTGGTCAGAAGTGCAGGTGGCCTGCAGACCCCCCCCCCCCAAACTTGCGGCTACTGTCCAAAGTGAGGGCAGTCTTCTTGGGGCCCTTAACCAGCAGAGTCTAACACTAATTCCAGGTACTGCTGAATTGCATTTAGTATTGTGATGCTAGATTCATGAATGCCTGATTCAAGAGTTGGACCTTATTTGCTTGGTGGCTGGGAATCATAGGCTTATGAGAAGATGATTGTCAGGATTAGTAACTGGGATTCTGGAAGAATAATCCAGCAGAGACTGAGGCTGGCCAGAGTTCTACCTGAATCCCAGGCATCCAGTCTCAACGCGGGTATGCAAATGCTGGCTACCCGAGATGCTTCCTTTCCAAAAATAAGGAGCAGCTACAAGGCAGCCCACATACATTGGTAGCCTTGGAACCACTTCGGGTAGTCCAGCCAAGAAGCTGCCCCAAATTCTCACTTCTGGGAGCAGAAGTGCCGTTGCTTCTTCCTGGTTCACACTCTGCGGACATCAAAGCTCATTTAAGAGTCCTGGATGCAGACCCAGCCCAAGGCTTCTCTTTAAAACACAACGGTCTTGGGGTGCCTGGGTGGCTCAGTTGGTTAAGCATCTGCCTTCGGCTCAGGTCATGATCCCAGGGTTCTGAGATGGAGCCCCACATCGGACTCCTTGCTCAGCCAAGAGCCTGCTTCTCCCCCGCTCATGCTCTCTCTCTCTCTCTCTCTCGCTCCCTTGCACACACGCACACAAAAATAAATTAAAAACACAAGGGGTGTAGCAGTAGAAATCAAGCTACAGCTTCCCCTTGGGTATATGGGACACCTGGAGCCCCTTTTCTTAAGCTTCCTGTGTTCTCCAGCCTGCTTCTTTCCAGCGACAGCTAAGCGCTGGGAAACTGTATTTCGACATTTCTTGAATATCCTCAGCAAGCTGGGCTTAGCGCTGCATGCTCCCCCTCACTGGACCTGATTCAGCCTTCACTGAAACCCTACCCGAGGAGATGACTTAATCTCTGGGCCGAGTGAGTGGAGCCACGAAGTTTGGATGGGTTTTGCAAGACAAAAACCTAAATCTATTTTGTGGCTGCCGATACACATTCTGACTTCACCACATCCGCGGTCATTCCAACCACAAACACAAAAGGTGCTATAAATTCATTTCCATGCGGTATTTCATTGTTTCTAGCATCATTCATTTCTTGATAACTCAGCCGGTCCAAATAGTCCATCCAGGTCTGTCATTGATCCCAAGAGTCCCATTGGGGTGTCCTTGACTTACTGACGGTGTTAGACCTTGATGGCTTACAGCTGTTTCTTTCCACGAACTATACTTTCTCATCGAATTTGATGAGAAAAAATTTTGAGAGAGATGCTCATCAAGAGGTTTAATTGCACTCCCAGAAGCAGCAGGCTCTTTGCATTTTTTATTTAATCTTTGTATTAAATAATGGTCATCAGAGAAAACTCGAAAAATATGGGCGTATAAAGAAGAAAAAAAAAGCACCCATAATTTCATGGTCTAGAGATAACTGATGTTAACATTTTGGCGTGTTTTCTCTGTCTTTTTTCTATGCACACACATGTGCTTGAACCTACCTGGGATTATCTCTCTAGACTTTGCTCTTGGTCCCAGCAAGCCCAGAGGCATCACTTGGGGGCTTGTTGAAAATGCAGAATCTCAGACCCTGCCCCAATCCTACAGAATCAGAATCTGCATTTTAACGAGGGAATTCTGTGTGTAGTAAAGGTCGACGAGCGCTGCTTTACCTCTTGCCATTTGCACTCTGCATTACATTGCAAGCATTTCCCCATGTCATTTAAAAAAACTCTCCTATAATATGATTTCTAATTGCATAACATTCCATCATGCATATGAACCACAATTTGCTTACCTCCTCTCCTCTTGTCTTCCCTATTATAGGGAGCACTCCAGGGAACGTCCTTGAATCTACTCAGCTCCCTATCCCTGATGACGTCATTGGAGCAGTTCCTAGAAGTGAAATTACAGAGGCAAAAGATATGATGTTACAGAATGTTTTTCATGCTTTTGGGCTGCTTGGCACCTTTTGAATAACCTTCTTATATTTGATCAATTTCCCACCTTGTGAGCTCCATCTCCCCCGGTAGAAACCCAAACTCACTTTCTCAGAGTTCCTTGAAGCTAAAGGTCAAGGCTGTGATCTGCGCTCCGCTGCTGAGATGCACCAGCAAGGGTGGTTCAGAGGAGAGCCAGAGAAGGGGGAGGCACCCGGCAGAGTCTGCTCTGGGGGGAGCAGGAAGGAGCAAGTGAGGGCCACCACCTTTCAAGGTTCCTGGCTTCTGGGTCCTGGGCCCAGGCTGCAGTGTGATCTGATGCCTGCAATGGGCTTTTGCCAGGAGTCTTACCCCCAGGGGGACTTGGTCTCTGGCCCCCTGGGGGCGGGGGAGTTGGCCAGCTCCTTCCAATCCTTAATTTTTACCTGCTTAAACTGGCTATGAACCTGGCTGACCCCCAATCATTTTTAAGACTTTTGATACACATGGCTAAAAACTTTATAGACATTCTTTTTTTTTTCTTTTACTTATTGAAATTTATTTATTTTTAAGATTTTATTTACTTATTTGACAGAGAGCGAGAGTGGGCACAAGCTGGGGGAGGAACAGGCAGAGGGAGAGGGAGAAGCAGGCTCCCTGCCGAGCAGAGAGCCTGACATGGGGCTCGATCCCAGGACCCTGAGATCATGACCTGAGCCGAAGGCAGATGCTTAACCGACTGCGTCACCCAGGTGCCCCTATACTTTTAACTCTTACATTTAGGTCTTTGATCCATTTTCTAGTTAATTTTTGTATATGGTATGAGGTAGGGCTCCAAATTCATTCTTTTGCACGTGGCTATTTAGTTGTCCCAGCATCAATTGTTACAAAGACTATTCTTTTCCCATGAAATGGTCTTGGCACCCTTCTCAAAAAGAACAAAATACTTAGGAATAAACGTAACCAAGGAGGTGAAAGACCTGTACACTGAAAACTACAAAACACGGCTGAAAGAAACTAAAGAAGACACCAATAAAAAGACATCTTGTATTCAGAGATCACAAGACTTACTATCATTAAGATGTAATATTACCCAAAGCAAATCTACAGATTCAGTGCAATCCTTATCAAAATTCCAATGCTTTTTTTTTTTTTTGCCAAAAGAGAACAATCCATCTTAAAATTTATATGGATCTCCCAAATGATTTTGTTTATTTGTTTATTTAAAGATTTTATTTATTTATTTGACAGAGAGAGAAAGAGAGAGCAAGGGGAGTGGCAGGCAGAGGGAGAAGCAGACTCCCTGCCGAGCAGAGAGCCCGATGTGAGGCTCAATCTCAGGACTCTGGGATCATGACCTGAGCCGAAGGCAGACGCTTAACCGACTGAGCCACCCAGGTGCCCCTCCCAAATGATTTTGAATAGCCAAAATAATTTTGAGAAAGAAGAACAAAGTTGGAGGTTTCACATTTGTTGATTTCCAAACTTACTACAAAGCTACCGTAATCCAACAATGCGGTACTGGCGTAAGTCAGACATATAGAGCAATGGCATAGAATAGAGAGCCCAGAAATAAACTCTCATATACATGGTCACACGATTTTTGATGAGGGAGTAGGACCATTCAATGACGAAAGAACAATCTTTTCAACAAATGGTGTTGGAAAAATCGGATACCCACGCGCAAAAGAATGGAGTTTGACTCTTACATTAAACCATACACAAAGATTGACGCAAAATGGATCAAAGACTTAAACTACAGTTTAGTAAGAACTAACACTATAAAACTCTTAGAAGAAAACACAGAGGAAAAGCTTCGTGACTGGATTTGGCAATGAGTTTTTTGGATATGACGCCCAAAACACGCATGACAAGAGAAAAATAGGTCAATTGGACTACGTCACGATTAAAAGCTGATGTGAATCATAGGACACATGAACAAAGTTAAAAAGACAATCTTCAGAATGGGTAAACAAAATAAATAGACAAACAAAATGAATGACCAATGAATGGGTAAACAAAATGCGGTATACAACGGAATATTATTCAGCCTTAAAAAGGAAGGAAATTCTCACACATGCTACAGTATGCATTCACCTTGAAGACAGTACATTAAGTGAAATAAACCAGCCACAAAAGGGCAAATACTGTATGATTCTACTCATGTGAGGTCCCTAGAGTAGTTGAATTCATAGAGACAGAAGTAGAATGATGGGGCCAGGGGGATGGGGATATGGGACATTATTGTTTAACAGATCTAGAGTTTCAGTTTTGCAAGATGAAAAGAGTTTGGAGAAGAACAGTGAGTATGGTGGTACAGCCACCTGAATGTACTTAATACCATTGAACTGTATGTTTAAAAACGGTGAAGCTGATGAATTTTATGTGGTGCGTGTCTTACTACAATTAAAAATTTTTCCACCACCCAGCCAGAGCAATCAGGCTTGTCCCCCAGGCATTTGGATCTGGAGGGAGTCATCAATGGGGAAGAGCCGTGATTCCTGCCACGGGCAGCACACTGCAATGTCAAGGCCTTGCGGGCTTTCTGAGAACCACACCCCATCTGGCCCGGGTGTAAGACCTGCAGACGGCCTGTGTGATACTCACTTATCGATTCAGTTTGGCAGCATCTACTAATGATCCTTAAATCCTGTGTAAATGTATTCAGAGTGGCCCCAGGGGTTAAACATCTGGAGGTTCTCTCTCCAACAATAGCACTGCTGCCACAGCCTGAGGGATTTTCTGTTCTGTTTGCTATTAAATATTTAGTTATTGCATATTAATAAATGTCAGAAAGAGCACCCTCTTTCAGCCTGTGTGGGTCACGGGATTACAAAGCGGTACCTATCTTCTGGAAAGCCATCAGGCAATATACATCAGGAGCCACAGAAATATTCCCCTCCTGGGAAAAGAGATAATCCTAAATACAGACAAATCAATTTGGGCAAAGATGTTCAATGTCCGCGTTGGCACGACCACCTGCCTTGCATCCCCCCAGCCTGAGTGGGCAATACGTACTGTAACCAGCTTCTTTCTGGTGAGGGTAGATCCTCAATGTGCCACTCTAATGATTTATGATGTTCCAAGACTCCCTCTCCAGCAGGGATGAGGATAGAGAAGGGAAAGAGGCTGACAGGGCCAGAGAGTCCCATCCACTGTATTTACAATAATGAAAATATTACAAACCATCTGATGTTACAAATGTCCTCTTGCATAGCCAAGTGCAAGACCAGGGCAGGATCCCAGGGGCTGGGGTTGAAGCAGGGAGGTACTCTAAGCAACAAGGCATCAGATCTGAGGATGGCAGGACAAGGCCCAAGAGAAGCATTCTGGATCACTTGTTCTTTTTAATTGGTTACGGCGGGTGGTGGGCGGGTGGTTGTCTGGAGGGCCAGGGGTCCGAGTCTAATATTTCAATGGGTCTCACATTTAGCCTTCTACCATTCTTTTCAAATGCATTCACATGCTTAGTCCTAGACAGCGAGTCTGACAAGACCCAAAGAGGACATTTGTCGCTTGGCTTTGATCGTGTTAGTACCCCCGGAGAGTCAGAACCACCTGCGCTGCCTTATGAATTTGTACTTTTCTTGTGAGTTTCATAATCGTATTTCACCATATTATTGTCTAATAAGAGTATCCAGCTGTTCAATGTAAATATTAAAATAGCTGGCAGATCTTTATAACCCTCTTTTGGCATCCCTTCATTTCATGATACACCAAGAGTCTCAAAAATGGTAGGTAAATCAGGTTTTTCCAGTCTTCGAGAAGGCATCCTCTAAGTTGTCAGATCTGAGGGGTGAGTGCAATGTACAAACCGGGACACAAAGCACAAAGTCTGCGGCTGTGAGGACTCAGGAAGAGGTCAGGGAGGAAGGGACAGGATTGAGAGCATCAGGACTTGGGGCTCGAATAGGGCTGGGTGCCTGGAGTGGGGGCCTGGCCCCAGGATAGGACACAGTGCGCTAAGGGTGGGGGGCAGAAGACCAAGGCCAACCCTTAAGGAAACCATGGCCCATCAGCTCAATGGCCCAGGCAGCTGTTAGGAATAATGGTTATGAAGCCTCTGCAGCAACATGAAAAATGCTTGTACGCACAGGAAGCAAGACCAGAAGGAGTTACACCTAAATGCAAGCCGTGCTTGTGTTGACTGAGAGAGGTGGAATTGTGGCTGGGTTTCTTTGTTCAGTATTTTAAAATAAAATAATGGCACAAATCAGGGATAACTGAGTCCCTATCTCATCCAGCAGCCCTCAGACCCGTTGGGAGAAGCCCAGGCACGCCAAATTCCCACAACACGGCTGAGGGTCTCTCTCTCCCTCTCCTGGGGCCCTGAGCCACCTTCCTTGGGGGACCAGGCAGGGATTAGGGGCAGACTTTGAAGCTGGCAAGGTGCGGCTGTGTGGAAGCCAGCATGCTCTGGTTCCTGTCCCGGTTCCAGCTCCTTCGCGGTCAATCTAAAGCAGCCTTGAGGCGGGTCACCGCCACCCCACACATGCCCACTTCTCCAGCCAATCAGGCCCAAGGTGCCTCCAGGAAAGCGTCTTTCTCACTGATGTGCTGGAAGGAATCTCCATCCTGCTCTAACTCCTCGGGAGACCTGCAGGGGAGGTCCTCAGAGCATGGACCGCGGCGGCACCCCACTCATGGGCCTGAGCCCCCCGCCATCCCCTCAGCTCTTCGCAGCATTCCCGGGAAGGCAAGGAGACTTTCTTGGGGCCAAGGCGTTGCTGGGCCTCTGTGTCCAGGCCAGGCCCCTGGCAGGGCTCCACACCTCACCTCTACACTTATGCCCACTGCCTTCTCCCTGGCGGCCCACCTTCAACCCTTTAGGGAATGTGGGAACATTTAAATCCCATAGGATTTCAAAGCCCCTTGAGGGCTTTCAGTGAAAGCAAAAGATGACCTATAGGAACTTACAAATATTTTTTATAGTAATTATTATTAATAAACTATGTAAAAGTCATTCATTTTTCTGTTAGAAGAAACAGAAGTTTCTTCTATTAAAGAATCCAACTCAAACTATAAAAAGCAGATTCAGCCCAGTCAGAGTCAACCTGCTATGGTGGACTCTCTGCCTCAGGATCACTCAAGGCGTTTGGCAAAAATGCAGATTCCCGGGCTCATCTCCAGAGCCACCGGATCAGAATCTCAGGGAGGTGAGGATTAGGAACCTGAATTTTTAGCAAGCTCCCCAGGTCATTCTGGAGGACAGAGGTTGAGTGGCTTCTGGGCTGAGGGAGCCTGGCTCCCTGGCCGAGGCCGCACACCCTGAGCCGGCAGGCACTCCTGGTCCCCAAGAGACTCTGAGATCTGGGGCTGTGGAAGATGCAGCAAGCAATGGGAGCTGCATTACGGGTTTGTACCCAGTCCTCTGGGAGCACAAGAGAGAGTGGGACTCAGAGAGAGGAAAGACCTCTGGGGGAAGAGGTCTCGGGACCACATCCCGAAGGGGAAGTAGAGGTGACCAGCTAAAGAAGGGAGCAAGGGTGTTCTGGATCCAGGGCACAGCGCGGGGGACACGCTGGGAAAGTGTAAATCGCTCAGGGCCAGGGCAAGGGGAGGGGGGTGAGCAGAGGAGGCTGGGGTCTGGGTGGGGGCAGCTCTGCGCACTGGTTCCGTTAAGCTTCCCAGAAGCCCCTTCTCCATAGGGGTCTGGGGCAGAGTTGCTCAGAAGAGGAACTTCCGGGAGGTTTGGAAAAGAGAAGAGAGGCAGCACCACGACTCTGAGGGTTGTCTCCGGCGGGTACTGCCAGAGACAGAGGCGGGGTGTCCCCCCACCACCCCGTGGCAGCTCGTCCTTCTCCTCCTCTGGGCCCCGTCCCACCCACAGGCTTTGCTGAGCAACGGCTTCCACAGCCTCTCCATCGGCTGCCCTCCCGCCCCCTTGGGCAGCTGGACATGCTTGGCTTCTCAAATTTCTCTGCAAGCTCCAACTTGTGGCCCATGGCAAGACTTTCCCTGATTGCCCCAATCTCCTTTCAGAAACATCACTGATTTCAGCTCGCCCCACATTTGGGTAAAGTCCCATGCCTATAATAATTCCTTTATTCCCATATACGTTGCTGCCCTGGCTGGACCCTTTTCAGTCCTTATCATGAATCCCTTTTTAGGAGCATCTCTGTAAGCATCTCCCTCCCCCCTGACACACACGCAGCTCACCTGGGGCAGATCTCTTAATATCCAGGGCTGAAGAAGGAGAAGGCCCCCTCACCCTCACGTGTTAGGAGAGCTGTGCCCTCTTTCGGGCCACCCGCCAGGAGGAAGAGGAGGTGGCTTTCAGTGGAGGGGCTTCCTCAGCTTCAGGTCCTCTCCAGAAGTCCTGGGGGGCTTTGCTCTGGTTTGTACTTCTGGAAAGCCGTCAGGCCTGCTCGAAGACAAGATCAGACAACAGGTTGTCTAGGGCTCCTTTTCCCCTCAGGGGCCTCTAAACTCAAATGAGGTGGGGGGGAGCTGGGGCTGCGGGGAACTGAATGGGGCCCACTGAGGCACCTGGGAGGTTGCCAGGCAGTGGGAAGACAAGGAGCTGGAAAGCTGGGAGGTCTGACCAGGTCTGGCCCAGGGCCTGGCTGAGGTGAGGGCTCACCACTCGGGGGCCAGAGTGTTAAGCAGAGGAGGGGCAGAACCAGATTCTGCTCCTCTGAGAAACTGGCTTGGAGGAGGTGAGCCCAGAAGCCAGAGAACCTCAGAAGCCAGGACAAGGGAAAGGTGGCTGAACCAGGGGGTGGCACTGGAGAGAAATGAGGGGATCAGAGGGACATTAGACAGCTGGAAGGAGGAAGAAACCATGTATGTACATGGTGATCGGTGGGTTGGGTGCAGGGGATGAGGGGGGCGGGAGGAGTCATGGGGGACCCCAGGCGTCTGGCTGGAGTCCCTGAAGGATTGCAGGTGCCCAGCTGGTCCGCCCAGAGAGCAGAAGCCGCAGTGTGAACAGTATCGTCGATAAAATGAAGTCTCTAGTGAAGACATGACTATCAGAAAAAAAGGGAAAATAAGGTGATTGAGGGAAGGGAAGCATCTCGTGCATGAAGAGACTAAGAATGAGAAATAGAAAAGTTCAAAACATTTTTCCAGGTCTGGGGTCTCTCACCCCTGCTCCAGGAGGAGGGCCATGTGGGCCGACAGAGGCTCGAAAGTGTTCGGGATGCGGTATTTCAGTGACACCTGCCGTGGTGGGTTAACAGTGGTAGCAGGGGACACTAATACAAAATGACAAATCATGATAAGGGTTGGGAAAGAGAACAGCGGGGTCCTGTTTCAGAGGGGGAGAGGTCAGGCCTCTGAGGAGGTGACATCTGAGCTGAGATTGGAAGGCAGAGAATTCAGGAAGAGGGTTCCAGGCGGTGGGAATAGCGTCACCCTACCAGGGGTGATGCTTTCGAGGAATGGAAAGAGAGGCAGTGTGGGTGGAGGGGGGCCAAGGCTGGGTGGGGGCTGGGGACACCGACAGAGGGAGATGGGCTGGAAAGGAGGTGGGGGCTGACTGTGCAGGGCTTGGAATATTCTAGTAAAGTCTGGACCAAATGGTGCCTCGGGGCCCTTGTCACCCCAGGCTTCAAGGACATTCTTCCTGATTTCCCTCCGTCATAACAGGCTCGGGAGTCTGCTGAGAAGAGGGGGCACTCAGGCTCTCCTGAAACAGGTGACCTAGAACACACCCCTCAGTGCCCTGCAAACTGTCCAGCAACAGTTCTAGAAAAGTTCCCTTTTAAATTCAACTTCTCTTAGCCAAGCTGACCAGGGAAAAATAAGTCCCCACAAATAGCGATCACTGGCAAATAAGGAGAGTCATTATCTTAAATTGAGACTGGTTTCTAAGAAAAAAGAAAAAACCCAAATGCCACTGGCCAAAACCTCACCCCCACGCGCCCCCAGCACATACGTGAGGATGCTGGCTCACCGCCCTCCTTGCAAGTCCGGGGCTCAACATGGGCCTCTGTGTAAAGGGAAGGAAGCAGGCAGAGGAAGGAAGGCCAGAGATTAGAGAAGCTGACAGATGTAAATAGCCTCGGAGGAGACACACTGTCCCGGCGCTCCTCCCCAGGGAGCCTTTTGTACCGAGGAATCTGGTTGCCTGAATGAAAAATGATATCATTTATTTCTTTAGTCAGAGCTGAGCTGTTTTCTTCAGACATAGAAATAACTTAACACCGCAACACCAAATTGTTGGCCAAGTGATAGAGATATCTGTAATTTGGGCGCTTGGTAACATCCTAGGTAAACAGCCAGGGACTTGGTTTCTTGGGAGCAGCTCTGCTCCCCGCAACAATGCGACAAAGCTCAGAGGGACTCAAATGGAAGGAAAGCTTTTGAAAAGGTTGTTCCAGAGCTCTTGCTTGCTGCCGAGCTCCAAGGAAGCTGGACTTTTCATTCCTGCCGCTCAAACCATGCTTCACCGACCCAACGCCTACTAATTCAACAAATATTTACTGAGCACGGATTGGCCCGGCCTGTGCAAAGGCACTGGGGCTACAGATGTGCAAAAGCTGGCGCCCTGCCCTCAAGAGACTGAATCTGGAGGGGAGGCAGCCAAGTTCAGCCCATGTGGCAGACGCTATGATGCAGTATGCACTTGGCACAGGGGTCTGCCCCCACGGAGGAGGTAGCGTTTGACTTGACTTGGAAATGAAGAGGACTTTCCATACCAGAGAAGTGGAAAGAGGGCGTCCTAGATGGAATGAACAGCAGCTGCAAAAGCACAGAGGCTTCGAAACTACTTGGACTCTTTGGAAATTAAAAGAAATACACTATTGCAGGGAATAAAGTGCTAAGGAGGTCAGTGGTCGATGGTGTGACTGGACAGGTAGGCAGGAACCGCATCACACCTTTGTGAGCTAAGGTGTTTAGGGTTTATCCTTTAGGTAATAGGGAGCCGAGGAGGAATCTTGAGCAGGGAAGTGATATGATTAGATTTTTGTATTAGAACACTCACTCCTTTCTGTCTTGAAAAAAACTCTACCGTACATCATATCAGGAAACTAAGGCAGGCCACTTCTTTACAGCATTGCGTATGATAGTGAAAACCCCGAAAACGAAATAAACGTCCAGTGGTAGAAAAATGAACAAATAGTGGTGTAATCATAAAATGTAATAAGGCTCAAGAGTTAAAATGATCCAGCATGACCAGATCTTAAAAGCATAACTTTGAGGGGCGCCTGGGTGGCTCAGTCCGTTAAGCATCTACCTTCGGCTCAGGTCATGATCCTGGGGTCCCTGCTCAGCGGGGAGTCTGCTTCTGCCTCTTCTTCTCCCCTGTGATATCTCTTGCTCTCTCTCAAATAAACAAAAATAAATTCTTTTTTTTTTAAAGCATGGTTTTGAGTAGAAAAAAGGTGAGTTTCAGAATATGTATGGCATGGTAAAATGCATGTAAAATTTAAAACCACATGTCTGTATATCATTATAAATAATATATATGTAGATAAGCATAGAAACATGGATTGTTGCTTCTGGAGAGTGAGGGAAAGGCATGAGGAAGGGGAGAAATACAAAGAGAAATTTATCTAGAATGTTCTATTTGTGTTTACGAGAAAAGAAATAATGGAGCAAAAATGCTAAAACAGTAAATTCCCTGGCATTTAAAAAAACTTGAACTTTGTTTTTTAAAAAACCAAAGATCCATCTGGTGGTGCTGTCGAGGAGGAGACAGGAGAGACTGAGAAGGCAGCCCAAGCCAGCCTTGTTGCCTCCTGATTGGAGGAGAGCTGGGGGCAGATCTGGGGAGCCCCCAAGGGCAATGCACAAGGAAATCTTTTCACCCCACCTTCTTGAGCCGCTTTTAGCCTCTGGGCAGGGCTGATGTGCAGTTCTGGCCTCTTGTCTGGTGTCCCTGGAAGATGTGGGACTCGGTCTCGTCCAGACCTGGCCACCGTTTGGATCTGACGTGAAGCATGGTTCACAGTCCCTGGATGCCAGTACTGTTCCTGGACACCTGCTAACCAAGGGGCAGAGACAGGAGGCTCTTAGAATACCTGGGAACGTTTGACATTGTATGCTCAAAGTAGAGATGTGTGTGTGTGTGTGTGTGTGTGTGTGTGTGTGTGCATGCATACACGTGTGACTGCATGTGCAAAACCGAGGAGCAGGGTGAAAGCGAATCTTCTGGAAAGGGATTTGCAGTAGATTCTGTGACTCGAGTGTGCTCCCTGATGGGAATGTTCTTATACGGTTCAGAGAAGTAAGAATGAATCTTTCCAGAAGGAATTCATTTTTAGACAACTACTTACCATTCAGATTTCCATCCCCTGACCTAGTGGGAATACAATAAACATGTATGTGCATCTACATATATTTATGTGTCTGGGCTAGAGCCGTGGCAGGAAAGAAGAATCGATGCATTTATGTTTGTGCTTTCCTGGGCCAAGCTAATCCTTGCTTCCACCCCAGCCTGGATTTTGTGGGCATCCAGTAAAGGAAAACTGTGACTTTTCTGCCATTACATATGAATTTCATGACTTAGGTGTATCCTAGAAGGAATATATCTGCCCGATGCCCACAGCCTTATTTAAACAAACCTATCATGCTTTCTAAGAACAAAGGCATCCATAGACATAATTAATAATATGCAAATCATTCTTCTCTGGGGACCATCACTTGGTCTTTAATATACAGAGCCAGGAGAACATGCAAAGAGAGACTCACTCTCTTTTACACGTGCACACACACACGCGCGCGCACGCGCACACACACACACCTCCCCACTATAATTATCGTTATCATGCTGGTTTCCAGATCAGGGGTTAATAGGCTTGGCCTGGAGACGCCTGAAAGGCACCCAAGGCAATTAGTGGTGTCCCTTCACCACCCCCTACATACTGTCAGAGTCTTTGCACTTGTTGTCCCCTCTCTAGCACATGCGTCCCCCGGGCCCCTCTGTGGTTCACTCCCTCCCTGCATTTAGGTCTCAGCTCAAGTGCCACTTCCTCAGAGAGGCCCAGCCTGGCCACCTCCAAGGCTCTCTATCTGCTTACCAGCTGTCTTTTTTTTCCCAGAACTTTTCATTCCTGGACATTATGCTGTGCATCTCTTTGTTACCCAGCATCCATCTCCCTGTGGGTCCTAGACCATGAGCTTCATGAGGCCCCATCATCACAGCCACATGCCCAGAGCCTAGGGCGGTGCCGGACACAGAGCGGACATTCTGTCTGTATTAGTGGGACGAATGAATTGAGCACCCCTCGTTTCCTCTCCATGCCTACCTTCTCCTTTCCCCGACCTCCTCTCCTGCCCCCATCTCTCCTGCCTCCATCTTAAACCTGCTGGCAGGATCAGCCCTCAGGAAGCTGTCAGGCAGGTGAGGTCCATGGCTCCTCTCCTCGTGTCCGTTGCCCACCCTCCTTCATGGGTACCTCTCTCCCACCTGCAGCTGCCCCCCGCCAGCGTGGGCCTTCTCTGTGGGCAGGATCCAGGCTCAGGCACCTCAGATGATTGTAGGGAAGTTGGGAATTGGGGCTGGAGGGAAGATTGTAAGAAAGGCAGGGCTGCCAGGTCACAAAGAATAGAAGGTCATTCGGGGCATCCTTTAGTACCCAGGACCCAGCTTCTTGCCTTTCCCATAGGAGTCAGCGCTGCCATTGTAGGAACTCAGCCTCCTTCTTCTTGCTACTGGATGCCTCCTCCCCACCGCCCTGATCCACACAGTATCTGACTCCACCTCACCCCCACTCCTCTCTCCTTCCTGGCTTCTGCTTCTTTGTGTAATAAACTTGGATAGGGAGAGCCAGCCATGTGCCAGGTCCCAGGCCAGCATCGCCCCAGCCCACCTGGTGTGCACCCCCCCCTTGCTCCTTTTCCTCCACTGCCCCTCCTCATCCTGGCAGCCTGCAAAGCTCAGCTCAGCCGGACCCCACCACTACTTTGTTCCCCAGAAGCCCCCCCCCCCCCCCCCGGTCTCCACCACTCTGGTGGCAAATGATCACATACTCCACCGTGGTATTTTCCACGTGACTCCCCAGCCAGATTACAAACTGCTTGAAGGTAGGAGCTGTGTCTTAAACTCAGAGACCCAATCTACAAGGACCCAGGAGAACAGCTTCTTTTGTTAGAAGCCAGATATTCCCCTCCCTCTTCCCACCATCGTCCATGCATCCCAGTCCATTCTATCCACCTAAACTCATGGGAGAAGAAATCCTGAATACATTGAACAACGATGCGACCACAATGTGACTTAGGCCCCTGCTGTATGCTGAGTACTGGGGGTGCCCTGGTGAGTGGTGATAGACCAAGAGTCCCTGTTTTCCTGGGTCTTAGAGTCAGGGCGAGGGGTGAGATTCATCAAACACTTACATGAATGAATCTAGCATTGCATCACTACGAAGGTGAGATCTCTGGAGGAATGGGGCCTTGCTCATGAAAGATAAAGCATGGTTTGGTTGGTCAGGGGAAGTGACACTTGGCTGAGACCTGAAGGATGAACAGGCCTTGAGGGGGCATGCAGGGAGCATCCCAGAGGGGTCAGCATCTGAGTCCCAGCCATTCCGCAGAAAGCTGTATCTCCTATACTTGCAGCTGTAATAACCATGTAATTTATTGCTTGAATAGGATATTTTTGAGAGTGAAAGTGGGAGCTGTTAATAATTTCTCTGGGCCAATAGGTGTCAGTGTCAGGGCAAATCAGGCGCCTGGTTGCATGAATTAAGAGTGACAATCTTCCTGCTTCCTGTCCCTCTAGCAATGAAAGGAACTTCAACCCCTGGTCAGAGCTGCCGGAAGCCTGAGCTTTCGCCTGCCCTTGGACAAGGGAGAAGGCAGAGGATGCACTCCAGGAATGAGGTGTGTGTGTTGGGGGGGCAGGCAGGAAAGTTTACGCAGGCCCCCGGAGCTAGAACCAATGATCAGGAACGAGGACAGGCCTGTGTCAGGGAACAGGTGGGAGGGGGGCGGGTGGCACCAGTTTCCAGTGGCAGTGACTCTGAGCTTGGCGTGTGAGCTGTCCCCCTCCCCAGCTGCCCAAGTCCTGCCTGCTCGAGGACAGGCAGGGGAAGTTTGGGTTCCTGTGGCTTCTTTGAATTTCTTTCACTCTACCTCCTTGTGCAAAGGTGGCTTGATTTGTACTTGGAGTATAGGTAGGGCCTGATGGAGTGTGTGTGTGTGTGTGTGTGTGTGTGTGTGTATAAGAGAGAGAGAGAGAAACCTGTTTCTCTCTGCTCCTCTGTCTGTCTGACTCTCAAGACTATTAATACAAACCCCATGTCTGGCCGAGCCACCAGAACATGAGCTCCCCACAGCAGAATGCCACCCCTCCCAGCTGAGCCTGTTGTCTGTTCTGTTTCTGATCGGCGCCAGGCTCATAGACCCCATGTAGGTAGAATATAACTTTCCATAAATAACCCCTAGCCCGACCTACAATTTAGGCTTTGGGTTTTTTTTCCCCTCGTGGTAATGGGATTATAGCCTGGGCTGATCCCTCCTGGGTCTCGGGGTCCCAGAAAGTAGACCCTAGGTGTACCTGGGGTTGGGCATTGTTTGGGATGCCCAGTTCCCCACCCCCCTATGCCGCCTGGCACATGGCGAGGACTCAGTACATGTTGAGGAATGTGGCCGATCGAGTCTCATGCCCCCACGAACACAGCCGTGCACCTTCAGCCCCAGTGCCTTTGCTTGGGCCACACCCCCTGCTTAGAACCCCGTGCCACCTTCTCCACCAGGCGAACTTCTAAGCAACACCCACCTCTGTGAAACCTTCCCGAAGAGTTTCCCCTCATTCCTACCACAAAGTGAATTACTCCTGCGCTTGATCCCCTAACACTCTGTACAGACAATGTGACCTGATGACTTGCCCACGTGCCCACCAGGTTCTGAGCAGCTTGAGTGAGCGTCAGAACAGGAACTGATCCCACATTGGGCTGTGGGCGAACATTTAACCCCTGGGTGCCCCAGTTTCCTTAGATCCAAACACAAGCCTGGCTCCAGAGCCCATGTCCCCATCCTTTGTGCCACATGGCCTCTGGGGGCTGGGCCGTGTATCCATTTCCTACCTGTTCTCATTCCCAGCTCTGAGACACTCCTCTCGGTGCGTGGATTCCCTGAAGGCTCTCGCTGGGGCCTCCTGGGGGCCTAGAGACACAACACCCACTGACAACTATCAGAAACTTGCCGATGGTCATAAGGAATTTAGGAGGATTCATTGGGAGTTAAAGTGAAAAGGCTTCGGGGCTGGGGAGGGCTTTGGGGTGGGGTTACCCCAAGAGGGGCTGGACTGGATTCAAAGCTTTGACTCATCTCTCCCTGTGGCGATTGAAGAGTATTTCTTGCGTGTCAGCCGTGAGACACCTTGGTGAGACAAGACCGAGAGAAGGACAAGACATTGTCCCTGTTCGTGATCTCACATTTTCACCGGGGAGGCATACAATTCACTTTTGGGAAAACACTTGATGGAGCTGCCTGGGAGCTGGAACTGAGTTGTACGTGGCTTGTGTCGGTCTCAGCACTGAGCAGGGCTTGGCCAGGTGAGACACACCGATCCACGAACGAATATTGAATGGAAGACGTAGAATCAGAAACCGAGGTCGTGGCACGGACAAAGGGACTGGGGCATCTGAGGAGAGCTCAGCAGGGATTGCAACATGCCTGGAAGGTTCAGGCTCCGAGGTGACAAGGAACGTGAACCCTAAAGCAAGAGCAGGAGTCGTTGGGGGTGGTCTGTAGGCATGGGGGTAAACTAAGGCAGGGACGAGTGTAGCAGGAGAGCGTGGCCCCTTGGGCATCAGGAAGGAAGTTTGGTAGAGCGGGGTGGGGGTGGGGCTGGGAAGCAAGCAGGGGAAGGCCCCTCGCGTCAGGGTGAGAAGCCAGAACTCAATCCTGGGCAAGGAGGAGCTGCGGAAGGATTGTGAGCAGGGGTGTGGCACGGTGAGAACGGTGTTTCTGGAAGACAGTGTGGAGGGCAGGCTGCTTGAGGGAGACCAGGCTGAAGTTATGACAACAGCCGCGGCGAAGGAATGAGGTCTAGGTTTGGAAAGGAAGGGACAGACGGGACTTTTCAAAGGGAGGACATAATTGCCACAAGGGCCCCCACGGCCCAGTCAAAGGTGCCTCCGAGGTCGAGGTCCTAGTGACCAAGAGAAGGATGTTAACTTTGACAGAATGACTGCGTGTGGTTGACAAAATGAGACCACATCCTCTCGGAAATGATTCATTGTCTTTATTAACAATGCCTCTGGACTCGGAAAGAACAGACTGGTATTTCATAAAGCAATATTAACGTTGTCATTTCTCTACAAGAAAAAACTTTTGCATAAATAACTTAAGTGAGAAAATAAATATGTAACTTAACTCTTTTTAAGAACCACGACTTTCATTCTTGTGGACAAATCCCACATGAAAGGATTGCAAAAATGGCCAGCCCGGCAGGCTTTCACGTGGTATGTGCTTCTGTTTAAAAAAAAAAAAAAAAAGTTTCTTTTTTCTTTTAACAATTAAAAACTACACAGAAAGTAAGAGGTGTCTGGAAATGACTCTCAGAAAGATTCTTGGATGACAGCTAACTGGTCTTGCGGTTTTCTCAGCATATGTACAGCACTTGTAATTTTTCCCCAAGTAGTAGTATTTTAACGTAAGGTGCGCTGTCACAGGTAACAGCAGTAAGAAGCTTCTAGACAGAATCGTGTCTGTAAGTGGTAGGCAGGAGGAGGTGCCTGCAAAGGGATCTGCTGGTCTTCGAATGGGTGCTGGCTGCTCCCTTGGGCCTGCGAGCCCAGTGTCCTGGGACCTTGAGCTTCTCTGCAGAAGGTGACTTTAAAATATGGCCGTGGTGGGGGGTGCTGTTCTTTCAGAATAGGGGGGTGATTTCTGTCCGCGCTCTACTCCCTGCCCTTCCCCCCGGCCTCCCCTCCCCCCCAGCCTTGGGACCTTCTCCTTCTCTATCCCAATTGGTGGATTTGTTTCTGCATCCTTTGAGGTGGAGGGGTCGAGGTAGGGAAACATCTGGGGAGGCCAGGCTGGAAAGAACACAGCTTCTTCCAGGATTTTGTCAGCCATAAAAAAGATTCACCCCCCCACCACCACCACCACACTTGTTTTTCATCTTTGGTTGTCAGATCAGAGGATTACAACTCTGAATTCTGGAGGTGATCATGGCGGTAATCCAATCCAACCTCTCTCTCTCTCCTTTGCCCATTCAAAAGGCACCCAAGGCCTTGGAATCATGTGACAGTAGATTCCTCGAGATACAAATCCCAGCCCCACCTTCATTTTCCAAAGAGGAAATGGAGGACAGACTCGGGACAGAAAGAGAAGAGTGTGGTCCAAGGTCATCCAGCAAGTTAGTGGCAGAGTCCCGACTGAGAACCCTATCTACGGACCCCAGTCCTGTGTTCTTGGCACAACAAGGCACTAAAGGCTTTATGAGGCGCAGAGGAGTGGGGGAGGAATCTTATCGAACTTTCTTAACCAGTCCCCGGACTCTTCTCATTCCCCACCGCTCCCTTAGAACCCCTGGGCGGTGAAAGGCTTTGCTTTCCGGCCTCCCTCTGAAGTGGGACCAGCAAAGGTGGGCGGCCCCGGGGGGCGGGGCTGCGTGGCTCAGTGTGTGTGACTCTCAGCGCCCTCCCCTGCCCTGCGGGACCCCCTCGGACGCGGGGCAGTGGGGGCGGGGGCTCTTCTGGCCCTCCCCGCGCCGGGATCCGCAGGGCCTGGCTGCCTCCTGCCGAAGCCCGGGAGGTCTCAGCGCCCCGCCCGGGGTTGCAGACATTTACAATGAGATACAAACGATCGGACCGCGCGCAGAGGGCAGAACCCCGGGCGCCTGGGCCGGGGCGCGGGGCGGGGAGCGCGGCGCGGCGGGCGGCCTCTAATAGGCGTTCTCCAGCTCGGCCTGGTTGGCTTTGGCGCCCCGAGCGCGGGGCCGCGGCTTTCGGCCCTTCTGCGGCCGCGCGGCCTCGGGCCCGAAGTCCTTGAGCTCGGACTGGTTGTGGGAGCGGGTGAGGCGCTTGCACTTGCAGGAGGCCACCAGGCGCACTTTGCGCGCGCGCGGCGCCGCGCCCCCGGGGCACAGCAGCTGCACCCGCTGCGCGCGGTAGCGGTCGGGGATGCAGCGGAAGTCGGGCCCGCTCGGGCGCCACCACTTGCCGCGGCCGATGGCGTTGGGCAGCAGGCGCGCCGGGCCGCACTGGCCCGAGCACACCAGCTCGGTGACCGGCTTGGCGCTGCGGCAGGGCCCGTCCGTCACGTAGCGGGTGAAGTGCAGCTCGCGGCAGCTGTACTCGGACACGTCTGCGGAGAGAGGGCGCGTTGAGACCAGCCCGGCTCCCTGCACGCCACCAAGCCACGCCCCGGCCTTTTCCAAACCTGCCCCTTTCCAGATGCGTTTGCCCCTGGGGATCCCTTCCGGGAAGGGCCCGGGTATTCTGAGCCGGGTGGAAAGACCTCTGGCCCACCCTTTCCCCGCTAAAACTTTGGAGCCGAGTGTCTGTTGCGGTTCAAATACCAGCTCCAACGCTGTGTGATCTTGGGCAAATCATTTAACCTCTCTGCGCTTCCTATCTGTAAAATGCGTTGTCCTAAGGAGTTAGTGAGTGAATCCATTGCATACATAATGCAGGGGACACGGTGAGCACATAGTAAGAGCTGGAAGTATAGGCTGTTGTTATGTGTTCTTCTTCTTCTCCAAGGGGGGCTTTTTCTCCCCCATGTAACTTACATCTGTGTTAACAGAATGCCTGGTCTAGGCAGGGTAGGTACTTGCCACACCCTTTGCATGGCCTTGGCTTCTCCCAAAGTCTTTTTCCAGCCACTTGGGAGGGATGGCGAGGGATGGAGAAAGGAGTAGGGGTTAATTGAAGGTAATAAATCAGGGCAGCTGCTGCGGAGGAGAGAGATGGAAGCGGAGGTGGGGAGGAGAAGTCATTAGACTTGAAAAGAACCAAACGCTGCTTGTCCAACCCCCTCATCATCAGTGAGGACCAGGAGGCCTAGAGAGGGAAAAGCACTTGCCCAAAGGCAGAGCTGGGCGTCCTCACTCCACTTTCCTGGGGCCCCAGCGCCTCTGGGTTCCCATAAGGGTGGACGCTGTGTGACTGAGCACCCCTGTGGGAGGCTGCGCTGGGGGTGGGGGCAAAGGGCTGCCTCTTACTGCAGTGACTTCCCTACCAGAGGGAATGGAGCTTTGCCTGAAAATCTACAGGTTCAGCTGCCACAAACACTTATTAAACACCTGCTGTGTACCAGGCACGCTGCTGGGCACATCTCTTGTTTTGTGCCGTTTTAATGGATCCCGGATGGTGACCCAGCCTTGCTCCTGGGTTGGGGTGGGGGGGATTGGGCTCTGGACCTGGCTTGGTCCCCTGAAGACACCGCGATCAACTCTCCTACTGTGGGCTTAAACAGGTGGGAGCTTTTTAAACAGCTGGTCCTCATGTGAGCACCTGTCCGTCACCCAAGGAGATGAAAAATAGTCCTGGGACCAGAAGCAGAGAGAGGGCAGAGCAGGCCAGGCCTCCACTCCCCAGGCCTTGGAGAACAAGCATAGCAGGGGAGAGGTGGGTTTGCCTTCCTCCAGTGGCTGAGCTTCTGGTTTCTGGGCTGGCTTGGCATCCTCACCCCGGCTCCCAGGCCGCAGGGGTAGTGTGTGGAGGCGGCCTGTTTGCCCAGGGAAGGAGGCTTTTTGGGCTTTCCAAGAATAGTGCCCCCAGGTCAGGCCCTTCCTCTACAGAAGGTGACTTTGTTTTGAGCTCACAGCTTCCTTGGGGCCTGTGGCCTCTCGTGGGAGCCCAGGGAGGTGCATATTTTGTACTTGGGCCCCGTAGAGCCCAGGAAGCAGTCCCTTGAGCTTAATCGACTTTGCCTGGGGGGAATGGCAGGGTGGTGAGCTCCTGTCCTCCCTTTTTGAAGACTTGAGGTCCCAGGGCTCCTGTGGGGCTGCCCCCTTTGCCAAGCCCCACATTCCCAGCTGGTTGTGGGGGGCCTGGGCAGGGGACTCCTCTCCCACCGGGACAATGACTGGAGGGCAGTGAGGCCCTCCCTCTGAAGTGTCATTCCGGCCCCACCCCCAGCCGCTCCTGCCGGCTGCCGGGCCAGCTGTGCACATCGCCCCCTAGGCTTCTCCGGGCACACCTGACCAGGCGCCCAGATGTGCCCTCCACCACGGCCCTCGCCTTGTCACGAGGGTCAGGCTCCCTCCCTAGTAATGAGGCAAGGCTGGGTCTCGGGTGGGGACCTGGGGACAGATGGGGCCAGCTGTGTCCACTCCCTGCACAGAGGATGCTACCTCCCCTCCAGGGCCTGGACCCAAGTTGCTACCCAGGTCGGAGGCTAAAACTCTGTCTACAACTTCCGTGCCTTCCAGTGTCAGCTCACTGGGAAGACTCGGGGCAGTGGGAGTGTCCTCTTCCCACTGCTTTGTGGGGACTTGCTCTGGCTCTCAGTCCCCAGCACCCCCCACACAATCCCCCACCAGGGCTGTCTTGGAATGGGATCAGACTGGGGTCAAATCTCAGCTCTTCTACTCCCTACCAAGTTACTTAGTGTCTGGAGATTTCTTCACTTTCCAACTGGGAGTGCACCCCTGGGGCTCCCCTGCGGCGGATCCCGGGGGGTAGGGTTCAGGTACAGCCTGGGTAGAGCGTCTACCTCCAGCAGGTGCTCACAGATAGGAGGCTCCCTTGTCTGGTCCCCTGTCCAGGGATGCCAGCTGTCGGGCCTGTCTCCTATATTCTCAGGAGGGGATTCTTGGAAACTGTCTCATTTCTGAGGCTCTGAGCCTGTCCCAGAGTGGTATCCTCACCACCTTGGCCTCCTTCCTGCCCCAGGCTCCTGCTGCCAGCCCCCCCCCACCAGCCTCATGCCCCCGTGCTGGATCGCCAAGGCTATTCAGGCTTGTCACCCTCCCCCTGCCTCCAGGCAAGGCCGTCCCTCCCTTAGAGCTGACAGCTGTGGACGGGCCACCCCAGTCTTCAAAACCTCCCAGAGAGAACCCTCCAGGCCCCTCGTGCGAAAAATGCTCTCCTCTCCCCCATACCTTTGGTCTCAAAGGGATGGTGAGGGGGCCTCCCTCCGTTCTCCGCCCGGTTCATGGTCTTGTTGTTCTCCAGCTCTGGCGGAGGCTCGGGGTACTCGCCCAGCTCGGGGATGATCTCTGTGGCATCGTTCTTGAAGGCCTGCCACCCCTGGCCGTCCACCACACAGAAGGCTGCATGCACCAGCAGGCAGACGAGACACAGAGCGAGAGAGAGCTGCATGGTGCCAGCCAGAGGAGGGCACCCAGCCTTCCAGTAGCACAGGCTCCGGCCTCCAGCCTGGGACACGTTTGCCTTTTTAAAGCCCCCTCTGCCTGATGCCAACCAATGAGGACAGGCTGGGGCAGGGCTGGTCCCATGTTTCTCTCAACCCAGGGGGAGGGAACGGGGTGTGCTCACGGCAAGCCCTCCCCAAAGACTTCCCAGGCACAGCAAACTCCCAAATTGCTGCTGGTGCTCCCAGGTGACCTAGAGGGAGGTGGGTGTGTGAGGCAAGCCTGCCCTCCAGCCCCTCCCACGTGCAGGCGGCTGTGGTTTTCAGATATCAAAATGAGCTCCAGCTTGTAATCTTTACCTCCTTGGGCCCCTTGGGCTTTCTCAAAAACAAACTGTGGACCAGTGTCACAAAGAAAACGACAGCTCTGAGCCCTCTGCAGGGCTGAGCCCAGCCAAGTCCCTTTCTCAGGCCAAGTTCATTTGTTACCCCACCAACAAATGGCCCAAGGGCTCTATCTTTGACCCCCACAGACCCAGGCAGAGGCAGAAGGAGGCTTTTTAAGAAATGTCATCGGTCCCAGTTCCATGAGGCTCAGCATCAATTATCCTGACCAAGATAGCCCCTTGTTGGCACCCTCTGGAAGGCAAGAGAGAAAACCAAAAGGCCACGGGGAGGGCGTCTGCTTGCACCAGGAGGCGGGGATTCTGGTTACAAGGCCAGGATGAGCAAGTCAACGGTGATGGAGCCCAAGGAGGAAATCTTGGGGCTTCTGTGCACCATGACAGGCACTTCTTGGCCAAGACGCTCACAGCCGCTTGGGGAACTGATGTGCCAAAGGCACTTATTTCCCTGGCTAGGGTGTGGCTAGGAATGGAGAGCACAAAAATCCCTTTTCTTAGCAAAAGCCAAGGCCAGCATTTTTGGTGCTGACATCCTCTTCTTCTCCTTTTTTTTTTTTTGGTCTCTCGGACCATTACATTTTTCAAAAAGAGCTTTGAGTCCTATATGGAAAGCCTTATCGGTGCATGCTATGGGGTGTATTCCATGAAGCCATCCCAGGTCCAGCTAGCCACAAAAAAGCCAAAAGGAATTGCAACCTTAGCCCTGGAGCAGAACGAGGGGCCTGGGAGGGGTAGGGTACTGGGGAGGAAGGTTCACACCTGAGGTGCAGGAAAAGAAAGGAGAGCCAGCGAAAGCTTTCCCTGCAGATAAAGGAGGAGGCGCACGGGCTCCTGGCCCTGAAGGAGGCTGGGAAGAGGGCTGTGGCCCAGGTCCCCTTGGTATTTTCACTGGGCAATGAATCAGCGCGCCCCACCTGCAGAGCCTCTAGGAGGCACTTGCCACCTGCCTTGACTTGTAAGCCGCGGTGTCCATCTGCAGCCGTCTGTCCCTCCTTTCCACCATCCATCACTTCACACATGAATGCAGCTGCTCTGACAGTTTTACAAGCCAGACAGAAGCCCCTGCAGGAAGGGCCCTCTCTGATACCTGCTTCCTAAGTCAGTTTCCTTCGGGGCAGACGAAAACAGCTGTGGCCATTGTTGGAGGTGATCTATCTCTCCCAACAGAGCCCGTGGGTGTTGTGAGAAGCTGGCCCTCTGCGCCCCCTCCCCCTGTCTCTGACCCTCCAGCCTCCTTTTCCCTTGCTCTGGAATGTGGACCGTTAACCCGATCGTGGCCGGACAACGGCCTTCTTGCCCTGGATTTGGAAGAGGGCGGTTCCGAGGCCGGATTCCTTGAGCTGGCGCGATCGGGACGCTGAAGCCCCACCTGCTGGTGGGGGCTACGGACCCAGCCGCCGGAACCCGAGCCCGTGGGGCTCATCCTCGGAGCACTGCTGCCACCTGCTGGACGCAGAAGGAAGAGCCTGCGGCCGGAGGATGGCGAAGGGTTTTATTTCATTTCATTGTTTTATTTGGAACTGAAGTCATTGTTAAAAGAAAAAAGAGAAGAATCCAGTGGATTTGAACCTATGAAGTGTGTCCATCCTTCTGAGTTATTCCCTGCCAAGGTACAGCCTGCTCCTCCCAGAATGGCTCACAGAGAACCTGCTATGACGCCATCTGCTTTTTCACTTCATGCTAATCCAACTTTATATTTTACTCAGTTCGGGAGCTTATCATTGTTCAGAGTTAAAGCCCCAGGGTTTTAGCTGACGTCTGTTGCGGGTACTTTAGGTTATTTCCAATGCTTTCCTATTCTTAGTAGGGATGATATGAACGGATTCCTTGTACAAAGTAATTTTTTGAGTGAAACTGCGATCATTGTAAATTCACATGTACTTGTAAGGAATAAAACGGGGCAGGGGCGCCTGGGTGGCTCCCCTGGTTAAGCGTCTGCCTTCGGCTCAGGTCATGATCTCGGGGTCCTGGGATTGAGCCCCACAACGGGCTCCCTGCTTGGTGGGGAGCCTGCTTCTCCCTCTACCTCTACTGTTCCCTCTGCTTGTGCTCTCTTGCTCTGTCAAATAAATAAATAAAATCTTTTAAAAAATAAAATAAAATAAAATAAAATAAAAAACAGGGCAAATTCCATGTACTCTTTGCCCAGTTCTCTCAATGGTAGCATCTTGCAAAACTATAGTACAATATAACCGGGATATTCACATTGATACGACCCACCAATCTGATTCAAATTTCCCCAGTTTTACTTGTATTCATGTGCACATGCGCACGTGTGTGTGTGTGTGTGTGTGTGTGTGTGTGTGTGTGTGTGTTTCGGTCTATGTCACTTTATCATATGTGTAAGTTCCTGTATCCATCACAGCCAAGATAAGGAAGAACTCTGTGACCACAAAGATCCCTCTTGTTGCCTTTTGGTAAGGACACCTACCTTCTTCCCATGCCCCCCTAACCCCCTAACCACTAATCTGTCATTTCAGAAGTGTCATATAAATGGAATCAAATTGTATGTAAACCTTTTAGGACTAGCTTTTTTCGCTCCACGTGATTCCCTGGAGATTCATCCTGGTTGTTCCATGTATCAACGATTTGTTCCTTTTTCCTGCTGGATAATATTCCATAAAATAATTTAAAAAAACAAACTTTAGTGTTATTTCCAGAAGTGAACACGGGGTCTGGGAGAGTGAACAGTTGGCTGTGCGTTGCAGGGTTGTTCTCCAGAAAGCTCAGCCAGGTCCCCAGTCCCACCAGTGACATACAGGTAGACGTGTGCGTAAGTTGGCTAGGGCTGTCAAAACCAAGTACCTCAAACTGGGTGGCTCTAACGACAGAAATGCATTGTCTCATGGTTCTGGAGGCTGGAACTGTGAGATCAGAGTGTTGGCAGGGTTGGTTCCTTGTGAGGGCTTGTGAGCAGAGTCTGTTTCATGCCTCTGCCCTCGCTGCTGGTGCTTTTACTGGCAATCTTCAGCATTCCCTGACTTATAGAAGCATCCCCCCGCCCCCCGATCTCTGCCTTCGTCTTCACATGGCGTTCTCCCTGTGTGTTTGTCTATGCCCTCATTTCCCCTTTCTTAAAAGGACATCAGTCATATTCAATTAGGGCCCACCTTAAAGACCTCGTCTTATCTAATTACATCTGCTACAACCCTACTTCTAAATAAGGTCACTTCTGATGTACTAGGAGTTAGGATTCAAGATATGAATTTTGGAGGGGCACAATTCAGCCCATGACAGCACGTGCCTCCACAAGGTGACCCACTCTGGGTTTGGGCTAAAAATCTTTAAATTGCATTTAATAATTTAACAGTTGTACCTAAATTTCTAGCAAGGCTGTTTTTTTACGTGATGATTTGCTTGTTCTCATTTCTACCAAGCTGCCTGTTCGTATGTCCACTTGCCAAACATTTCATGAAGCAAGACCCACCCCTGCCAGGAGCTGTGAACTGATCCGCACTCCAGGAGCTCCTGTACTGGGGAAGAAAACAGTTCTTCAGTAAAGAAAGTGGTTAGTGCCACTGAGGAAAGGTTCAGATGCATTTTTTTAAAGGGACAAAGTGTTATGAGTCTGCAGAGGGGAGAACAGTCTCTTCTGCCTGGGGTGTATCTGGGATCCTCACAGGAAGATGTGGCCTTTGGACCCCACTTTGAAGGACAGGTCAAGTTTGGAAAGAAAGTTATGTTCCTTTGAATCCTCGGGATTATAGAATCTTTTATCTGAAAGAAGCCTCCGGAAGCATCTACCTCTCTACTTGGTTCTCAAGCCACCTGCCTGTAATTCATGGGAATGGAGGGTTCTCCTTAGGGGCTGCATTTTTACACAGACTTTGCTCCCACAGGTCAGGGTAAAATGGAATATCTGGATTTGGAGAGCTATCTGTTTATAGGCGGTTGTCTGCAATAAGGGACGTCCAAATCAGCCTGTCTTTTTTTTTTTTTTTAAGATTTTATTTATTTATTAGGGGCGCCTGGATGGCTCAGTCGGTTAAGCGTCTGCCTTTGGCTCAAGCCCTGATCCCAGGATCCTGGGATCGAGCCCCACGTCAGGCTCCCTGCTCAGTGGGGAGCCTGCTTCTCCCTCTCCTCCCCACTCATGCTCTTTGTCACTATTTCTGTCTCTCTCTCTCTCAAATAAATAAAGATTTGACAGAGAGAGCGCAGGCAGGCGCGAGCAAGCGCACAAACAGGGGGAGCGGCAGAAGGAGAGTTGGCATGGGGGTCTTGCAGTGGTGGCGAGAGACCAGGCTCAGCTCCGAACACAACACAGAAAGTGGGAATCTATAGCCCAGGAGCAGTGTGGGGTCAGTGGATGGAAAATTATTACGAGGAAGCAGGGAAGGTAAGGGGGGATTCTGGCTAAATCAACCTAACCTGATTCCTGCTGAAGGCAGTCGGGGAGATCAGACTTCACCTGCGGGACAGTGGGGGGTGAAGAACCCGATTAGATATTGAGGATGATCAGATATGGAGGTTGGGGGAATTCTGGCTAAAATGGGACAAAAGGAGACAAACATGGAAGTCCAAAAGTCGGGCCTAATTGAAAAAGAATGAAGTCTAGCGAAAGAGAGGCTCTGTCACCCGTGGGTTTGGAGACTGGCTTCCCTCTTCCAAGCCCAGTTGCACCTGCCCTCTGCTTTCCATTCTCCTTTTCAACTCCTCCCTCCTGCCTCTCAGGGCGGCTGCCCCAGCGCTCTGTGCACTGGGAACATTCCACTGGAAGGCCATCTAGTTCATGGGCTTTCAGACTAGGTTTCTCAGAACTCCACATTTCCACAAGGATGTCTTATGGTTTTAAAAATATGTACATTTCAGGGAGCCTGGGTGGCTCAGTCAGTTAAGCATCCGACTCTTGATTTCAGCTCAGGTCATAATCTCAGGGTTGTGGGATCGAGCCCTGTGCTGCTGAGTCTGCTTGAGAGTCTCTCTCCTTCTCATTCTGCCCCTCTCCCTGCTCATGCACATGCGCTCTCTAAAATAAAATCTTCACAAAATAGATAAAAATTTATTAAAATATGTACATTTCAATTATGTAAAAATATAATGAAGAAAAAAAGGAGGGAGGGAAACAAACTACAAGAGACTCTTTTTTTTCTTTTTTTTTTTAAAGATTTTTATTTATTTATTGAGAGAGAGAGAATGATAGAGAGAGAGCATGAGAGGGTGGAGGGTCAGAGGGAAAAGCAGACTCCCTGCTGAGCAGGGAGCCCCATGCGGGACTTGATCCTGGGACTCCAGGATCATGACCTGAGCCGAAGGCAGTCGCTTAACCAACTGAGCCACCCAGGCGCCCCTACAAGAGACTCTTAATGATAGAGAACAAACTGAGGGTTGATGGAGGGAGGTGGGTGGGGGATGGACTAGATGGGCGATGGGTATGAAGGAGAGCACTTGTTGTGATGAGCACTGGGTGTTGTATGTAAGTGAGGAATCCCTGAATTCTACTCCAGAAACCAATATTGCACTCTATGTTAACTAAATAAAATTTATTTTTTTAAAGATTTTGTTTGACAGAGAGAGCGCACACAAGGAGCAGGGAGCGGCAGAGGGAGCGAGAAGCAGACTCCCCGCTGAGCAAGACCCCGGGATCATGACCTGAGCCAAAGATAGACGCTTAGCTGAGCCACCCAGGCACCCCCTAAGTAAAAGTTAAATAAAAATAAATAAAAATATAAAAACACACATTAATTGAACGTGGCGTGTTTCCGCTTTTAATGAAATGGAGACCACCCATTCATTGTGTTGCCTCTAGGTTAACTCATTTTAGTGTAGACTTCCAAAACGGAATCTCTGTGCATTTGAACTTCTTATAAATGGGTCATCAATTCAGAAGGCCATGGCTCAGAGACTCTTTCTAAATATTAGGCTTGGGCATGCCACCCCCATAAAATTGTCTTTTTTTTTTTTTTTTTTTTGAGTCATCTCTACATCCTAGCATGGGGCTCAAACTCACGACCCAGAGATCAGGAGTTGCACACTCCCACTGAGCCAGCCAGGCCCCCCGCCCCGGTAAAATGACACAAGCAAGCACAGAACAATCCTCCTTAGCTTTGACACAATGCCATCACAACAGATGACAGAAATTAACAGGATATTAAGCAGATAAACTGCAACTGTTATTCATAAGTCTCATTTCAACATTCTGTGCTCATTAAAGCAGCCTGGACCTTTAAAATTAGAGTAGACAGAAATCACAGCACACCATACACTACGGAATGCTAGGTAGCTAGTAAAACGAATGGTGCTATAAGAAACAACTGTTTGTTAAGCACAAAAGCAAATGCAGAACATTTTCCATGGAGATCTCTATATACACAGACACATGTATGTGTACTTACGTATGCATGGGATTTTTCTTTTTTTTTTTTAAGATTCTATTTATTTGTCAGAGAGAGAGAGAGAGAGAGCACAAGGAGAGGGAGAACAGGCTCCCCCCTGAGCAGGGAGTGGGACTCGATCCCAAGACCCTGGGATCATGACCTGAGCTGAAGGCAGACGCTTCACCGACTGAGCCACCCAGGTGCCCCACAAAGAGGTTTTTTTCTGTCAGGGAGAAAAGGCACCCAACTCTCTTTTGAGTTTTTTATTCAGAGAAAAAAAGCCAATGCTTACCATAAGGGAGATAAAGGCTAATGGCGGAGTTTAAGGCATCTGGGGGCAGGGCTATGTTTTGGGGCTGCCCATTTGCAGGACCATTCAAACCCTAATCATCTTCATGTGAGGCCAGATTGAGACTGTCACCCCCAGTCTCCTACTCTCTTAGGAACATAGATCTACCTCCCTCATTTAGGATGGGCCTCTCTATTCAAGAATATTCCAGTCAATTATCCCTCAAAAAAGCTGCAGTTTTTTAGAAACTAAATAAATAAAAAGATTATTCCTATCACGGGAAATTTCTGGTACTGGCAAGATAAGTTTAATCAACATCTACTGCATAAATATAATCATCTAGGGACTGAGAATGAGTTCGGGAGGGTTAATTTTTATTTTATTTTATTTTATTTTTTATTTTTTTTTAAAGATTTTATTTATTTGACAGAGAGAGACACAGCGAGAGAGGGAACACAAGCAGGGGAGTGGGAGAGGGAGAAGCAGGCTTCCCGTGGAGCAGGGAGCCCGATGCGGGGCTCGATCCCAGGACTCTGGGATCATGACCTGAGCCGAAGGCAGACGCTTAACCAGCTGAGCCACCCAGGCGCCCGGGAGGGTTAATTTTTAGATGATACTTATTTTTGAAAGTTAGACAAAAGCAAACGTAAGCGCATCAGAGAAAATCAGCAGTGATAAGAAGGACAAAAAAGACCATTTCTATGTAATGTAAGACATTTATTTTGGTTACAGTTAGTGCTTTAACACTGATTGGTGATACAACAGACGTTAAACTTACTTTCCTTTAAAACCAATTTAATACCTTCCCCTTTTCTGTCCAGGAAACTCACGCTTTCACAATCAAATTACCCTGAAAGCTGACAGGAGATAAATTAAGCTTCCAACGGCTCTGCTCTCTCAGCCGGACAGGGCTTCTACTTCCAATCAGGATAAAGTCTTGACTTGGTAAGACCCACACTGTTGGCTCTTCAGTGGTTCTTGACACCGGTTTTATGACAGAAAATCTCCTGCGAGGAAAGCGCATATCTTCCTATTATAAGATCAGTGCTTATTTGGATTAAAACATTAGCATCTTAAAATTAACTTGTGACACAAAAAGGCACCAACATTCCCTTTCAAAAAGCATCCATCACCATGGGTGGAACACAGTGCCACCTGCTGGTCGTCATATTATTACATCCCCTGTAATTCCCAGGTGGCGGTAAATTCCAGGTGGGGATTCTGAGAATCCTACAGTGTCAGAGCCAAAGGGACCTTAGAGGCCTTCTAGATGAGTCCCCTGGTCTGACAGATGGTGGTTTCTGCTCTCCAGATAACTCAGAGTGGCAGAGAAACAGACCAGCCTGTGGAGAGTGTACTGCTTTTAGACTTGAGAAGAAAACCATTTGGTGCTCTAATTTGACCTAGGTGGGGGTCTGCTAGTCAAAGAAAGGGATCAGGTCAGGGGGGAGGGTAAGGGCACCCTGAGTTCCTATTCCATCACTTCCCAGGGGTAGAAAGCCATCCAGAAACAGCTTCCACTGGCCGTGGGCACGTGCTGGCTCTTACACAATAGAATTTTATTTTAACTCAAAAATTAGGAGCTAGATCTCATGAAGTAAAGATAGGGTTTCTGGGGCCAAAGACTACCAAGAAATCCTCAGTTATCAGCATAAAAGTAGCCCCCAAGTAAAGGCAGTAATTCTCCCAATGGCCTGTTCTCCCTCATGCCCCCACAAAAAGGCCTTCCAGAGGTCCTGGCTAACTAGCCTGAGTAGCTACGGCTGTCCTATGGAGTGACCACTTCCTGAGCGTGGGAGGGGGAGCCCTCGCCCCAGTCCCGGAGCCTCTTCCAGAAGTAGAGCGGAAAGCTCCAACTTAGGGATGCCCTACATGCGTCCTGAAGGAAGAGCCACACATTCTAACCGAATCGGGGACCCACACTTTTTGCTTCCTTTTCCTGGAGCGGGGATGGGTTTGTATCAACTCCCTCCCCCCCTCTTCCAGACCCCCCCCCCCCCCGCCGTGGCACCCCAGCTTGAATGGTTGAACTCCATCTACAAAACTGGCTCTTGCGCACATGGGCTGGGTCAAGGGCATATGCAGTGCACCTGGACACTCCCAGGGGGCTCCTTCCTTGGCGAGGAGCGTAGTATGGGACAAAGGATTCAGCTTCAGGGGGCAGCAAACCTGAAATCCGGCCTCAGCTCTTCCTTAGAGCCGGCACAGCCCGGGCGCCATGCCCTCCATCAGTCCGAACCCCAGTTCCTTTTTCTTAAAAGGTCACAATACATGAATAAGCTCTACCAACTTGATAGGGTTATTGGAAGGATCAAGTTAGATTAAGTGGGATGGTTCTCTGGAAACTGAGGTGAGGTGCACGGGTTAGAGGATGGCCATTTTACTGAGGTGGGTCTATGTGGGCAGTCCGGTATCTGGAAAAGGCAACAGATCCTGGTTTGTTCAGGGTGGCTGTGGTCACAGAGGAAAGGGACCGTCCAGGCCCCGCACTGCTGGCCCTGTGGCGGGAGAGGCCACGACACCCAGGAGCGAGGCCCTGTGGCACCCTGCTTCTCCTCGTCTAGCCGGACGCCCCTGGTCAACTCTGAAAAAGGCACATTCCCCACCTTGACAGGTTAGCACTGCCTGAATTTCCATTTACCACTGAATTTTAAAGACTCGACTAAAGTCCTTGGTTTTTCACTTCTGCTAAGACTCCTTTTGCAAATCCTTGCAAGTGATCCTACCATGAATTCAGGTTTCTGGGAGCTTGATACACCTGCCAGAACAATACCCTGCATATATCTGGGGCTCAAAAAAAAAAATGTTTAATTCAGCCAACTGTTCTAGACCTCTTGTGCTAGGAGCTGGGGGGGATGGCTGAGGACCACCTCCCTGCTGTTGGGGAACCTGAAGGCGACAGGAATGCATCACTTTCCATGGCAACAATCACTTGAAGTCCTAACAAGACTGTGTTCAAAACAAAACTCCTAAATTCTGACGAATGTGCACACACGTGTGAGCGTGAGTGCTAGCGCATTCTGACGTCATCCTTAAATTAGTCCTAAAAAAAGGTGGTTCCGGTTGGTATGTTTGCTCTACCGCCAGTAAAGTCTCCATTTGGAGGCTCTGCCGTGTTTCATTTCGGCCTGGCTGAGTCATTTTTGCTCTTAGGGCTCCAGGATCTTTCTTGGCACCACAGAGCCCTAAGAACTACCTAAAAGTGGGTGGGGTGAGAGCCCGCTCCTCCATCCTCTGGCTGTGTTTCTGAGACACACACCCCCCTACACACCCACACACCCACCCTGTAATCGGCCAACCTCCTCCTTCTGTCCTTGGAATAGCAACCAAGACAAAAAGCAGTTAGCATGAGTGGCCTGAGCTTGCCAACGCTGTAATTCAGGACAAAACCTTTGTAATTCTTCAAATGGTGGGGTTTTTAAATAGGCTGGAACTTCAACACCCTGTTTTCTAAAATAAAATAAAATAAAATAAAATAAAATAAAATAAAATAAAGTAAAAATAAAAACAAAATAGAATAGAATAAAACCATGCCCAAAGGCATCGCTCTTCTAACAATCCAAGTGACTGAGAGCAGTCCAAGGGAAATATTCCAAAGCAGCGGATTCTGAATGCAAGGCCTCCAAAGATTCGCATTTTAGAAACTATGGACTTATAGGAGTCCTCCAGGGGAATGTCTGCCCACCTGATGGCCTCTTTGTTTGGGTATCTTTAATCCTACTGAAATACTTAAAATGCAGTCTCTTCATGGGAATTTCCACCCACTAACTGCCGGCCACGGGGCCAGCTTCAGACCTCACAACGTGCCTCTGCCTATGAACAAGGTGTGGGCAGGTGGGGAGGAGCCGGGGGACACAGGCATGGTGGGGAGAGAGAGGCCTGCGTTTGCATAGTTCCCTTACAGGGCTCGAGGTGCTGAGGTCCCCACTCAGGAGAGGACCCAGGGGTGGGTGCCAGGGAGCGGGGGAGGGAGGCAGGGGGCAACGGAGGTCAGGAGGGGCCCCTGGGGGCATCTCGAGCCTTATACTCCCACAGACCTCCTGCCTTGGGCCATCCAGGAGAAACATGCACGTCACAGGCCTTCCCCCTCTGCGCCTCCACCTCAGAGAGAGGGCATCATAAACTGTAGGCACAGGACACACCAGGGAGCGACAATGCCTTCCTTAGCAAGCTTCTTTATATGCTCCCCAGGGGGAAAGTGGCCCAGGGCTGTGTTGGGACAGACTTGTGGGCAAGTGCCTGGTGATGCTGGGAGCAGGGTACACTGTGTTTCCTAAACATGGTGGCTTGGGGCACCTGGACCAGGGCCTCCCCTCCCTGCCTCTAGAGAAGAGGCAGCAGGAGTGCCCTAGAGTTTCAACTTCCCCTCCTTGACTAGTTTGTCATTGAGCTGGCAGAGTTGGGCCAGGAAACCATCGTTGGGGCCGATCTCACGGTTCTGCCTCACGATGCTCAGGGCAGACTTGACATCCATCTTCTGACGCATCATGAGGTAGGCGATAACGAGGGTTGGGGAGCGGCTGTAACCTTCCCGGCAGTGGACGAGGACCCGGCCTGAAAAAGAAACAGGGGCACGCGAGCTGGAGCTGGGGCCGTCCGCACACAGCCCGACTCGAGTCAGAACTCTTCCGGGGCAGCGCCAATGAAAAATACAACAAGACGCCCTTGTGTCCCCACCCGCATGGAAAAAGATGGAAAACACAGAGCATCAGTGAGGATGTGGAGAAGCAGGACTTCTCTCTCCGGCTGGGCAGGGCGGGGCTGTCACTCTGGCCGACGGTGGGGCCGTACGTACTCAAGTGGAACGCATGCGAGCCCTACGGCCCAGCGGGGAGGTGCACGCGTGTCCCCAAAAGACACGTGCCAGAATATCCAGAGGGCAGCGCTGTTCATAACGGCCCCCACTGGCAGCTCCCAAAGGCCCATCAATAGCAGGACAGATAAATAACAAGAAGGAGGGGTGCCTGGGCCACCCAGGCACCCCTGAATTTGATATTTCCATCAAAAGCAAAACATACGGGGCCACTGGGTGGCCCAGTCGGTGAAGTTTCTGCCTTCGGCTCAGGTCATGATCTCAGGGTCCTGGGATCAAGTCCTGCTCAGCAGGGAGTCTCTGTTTCTCCCTCTGCTCCTACCCCCACTCACGCTCTCTCTCTCTCTCCCTCCCTCTCTATCAAATAATAAAATAAAATCTTAAAAAAACAACAACATAGAAATGACCCAAATGTCCACCAGCAGGTGAACGGACAAACTGGGACACACCCGCAAGATGGAAAACTCGTCAGCATTAAACAGGAAAGAACTACGGCCACGTGCAGCCACACGGATGGAACTCACAGCAATTATACCGAGAGGGGCCAGGCCAAGAAAGCGAACCCGCCGCGTAATTCCATGTATACAAAAGTCTACAAAACGTACACTCATGTCTGGTGACAGAAAGCAGAGCCGTGGTTGCTTAGGAAAGGAAGGCGGAGGGGACGGAGGGGAGAGGTCACAGAGGCGCCTTAGGAAACGCCAGGGCTGGGGGGGGACGGGCGGGCCCACTATTGCGCTTGCGGTGATGGTCTCACAGGTGTGGACCTATGTCAAAATGTTAAAGTGCAGGCTTTTTTTTTTTTTTTTTAAGATTTTATTTATTTATTTGACAGAGAGACACAGCGAGAGAGGGAACACAAGCAGGGGAGTGGGAGAGGGAGAAGCAGGCTTCTTGCCGAGCAGGGAGCCCGATGTGGGGCTCGATCCCAGGACCCTGGGATCATGACCTGAGCCGAAGGCAGACGCTCAACGACTGAGCCACCCAGGCGCCCCAAATTGTAGGCTTTAAATACTTGTGATTTGTTGAATGTCAATTATACCTCAACAAAGCAGTTTAGGAAAATAAAAGGAACATGCATGTCAAATACAAACACAGGGACAGAAAAATCAAAACACACAAACAAAAACACCCTCTCACGCCCCTCCCCCATGGCCCACTAGGCCTGACGCAATCCGGCCCCCCCTTCTGAAGTCATCTCCTCCTCTCTGTCTCTACAGACAGCGGGCCTCTCAGCCTGCAAACCTCTTTCCCCAGGTGTCTGCTCCCCGACGCACCCTCTCTAAAGCCACAACCCCCCCGACTCCCAGCCCTTCCCCCCCCCGCATTAGCGCCCCCCCCCCCCCCCCCCCCCGCCACACAGGCCGGAAATCTTTTTTCACTTGTTTGCTGTCTACTTCGCCTGAAAAGGGGAAGCTCCACAGGGCAGGGGCATCTGACTGTTTTGCTCCCCGCTGCATCCCCAGCATTTGGTGAAAGAAAGCATCAGCAAGTCCCAGCACATTGCATTTCCACTGGGCGGCGGGGGGGGGCCCTGGGACCCACAAGCCTTGGCTTCTCTCGACCATCACCCCTCCCACCACAGAGCCTTAGTTCAGGTCCTCATCACCCTCACCTCCACCCCCTCCACACCTTCAAACAGAGCTCTCGCTTTACCCTCACCACCACCAATCCACACTGCCCCCAGAAGCCGGAAGGGGCTTTCTAAAATTCAAATACAACCTGTCACCCTTTGCAGGACTTCTAGTCTCCAAGGTATGGCTTACAAGGCCAAGTGCCCACAGCCCTGATACCTTCCCATGCTTTTCCACACCCCTGTCCTCTGCACGTGTCATTCCCTCTACCTGGAACATAGTCTCTCTCTTGGCCACCTGGCAAACTCCTACTCATCCCTTAAAACCCCAGTTCAAGTATTTCCTTTGTCAGCATAGGGATTTAGAACCAAAATCTTTGGGGCGCCTGGGTGGCTCAGTTGGTTGAGCGTCTGACTCTTGATTTCGGTTCATGTCACAGTCTGAGGGTCATGAGACTGAGTCCTGCGCCGAACCTCCCCCCTCCCCCCTCCCCAAGGGGCACATGTGCACACACACTCTTTCTCTCAAATAAATAAATAAATACATCTTTTTTTGAGAGAGAGAAAGAGCACGTGCGTGTGTGAGCCAGGGACGGGGGCTAGGAGGTGGGGGGGCAGAGGGCTAGGGAGAGGGGAAGCAGACTCCCTGCTGAGCGCAGAGCCAGAGGCAAGGTTCGATCTCAGGAACCTGAGCTCATGACCTGAGCCAAAACCAAGAGTGGGACTCTCAACTGAATGAGCCACCCTGGCGCGCCGAAAAATAAATCTTAAAAAAAAAAAAAGAACCAAAACCTTTGAAGTCATATGAATGTGGGTTTAACTTTTAACTTGCTGGTTGCGATGGTTACATGTGTCAACTCGGCTTGTCTACCATGCCCAGTTGCTTGGGCAAACACTGGTCTAGAAGGTATTTCCTGGATGTAATTAACCCAACTATCAGCTGACCTTCAGTAAAGGAGACTGCCCTTAATCATGTGGATGGGCCTCACCCAATCAGTTAAAGATCTTAAGAGCAAAAAGTGAGGTTCGCTGAAAAAGAAAAACTTCTGCCTCAAGGCTGTAATAAAGAAGCCTGGCCCCGAATTTCCAGCCTGCCACTCTGCCCTACAGATTTCGGATTTGCCAGATCCTACAATCATGTGAGCCCATTCCTTAAAATAAAAATACCTATTTATTCTATTGGTTCTGTTTTGCCGGCCAGTACACTGCTTATGAACTCTGTGACCCACCTAACCCCCCACACCTCGATTTCCTCATCCGTGTTAATACTACCCATTGCACAGTGTTGTTAGGGGATTGAAGGAAGCATCATATAAGGCCCTTAGGCTAATGCCTGGCATATGCAAGCACTCAGTAATGAACTCCTAGCCAGCAACAGGAGTCGTCTGGTGGCGCCCAGAACCTTCCACGACAGCGGCCTGGGCTCTGTACCACTGTTGGCCACGCATAGATCTACCCTCCTCCACCAGACTGCGTGTGCCTTACGGGCAAGGGCTGTGGGGTATTGATTTCTGGAGGCCCTACAACCTCTTGTACGCACTTGGTGCTCAATAAGTATTTGCTGACTAGCCAAGTGAATGATTACCCACCAATGCCTCCAACCTGCCATTATTTTGAAGGAAATCTGCTAGCCCAGAAACAAACAGAGTCTCTTCTGTTCCCATCACCCTACCCCCAAAACAGGACTCTATTCTCCCCGTGTCTCCCAAGCAGGAAGGGGGAGTCCGCCACTCTCCTGCCCATTCCCTCTCTAGCCAGTATACCAAAGGATGCGCAGTGGGGCTCTCCCTGCCCAGGCCCTGGCAAGGGGACCCTCTGCAGAGCCGCCACCTCACCACCTGGTAGATACTCAGCAGCCCAGGACTCACAGAGCCGACGGGGAAGGAGAAGGTCTGACCCCCATCCCTCCAGGCCCCACCCAGATAACACCTCCTCCATATAAGCCTCCTTGATCCAGCCAGGAAGTGACTGCTTCCTCCTCTGAGCACTCCTGGCTCATCCCACTTCTCCAAAGTGAGGGGCGCCTGGCTCCCCCGAGCCCTGCACCCTGCGGGAGGCCGGTGGCTTTCTGTTCACTCACTCAGCCAGTCAATCCTAGAGGCATTTACACTTGGCATGAGAGCCCACGGAATTCATTTTTGTCACTCACTCGGTAATTATTTGCAGTGTGTGTGCTATGTGCCCAATGCTACATCGCGTGCTGGGGAGACAGACAGGGACAGAGTGGACCCAGCCTGAGGGCAGGCTTCATTGAACACAGAACACTATGCCCGGTGCTAAGGCACAAGGTGGAGTTTGCCAGAAGACAAGGGAGGGAGAGGCACAGAGAACTTTCCAGACTGACAACTTAGCCCACGCCACCTCCTGCTAAGGCAGGAGGTCACAAGAATTCAAGGTCTGTTCCTAGTGGTAGGGGAAGGGGAAACAAAGTCAGAAAGCTCTAAGTTCCCCGAGTGGATGACCAATCCATATACAAGAAGAGCAAAATCCATCCCCTTAACTGGGCCGCTCATTCCCATCCACACAGGAATTCAGTACAGCCGGAACGGAGGGGGTGACATACACGAGACCGTGAAGGACCAGGAAGGGGCTGACAGGAGAGCCTGCAGATTTCCCGGGTGATAAAACTTCCCTCCTAAGCCCCAGACATGAGATAACCAGCGTCTAGTCCACACTGGTCACTGGACATCATTCCAGGGGGAGGCTGCTGGGCACAAGAAGCAGAGACAGGCCGGAAGCAGGGGGACAAGGCCGACTGCACCTTCACGGGGCTCACCTCCCCTGAGAAGGCTGTGGGTCGGGGAGGAAGAGGCTGGGGGACGCAGCCTGAAGGTAAAGGCAGACACTGAGAGGAACAAGCTAAAAGCAGAAAGGGCAGGTGGCCCGGCCCGCTCAACTGATGTCTGCCCTCTGCCTTCTAGGGCTTCCCCCCTCAGCAGTTCTCCTTCAGTCTTAGATTTGTGCTGCAGGAAGCATTTAGAAAGTGGCTGGAAGATGTGCCCTGTGGGCTGTAGCTCGCTGAGCACCAGCCTAAGCCAGTCATGGCTGCCCCATTCCCCTGGCCGGGCACTCATGTAAGCCAACTCCAGCCAGTGAGATGTGAGGGGAACCCCACTGAGGGGTTTCTCAGGACCCTTCTACTTGCTCTTTATTTTTATTTATTTACTTATTTTTAATATTTTATGTATTTATTTGAGAGAGAGAGAGCCTGAGCCGGGCAGAGGAGCAGAGGGGGAGGGAGAAGCAGACCCCCTCTGCTGAGCAGGGAGCCCGACACGGGGCTCGATCCCAGGACCCTGGGATCAAGACCTGAGCTGAAGGCAAGATGCTTAACCGACTGAGCCACCCAGGTGCCCTTCTACTTGCTCTTTAAATAAAGGAAGAAACACGAGGAAGAGATGGCTGCCAGGTCTTTTGCTGTACTTCGTCCTGCCAGGGTGTGGTGACTGAGTCTGCCACCGCCATCTTGCGACCACTAGGGGAGAGCCCGGAAGGTGGCAGGGGGGAAGATGCCGCCACTGAGCTGCTGAATCAACCAGCCCCAGAGCTCCAACACCTCAGCACTTCTTATCACGGAAGATAAATCGTTATTGCTGAACCTATTTGAATTGGGGGCATGGCGGGGAGTGGCTAGAAATGAACTCCCAAAGTCCACTCAAACACCAGGACCCCGGAGGCTGCCACTGGGAGAAAGGTTTGTACATCTTGTGTAACGTGGGGCCTCTTGACAGGTGCCAAGAGGAAGCCGGCTGTGGGCCTGTTTTCTAGAAAAAAAGTCTAGTCAAAGCTGCCTTGCCTTGTTCCCTGGACCGCAGGTGCCTTACCATTCTTTTGGGCCAAGGCCTGGTCGATGAAGTCTGCAGCCCTTTCAAAGAAGGCGCTGAGGTTGAACTCCTGCGTGTCGTTGGCCTTGATGCCCAGGTAGGTGATACCGGAGTCCTTGTAGAAGTTGGCATTGGTGTTGACGTGCATGAAGGACCTGCCCTCAGCAGCATTCAGCACATGGGTGATGCCTAGTTTCTGCAGCTTGGGGATGTCTTGTGCCACAGACCTGGACAGGAGACAGCAACAGGGGATGATTAACTCACCAACTGGCAGCCCCGGGGGGAGGAAGATGGAGAAGATTCTAAGTCTCCTGGCAAAGCTAGGAACTGTCCACGCTCAGTCCCTGCCGGCTTCCCCTCATCTTATGACCCACCTCCCTCCCTCCAGGCATATCTAATTACCGGCAGCTTCCCCAAATAGCTGGGGCGTTTCATGCCCATGTTGTTCCCTCTCTCTGGATGCCCTTCTCGAGCTTCTCCATGGACACACACCCTCTCATTTTTCACCACCCTCTGCACTATGTCCCGATCGCCCCTCCATCCCATCTGGCGTCAGGCTCCCCTATCCTGTGGTGGTGGTACAACCCAGTGGCTCAAAATGGGCTCTAGGGCCAGACTGCCTGGGTCTGAATCCAACCCCCAGACTTACCAGCCAGGTGACCTTGAGCAAGCCACTAACCTTTTGGTGACTCAGTTTCCCTGTCAGTCAAATGGGGCTGATACCCCCTGGGCTGGCTGTGTTAAATGAGCGGTCCTCTAGACAGAGCGTGACACTGTGGTCCGTGCTCTTCTAATGCCTGATTGTGCTTATTTGTTCTGAGCTCCTGGAGGGAGGAACCCGGTCTGCCTGCCCAGCACCAGCTACAGCACGTGGCACGTAGTAGGTGCTGAGTGACTATGTAGTGAATCAGTGAAAAAGAAGGACATCAGCGCATCCGAGGCAGCCTCCTTCCTTGGGTCATAAAGTACGGCAGCCCCTCCAGTCCCCCGGAGGGACCTTTCCGCCACAGAGCACTAGCCACGTCTCTGAAGCCCTCCTGGGTGAGTAAGCACTTGGGGACCGAGTGGCGCCAACAGAACTCTGGGGGTTATAAAACATTTGATCTGAATAGTCAAAGGGCTCCTTTATTTCATCTCCCAACAACATCCCAATTCAAACAGCAGTTTATACTTTACAAAACGCTTTCTCCGACTCGATGGCGTCTGCCTGTCACAGCAGCCTGTGAGGAAGCAAGGCCTGGGCTTGAGCTCCGGCCCCACAGGACGGCGGGAGGATGAGCCGTGGGTCGCACGGGCGGCTGGCGGCTGAGCTGGGAGGACGCCTGACACCAGCCCTGCTCTGTCCCCCCCCCACTCTGCCTGTCACGTCCACATCAACTGCATATCCTGAGTTCTAGAAAATGAGGCTCACACAGGCTCCTCTCTGCCTGTGAGCCCTGATTTGGTTCAGGGGGCTCCCAATGGGCAGGGAGCACTTGTTGGCTCCCTGCTGAGTGCCCCCCCCCAACACACCCCTGGCCAGGTCAAAGCCAGATTCATTAATTAGGCAGGGGATGTGTTTTTCTACAGTGGCCTTCAGCATTGGCCACTCTGGCTGCCACCAGACATTCACAACCTCGGTTTCCACCCAGGAAGTAGGGGCAGCTGATTGTGCCAAACTGTCCGAGAGCACAGGGTCCCTGAGGGTGCCACGGCTACTTGCTGCTTGGGTGTCTGGACAGGGCGCTATCCTCAGAGCTCTGCAATTCCCTGAGCCCTTTGGCTGAGGCTCTGGGACTGTTGCAGCTGTCCCTGCTCACGACGCTGCACATGGCTGTAAAGCAGTGGTTGATTAAAAAAACAACTCTGAAGGTGAGCTCCCATTCACCTCCCTTGTGGATTACAAATTCAACATTCAATAAAGTTACCATTGCCATTACTATCACCATGAATGTGCACTGTAAGTGCCCGACACAGAGTAGGTGCTCAATATGGTGAATGAAGGGATGGAGTGGATGAGACCTGTCCCCCATGAAAGTGGGACCTGCCTTATGGACCCCTGTTAGCCCCGCGAGGACCCCCGTTTTTGTGGCAGCCCTCAGCAGGGTAAGCAGCAGGTTCTAGTACAGGACAGGGGATACAGACATGAACGAGACATTGACCCTGTCCTCACAGTCCCTCAACCACCCTGGGCCACCATTTCCTCCTGGATAAAAGGAGAGAAGGAAGTTAGTTCTGGGTTTCCAACACGCAGACCCTGGCCCATAGAGCGTAGGGCGTCGGTAAATCAAACCCTATCTGGAAGGCAGGAGAAGGAGCGAGGGAACCCCAGCCCAGCTCTCCGGATCCCTCATTTGGAGTATTTGGATTCCTTGATCTAGCCTACCCAGCCAGGAAAGTTCCACGCCCGATTTGTGACGTCAGCCAGTTGCCATGGCAGCGAAGGCAGACATTCCGCGGTGACCTCACTGCAGAACCAGGCAGCTGTCACATGACGCGCGGGCTGGAGACCGGCCGGGTGACAGAGGGCCACCTGTTAAGTGATCACGGTGGCCCGACCCCGCCCAAAGCCGAGCCCCTAGCGGGCGACGGCTTCGGGCCGGACGCCGCGCTGGCCAGCGTCCCAGGATCCGGGCCCCCCGCGAGGGGGAGGACCGCACGGGGCCGGGGCGGGGTCTAGCCCTTCCGCTCCCCGCGCGGGGGCGGCCGGCGACTCCAGCCCCTGCCCGGTCCCCGCGGTGCTCCCGCAGGGCGACCACGCCCCGCACCGCCCACCCCCACCCCCCCCGCACGCCCGCGACGCCCCCACCCCTGCTTTCGGGTGGGCGGGGCGCCCCAGCGGCGACTCACGCGTTGCCCACGTAGATCCTGGGGGTGACCTCGTTGCAGGGCTGGCTCGGCAGGCTGTAGCAGCCGCTGCCGTCCGACAGCAGGTCGTTGAGATCCTGCACCGAGAGCTCGAACGGGCCGGACATGGCGGCTGCCGGGCCCTGCACGCCGGGGCAGCAGCCTGCGCGGGGAGAGCCGCCGGGTCAGCTGGGCGGGGGCTCCCGAGCCGGGACCCGCCCCCCCGAGCCGGGACCCGCCCCGTCCCGCCCCGGAGGCGGGCCCGCCGGGCGCGGGAAAAGGCGGAGCGCGGACGGTAGGCGCGCTCCGCTCCCCGCAGGCAGGCGCGGCGCCGGGGGCTGCGCGGACGCTCTGGGGGGCCCCGGGCCTGTTGCCCGCCCCCCCCCCGGCGGAGATGGCGCCACCCGGGAGTTTCAGGGGTCCTCGGCCCACCCCCAGCTGAGGCCTTTCCTGCATCATTATAAATGGGGAAGTGCAGTAACTTCATTGGATTAAACGCAGAGCGCAATAAATGTTCCCACTGAACGGGGTACACACAGGTGTCGCTTAGTTTTTGCAGGATTACCGGGATACCCGATTCCGCTTGTGAGCTGATCTGCCTGCTGCGGACCAGCGGCATTGACATCACCCGGGAGCTGGTCAGAAATGAGAAATCTCCGCCCCAGCCCAGCCCCGCTGAATGAGAATGTGCATTTTACAGCCCCCCCCTCCCCGGGGATCCTTAGAAAGGTTAAAGTTTGGGAAGCCCAACTCTGAGGCACATTTCTTCCAACATTTACTGGGAGTCTGCACTGGGCTTCAAAGCTTGGACTCTGTGCAACCAGGCTTGGCATTCTGGCCCTGGCAAATCCACCTCTCTGAGGCTGCTTGCTGGGGGGAAAACATGGGGATACTAGGACCTAACTCCTAGGGTTGTTTGAAAGATTAAATGTGACACTCAAGGAAAGCGCCCGGCGAGCACTCAGTAGGTGTTCTCCCTCTACATCACCCACTAGGTGCTACTACACCTGTCCGAGCGTGGAGATGAATCAGGCTCCTTTGCAGCCCTTCCAGGAGCAGCTGCTAGCCCACCATGAGCCTCATCAGTGTTGGCAGCCCCTCATTTGCTGAAATCCCACTAAAAGCAGAAAACAATCTCTGTCCTCCTGCCGATGGCAGATTCCCACCCCACCCCCACTCCTCCAAAAAGCGAATGTCCCAGGAATTTAGGAAACCCCCCCATCCTGAGCCCGGCCCAGCCACTAACTTGGTTCCTGAGCAGCAGAACAGGCTATTGCTTTGGACTTCAGGTTCTTCATCTGCAAAATGAAGACACTGGATGAGATTCTCATTAAGGTCATCTTTCACCTCCCCCCAAAAGCTTGTGGTCTCACACCTCCAGAAGATCTACTGTGGTGGAGACCCCTTAGCTTATAGCTGAAGGTGTGTAACCAAGGCTGGATTTCTCCATCCCAACCCCCCACCTCCCACCCGGTGCCTTCCCACCCCTCCCAGCACACCACACCTTTTCCCCCTGGTGTTGGTGGCATCCGCATGCCAGGCAGGTGGGAAAGATTCTGAGTCTTGCCCCTCATCTTGATTTGGACCTGTGTTAGCTTTCAAACAGAAGCCCAGGGACAGCCAAGTATGCTCTGCCGCTCCTCTTCCTTCCCCAAGACCTGTCACTGATGTCATAACGGGGTAACTATGACAACCTGTCATGGGGACCTCTAAGTACCTCACAGAGGAGCCTGGGTGCCTCATTTCTGAAGTGAGACTAGGAAGAGAAGATGAACAATTCCCTGGATTATCTAGCCTACCCTGTAATTGTTTCTAATCACAGACAGAGCACAACCTTCAGAAAGAAACTGGACTTTGGCCACTATATATTTCACAAGAATAGAATACAAATAGGTATGTGGGCAGTTGGGGCGGGACACTGCGATTAGGAGTTCTGGAAGGGTCCACACCTTAGAGATAGTGACAGTAAACCAGACCAGTACATGGCTTTGTGATGATATGGCCTTCTCTGCTGGGTTGGGTCAAGAGGACGTTGGCATCAGTGACAAAACTTATCAATGGATGGAAATGCTCACTTAAACTCTTTAAAGCCAGAGTAAGCTAGAGAGAGAGTAGGACTCCAGCTCCCAACAGGCTAGTTGTACTGGGAAAGGATGGGAGAGAATCTTTCATTGGATGCAAAGGACATTTATCTCTGTTTTATTAGTTGTTCTGGTCCTCACATTCTGTTATTTGTGCTGAAAACTCTTCAAAGATGTCAGTTTGGGAAATTAAACTAACCTAAAATTCCTGAACCAGAGTAAGGTCAGAACTCAAAATCGTCATGTTTATTAGTCGGGGCAGTTAGTTGTCTGGAACGTGAGCAGGTTTTCCGAGGTAAGAGGACCCCTGTGTAGTAACGTGGCTCTCTTTTATCCTCTAGTGAAGCCTACTGTCGATACCAAACCACCAGTGACGCACACACATCACATTTTAAAACTGAGCAAACTACAGGTATTTGTTCTTGCCATCTGTGGATGTACTTTATTGATTTTTATCGATGTCCTGAAGAGGCCCAGTTTCCCAGACTTATAAATACCCTCCTCACCCAGAGATTTGTTAAGATTCCCTGTCCTTTGCACACCACCCATCCCTACGCTCTCCTCCCAGGCTCCACTGCGGCCCTCAATTTGCCCCTTTCCCACCGTCCCAGAGGAGGGTGATGAGGAGCCTTTGGGTGTTGGACGATGTGACCATGGTGGGGATGCGGTTTCTTACCAGGGTGAACAAAAGCGAATCGACAAAATCGAATATGAAAACAAGCAACTGTGTCAGAAAATCGCAAATGCCCATCGTGGCCCTGCCAAGGTGGATTGCTGGAATGAATATTTTTCCAAGAGGTAGTGTTCTCTCTCCTCTCTTCATGTTTGGGAAGTCAAAATTGACTTTCCCCTTGTTGGATTTTAGTGCGAGGTTCTCCTGAGCAGGGGGTGTACTCGAGAGAAGGTATCTTGATGGTAGCCAGAGACCAGGTTAAGGAGAATGAAAACTATCCAAAACGGGGACCTTTTTCTAGTGGTAAAGAGCTAACTTTTATTGCACCTAAGAGAATTTTTGGAGTTCTATTCAGAGTTTGTCACAAGAAAACATTGCACGCTTTTGTAAAATGGTGACTGTAGCTGGGACTTTGACACAGCATTCTTAAGAATCGGTTCCTCAAATATTTCCTGAGGAACTACTATGTGCTAAGTGCTATGAATACAAAGATGAAATGAGATATATATGTTTCCTAGCCTCGAAAAACTCAAGACCTGTTAGGGGAGACTTTTCTGTAAATAATAATGCAGTGTAGACAGGGCTACAAAAGAAGTGTATGCAAGGGAAAGAATTTGGTCGATTGTGTGTGTGTGTGTGTGTGTGTAGGAGGGCGTGTCAAGGTGCCTTTCCTATATCCTGTGTATCTGAAACCATTGAAAGGTGAGATGAGGTGAAGCAAAACTCGTCACCAGCCTTTTGTGATGTGTCCATAGGCAAGACCTTCCCCCGTCATATAAACCAGACATTCTCAGTCCTGGTTTCACATAATTATTGCTGGGGTGCTTTTACAAAATGCCAATGCCCAAGGTGCACCCAGACCAATAAAGTAGAATCTTCTAGTGGACATCAGGGTTGAGAACCACTGATAGAAACCTGCCAATGTTGTGCACGGACCCCAGAGCGTAGTCTAGTTCAACAGGTGTAGCGGGGGGGGTGTCTCAGGGCTCAGCAGGAAAGTCTGTTCCCTGCACTTAGGCAGCCTGGTTTATGACATCACGACTTCATCCAAGAGGGGAATTTTATTCTCCAGCCATCTCAGGATTTTGTGTTTTTCAGCTTAAACAGAGAAACAAGGAACCGGGAACTAGTGAGAATCACCGTGGAAAACCAGGGCATTCTGAAGAGGCTTGGTGATCGCAAACCCCACTATGACCGCAGGTTGTCCGAGATGGACTGGCAGGCATGTGGCTACTCTGAGCTCCTCCCTTGCACCCAGTTCGTCTGTGTTCAGAGTAGAGTCAGTCTCAGAAGAGACCCCCTAAGCGGCTGAGGGAGAGATCATGCAAAATGCAGCAACTGGTAAAAGAGAAAGCACCCAGAGCAAACAAAGCTAACGACAGGAGCGAACCATCCAGGAGCTAATCCATTTGCTCCTTGGATAGCAAAGCCACCATGCGTCAGTTTCAGAAACTATCTGGTAGCATCTTCCCTCAAGCTTTAATTCATTTAAAAAAAAAAATACTGAAGGTACAAGCAAAAAGGAGGAAGGGTACACGATTTCCTTCATTTAGGAACAACCCTTCAAGAAGGAAAAAAAGAAAAAAAGCCTTCTGCGATCTTTTTAAAAAAAAAACCCTCCCTGGCTTTGGTCTGTAAGCCTTTCCTAAGCCAGCCTTAGGAGCTAGACCTTCTACTTTAGTATCAGCCCCATGGCATTGACATAAATCTTTCTGATTTTTCCCTTCAAGAATTCAAGGCGCTATATCAAAAATACAACAAGATATCTTCTCTCCCAAGATGAATAGGTATGTCTTAACACGGCTGCTTCTTACTGGGAAATACAGTGATCATGGTTGATAGCAAAGCCCTAAGAACTACACAGATGGAGCACAAGGGACCCAGTTAAAGGGATGGATTTTTGCCCATCTGTACTATAAGGGAACTTAGAGCTCTCTGTTTCCTCTCTCCAAACGAGGAGGAAATGGCTGCTGGCTTTTGTCATCAGCTTTGAGTCTTTACGTGAGTCTAAGGGGAAGTGATTTGTTGCAGTAAAATGTAAACAGGAGGTCTCAAGGGGCTTTCTTGTTGTGCCAAGGTTACTTTACTCTGTCACTATTCAAGTACGGTTGTGTTGGCATTTTGTATTATTTCACATTATTAGGAATGACTAAGTTGTGTGTGTGTGTTTTGCCCCTGGGGAGAAGGATAAATGGACACTCAGGCTTTCCAAAGAATAGTTCTGTATAATTGATGTTTCTCCATTTCTCTCCCTCTCCTCTCCCTGAATACAAGGTTACTCACCATGGAAAAGATACAAGAGAAAGCCCTAGGATTTCTTAGCTGCTTAGAATTTCAAGACACTCCTAAGTGGCTGAATGCTTAATCTTAGGATGCTACAATAAAGCTTGGAACATAAAATGAGTAAGTTACATTGAAAGTACCCAAAGGCTTTAAGTCCCATCCCAAAATGGGGACAGAGTGGGGCATGAAGAAGGGAGAATGCAATAAGCATTTTTATTTGGGATTATGAAAAGAAGTTTCTCTGAGAGAGTAAGAGAGAGGAACGCCTTTTTAAAACATAACACCGTTGCCACCATCCTAGAGGGGAGGAAGGTGGGGTTAAGATGACTCAGCCCCAAGTACAGCTCTGTCAAAATGGAAAACAGAAGCACGTGGTAGGATTAAGGTCCAGACAACACAGAGAACAAATGCCATTAGTCTCTCTGTGAATACAGCGCATTGGAAAAGAATGCTTCATTGAAGTTTCCGCGTACTCTGTTCATTTATAGGGAACAGCATCAGTGAAATTGTCAAACGTATCTCAAAACATATGGCAAGACAACGCTGCATGACTGCCATGACCGGTCGTGCTGGGTTTGAGCCTTTTTAAGCTTTTTATATTGAAAGAGAGTAGAGCTTAAGTGTTCTCATCACAAATAAATAAACTTTTTATTTTAAAATAATTAGATTCACAGGAAGTTGCAAATAAATGTATGCGGGGGGGGGGGGGCTCCTCCACCCGTCACCGAGCTTCCCCCAAAGTTAGCATCTTGTGTAACTGTAATACGATATCAAACCAGGAGGCTGACGTTGGTACAATCCAAAGAGCGTATACAAATTTCACCAGTTATACGTGCACTTGTGTGTGTGTGTGTGTGTGTGTGTGTGTGTGTGTGTGTGTGTGTGTAGCTCTATGTAATGTTATTAGATGTGTAGCTTTGGGTAACTACAGTCACATTCAAGATACATAGTTGACTATACCATCATCAAAAGACTCCATGGTACCACCCCTTTTAGTGACAGCCCCCCTCTTCCTCCCATTCCTAACTGCCCCCCACCCCCAGCAGTCACTAATCTGTTTTCCATCTCTGTAATTATGTTATTTCATGAGTCTTACATAAATGGGATCATGCGGTATGTATCCATTCTTTTGAGACTGGCTTTTTTTAATTCCATATCATTTCCTTGCAGTTCATCCAAGTTGTGTACATCAAAAGATCATTCCTTTTCACTGCTGAGTAGTATTCCAAGGTATAAATGTACCAGTTTGTTTAACCATTTAACTGTTGGAGGACATTTGGGTAGTTTCTAGCTTTTTTGGCTATTATGAATAAAGCAGCTAGGAATATATGTTACAAGTTTCTGCATGAAAATAAGTTTAATTTCTCTGGGATAAACACTTGAGAGTACAATTGCTAGGTTGTATGGTAAGCCCATTTTAAAAGGAACCACAAATCTGTTTACAGAGTGGCTGTACCATTTACATTTCTGCAGTGGATGAGTGATCCAGTTTCTCCACATCCTCACCAGCATTTGATATTTTTCATTTTAGCCATTCCAATATGTGCATAGTGACATCTCATATGGTCTTAATTTGCATTTCTCTAGTGATTAATGAAGTTGAACATCTTTCATAGGCTTACTTGTCATCTGGATACCCTCTTCTATGAAATGTCTGTGAATATCTTTTGCTCATTTCCTAACTGGACTGTTCATTTTTTTAATATTGAATTTTGAGAGTTCTTTATATATTCTAGACCAAATCCTTTGTTGGATATGTGATCTGCAAAACATTTTCTCCCAGTCTGTAATTTGTCTTTTCTTCCTCTTAACAGAGTCTTTCATAGAGCAAAGTATTTTAATTTTGATGTCATCCAGTTTATCAATGATGAAACTGTTCTGTGTTTTGATATCGATATATCAATATCCTGGTGACACTGTGCCATAATTTTACCATGTGCTACCCCTGGGGAAACGGGGTAAAGGGCACACAGGATCTCTACGTTATTTCTTAAACCCATGTAAATCTGCAATTATCTCAAAATAAAAAGTTTAAAGAACAAATCAAATGTCCAATTATAAACTCATTATTAACTGATTCCAGTTTATCTCAGTTTGGGGAATCACCTCAATCTAGATTCTTCCTCTAGACATACAGGTTAGAAACCTCAGGGTCATCCTTCACTACCTCTCTTTCTCCTTCTCCCTGAGTAAATAATTTTTTTTTTAATTTTTAAAAAGATTTTATTTATTTGAGAGAGAGCACGAGCAAGGAGAGGGGCAGAGGGAGAAGCAGACTCCCTGCTGAGCAGGAAGCCCGATGCGAGACTCGATCCCAGGACCCCCGAGATCATGACCTGAGCCCAAGTCAGACACTTAACCAGCTGAGCCATTTAACCAGCTGAGCTTAACCAGCGCCCCCAGCCCTTGGCTACATATTTTCAACCCAGCACTCTTACTGCTCAGTGTCTGCATGTGCTACTGTTAGTTTCCCTTCATCTGAGAATGTCTTCATTTCCCTTTTGTTCCTTAAGGGTAATTTCATTACATATAGAATTCAAGATTGACGGTTCTTTACTTTCAGCACTCTATAAATGTTGCGTGACTTCTGTCTGCCTCCATAGTTTCCTTTATAGGCAATACTAAAATAGAACTTGAATTGGTGTTCCTCCCTGGTTGTTTCTCCCTGTTTTTCAGATTTTTTCTTAGTCTTTGGTTTTCAGAAGATTAATTATGTTGTGTCTTATGGATCTCTTTGGTCTTAACCTACTTGGAGTTTATCGGCTTCTTGAATCTGTAGGTTTCTATCTTTCACCAAATTTGGGGAGTTTTCAGCCATTATTCTTTGAATACTTTTCAGTTCCACATTTCTCCTCTCCTTCTAGGATTCCCATGATACAAACGTTGATCTTTTGTTATTGTATCATGGGTCCCTGATCCTTTTCTTTCTTTTTTTTCTTCCAGTCTGTTGTTCAGATTGAGTAACTTCTATTGATTTGTCCTTAAGTACCCTGATTTGATCTTCTGTCATTTTCACTCTACTACTGAGTTCATCCAAGTTTTAACTTTTACAATAATTCTTAATTTCTATAATTTCCATTTGGTTCTTTCTCATAACTTCCATTTCTTTGCTAAGATTTTCCAATTCAAGAGAATTTGCAATTGCTGTTGAAGTATTTTTATTACAACTGCTTTAAAATCCTTGTGAGATAAATTCTAACATCTGAATCATATCAGTATTGGTACAGTTGATTGTCTTTTCTTTACATTGTTGTTTTCCTGGTTTGGGCTATGATGAGTGATTTTCTATTGTATCCTGGACATTTGGGTTATTGTGTTAGGGATCTTTTAATTTTATTTACATCTTCTATTTTAGCAGGTAGGAGTCCTGTTTAGGTGTAGTGTATTGTTGTTGGTTCTTTTATGGGTTTTAGTTCCAATGGAAGTTCATTTTTTTTAGTTTTATGGTTTTATTAACATGAATATAACATGCATATAAGCTGCCTGACTATTCATTTTCTTCACTGTGCAGCCTGGCATTGGGATTGGCAACTCTGATGGCCAACTGGGCTGTTCTTTCCACAATGGCTTTGCAGTTCTTGGAGAAGACATTGTGAGCAGTCTCCGCATAGTGAGATTTGCTGCACATCAGCAGCTCTTCAATTTCCTTGACCTTGTGAACTAGGAACTTCCAGAAGCCACTGGGCAGCATGTGCTTTCTTTCCTTGTTGCTCCTGTAACCAATGCTGGGCATCAAGATCTAGTCCTTGAATCTTCCGTGCACCCTACTGTCAATGCCTCTGGGTTTCCACCAGTTGCTCTTAATTTTGACATGCTGGTCTGGTGGCTGCTAATGAACTTTTTGGTCCTCTTGTTAACCATCATGGGCTTTACCAGAGGTCTGAGGGCGGCCATGATGCTGAGTAAGAGATGGCTGCCAGGAGGAGGAGATGGCAATGCAGTTTTCTGAGCCCTTGTGATACTGTTCTGGTCTGTGTTGTTCTTTGGGTGCTGCTAGGGTTCCCGTTCCATCCCTGCTGGTGTCTTCTGGGGTGTCAGAAGATGCCTCCCTGGATTGCATGGTGTTGCTGGGCCACCTTCTGCAGAGGGGCAGGCAGACGGGGCTGCCACTGTGTGGAGGGCCCGGAGGCACAGGGCTTTGCGGCTGCTGAGAACAAATTGGGCCACTTGCTGGTGCCCTGGTGTGAAACTAGAGTGGGGGTTCCCCATAGGTCTCTACTGGGCTCCCTGTTCTTTGGCAGAGAAAGCAAACTTTCCTTTCTTTTTTTTCCTTTTTTCTTTTTTTTCCCCCCTTCTTCGTCTATGCATGTTGGTGGTTCTGGGTTGCAGGGTATATGGGAGATGAAAACCCGGGAAACTCACCACATTGTTGTTCCTCAAGTCCTGAGGTCCTTAGCCAGCCCACCATTGTCTGTCTTTCTTTTTTTAAAAATATTTAATTATTTGAGATAGAGAGCGCACAAGTGGGAGCAGGGGGAGGAGCAGAGGGAGAGGGAGAAGCAGGCTCCCTGCTGAGTGCAGAGCCCAATGCGGGGCTCAATCCCAGGACCACAAGACCATGACCTGAGCCAAAGGCAGACACTTAACCCACTGAGCCACCCAGGCCCACCCCCCCACCCCCACACCATCGTCTTTCTAGCTTTCAGAGTCCTTTTATCATTGTTTTTAAACTTCCAAGGTTTTTAGTTGTACTTAGAGGAGGACACTGTGATTCTACACCATCTTGTTCTGAAACCACAAGCCTGCCTTTTAAAGGAAGGAAAAATTTGAGACTATATTCAGAGGGCAGGAAAAAAAAGAGAGTAAGAAATTGCCCCACATCAACTCCCCCAGATAAATGCTGCTTATTGATTCTGACCTGGATGACTCAAGATTGGGCTTTGTGCTTGTGCTGGTATGTTGTCATTAAATAAATCACTGAGGGCTATCACTTCAGTATGCATGATTCCTGCGACTGGTGGCATCAGTGATGTGACCCTGGGTAAGTGGATGTAAAATTGCGAAAGGCTACACGTCTTTATGTACGTATTCAAACATACAAGTGTAAATGCACAATTAGCTGATGTTTATCATCGCTGAGCACTGCCTGAAGGATGGATGGTTGTAACTTTCTTAAACCCCCCCTCTTGCAGAGAGTGGAATGGATGGCAGAGGAGCTTACAAATTGCTGGATCGAGGATGGCAAACAATTAATTCACCTGCTCATTCTGCTCAATTGATACTGGGTGCTTTGTCCTGAGATATCCAAAAGCCATGCCTAGATTCAGTAGGAGTGTCATGTTCAATGAGCCCTGAATGGTCGGTGGCAGCCGATATGCCCCACCCATGGAATCCCCGATCTAGAAAAGTCCTCTAGAGCTCACATGCTTTTTGCAGACACAGAGCCTACCTGAGTTTGAAGGCCCATGGGGGAAAAAAAGCTGTATTTGAGGGGTATGTAATAGATTTCTCAGTGTAGAGGCCCAGAGTGATGGACTTTTGCCAAGATTTTGCCCAGGGGCTCAGAACATGTATAGTTTTAGCTGGAATGGGACTTGGCGTGGCATTTACATATATGCCACTGATATCTATGTGTAAACAAGTGCATGGTCTGTTTTTTTTTTTTTTAAACAAGACTTTTCTGCTTTTTACAAACAGTATAAACTCTTTACAAATGACCTCTGTCTCTGGGGCCCTACCCACTCCACTCTTGTAGACAAACAGCAGGTAACAGCTTATCTCAGGGTCAGGGAAGTTACTTGGACGGAAAGTGAGGCAGACATCCCATTTTCAGGACCTGCTTCATAATATACATGAAGAGAATTATTACCATTTTTTCTGACAATTGCATAAAAACATCACAAAGCCAAAAATGCCTGTTGAGTAAAATGATAAAGGGGAAAAAAAACCCATCTGGCGTTCAACCCCTCTGTTCGTACACTGGAGGAAAAACCACCCAGATGGGACTTTGCTAAGAGTTGATTAGTGTCTCTCAAGAATCATTTTGACTTATTTGTTTTCGGCCTCAGACCTGACTTTAGATCCTGGCTCTCCCGTATAATACACACAACGTTGTACGTGTCCTTCACACTTCCACGGGGCAGTTGTCTTCCCCACCCTGCTGCTATGTGGGAGAACTCAAGACTCATTTCCCTTGTTTAGAATTTGTGCTTGGTCAGTGCAAAGAAGTCCTTAACCTTTTGCTAGAAAGACCTGAAGAATGTGATCCTGGCAGATGGACGTATCAGGTTAGTGAGCTAGAAAGTTGCAAAGGTGGCTTTGTGTGAGAAGGCAAAATGAAAATTTTCTAAACGGGCAGCAAATCTTCCCCCTGGTACTTTGCCCTGAACCTGGCCCCCTTTTCTTCTCACGAGGGAAAGAGCTTGGCATGTGTAAGTAGCCTCTCTGCAGTCTCAGAAGTTACAGCCACACTGCATTTTATTGTAATTTCCGAGCTATGGTGAGAGGAGCGAGAGGGACAAGTGATGGAAGGGAACAAAGCAAAGCCAGGGCTCAAGGTTAGGAGTCTGAGGGGATTTAGAAAGGGGACAAGCAGCCTTACATTCCTCCAGAGTCCCTGAAAACACTACCGTACCATACAATAGCGCAGAAATTCACGATGATGGTGAAGTGTGCCTTAGTCTTCAAAAAAAAGTCTGTGTGTGCTCACTATTTAAGAAGGCAGAGAACCAAGTTTTCTGCCAAGCAAACACAATCGCAAAGGTTAAAACTAACATTTTAGTGCTTGAGGACAGGGGAGCTTCAGTTGCATGGAAAATCTCAGTGGGTAAGGACAACTCCATTTCCAACAAAGCTGAATAAATGAAGCATCGCTCCTTTTATAATCTCTGCAAATCGGTACTGTGTAAATTTCCCACCCCCACCCCCAAAAGACAGTGGCTACCTAACTTCAGTGCAAAGAATCAGGGTCGACTTGCCTGTGATACTTGAGTGAATGAAATATGCTATTTTGTGATACGCCCCCTTTCAATTCACGTTCTCTGCTCCAAAGGGGTGCAGTGAAAAACAACAGACAAAAACCCAATAATGGACGAGACTTCACACATATATTCTTCTTGACAATGGAGTTTATGGAAAATTCTGCTCCTCTCCACAGTTGAGATTCCTTGACGGTAGCATGGGGGAGGCTGGACGAGGTGGTCTTCCAGGTCCCCTCCAACCCGGATGTTCTAGGATATAGTTACCTGACCCAACTAATAGGCACCCAGTGAATGTCCTTGCTCAGCTTCTCCAAGAGCACTCTGAGCTGGCTGTGGGCACTCTGGAGGTCCTCCTTCACCAGCACGCTGTCCACCAGATGCCCGTAGTGCTGGTCTATGAAGGCGGCAGAGGCGGCCATCTCCTGCTGCTCCTCGTCCTGCAGGGAAAGGGGCAGCTGGGGAGCCACTGGGTTGTTCTCCCTCAAAATAAGAAACTTCCAGCCTTTTTCTCGGGCAGTGTTCTAACGTCTAATTTTGAGTGGGTGACTTGGGCCCATGAATAACCCATGGGGTACACAAGAACGGAATGTGGTGATAACACCCAATCACATGTCCGAAAATGTTGCCTGGAAGTAGACACAATCCTTGTTCGTCTTCTCAAAATATCTACTGTTAGATATTAGGACCTGTTAACCTCAGCCATGACATAGGCTTTGGGCGGATGCCGATTCTATATCTGTGTGTACATATAATATGTTAATATCACACTTCCGGGTGGAAGGTATTTCCAAAGAAGGGGTACCATTGTGTTGTGTGTCGATTTGGTTAAGTAATTACAGCAAAGAACTGCAAATACTATTAACTATAAGCAAAGCAAGCATTTCTGGAAACAATGAGGGGGAAAAGAAGGAGAATAAGTAACTCTAAGGCTCTCTGAATTCAGACTCCTAAATTCATCACGCAGAACTTAATTCTTCTTGCCATTTCCTCATACCAAGGCCCAACACGAGCACCATAGCTAGAGTAGAGTTCTTTCCGAAAGTGCTGGGACAATCCTGACCAAACACCCCATTTCCCTGGGGTCCCCGACTTCCTTCGTCAGACTGCTTTCCCGCCCCCTAACCCTGAGGGACAGGTAGCCCGTGTCCCTCCTTTGCCCAGCCTGCGTAGGGTTTGTTTCTTCATTCAAAAACACCTTGAAAAAGCAGAACCTCGAGCCGGTAGTTGACTGATGGTTAGCTTGATTTGGGGGAAAAAGGCACGTGGCAGGTCACCTCTAAGTAACGTCGCAAAATGAAATTCGTCTCTGGCATTCACCCACTCCCTTTCTATCTCTAGCCAGGCCTCTGCCGCCTTCTCTCTTGTGCTTACAGAGACTCAGTGCTTTTAGAGCGTGGGGTGAGCCGCCCTCCCCCAAAGAGACCCACATTCCAAAATATTCCCTCCTCCTCCTCCTCTTCTCTCTGTTGCCCATCAGCCCCAGATCCCGACTTTAGTGAGAGCACCTGCAGCGTCTGAAGATAGGTTCTAAAGGACTCGGAAAGAGTTGGGCATGCTGCCACAAAGACGGTAGAGACTGAAGAGAAGGCTGAGGTCATTTCTTCTCCTTACTTTCTCCCAGGAGGAGAAAAAGTAGATGACATCAGGAGAAGCTTGCTAAATCCATACTCTCTCTCGCAGGGCTCCTCTCATACTCAAAAGCACTCTGCAGTGTCTGATGCTGCCCCTGGATCTTCAATCCCACCTCCCCTGTCCCCTGCTTCTGGAGTTTCCCCTCCTCCAGGCACCCTCATTGTTCAGCTTGGAAGCATATAGCTATTTAAGGAACTACAGAAGGAACATTTTCGCCACTAAGTACCTCAATCTTTCTAATATTTGCATCTTGAAGGAACTCAAGTAAATCTCTCATGGAGTAAAAAGTATGGCATTTGTTTTGTAGCCCAAAATCCCCTGAACCAGGGGCGCCTGGGTGGCTCAGTGGGTTAAGCGTCCAACTCTTGATCTCAGCTCAGGTCTTGATCTCAGGGTCATTGAGTTCAAGCCCCCTGTTGGAGCCTACTTAAAAAAAAGGGGGGGGGGGTAGGGAGATCTCCAGAACCCTTTTCCTGGCCTATAAAGGTGGAATTCAACCCCCTGTGCTTCAGGGAGAGAGTCACGGTCCTGAACAACCCATAGGAAAGACTCCCGCCATGCTGTCCATTGCCCCATGTTTGATCCACTTGCTGGATCCGAAGTTGGTGTTTCAATTAAAAACGACTTGGGTTTGGCCTGGGAATTGAACAGGTTAGTGTGATCAAGTCTTTGGCAGATGTCCCTTATTTTCTGGGAGGATCCTTCTGCGAAGGAGTGAAGGGCGGGGAGCCCAGGCAGAGCCATCCCTGTCTGAAGCGGGAGGAACTTTCAGCTGCCCCACCTTGGGCTTTCCGGTCACCTGACCATCTAAGTCTGGCCAATAGGCAAATGGAAAGACAGCTCCGTGCAGAAGGTACACGCACCCTTACGCAGTTGTAACAGGCCCTTTTAGGCCTTCAGAAATGATCAATTTTAAACTTACAAGTGGGGCTGCTGTGTCCTCACAGGCTGGGGACGTGGGCGGCGTCTTCCTCTTTTCCTGAATCGCAGGCTTTACAAATATAACGTAGGGCTTGAACTCTGAGGTCCTCAGTTGTTGCAGTGCCTGAGAAAGTTCAAAAACAGGACACGTTTTATTATGAAACACTTTTTGAATGCTCCATAACAGTGTGCTTTATCACATAACCTCAGTGGCAAAGGTCCTGATCACACGGTCCTATGACAATGGACTTCAACTGGGCAGACCAGCTGCTCATTTTCCCATCCTCCACTTTGACACTGGACTTGGCTGGGCCCCAAAGGCCCACTTGCTGAGAATGAACGTTCCAAAGCCCTGGTTCCAAGTGTTGCCATCTCTCTCAGCTCTGACCCCACAAGCTCTAATTAACCTTCTCATGCCCTTCTCCACCTGCCCGGTCCTGATAGAAGATTCAATGTGCATCTCTTAGTCAAACGTCATCAATTTGGACTTCACTAATTCAAAATATGTGTTATCACACAGGCCTCCTTATGATATTCAGAGAAGAAAAGATTTGCTAAGCAAATGAAGAAGCTAAGAAATCATTTGAAACAAATTGTAAAGACATTAGAAGGTTTTCAATATGCAAATCATCCTCTTCATTAGCACCTATGACCGATAACGTAAGGGCCTCATTTGGAACACTGTATTAAACTGTTACATACATAATCTGCACCACCCCACCCCAAAATCAATAAAATCACTTTTCAAATAAAATTTTGCAATTTAGACTTTTAATTTTGATGACCAACCCCCAGCAAGTCCAAATGAGAGAGGGTTTTCCTTCATAGACATAATGGGCTTTTTGGAATCTGTCTCAAGCCGACTTCTGTTAAATAAAGTCTACACCTGAGGCGCCTGGGTGGCTCAATCGTTAAGCGTCTGCCTTCGGCTCAGGTCATGATCCCAGGGTCCTGGGATCGAGCCCCACATCGGGCTCCCTGCTCCGCGGGAAGCCTGCTTCTCCCTCTCCCACTCCCCCTGCTTGTGTTCCCTCTCTGGCTGTCTTTCTCTCTGTCAAATAAATAAAATCTTTAAAAAAATAAAAAATAAAAAAAATAAAGTCTACACCTTATGGCATAAAATCAGAGCTCCATTTCTATAGAGGAAAAAAAAACCCAGATTGAGTTCAAAGCTTAGAAGATTTGTCAAAGACAAGGTTAAGAAGGTGCCTGAGCCCCTGCCAAACACACAGCAGGCAAGGTGTGGATTTGATGCCCTTCACAGGGTCACTGTCTCCATCCCTTTTCTCTTTCCAACTGCTCTCTGGGTGGCCTCTCTCGGTGATGCCCTGAGCCACTGACTTGACTGACTTGACCTGTCGTGGGGGCGCGGGGGCGGTGTCCTGATACGGGGAGCTGGGCCCCAGCATCCACCTGCGCAGTGGCATCTAATTCTCGGTCCTGTTACTGCTGACCAGCAGCGCCCGCCCACTGCCTGATGCCCACCATGCAGAGGCTACGATCCCAGGTCTGTAGGCCACCACGGGGCCTGGGAGCACCCTACAGTGAATGCCATTTTGTGTATACATGTGCACATTTCGGGCTACAGAGCTTTCCTTAGATTCTCAAAGGCAGACTTAAGGAAATTTTAACATCCAGTCCTCTGGACTAAAAAAGCCTTAGACTGGGGTCAAATGTTTTGTAAAATATACAGTCCCCTCATTTATTATTATTTTTTTATTATCATTTTTTTTTTATTTTGAGAGAGAGAGAAAAGGGAGATAATCTCAAGCAGACTCCCTGCTGAGCACAGAGCCAGATGTGGGGCTCAATCCCACGCCCCTGAGATCATTATCTGAGCTGAAATCAAGAGTCAGACACTCAACCAACTGAGCCCCCCAGGCGCCCCTCCCCTCATTTATATATTCTGCCAACAGAAAACGCCCAACTGGCTCAGAAACTCACGTCCGGCTCCACGTCCACCAAACACACTTTGTTTTTGGCCATCACCGCCTGGATGGCGTCCAGGCTGGTTCCGTAGAGATTTTCCTTATATTCACCATGCTCCAGGAACCTAAAACACCACCAACAGGGAACGGGCCTTTAGTTCCTGAGTTTGCCTAAATTAGCAGGGCAAGATAGATGGACTTTCCACTGTAACTCCTCTCCCGCGTCCCCCATCCTTCCCAAAAGCCCTCCCACAAGGTCAGGGGGAACACCAGACGGGTGCACCGAGGGCCAGCTGGGCCGCCAGGCCACGTACTTGTTGTGATGTAAGTCGGCCTCGAATGCTTGCTTAGAGACGAAGTGATATTCCACCCCCTCCTTCTCATGGCTCTTTCGGGGCCTGGTGGTATCTTTGAAAGAAAGGAAAAGGGAAACTGGGCAAAAAGATGTCCCCTCACAGTGCACGAGAACAACAGCGAGCCTGGGCCCTCCTTCCCCTCCGGAGCTCATCGCTGCTCAGTGGATGAACCCACCGCTCCCATTCCTCAGTGTCCCTGCGGGGCAGGCACCCTCCTCGATGTGGGAAAGGAGGCCTCCCCCTTTGCAGGGGAGGAAAACTGAGGTGCAGGGAGGTCAAGCCCCAAGCCAGGGTGTGAGCTCCGTCCCATGCCAAGCGTTTGCCCTCAGGGGCCCCACTAGACAGCCTGGCTGAGGTGGTGTGGCTTGTAAAGAATCGCTGAAGGGATCCCTAGTCCTAACCGTTGATTTCCTCCTTGTCTTCTTTTCTGCGAGCCAGGGGGCCCCAGATACAGACGGCCCTGCTGTAGGCTTTTGATTTCTTATTCGGTTATTTCTCATTTTGAGAAAAGAGACATGAAGACAGACAGTCCGTGACGGACTAGATGGTTTCAGCAAAGCTGGCGCTCACATAAATAACTGCAAAACATACAGCATTTCTCCACTGATTTCTGTGATAGAACTGAGGTGCGCACTTCGGGGGAAAAGCAGGTCCTTCACAGAACGAGAGCACGCGTGGAGTAACACACTGCTCTTTTCCAGAGCATTCCGAAAGAAAAGGGCCTTGAAGGGGGTCTTGAAGGACAGTATTATCATGCCCTTGGGGACCACACAGGGATGCTCTGTGCTCTCTATGTGGCATCCCTGTCCCACCTTGGGCAGAGCTGCTAAGGTCACTTTTCTGACCGTGTCATTCGCTTGTTTAAAAACTTCTTAGTCGCCACCGATAACATCCTAAAGACCTCTGACGAGTATCTCCTCCCACATCATCCACACTAGCCTCCCCAGTCCCTAATGCTGCTACCCTGGGTCACTCCTCCATCCTTTTCCACAAATTGTTCCCTCTGTATAGAGAACTATTCCTTTCTTCTCTGCCTGGAAAACTCCTACTTATGCTTCAAAACCCAGGATAAAAGTCACCGCCTCTCTGAAGTAGGAAGCCTCGGGAAGTCTGCCTTGACTCTTTCAGTTCCTAAGAGCAAAGTGGGGGGGAAGTCACCTATCTGTGGGGTGCCTGAAGCAGGTAGGCCTGGCCATCCATGCACCCCTGTCTTGGGGGATAGATCTGGGGGCTTCTGAAGGACCCATGTGTGAGCAGCCTCCACACGTCCTGTTTCAGTCCACCCTGGAAGGCAGTGGCCCTCGGAAGCCTACCTACCAGGTCCATCAGAGGTATGCCACTAGAATGGCTTCCTGAACCCTGCCGCCTCCCTCCAGTCCCTGCCACTTCAGGTAGGGCTCCGAAAGACAATTCTGACAACCCACACACTGGGTTATGGGCCCCGAGGTCCAGGGGAGAGGCGTCTGGCAAAAGAAAGGATTGGTAGCTGCCCTTAGAACATTCTGGAAAAGTCTCATTACTGCCACCACAGCCTTCCCTTTCGGTGACCCCGAGTGCCCACACTGCATCCCTCTGAGGCCAGAAGAACGGAGGGTCCCAGAAAGGGAAGGGACAGCCAAGGACAGGAGCGGTAGGCGGCAGGCGAGAAGCCCTTTGTGTGGCCTCATTAAGGCCTGGGTTTGAATCTTGGCCCCACTACTTACCAACTGTGTGACACTGGGCAAGTTACTTAACCTTTCTGAGCCCCAGTGTCTTCCTCTGTGTACAGGATGGTGATCATCCTTCTCCTCAAGGGTACTGGAAGGGCTGCCCGAGCTACTGCACATAAAAGCTCCTAGCCCCTTCATTCCCCTCTTCCGCATCACATCCAGAACCAGGGCCTCCTGCCTCCTTGGTCTCAGCATCCACAGCTGCTCCTAGCCTCAGGAACTGGCAGGGGTGTGAGCACCTTGGAGGGCGCCCAGCCACTCTGATGGGCTGGAAGCCAGCTACAAGGGAGTGCCCGAGCAGTATCATAACTCACCAGGCTCCCGGCTTCTCTGCCCTGCTCTCTTAGCCAAGCAGAGGGCGGGGGCCATCGGAGTCAGAGTCACTGTGAAGAGGAAGCTGGAATGCCCCCTTGGTGCCCATAGCCTCTTGGTGTCATCCTGAGGTTGCTACTTTGCCTGCAATGCCCTTTAGACTCATCTCCCACCCCAGGAAGGAACGGGCCAAGTGGTCCTCCAGCTTCTGCCTCAGAGGGTCCTAGTGGACCACTGAAAGTGGGTTTCTTATCATGCCTAGGTCCCATGATCTGCCCATAGCAGGCAGTGCCCATCGGTCCCTCAGACCCAAAGTAAGGATTAGATGGATATGGGGAGTCAAGTCCCTATGAACTATTATCCATGCTCACACACGCGCACACAAAGCCCCGTGTGCGCCTTCTTACGTGGAATGGCAACGCCAAAGTGCTGTGGGTTCTCTGCCACCACCTTCTGCTTCAGCTCATGCAGTCGGGCTCCCAGGGATCCTGGGAAACAAAAGGAAGGCTGACCAGGGTCCCTGCTGAGCTCCCTCCCCGCCAGTCCGGGAGGAAGCCAGCCCACTCCCTGGAAATGCAGGACCTCACCTACCAATCAGAACCACCAGGCGGGGCCGTTCACCAGGCTGGTGCTGGTACCTGGTTACCTCCTCATAGGTCAGCAGCTCTGGAGCCTCAGCTCCTACAGACCCCTTTCCTTCCTGGGGGCTTCCCGGTCTTTCTCTTCGGCCCAGCCGGAAGCTTCTCCGAAGACCAGCTTTGTGGGAAGGGCAGGGAGAACTGTGGCATTTGTCCCAGAATCTCCCAGGAAAGACTTTCTCTACCTGGCCAGACCTAGAAGGGGGGCTGAGTCCCACTGAACCTCTCCCAACTACCTCCTCCTACAGGAAGGGGCTGATCAGGATGCACAGTACAATGAAGAAAAGGTGACCATCTGGCCTCCAACAATAGGGTTCAAGGTCACTGTTTTATTTAAAGATGTTTATTTTTAGAGAGCACAGGGGGAGGAGCAGAGGGAGAGAGAGTCTTAAGCAGACTCCACGCTGAACGTGGAGCCTGGCACGGGGCTCGATCCCACGACCCTGAGATCATGACCTGAGCCGAAACCAAGAGTTGGACGCTCAACTGACTGAGGCACCCAGGCGCCCCAGTCACTGTTTTATTTAGCACATGGCTGACCTTGGGAGAATCATCACCTCTCTGAGCCTCGATTTCCTTATCTATGAAGTGGGAATACAAATCTACAAGTGCAATGTGTGGTCCTGGGTTGGATCCTGGATCAGGGAAAATGCTCTATAGGACATTACTGGGGCAACTGGCCAAATTTTAAAATGAACAGTGTAGGGGTGCCTGGGTGGCTCAGATGGTTAAGCGTCTGCCTTCGGCTCAGGTCACGATCCCAGGGTCCTGGGATCGAGTCCCGCATCGGGCTCCCTGCTAGGCGGGGAGCCTGCTTCTCCCTCTGCCGCTGCCTCTCTCTCTCTCTCTGACTCTCATGAATAAATAAATAAAACACTTAAAATAAAATAAAATAAAATGAACAGTGTATTAGATGATAGAACTGTATACATGTTAAATTCCCAGAATTTCAATAATTCCCCTGGGTTCTGTAAGAGAATGTCCCCGTCCTTAAGGAATACATACTGAGGCATTTAGGGGTGAAGGGACGTGATGTCTACAACCGAGTCACAGGACTCAGGAAGAAACTGTGTATGTGTGAGAAAGGGGATGACAAAGCAAATACGGCAAAGTGTCATCTGGTGAATCTGAGTTCTTGGTACGATTCTTGCACCTTTTCGGTAAGTTTGAAATTACTTCCAGATGAAAGGTAAAAAAATCTCTGCTGGTCTCTAAGGCCTTTGAAAAGACTAAGCAAAATAAAAGCAGCAAAGGGCCTTTGGAGGCTGGTAAAAGGCTCCATCACTGTGTGGTGGCAGCACACACACATGGCCTGGACCGTGGCCGAGACTGTGATGGTAACAGATCGGTGTTAATGGAGCGGTCCGCATCCCTTCCCTGCCAGGGCTCTGCTCCCCGGGGCTGGGTGGAAGTTAGGGAGGGACCCCAAAGCCTGGGCAGGTCAGTCCCTCCCCTGGCTGACAGAGATGAAGGGGAATGTGGGTCCCCCAGGCTCGGCTGCTCTTGAAGCATTGCTGGGGCTCAGGTCACTCTGACCTTGTCTTCCCCTGGTCCAAGAGCCCACGGTTGGCTGTGCATGGGAAGGGCAGGGGGTGCTGGGGAGCGAGGCCCGATACTCACCCACATAGTGCCCTTTGAAGTACCCCTCACAGTCACAGGTCTCTGGGAACCAAACAGAGAGAGGGCAGCCAGTGAGCCTTGCTGGACACATACTCTGACCCAAAGCGACCCGGCTCCTGGGTGGCCAGGAGGAGCCCACTGGAATGATGTCTCGTGCGGGCTCAGGAGAGATGCCATGTCCTGGCTCCCCAGGAAACCAAGTCCTTCTCTTTCACTCAATTCTCCATGCTTAGGCCCCGAACAGACTTTGCAGGCCGTGGCAGGGGTTCTGGGCCAGCAGGCCCCTCTGGGTTAGGATCGCCATCAGTAGAAGGAGGGGAGATTCACTCGCCCTGCCCCACCTTCCCGTCTCCTGCCTCCCGCCCAGCTGGTGGCACAGTTAGCCCAGCCAGAGTCCAGGGAAGGTGGGGCACTATGTGCTAGGTGGGCAGGGAGGAGCTCTGTCCCCAGCGGCTCTTCACACCTCAGGGCACAGGGGGAGGAAAAGAAGCCCCTCCAGCTCCAGACAGTCTACATTCTTGTCTGGGTGCACAGGGGATAAATACCAGCCTACCTTTGTCACAAGGCTGATCATCTGCGGTTTGCACAAAAGACAGATGGAAGAGCGTTAGTGGAGGGGAACCAGGAGGCCCTGCGGCTGAGAGGCAGCCGGTGGCCTCGTGTGCGTAAGGAGCCCTCCATCTGTCCCCTCTCTCTTTCCTCCAACAAACCTGTGATCCGAGCTGCGGTGCATTATTAAACCGAGCCTAGCTCTAATTAGTCTTCCTGCGTGTGTCTCATGAGCGGCCCGGAACAAGCCCGCTCAGCACCGGCGTGAGCAGCCCCAAAGCCAATTTACTCAGCAGCCCTTCTGACTTGAGAGCAAGTCTGGAAGAGCGGCCGTGGGCAGTGGCCCCAAGCCAGGGAGCAGCTCACCCCAGGATGCCTGCAGTGGGGCCGGACCTGCTCTCTCTCTTCCGGGGTTTGAGATGGGCCTGGGCAAAGGCAGGTGCCAGACGGCGGAGCGGAGCAGAGCAGGGCTGCCAGCCGGCTGTACTCCGGTCACCGGACACCCCTCTGGGCCCCTCACTTGGTTCCGAGCCCCCCTGAGCCAGAGAAGCCATATCATGGGGCAGCTTCGTCTCTATACAGAGCTCTAACTTGGAGGCCGTGGGCACAGGCCCTCTGAAAACCTGACCCCAGCCCCGCTCCCTTGACCTCATGACCCTCCATTTTCCCACGTTGGAAAAGAGGATGTCCTGACTCCACTCCTTCACATTGTGATGATTAAAAGGCAAGGTGACAGGTGAGAATGTCTTCTGAAGGCAGGGGCTGCACAGGGTAGGGGTGCCAGATAAAATAGAGGACGCCCAGTTAAATCTGCATTTCAGATACACAACAAATAATTCCTTAGTATAAGTATGTCCCAAATATTGCATGAGCTATACTTACACTAGAAACCCATTCATTATTGATCTGAAATTCAAATTTAACTGGGCATCCTTTATTTTTATTTGCCAAATCTGACTGCTAACACAGGGTCACGTGCAGCCTTCTCCACTCCCGTCCAGCATCAGTGGTTCTGAAACTATCAGGATCAGAGAGCCCCTGGGTAGGGGACACTCTCCCAGACACACACACACGTTTGCGCACAATTTCGGAAGAGGTGTTTAACATGCCCCCCGGTATCACCTATGGGCCCCAAATACAGTAGCTCCTCTCCAGAGAACAGCTCCCCCCTCCCCGACCTACCCCCATTTCCCCTCCTCATCCCTCTCCCCATCCCCTCCTTCTGGAGGCCCACCAGCTCAGACAGGACCCTTGGTGCCCTCTCCAGCCCAGCGCTTGCTTCTTCGGGGCACGAAGCCCCTGACTCCTAACCCCGGCCCCTCACTGAAGGGCTGCCCTGCCCATCTACTCACAGGGGGGCTTCCTGAGGCTCTGGGGGCTCGGCAGGGTGCCGGTGGCTCTCCGATAGCTCAGTCGCCTGCAGGGACACAAGGAGGTGGGCAGGCCCATGAGCTCCGCCGCAAAACGAGTCCGAGAGAACCTTCTGGAAAATGCAGGGAAACCAAGGCCTAGATGGCACAGGTGAGAGGTGACGCAGTCATTTACACTTTCGGAAATCTATCCTAAGGAAATCACTTGAAATATGAGGCACAGTCTCACGTGCAAGGTGATTAGTGCGGTCTTGTGGCAGCCAGACGGGGCAGACAACTTAAAAGGACAGCCACAGGGAAGGAGGGAAGTCACTCAGAGACGCTCGGAGCACGCCCAGGTGAGGGGCAACCCTCCCAGGATCTGACCTCGCAGAGCCCGCTGTCCTCCTCCCCCGAACCCGTCACATTTCTAGAAAGTGTTCGTCGGAACCACCTGTGACTTTCCTGCTACACTGTCAGTTCCTGGCGGGGAGGGAGGGCAGAATCCAGACTACATGTACAGAGTACATGGTCTGCTTTTTTTTTTTTCCCGTGTAAACCTTTTGTTTTAATAAATAAGACCTATTCATGGCTTAGATTTTAAATCACATTTACAGATGAGGAACACTTCTAGGCCCAAGCAGGTGAACAGTGAAGCCACTATTGCTGGTAGGAATGCATGCCCCCCATGCGTTTGAAGCCTCAAGAGCAGAGACTGAATGTCGGAGAACACCATACACATCACCCTCTAGTGGAGAACTGACAGCAGAAGACGAGAGGAAGAGCCGAGACTCGGGGAAGCTCCGGTAACCAGCATCTGATACCCTCACCTTCATGCTACAGAAGCAAATGAAAGTTGTGCTACTTTTAGATTAGCTAAGAAGGAGGTTTCCTGATCAGAGTAAGTGAAACTTTCTCTCATTTTAACAATTAGGCCAAGGGCATTAGCTACAGAGAGGATCCACTGATGAATACAGAATATTAGAACAGCGAAGAGGAAGCCACACAGATATCTTGTTTTTTCAAATATCAGAAAGTTCCGCATGACAGCAGGAGAGCGGTGGATGAACTTCACCTCGCCCAAAGGTTTAGTCCAAAAACTTCCTGTTGGCATTTGCACCAAATAAGGCTCCCCGTACTTCTGGCATCATCTGGGCTATGAGATCCAGCCGGCTTTCTCGGGTATTGGAAACTTTTATTCTACGATCCCCATTATAGATCTCAACTCCACCAGCTATTTCCTCAGGCAGCTAGGCCTCCTGATCAATTTGGACATCAACGTCTTTTTTGGTGGCAATTTTGTACCTAGGAATCGCTTTTTGCATTGCAGCCTTTACCAGAGGGAAATCCTGCTTCCTGCAACGAATAATCATTCGGGCTCCAACAACCGGTACAAACCCTGGAGGACCAGTCCATCCAGCAGCACTTGGTACCTGGTTGTATCTTTTACCACTTTGCTGAGTCTCTGTTTTGCTTCATTTAATAGGTCTGTAATAAGGTCATCTCTTGCTCTGAGGACTTTGAGCTTTGCTTGATTCATCAAATTAGACATCTGAATTTTCTTCTGCTGCTCAATCTGTTTTTCTTCTCGTAGTATTCCATAATCTTCAGTCTTCGGGTTTGCACAAGACGACCTTTCTCAATATTGAATTCTTCCCCTGCCTTCGCATCTATTTCCTCTGCTTTCTCATTGGCTTCTTGTTCAATAAAAGCCATCATATGCCTAATCTGCTTTTGCATGTCAGCATTGCTGAGGGCCATGGTGAAAGCTGTGCTAGGCCAGAGGCCCACTGGCTCTAGCTTAGGTTGGAAGGGGGCGGTGGAAGGAAGGGCATGGTCTCCTTTCTGATGAAATATTATATAGCTATTAAAAATCACACACTAAAGACGAGGTAATAACGTGGGAAATGCTGAAGTTGCCATGTTAAAGGACACAGACCCCAAAAGCACGACTTCCAATTCTGTGTCTCTCCCGTAAAAAGCTCAGGAAGGATGTCCATCATGCCATCTCAGATAGTGGCGAGGCTTGGGGTCATTAGCTTTCCCTCGTCCTCCTCGTCTATATTTTTATATTTTATTTTTCAACTTTCTTTAAGTAGGTATTATACAACATACATGCATTTAGTGACAACATAGATTTCTGTGCATGTATTTAAATCTCAAACGGCCATCCCCGCTGGTTAGAGCGCAAGAAGACCGAACACAAGGGCGATGGGTACTTCCCTCTGCAACGACATACCGCGCGTCCCTCCAGCCGGGGCCCCGCCGTGTACCCACGCCTCTAAGCCACTCCAGAGCCACCCCCTGACAGCACAGCCCAGACCCACCTTTCCTGGAACTGCTTGGAGGGGATGAGGCCAGCTCGAAGGTTGGTGTCCCCTACTCGCTTGGCCTGCCACCACGTGGGATCGTCCTGGCTCACCACCTCCAGGACCTGCCTGCGCTGGAAGGGCAGGCCCGCCTCCTGGCAGGGGATGGCCCGGTCCTCCCTCGGATTGTAGTGGAAGAGCGCCCGCATGAACACCTGAAGAGGGGGTGAGCACAGATGTGTCTCTGCCGCATCGAACGCCAGATGACACCTATCACTCACCATCAGGACGAGCAATCAGCCTCGAGGACAGAAAGCTAATCAGAAACACAGGGCACATGGTTTCCTCTCGTTCTGCAGCCGTTTTGCATATTACAGTCGGGAAATCCATCAAGGTTCAGAAAATTAAGAGATGGGCCCTCTATCTGAATTTCTCTTTCCAGCCTAAGTACTTCCCTATTTCCCCAGCCTGCAGTCCTTAAAGCAGCCTCTTAGCGTACACAAAGCAACAACCAGTCCTGGGAACCAGCAGGATAGTTTTGATATGCTAACTGCCCCTAATGAAGTCAGCAGCCATCTGTTAAATAAGTGATCTAGATGCTTTGATTAGAACACAAATATCAACAGCACAACTGTTACTAGCTCCTCCTCATCACTCTGCAGTGGGTGACTGACGTCCACATTTTTCTACAGCTCACCCTGCCTCATCTGCCACATACTCGGCCAACCCCCAACTCTCCCCTTTACCCTGAAGTCACCCCTCTAGAGATGATGGTGGGAAGATACAGCATTTTGTCACACTTTCTTGTTCTATAATTCAGTGGATGGATTTATTTTATTTATCTCTATTACCAGACCATTAGGGTCCAATTACTTTAACAACAAACAGAAAAAAAAGAAAAAAGAAAAAACAAAACAAAAGCCACAGGGCTTCCTTAGACAGATCCAAGTCATATTCCTTTATGTGTCCACCAGAAAAGATTCAGTTAGGGGCGCCTGGGTGGCTCAGTCCGTTAAGCGTCCGCCTTCAGCTCAGGTCATCATCCCAGAGTCCTGGGATGGAGCCCCACATTGAACTCCCTGCTCAGTGGGGAACCTCTTCTCCCTCTCCCTCTGCCTCTCCCCCTGATCGTGCCCTCTCTCTCTCTGTCAAATAAATAAATAAAAATCTTAAAAAAAGAAAAGATTCAGTTAGACAAGGGTAAAAACTTTCTGGTCAGATATTATGAGGACAGATATCCTCATCCAGCTACAGATGTCAGGGTCCCAGGCACTCGGAAAAGAGTATAATCTTATATGGCCAGCCCAGATCAAGCTTCTGGATCAAGAAGAAATATTTAAGAAGGATGGGCTAAGGGACAGGTTACCCATTTTCTCCAGGAAAACCAAGTTTTCTCCCTGTATTAAGTTAGAACCTGCAAAAGCTGCCCATGAAGATCACATTAGCATATCCAAGAAAGAACTGCTTTCCATCAGATAAGAGTCTATATTATGCAAGCCCTGGGATTCAATCAAAGTGTACAAATAAGGAACAGTCACACAAAGATGATGTCTTCGCTTCCTGTAAAAGTCTGACACTAAAGACATTGTCCATTATTGATCCCCATTCACCAAAATATTCATCGACATCTACTCTATGCCAAGTGCTATAATTTGTTCCTTCTTATCCCGCATTTCGTGCCCAGAGCCAGGGACTGGGAATCACCTTTCTTGAAAAATGGGCGCACTTCCTTCCATCTCCTGAGGAAAAGTATGTCCTGCCTTTTCTCTCCTTTCTGCCCTGGCTGCCAGGCAGTTCAGATCCCAATTTATTTGAAACCAAAGCAATGCCCTCTCTTGTTCTCTCTACCACCACCTCAGCTCGGGTCGGAATAATCTCTCACGGAGGCTTTTCCAACAGCCTCCCTACCAGGTCTCCCTGCCTCCCGTCTCTACCCACTTGGCCCTCCCCCCACGTAGCAGCCTGGGAGCTCCCACATCCCCCAGGGCCTCACCATTTCAGTACCCCGCCCCCCAGCCAGACTTCCAGCAGCCAGCCCTGGCGTCTCTCTGTCCAAGGGCTTTCTCTGGTCACCGCTCTACTCTAATGCAGCCAGCCGAGAATGCTGGGAATCCATCCCTGGATGTGGCCTGGCAGGAGTCGGTGCACAGATCTCCCAGCTCCCCTGGCTCTTGGGTGGGAAGACACGTGCCCACGCGGGATCCCCGAGTTCCCCAGCAGGATGACACAGTAGTAACTTGCTGGATGACACACGCTTTGTTGTACTCACTGCCTTCCTTTCCCCAGGGTGCTTCCCGGGGTCACCTCCAAATGAACTACTTGCGCTCGAATCCTCATCTCAGGGGTCGGCCTCTGAGACCCCCAAACCAGGCCGGGATTATGCCAACACCCTTAAGAAAGCATTCAAGGCCATTCCGAAGATAGCCTTAACCTACCTCCCAGCACAACCCCTCCAGAGCCCGACCAGGGTGCTCTCTCTCACCGACACCCAAAAGTACTCCTCTCCACACCTACTGAGCCTCTGTAGATGCAGACCTCTCTGTGTGAACTTCCCTCCCTCTCTTCTTCACCAGGGAAGTCCTACTCGCCTTCACCTGCCTCAAGCCTCACTTCCAGCACCTCTACTACCTGACCCCTTCCGGGGCATCTGTAACTCTGCTCAGAATCTTTCGGAAACACTAGCACTAGTCTCAGAGCCATGAAAGATTTGCTCCCCGGCCTCCCTCTCTGAACTAGGAGTCCTCAAAGCTACCAACTGTCCCTGTCTCCAGCATCTGGCAGAGCGCCCAGCACAGAGGAGGTGACCAAAAAAGGTAGGCTCACCAAAGAATTAAGCAAATGGCAGTTACTTAATTGGTCCCGAAACCAGCACATTTGGTAGTTTCTCCTCTTCAGGGCCCTAATTTTCTATTTCAATTAAAATAACCTTGTCTTTTATTAGTAAGCTACGTCAAATCCGGTTTAGAAAAAGGCAGGTACAAATAAATGAATCACAGTGTGACTGAATTACAGTTCTCTACTGAGCACACGTTCCGAGGACCAGATGTGTGATCTCTTCCCGAACGACTGCTTCAAAGCCCTCCCCGGCCTCCGACCCCGCCATACCTTGCTGTCCTTTAAACGGTCCTCCTCCTGGGTGGCTGGGATGATTTTCAGGGTAATGGATCCCTGGGACTGCGCCTGAGAGGGGAGAGGTCGAAGCTTACCACCTCCCATGTCTAACCCTCGGTGAGTTCAAGTCTTCCTGCCCCCATCTGGAAACTCACATTCAGAAGGAAGTCAGGCGCGCCCCCTCCCCTGTGGCCCACCCTCCAGGGGTGGCTCCCGTGAATTAACTAAAGCAAAACTCAAAACCCAGTATCTGCATTTTCATGGGACAAAGGGACACAGAACTCTACATGAGCACCAAGGACAGTGCACGCCCTGAATTCCTCCTTTCCATCCCTCCTGACCTCTAGTGCTCCAAAGGCCACCCTTCTTTCTCTTCTCTCAGATTATTTTCATAACCAAGTTCAGTTTCATTTCCCTCCCTTTGCTTCCATCTTCCCCATCGGGCTCTCCAACCTCAGGCCACCCCTACCTTGCTGGGGCTTCCCCTTCCTTCTACCCTGACACAGACCCTGCATCCCCATGGGGGGAGGGGGACATGAGGCAGAATGCAGTCCACCCATGAGAGCACACCTCGCCCAACAGTCTCCCTGGCCCAGCACTGCCCTAGAATACAAGGAGCCTGGGGCCTGGAACCGGGCAAAGGGCAGTGGGGTCAGGAAGACCAAAGGAGCCTGCCTGCAACCAGGGCTCCCTACAGTGGGGGGTCCTCTCTCGTCAGATCAGCCCATTTCTGCCCCCTCCCGAACCATCGGAAATTAGCAAAGAGGGTCATGGGGGGGGGGAGAAGGATAAAGAAGACAAAACTGTGATTGGGGCTTTTGACAATTGCAGCTTGACTTGAACTTGCAGAACGGGCTCTGGAGGTTGTTTGCATCCCAGCACTTAAGACCCTAGAATCTCCTCACAGATATGAAGTGCTGTATCCTTTCCAGGATGTTTACATCCTGATCATAACCACACATTGAATGAGAAACGCTCCCTGTTCCTACTTTACATTAAAGGAAAGTGGAACCCACGGTGACCTAACGGCTGGCCCAAGGCTGCCCGGCTGAAAACTAGTGGAGGCAGGATTCGAACCCAGGACCAGCTGACCCCAAAGCCCTTGCTCTTGGTCCTCCTTGTACTGCAGCTTCTTAGTCCATATTCCTCAGCCCTTCAGAAGAGGGGACCCTTTTAAGGGGATGTTGCAGAAGGGGCCTCAGGAAAGGGAGTGGGGCTATGCCGAAGAGGTCTGAGAGGCAGGTGGCCCGGGAGTGCCACTCTTCCTGTCTCCCACCCCGACCCTGGGCATGCCACAAGGCCACTTTGCCTGCAGCCTCCTCATGAACACAGAGACTGAGCCAGAATCCACCCTGGCTCCTGGAAGTGCCTTGCTTTGGTCTCCAAAGACCGGCCCCCCGTTTCCCCCCCCCAGGACACATGCAGCACGGACCAGAATCTGGCTGATCTCGTCGGGGCGCTTATGCAGGACTGTGATCCCGTTCACTTCTCGGAGCTCATCTCCAACGTGGACCAGACCTAGGAGACACAGGGGCTGCCCATCAGCACAGGAAGGGGCCTCAGCCCCAGGGCACCACTGGCAGCCACCAGAGGAACCTGCCACACGCACGGCGGACTCAAGGTGTAAAGACAGTGGGCGGGCCTGGGGCCGGCTGAGTCCTACCGTGCACGGGGCGCCCCACTCAGCATCGCAGCCTCAAAACCACCCAGGGAAACCCCCAGTTTACAAGTAGGCAGCTGAGACCCAGAGCAATTATGCGGCTTGCCCAAGGCCACTCTGCTAAGAAATAATGGAGCCTGTGTTCATACACACTTATTTTGACATCGAAAGCCTGGTTCTTCCCGTTATAACCTCTGCTTCTTTAGAAATATCATTAACTCTTCACCTTCCTAGGTTAACAGACATACTCTTAGAATGTCTTTCTCAAATCTTAAGAAAACTTAAAGGCACCAGGAAAGGTGACGTCAAGAGTATTAAGACACCCGTCCAGAGGCCTCGGTTCTAATGACAAGTGTCTCTGCACATGAGGCCCTAACTGCTAGCCAAACAGCGGCGGCCAGAAGGCGGTTCGGCGTGCAGGATCTCGGGGCCCCCAACACCTGCTGAATCCGACTCTGCATTTAACAAGATGCTGGGGGTGGGGTCGGTGCTTGCTAATGTTTGAGAAGCTCTGGTCTCCACAAGAGTGATCCCCAGACTTCAGGGGTAACACCTCTCTACACCAGAAGGTTTGCCTCCCAACTGAGTAGTTGTTTCACACAACACTGATTCTCAACCTGTTTTCCACCCAAACAAATCTGGGGCGTGAACACCCTTCCCTCCATAAGAGCGACAACTGGGGTGGTGGGGAAGGGCGTCCCTGCTCTGCAGTCAGGAAACCCGCCCAGCCCACGCTGTGGGCTTAAGGACCCCAGTCCTCGGCGAGGCCAGTGCAGGAGCCCTTCTGATCAACCCCAATGTTCTCCGTGCCTGAGGTATTTTCAAACGGTTAAAATTTCTACCAGGCTTGGGAAGGAGAAGAGAATCCCAGCCCCGCTCCCAGAAAGCAAAGCACATCCCAAACAGGGGACCAGAGAGGAGAAGGAAAGGAGACTCTCGTGGCCACAAGGGGAAGGCTGGGGCGTGCTGTATCCTTTCCAGGCCGTCACCTTCACCAGGCCAGCACAGACGCCACTCACCGCTCCGGTCGGCAGCGCCCCCTCGCATGATCCGGGCCACCACCACAGCCCCGGAGTGCTCATCCCGCCGGATGGTGGCACCCTGCATCGGAGACAGAGCAGGCAGGCTCCTAAGAGGCAGCCCCAAACCTCAGACCCCGAGGCTCTGGACCCCAGAGAGCCTCCCCGTCTCTCCCTCTGTCACTGCAGAGGGCAGACCAAGGGCAGCCCTTTCCAGTGCTGAGGATGCAATGAAACCAGCATCTCACGTTAATACAGCACAGCAATGCCCACATTTCATTTCAGAGATGAGGGACAGGGGCTCAGAGAAGGTCAGCATCCCCGAGGTCGCCCAGCTGGGAAGGTGTAAAGGATTGTGGGACAACGAGTCCAGTGCATGTCTCTCACATCACAGCCCTTGTCTCTTGCAAAGACATTTAATAATAAGGAGAGAACGTGCCTGCAAATTCTCAACCTCTAATCAATCACAGGGTACTGGGCTTTCTGTGGTTGCCAAGGGGAACCAATTATGACCAGCCAGAGCTTCAGGACCAGGACGTGGCCTGCGGAGCACAGCAGAATGACGTCTAGGATGAGAGGTGCTAACAAGCCCTCAATTTCGTGCACCCCGCAGGCGGGACGGTGGCAGGTGAAGTGCTGAGCCCCCGCGTTGGACGACCCTGGGCTTGAATCCACCTGCCATTCCCTGAAAGCATGCAGCCTTAGAAGGAAGCCCCTTATCTTCTGTGAGTCTGTTTCCTCTGGGGTGGGGGACAGCATTTAACTTCCCGGGGTTGGTGCACGGATTCTATCAGGTAATGCAGGCAAGCTTCAATTATGTTACGCACAGTAAGTGCATGCAGTAAGTGCTCAATAAATGTTAACCTTTTATTATTGGCTGTTACTGCAAACACATAGGCACACTTGTTATTAACTTCATTTATGTCACCTATTTGAAGTCCGTAGGACAAATACTGCTGGAAACAGAAACCATCAGCCAAGAACCCCATGGCATCTTGCCCCCTAGACCTTCAAACTTTCTGGCATCTCTGTCCATCCTGTCCTCCTTTCCCTGCTCTCAGCAGAGGGCTCCCCCCGCCTAGGCTGGTCCTTCTGTCCCCTCCCTCCCTCTCTGGCAGACTCAATGCCCCCTCTCTGCTGGCTCCTTCTCCTGGCTCCATAAATATCACATCTTCCTCATCAGTAAAAAGCCTGCCCCTCCATCCAGCAGCCACCAGTCTCTGCTCCCTCGAGTAAGCACCTGCTCTCTCTGCTTCCTACCCCCCCAAGTCACTGTCACCTGCACCCTCAAGAGCACCGGCCACAGCGCTGACCGCCCACCAGCTGCCGGCTCCCACACACTCTCAGCCTTCTCGCCTCTACCTCCCGCCTGTCTGCCTCTGGCGCCCGCCCTCCCTTTGGGATCCTCTCTTAGCCCGGGCCCTGGTGACACCCCTCTCTCCCAGGTCTTCCCAGCGACGATGGGTCTCCATGGCTGGGTCCTCCTCTATCTGCCTTTCAAATCAGGATTTGGCCCTGGCCCCCTTCTTGCCTCACTGTCTGCTCTCTACCCATGTGGTCTCGACCTCTCAGGTGTGATTTTAACCCCGCCTGGATGCTGGCAGCTGCCCAGTCTGTGTCTCTGAACAAATAATCCCTCCACTTCCTGGATGCCTCCACTTCTGAATTCAATGGGACCTAAGCTCCATCCCTTGAATGATGGCTGCAGTGCCCACCTAATCGTCCCAGCTGGACACCTCAGGGCTATCCTAGGTATCCCCCCAAGACTCCTGCCCAAACCAGGGCAGTCACAAAGTGACATTAATTTTTTTCTGACTTATTTCTTGGATTTATCTTCCCCGTTCCCACAGGCCTAGGTCAAGCCCCCTTTCTGGCCCTCCCCCTACCTGGTCCCCACCTTCAAATCGGCCCTCCGCTCTGGCCTCACCCCCCAGGCCACTTTCTATTCAGCAGCCAGGGCGATCTTTCTAAACCGCAAATCTGATCATGTTATTGCTTCTTAAGACCTTACAGTCCCCCCCCCCCCCCCACTGCCTTCAGGAACAAGCTATGACACTTTGCATGGACCATCAGCATCTCCCTCTGGTCCGGCCCCACCTCTGTCACTCCTAACCACAAACTTGGCTTTCTACATCCGCACCGGGAAGCCCAGAGCTCCCTGAATATGACAGAGTAGGCAGTTAGCTAGATAGGAGCAGGGAACAAGTGCTTTCCGACTGACAAAAGGGTGGAGGCCAAGTTCCAAACAGCCAGGACAGACCCCAGGGGAGATGCCTGCCTTCTTCCCTATGACCTTGGCCTTACCAGTAACCTAGAGCTTCATTATAATACATTAACATTGTGGTTTTAACCCCTTATGCTGTCCTCCCTCCTCCCTCCCCCAGAATGGCTGCCATGACAGGTCAGACAAGGACCATATGGGGCCCGAAACTCTTGCTCCCAACTCATAGGAGCCCCTTCGATGATTGGCTGCAGCCTCGGTCAGAAACCACCCCAGCTATGACCCATAACCTACCCAAACATAAAAAGGAAAGACAACCCTGACCATGTCAATGGATGCCTGCCCCATTTTGCAATGGGGGAAACAGAGGGGGCCGAGAGCTTCCCTTCCATTTGCAGAAGTGGTTTAGCTGAGCGCCCTTGGTGAAAGCTGAAAATCAAGAATGCCAGCTGTGCCATTCTCTGGGGCAAACACTCGACTCTCTGGACTTCCTCCACTTCCCCCATCTAATAAACAACCCTGTCCCTTCGCTCTGTAAATCACTGCTGCACTAGGACCAGAATGATAACAATCTGTCAGCTGGGGAGAACGGCAGCTGCCCCTTGCTTCCTCAGAATTCAGAGCAGGATTTGGCAAACTTTTCTGTAAAGGGCCAAATGTAAATATTTTAGGCTTCGCAGGCCACACCGTCTCCGTGGTAACTACACCACATTGCCGTTGCAACGTAGAAGCAGCCACAGACGATACGTAAATGAGCGGGCATGGCCACACGCCAGTAAAACTTTATTTAAAAAAACTGGCAGTGGGCTGGGTTTGGCCCTTGGACCATAGTTTGCCAACCTCTGATGCGGAGCATGATGATCGGGGCTGCCTTGTACAGCTGCGCAGGTTGTTTACTGCACAAAGGAGCTTGGCCACAGTCAAGTGAGGCTGTGTCCACCCAGAGAAAGAGGTACCCTGCACACAAAGGTGCCACGGGGACCAGTGGCAGCCCTGACAAAGCTACTATCACTCACTCCGGGGACTTCGGGGCGGGGGGTCTCTTCCCAGGTTTCTGGGTGGGTGGGAGAGTGGTACATGGAGAGGGTGGGGAAAGAGAGGTGGGTGTCACATACCAGGGGTTCCTTGTTCTTTACCAGGCGGACAATCTTCACTGATTCTTCATCAAAATCCTCGTCAATATTATCGGGCAGAGGGGGAAGAACGGGGTCGAAATTCTTTTGGGCAACTGTATCGTGTACCATGAGCATGGCCTGTCAGGAAAGCAAGAGAAGTGAAGGGCCAGCCCTAAAGCTACCAGGGGTAAGGGGGCCTTGGCTGGGCTGTGATTTGGGGGTCTCAGATTGCATGCCAGAGAAACCACCACCCAGACACTGGTCCTGAGGACCCCCTCACTCAGAACTCTTCTTTCCTCAGCCTCCCAGCCGAGCGCTCCCCACGGCCCCCATCCCAGGGGACACAAGCTGTGTGAGCAGGCAGGGACTGTGTGACTACCCTGAGATGGGGGGTGGACAGCAGCTGGAGCAGCTCCCTCTCATCACTGTGCACGGAGGCGGCCTGCAGCTCTTCCATCACCTGTGGAGGAATGAGACAGAACGTCACACGCGGCTGTGGGTGCTTCGAGCCCGCTGGGAGTCTCCAGAGAAAACCCTGCTCCCTGAGCTTCAGACCCGAGGGTCCTCGCAGGAACTGTGACAGCATCTGAGAGTGCATGGGATCCTCAGCCACCCCAGGACTGACACTCTCAGGGAAATCACAGCCTGGATCAGAAGAGCCAGAGCAGCTCATGGAGGGTACTCCTAATGGGAGCTAACTTATTAAGCCCTTACTATGTGCTATTTGCTTTATGCGGACTTTCCCACCCAAATTTCACAGAGAACTCAACATAGCAGGTATTATTATTTTGCCATTTGACAGATGAGAATTACAAGGAGAGATTAAATATCTTGCCCTAGGTTGAAAAGCCAGGATTTGAACCTGGGCCTATGTGGCTCTATTATCTGTGCTCTCACCACTGTGCTATTTTATAGATGAAGAAACTGGGGCTCAGAGCGGTTGAATGACCTGTGGAAGGTCCCAGAGCTGGTAGGAGAGACAGTGCCGAGCCTGGGAGCCTGACAGCCTAACGTGCTCCTAATCACGTCACATAGGGGAGAAAGGAGGGAAGGTCTGCACCCATGCCTTGCCAGGCCATCTCCTGGGTTAGGTGAGTTTATTGAGGAGCTGGCCTTGACCATCATCTTCCTAAACCATGCAACATAGAGGGCAGGTCCACAAGAAGTTAGGAAGCATTCCTTAAAAAAATGGGAATCCTCAGCCAATAGGCAGGGACACACTGCAAGTCACCTGACCCCAGGACTTCACATTGGGCCTCCCCAAAGCACAGTACAAGGCGATTGTTTGACCTTCATATTGCCAGTCCTCAACAGTTTGGAACTGCTGATCTGATCCAAATGCTCTCATTTCACAGCGGGGGGAACAGACTTTCTCGGGAACACACAGTAAGTAGGCATCCTCATGTCCCTGTGTCCCTTGGCTCAGTCCAAGGCTCACAAGTTCCTTCCTGCCCATTAGGAGGCCCAAGGAGGAACAAGAGGAGAAGGGGAGGAGATGTCTCTTCACCTTTGGGCTCCGAGCCCCTATGTCCCCTATCGGCTAAGCAATGGTGACGGGCAAGATGAAGGGGCCCTACGGGGTCGGGAGTGGGGCTAACACCGTAAGGAAAAACCTGGGGCTTACATCCTCAGCAAGGGCCACAGCGCTGTGCAGAACGGGGGTTGGACTTTGCCTCTCGTAATAGCGAAGCTTCTCGTGAATCTGCAAAGACAGCCAATTTCAGGCTGGGGCCTCCCAAGTCAGCTGCCCAGGTGTACCCTGGGTACCCCACAGCCTGCCCACGACTGTGCGGATGGCTGCAGAGTGGGTCACCGATGGGTCAGCCCGAGAGAAAGCCATTCATAGTGGGCTAACGAAGACCTTCCCGGGGCAGGGGAATGCTTGAGATGAACTTCACGGGCCTCCGCCAGCTAGGAAAACCTCTAGAAACCCTCAGCAGATGGGATGAAATGGGGCTTTACCTTCATCAAGTAACCGAGGCTTTTTTCACTGAAAACATCCCTCAAGAAGCCCATCTCTTCCTTGTGGTTGGAGTCAGGTCTGAGCTGAGAAGTCAACAGTGCCAGGGTTTCATGCAAACCTGAGGAGAGGGTAAGACACATGAAGTTTGGCCAGTGCCATGGGTACTTCCTGCCCCTGTGGGACTCCAAGTGGACCCTGCCGTGTGGACATTCTCTCCCCAGGCTCTCTCATCCCCAGGGCTTTCGGGCAGGGCAGCCCCTGTGAGCTAATGTAGGCAGCATCCTGCTTCCTCCCAGCCTGGGGCTGCTGGGGCAGGCTCTTTTCTCCAGGGCTTCCGGCAGGCCCAGCCCAGGAAAGGTACTCACCGGAGTCCTCAGACAGCACGGGCATGTCTCTGCTGCTCAGCTCCCGACCTCTGCCTGCGGATTCTGGGAGGAGGAGGAGGAGGGTGAGTGCTGTCGCTCCATCAAGCATATTCATTCAACAAACAGTGCTTACACACTTGCTGTGTCTGTCCATGACCAATTTGGGGACAGAGGGGATGGTAACGAATAACTCTCTGCTTGTTTGTTTGTTTGTTTGTTTGTTTTCCAGAGAGCAAAGAAAGAAAACTAAGATTTGCTAGTACCCTGGATGTGCCAAGCATTCTGCTGGCTGGTTTCATATGACACTTCTCTTAATGTGCACAAAGCCCTGGGGAATGGGTACTAATATCCCCATTTTACTGGTGAAGAAACAGAGGCTCAGAGGAGTTCAGTAGCTTGCAGGTCAGAATCTATACTCTGGCGGCCTTTCCGGGCTGGTCCCAAAGGTAGGATGTGGCCCCTGCTCACGGTGGGTGCTCTGCTCTGCAGCGTCCCCTGTGCCCTGTTACCTTCCGAGAGGCCCTGCGCAGGTCCCTTGTCCTTCACAAGTCCCTTGTTCACCTTCAAGTCCCTGGTCACACCTGTCTGGGCCTACGAGCTCCCTCCTCCCCCACCACCCCCAAGTCCCAAACTGAAGGGAGCATCCCCTAGAAGGGAGTGCGGAGAGGAGGTGGAGAAATGAGAGTCGGGTCTCCACTATGCAGGACCGGGCAGCCCTAGCTCAGGAGCCCCCCGCCCCCCGCCCCAACGTGCTCTGCAGCACGTGGACCTCAAAAAGTCCTCCTTCGGAAGGGGACAAGGAGAGTAATGATTGCTTCATTCCGCAAACATGGAGCCAGCCCCAGTGCGCGGAGCACCGGGAACACCAAGATGCAAAAGAATGGTACTGGGCTCTCTCCAGCCACTGCGCCGCCCTCCGCCACACTCACGCTCTGGCTCCTTCTAGCTGTGCCCCCACTCCCCGAGGCGGCCAGGCCAGACTCCAGCTCGCTTTCGGAAGGAACCTGTGGGACGAACAAGGCGCGCAGCTGGCCGAAGGGAAGGCGAGCCCCGGGGGCCGCTCGCCGGCAGTCCCGGGATGCCGAGCGGCGGGAAAGGCGCGGGGCGCACGGGGGGCGGGGTGGGGGGGGCGAGCGCGGGGAGGAAGGCCGGGCGCCGAGGGGCGGGGACTCAGCGCCCCCTCCCCCAGGCGGGGGGCTCGGGGGGCCGCGAGGCAGCCGCGCGCACGAGGGGCGGGGCTCGGCGCCTCCTCCCCGCCCCCGCCGCGCCCCTCCCGCCGCAGCCGGGCTCCCGGGCCGCTTCCCCGCGGGGCTTCCTACCTGGGCGCGCCGGGATCTCCGCTCCGCCGCCGGGAGCCGCGCGGGTGCCCGGAGCCTCGGCCGCTGCTGGCTCCGCCTCCCCGGCCCCTCCCTGCCGCGGCCGCGCGGGGCGGGGGTGGCGGAGCCGGAGCGGGCGGGGCGCGGGAGGAGGCGGGGGAAGGGGGCGCGGGAGGAGGCGGGGGGAGGAGCGCGGGGAGCCTGGGCGTCCGGCCCCGCCAGTCCTCTGCGGACCCGGGCTCCGCTCTCGGGCCTCCTATGCCCCCGCCCCGGCCTCCACCCACCGAGCCCCGAGCAGCCCCCGCCTGTGTCCTTCTGGGCGGCACACGGCCAGCCTCCCCTTCTGCCCCCCTGCCGCCCGCAATCCCCCACCCCCCGCGAGTTGAGGGCTGGACGCTTGCTTCACGTATTATTCAAAATCGCAAACATTTATGGAGTGCTCTCCAAGTACCAGGCACTGTGCGGGGGGCCGGGGCTTCAAAGACCACCGAGACAGACAGCCTGGATCTGAGGAACTCCCGTGCCGGACGGGGCACCAGTCAGACGCGAGGGCAAGTGGCTGTAACAATGCAGCGTGCTGGGGAAGATTTATCGGTGCACTGTGCCCTGGGGGCGCGGAGAAGGGAGGGAGGAGAAGTGGAGCGGGGAGACTGCAAGGCTCAGTTCGGCCCGGGTGTAGGGGGTGGGGCTGCGGAGCGGGAGTGAGGGGCGGGGAGGGGCGAACGCAGCTTGTATGCAGGGGCTTCTCCTGGGCAACGGGCTCTGTGAAATGGCCGTGAAGATCACTGAGTTTTATTGTGCTCTCTTTATGCCCAGGTACTCCTCAGATCACTTTGCATCACATTAGCCCCGGAGATAGACACCATTATTATCTGGGCGCCGTAATTGAGGAAACTAAGGTTCAGGGGTTGAAGATGTGTATGGAAGAGAGGGCAGAAGAAGCTGCTGGGTGAGTGAGCAGGTGGCTGTGGGTATTAGAGAGTGAGGAGTAAGCGAGTGAGTTCCGTCCCCTGTCTCCCAGCAGCAGGGATCGCGCAGCAGCACTTGTCGGGAGTGGTGGACCCTGAGACTGCGTCTGGGAGTAAGTCTAGCATATTAAGAAGTGGAAATGAGTTCCCAGGACCCCAAAGCCTGCAGTACATGGGGGAGGCTGTCAATGGCAGAGTGTGTCACGGTGACATTTCCCCTCCTTCATCAAAAAGCACACCAGTGCTTCTCCAAACATAATGTGCCTGGGAATTATCTGGAGGTTGCATGGGGCTGGAGTGGTGCTGGTTTCTGCATTTCTAACAAGCTCCCGGGTGATGTGATGCTCCTTGTCTCGGGGACTCACTTTGAGTACAGAAAAGACTGCATGAGACATATTTTCACCTGGGAACTTAGTGTTGGAGAGATACCAAGAGCCATCTGATAAAAGGTCAAATGATTTTTGATGAGCTTACCAACAAATGATGCTGAAACAACTGGGTATTCATGTGAGGTGGGTGGGGGGAGGGGGGACTGCAATCCCTACCCACACCACATACAAAGTTCAATTTAAGAGGGACCATAGTCCAAAACATAAACTTAATTGATAAATCTTCTAGAAGAAAACATAGGAGAATATCTTCTTAGTCTTTTGGTAGGCAAAGATTTCTTAGAAAGGACATCAAAAGCAGAGACCCTAAAAAAATTGATAAATAGGGGCACCTGGGTGGCTCAGTCATTAAGTGTCTGCCTTCGGCTCAGGTCATGATCCCAGGGTCCTGGGATCGAGCCCCGCATCGGGCTCCCTGCTCGGCGGGAAGCCTGCTTCTCCCTCTCCCACTCCCCCTGCTTGTGTTCCCTCTCCCGCTGTGTCTCTCTGTCAAATAAATAAATAAAATCTTTAAAAAAAAAAAAAATTGATAAATAGACCTCATCTAAATTTAAACTTGTGTTTATCAAAAAACCCTATCAAGAAAATAGGCAAGCCACAGACTGAGAGGAAATATTCATAGCAGATGTATCTGGCAAAGGACCTGTTATCTGGAATAAAGAACTCCTGCTACTCATTGATAAAATACAAACAACACAGCCAAAAAAAAACCTGGCAAAAGATGTGAACGCACACTTCACAAAAGAATATAAATAGCTAATAAGCATAAGAAAAAGTGCTCATCCCATATCGTTAGTCATCAGGAAATATAAATTACAGCCCCCAGCAGGTATCACTGTGCATGCACTAGAGGGTGAGAGCAAAGAGTACTCCTAACACCTAAGGTGCTAAGGATGAGGAGCACCTGGAACTCTCCACCTGCTATGTGCATATAACATGGTACCACCACTTTGGAAAACTTTTTGGCAGCTCCTTTGAAAAAGTAAACATACATCTCCTGTGTGATCCCGCAATGCCATCCCTTGGTATTCATCCAAGAGAAATAAAACCATCTGGCCACAACAGCTGTATAAGAATATCCAATGCATCTTTATTCATAATAATAAAAAATGGAGGGGCACCTGGGTGGCTCAGTCGTTAAGCGTCTGCCTTCGGCTCAGGTCATGATCCCGGGGTCCTGGGATCGAGCCCCGCATCAGGATCCCTGCTCCGTGGGAAGCCTGCTTCTCTCTCTCCCACTCCCCCTGCTTGGGTTCTCTCTCTCGCTGTCTCTCTCTGTCAAATAAATAAATAAAGTCTTTAAAAATAAAAATAAATAAAAATAAAAATGGAGAGGTGATTGGGTGATGGACACTGGGGAGGGTATGTGCTCTAGTAAGTGCTGTGAATTGTGCAAGACTGTTGAATCTCAGATCTGTATCTCTGAAACAAATAATGCAATATATGTTAAGAAAGAAAAAAAAAAGAAGAATGTAGCAGGAGGGGAAGAATGAAGGGAGGGAAATCGGAGGGGTAGACGAACCATGAGAGACGATAGACTCTGAAAAACAAACTGAGGGTTCTAGAGGGGAGGGGGGTGGGAGGATGGGTTAGCCTGGTGATGGGTATTGAGGAGGGCACGTTCTGCATGGAGCACTGGGTGTTATGCACAAACAATGAATCATGGAACACTATATCTAAAACTAATGATGTAATGTATGGGGATTAACATAACAATAAAAAACTTTAAAAAAATAAAATAAAATAAAAATGGAGAACAATCCAGATATCCTTCAACAAGTGAGCGGATGAACTGTGGTATATCCATATGGTGGTATATTTGCTCATCATTAAAAAGAAAGAAACTACTATCCAAATATTATCCCCACCATGCAACAACATAGGTGAATGTCAAAATATATTATGCTGAATGAAAGAAGGCAGACAGAAAAACACATACTGGGGCGCCTGGGTGGCTCAGTCGTTAAGCGTCTGCCTTCGGCTCAGGTCATGATCCCGGGGTCCTGGGATCGAGTCCCACATCAGGCTCCCTGCTCGGTGTGAAGCCTGCTTCTCCCTCTCCCACTCCCCCTGCTTGTGTTCCCGCTCTCGCTAACTCTCTCTGTCAAATAAATAAATAAAATCTTAAAAAAAAAAAAAAAGAAAGAAGAACACATACTGTATCATTCCTGGGGTGTTGTGATCTCGATGCTGCCACTGGACAGGAGGACTTGACTGGTCCAGAAACCCAGAGTATTATTATTATTACGCATATTACCTAAATTACCCCAGAAGAGGGAGAACTATGAACAGACCCATTTCAATAGAGTAGAGTTGTTGGGGGCCCCATGCTCAGTCAGTAAAGCATGTGACTATCTCAGGATCATGAGGTCAAGCCCCATGCTGGACATGGAGCCTAGTTAAAATTAAAAAAAAAAAAAAAACATGGAGTAGAGTTGTCAAAAAATCGCTCCCTCAAAAAGCACTGGAGAGCTCTGCAGGAGAATTCAATCAAACACTTAAACAGGTACCCCGTACCTCTTCTAAAACATAGAGACAGAAGGAAATCTTCAAAATTTTTTTATGAAGTAAACACAGCATTGAGATTAAAACCTGTTGAAGAAAGCAAAAAACAAAGAAACCCAACCCCACAAACCTATCTCACTTATGAAAAAATCCTGAAAACTGTATGAGCGGACAATTTCACCAGAACACCAAAAAATAGTACACCATGATCAAGTAGAGTATATTCTAAAAAGGGCTTAGTATTTGGAAATTAAATGGTTTACTATTTGGAAATCTATTACTGTAACTCCACATAAAGTAATCTGTGAATAGAATAAAAAGTGAAAAATTAATATTCACTCTATAGATGCACCCATACATAATTTTTTAAAAATATCTTTCAAAAATGAAGGTGAACAAAAGGTTAAACGTAGAGTTACCGCATGATCCAGCAATTCCACTCCTAGATATGTACCCCGAGAGAGGAAAATGAAAACACAAAAACCTGTACAAGAAGGTTCAAGCAGCATTATTTGTGATAGCCAAAAAGTGGAAAAAACCCAATGTCTATCAACTGATAAATGGATATATAAAATGGGGCATCCCCATACAATGGAATAAAAAGAAACGAAATAATAAAAAGAAATGAAGTCCTGATATGTGCCACAATATGGAAGAACCTCAAAACATGATGCTAAATGGAAGAAGTCATTCATAAAAGACCACACATTGTATGATTCCATGAATATAAAGAATCCAGACTAAGCAAATTTACAGAGCCAGAAAGAGGTATGGTTGCCTAGGCTGGGGGAATGGAGGTGAGGAGTGAATGCTAATGGGTACGAGCTTTCTCTTTAAGATGATGAAAATGCTCTAAAATTAGATTATGGTGCTGGTTTTACAACCGTCTGTTGAATATACTAATCTCTGTGAATCTACTAAAAATGTTACTATTCAATCTCTGTATATACTAAAAACCATTGAGTTGTACACTTTAAATGGAGGGATTTTATGGTATGTAAATTATATCTCAATAAAGTTGTTTTTATAAAAAGCAAATGGACTAAAGCCTCCACTTATAAGGGATCATCAGACTGGATTTAAAAAGCAAGACTTAACTGTATGCTAGCTAGAAGAAACTCACTTTGAACATAAAAATACAGATACGATAAAAGAAAATGAAGGAATAAAGATGTACCTTGGAAATACTAATTAAGAAAGCTGAAGTGACTACATTAATGTCAGGCAAAGTAGACCTCAAAACGAGGAATATTACCAGGGATAAGGGAGGATATTTTATAATGAGAAGGAATCAGTTGGCCAAGAAGCCATATCAACCCTAACTGCATGAACATAATAGTCCAACCTCAAGGTGCCTGCCATCACCACAAGAGTTATTTAACATTGCTCTGGTGCGGCGGCCAATGTGAGTGGATGAGACAAAACAAAACAGGCATAGGGCGCCTGGGTGGCTCAGTCCATTAAGCGTCTGCTTTCAGGTCAAGTCATGATCTCAGGGTCCTGGGATCGAGCCCCATGTCGGGCTCTCTGCTCAGCGGGGAGTCTGCTTCTCCCTCTCCCACTCCCTCTCTCCTCTCTCTCTCAAATAAATAAATTAAATCTTAAAAAAAAAAAAATAGCAGGCATAGATACTAGAGAGAAGGAGGCAGCGCAGGTGGTATACCTAGAAATTCAAAATAATTGACCAAAAATAGAAATAGAAGGGGCACCTGGGTGGCTGTCGGTTAAGCGTCTGCCTTCGGGTCAGGTCATGATCTCAGGGTCCTGGGATCGAGTCCCACGTCGGGCTCCCTGCTCAGTGGAGAGCCTGCTTCTCCCTCTGCCTCTGCCGCTCCCCCTACTTGTGCTCTCTCTGTCTCTCTCTCGAATAAATAAATAAAATCTTTAAAAATAAATAAATAAAAATAGAAATAGAAGTACTGAGGAGATTAAGAGAGGGGAATATGCAATTCATATTACAAATTCAATAACTTTCCTATGAACAGAGATAGATAATTATAGTGTATAATGGAAGAAAAAATTGCAAACTAAGAGAGTAACCAAAAGATTGAATGCTTATTGATATATGGGGGAAAGGACCTTAAAAACACTAGTAAAACATATATACAACAAACAGTAACTCAAAAGATACAGAAAAGAATAGCTTAATGTCGTAAATATGTCATTTCGCTCTAAAATCCTCTCCAAACCCGATGCAATCCCAACTAAAGCATAAAAAGGATCTTCAGATGAAACTTTTAAAATGCTACCAAAATTCAGGGCACCTGGGTGGCTCAGTTGGTGAAGGGTCTACCTTCAGCTCAGGTCATGATCCCGGGATCTTGGGATCGAGCCCCACATCGGGATCCCTGTGGGGAACCTGCTGTTCCCCCTGCTTGTGCTCTCTCTCTCTCTGTCAAATAAATAAATAAAATCTTTTAAAAAATTAAAATAAAATAAAATGCTACCAAAATTCAACTGGAAAAATAAACATTCTAGAAATTGTAGAAAAGAAGAGTTATAGGACCAGGTGGGGTGGTGTGCAAGGTGCTAGCCCCACTGATATGAAACATTGCTGACATGAAAACAACTTTTTAAAGTTTAATACTGAAGAAACCATCAACAGCTAGACAAATAGAACAGACTAGAAAGTGCAGAAATAATCCTCATGTATATGGTAATTTAACTTTTTAGAAAGATGACATTATAAATAAGTGTGGGGGGAGGAATTACTAAAAAAAAATAGTGTGGGGACAACTAGCTACTCCTTATGCAAAAAGAAAAAAAGAAAGCTGGATCCCCACCTCACTACTCACACCAAAATACTTCTCCAGTAGATTTATTTTTGTAATCTTGGAGTGAGGGAAGGCCATTCTAAGCTAAAATCCAAACCCAAATCTATAAAGAAAAAGATACGTGTGACTAAGTGAAATGTAAACACTTTTATGGACAAAAATATTATTTGTAACGTGGTAGGATATGGCATGCAATATGATCAATATTTAAATTCTTTAATTTACAAACATTCACACAAATCAAAAAGATGGAAAAAAAGAAAAATGGCTAAAAAAATACTTTGCTACAAAAGAAAAAGATACAGTCAATAAACGTACAAAAAGATGCCCAACTTGACTCGTAATCAAAGGATTCTAAACCAAAATAAAAAGTGATGTCCCTTTTCACCTACTAAGACACAAAAATGTGTAAGTTTGTTGACATCTAATGTGGTCAAGGATGTAGGGAAATCAACAGGTTTATATTGGAAGGAGCGTTAATTGGTGCAAACTTTCTGGAAGAGCATTTAGCATATTATTTACCAAAACGTTTATGTGTACCTGTCCTTTAGCCCAGGGGTTATTTGGGCAAGCAGATTGGAAGGAAAAGTAGGCAGAAAGAGAAAGAGAAGGAGGTTTGGGTGGATGAGAATCTGGATTAGAGAGCTGGGGAGAGGGCTGCACCCCAGGACAGAGAAGGTGACTCAGGGCTGAGTTGGCCAAGATGGCTGGGGGCCCAGGCGGGGGTGGCATCACCGGGCCAGGGCTTGGTCAGGATGCAGTGGAAGAGGGAGAAGCAGGGAGCCTGACACGGGGCTCGATTCCAGGCCCCTGGGATCATGCCCTGAGCTGAAGGCAGACACTTGAACGAATAAACCACCCAGGTGCTTGGGATCTGTCTTTACAGGCAAAGGAGGGGAGAGGAAGGAACTCTGAAAAGGACAGAATGCCAGTGATCTTCAAAGAGGTGACACAAGGAACCCTTGAGGCTACACGTCTGCCTCCTTTGGTCTGGCACTCAGCCCAGACACGGAAGGGAACAGGGAATAATTCCAAGAGGAGAAATGGGCTCCCTCCAGAACAGGCATCAGGAGGGTGAGTCAGAAGGGTCTAAAGAAAGGACGATCTCAGCCCATCTACCTCTCAAGGAGAACAAGGGAAAGTACTTGTAACTACTTTTTTTTTTCCTGATAACTTGTCCTATTTATTGTTTTTGTTACTCCGTCTCAAAAACACAGTTTAGATTTGTGAAACAGGATGTGCACGCAGGAAAGTGCACGAACAAGACAACTTCACAAATCAGTGAAAAGTGAACACTCATGGAACCAGCACCTGGGGAGGGGAGGGGACTACACTGTGGGCCCCAGAAGGGCATCCCCCCCACCCCCCACTCCCCCCCCAGATGACAAATTCAACCACTGCCCTGACATCCATAGTAATTACTTCTGCTTTCTGGTTTTACCATCTAAGTGTATGTATCCCAATACAATGCCATTCTTTTGGTCTGTTTGTAAACTTTTCTAAACGGAATCATACAATGTGTCTTTTGTAAGCCTGGCTTCCTTCACTCAGCATAATCTTCTTTTACTACTTGATGAAAAGACCACCCTTCCCCCACTACTCTACTGTACCACCTGTCACCCATCAAGTGTCCGTACCATACCTCCTTTCGACCCAGGCAAGAGGGGCCCATGCCCTGGGCTGCCGGCTCCAGCACCCCCCCATTAGAAACACACACACACACACACACACACACACACACACACACACACACACGCACACACAATGTATCAAAGAACATACCACATGTTTCTTTTTTTTTTTTTTTTTTTAAGAACATACCACATGTTTCAACACATTCGGAAACTTCTTTGCAATTATTTCTTTCACGACTGCTGGGTCACATTCTCTGTCTTCTTTCTCCATGAGTCTCCAATAAACTGTATTCTAGACATTCTCACTTTATTCCCCATTTCTCTTACCTCCTCCCCTCTGTTTATCATCCTTTCATTTCTCTGTGCTTCCTTCCGGATGGTTTCTTCTGACCCATCTTTCAGTTCACTGTGACCATTTCAACTGTGTCTAATCTAAACCTCGTGCATTGGATTCTTCATTTTCATTATCACATTTTTTTTTTCAGTCCTGGAATTTTATGTCATTCTTCTTCAAATCTGCTATGTCATTTTGTATATTTTCCACTCGTCTGCCCAACATTTCAAGATTGATTGTACCTCCTTGAACAGAGTAAGAATAGTGTGTTAAGGCTGCTCCTGCTATTTTTTTTTAAGATTTTATTTATTTATTTATTTGTTTATTTATTTATTTATTTGAGAGAGCGAGAATGAGAGAGAGAGAGCACATGAGAGGGGGGAGGGTCAGAGGGAGAAGCAGACTCCTTGCTGAGTAGGAAGCCTGATGCGGGACTTGATCCTGGGACTCCAGGATCCTGACCTGAGCCAAAGGCAGTCACTTAACCAACTGAGCCACCCAGGCGCCCCAAGGCTGCACCTGCTATTTTCAGCATCTGTACTCAGCTGCCTCTGCACGGTTTCGCTGATGGACTCTTGTCTCCTCACACAGCTGGTTGTCTTCGATGATATATTGGATTGTATTTGCAAAAACAATTTTTACAGTAACTGGAGACTCAGGCAGATGCTATTTTCCTCCAGAAAGGATTTTTCATTGGTATCTTTATCTGGGGGTAGGGGTAGGGAGGGTCTTGCCAGATCAGGACCGTTTTAAATTCAAGTTTAAAGCTTGAAGCTTCCGGAGGCATCTAAATGGCAGGAGGCTGAGTGAAAGTCCATGGTTGGCCTCATTTATTTGCAGTTGAACCTTCTCCCAAAGTGCAGCCCTTTGGGGTTCTAGCCTAATGTGATAAAAATACATATACCAGGCGCGCCTGGGTGGCTCAGTCAGTTAAGCGTCTGCCTTCGGCTCAGGTCATGATCCCGGGGTCCTGGGATCGAGCCCCGCATCGGGCTCCCTGCTCAGTGGGGAGTCTGCTTCTCCCTCTGACCCTCCCGCCCCTCGTGCTCGGTCTCTCTCTCTCTCTCACTCTCTGAAATAAAAAAAATAAAATCTTTTAAAAAAATACATATACCAGATTCCCGACTCTTGGAGGGCCACAGACTCCTAGCTCATCCTCTCTGCTGCTGCTTCTGAATCAGTAAATACTCTCAAGGACAAAAGCGCCTTGCACACTCAGTTCATCTTTCTGGGTTTCTACATGTAGACCTTGGCCTGGTAACCCCTCACACTCATGTTCGCTCTTCACTGCTTGCTTAAAAAAAAAAAAAAGAAAGAAAAAGAAAAAAAAACTTATATTGTGAAATAATTTTAGATTTACAGAAAAGTTGCAAAGATAGTACAGAAAGTACCTGAATATCCTTCAGTCTGTTTCCCCCTAATGTTAACATCTTACATAACCTGATACATTTGTCACAACAACGCAATTAACATCGGGACATTACTATTAGCGAAACTCCAGACTTTATTAGGATTTCACTAGTTTATCCACTAACATCCTTTCTCTATTCTGGGGATAGATTCTGCAATCCAGGGGACCCCACTACTACATTTAGCTTTCAAAGTTTCTGCGAAGATTTTATTTTATTTTATTTTTTTTTATTTTTTTATTTTTTTAAAGATTTTATTTATTTATTTGACGGAGAGAGACACAGCAAGAGAGGGAATACAAGCAGGGGGAGTGGGAGAGGGAGAAGCAGGCTTCCCGCCGAGCAGGGAGCCCGATGTGGGGCTCGATCCCAGGACCTGGAATCATGACCTGAGCCGAAGGCAGACGCTTAACGACTGAGCCACCCAGGCGCCCCTCTGCGAAGATTTTAAAATACATGTCTGTTTCATCCAGCTTCTGACGGAGGATGGTCCGAATCACCCCGCGTTCTGGGCTGCCCTTTCCCTTCATCTCACCGTCATTCCTAGAAGTAAAAAGTCCATCACTGAGTCAACATAAAAATCTCAAAAGGAGTTTTCAGATTTGTTTCAGTGGAGGAGGTTGAAAGATTGAGTTCGCAACTGGCTGGGGCTGGGGGAGCCGTAGGTGGGCTAGAGAATGGGATGTGGGCGAGAAAACAAATCCTCTGGTGGTTTAGGCTATGACACAGCAACAAACAAACTGTAAGATCGCAGTGGCTAAACACTTGGAAGTCTGTCCGTGGCTCACACCAAGTCTGCTGCAGACTGGGGAACTGTCGGGGCAGCTTTCTCCCAAGCGGTGATTCAGGGATGTAGGCTTTTTCCACTTTTGAGCCTGATGATCTGTTTTTAATGCAGTCCTCAAGCCTAGCTCCTGGCTAGGTGTGGGGCTGGGAGGGTAGAGGGAAGGACTTCACAATACACATGAAGGGAACAGGAATGATGCATATTGGACCCAGCACCATCTTCATAAAAATACAATTTTTGGTAACACTTCCTTTACTCTCCGTAAATGACAACCATAAATAATATGCCTTCTCGTACACTTAATTTTTAAAAATCACAATACCATACCTGAACTGTAATGGAGGGAAAAAAATAAAAGGAAAACAATTTGTAACCACATAACACATATTTCAAAATGTCAGTGCTCAGGGCCCATGGTGCTAGAAAACAATGAAGTGTCAGATACGGGCCCCTGCTTAAAATAAATCACTTAGGATTTAAGAAAAGTAAGAAGATCAGAGTTTATTCTGTATAAGGACAAAAACAGGAAAGAAAGAGATAATAATCAAAGGCTAGAATAAATATTATTTTAATCTGTGTTTTTAAAACTGCAAAAATGGATTACCTTTTGATATTTTTAAAAAGATTTTATTTATTAAAAAAAGATTTCATTTATTTATTTGAGAGAGAGAGACAGAAATAGGGAGAGACAGCACAAGCGGGAGGAGGGGGACAAGCAGGCTCCCCGCTGAGCAGGGAGTGGGACTCTGGGATCATGACCTGAGCCGAAGGCAGATGCTTAACCAACTGAGCCACCCAGGTGCCCAAACTTTTGTTGTCTGTACTTGTGATGGAGTTCGGTCCCAGGGCCACTGCCATTCAATGCCCATTGTGAAATTGAGACACGTCTCCCCACATTGCCAGAATCACACACACACACACACACACACACACACACACACTCACACTCACACAATGCACACACACAATCTCCCCTCCCAGAACAACTGAGTTAATGCTTCAAATATTAACCCAGCAAGTGAGAAAAATTCCGGCTGTACATGGGGAAGCACATATGCCAAATGTTAACCCTGGTTTTCCAAGGGAGAGGGGAATTACAGGAAACACTCCCATTTTTTAAATTTATTTTTTAACATTCCTGAATTGTGTAAAAGTTTGCTTTCGACCAGCATGAACTTTGCAATCAAAAAACCCCCGACAGAGCTATTTTGAAAAACGATGTGTCAGGGCTCCCTCTAGTGTGCGTGTGTGTTTTGGTCCTTTAAAGCAGGATTCAATTCTGTGATAAGAAATTGCTTACTCACTTTTTTAAATGCCCAGACAACTTAAAGCGGTTGGGGAGACCAGCCTTACTGCGCGGCCTGCAGGTGGCTCCAGGGATCCCGCTCGGCCCAGCCCTTCGGCTTCCCTCCGCCCCTTTCGCAGCGCCTCCCGGTGGCTAAAAGCGGTACTGCGTCCTCCGGGAAGCGGTGGAGGAGGAGGACGGTGGGGCCCTGGCAGAGGGACCCCTCACCTCGGTACCATTGACCGCTTAGCAGTCTGGTAAAGCTTATGGACCTCTTCTCGGAATAATCGTCTTTTCAATATACAAAATAATACACATATGCCTAAAAGAAAGCCAACAATATTGAAGTGGTTATCAAAATGTTTATGTGTGTAATATAGTAGTAAATGTGCTTCATTAGTGCTTTCAATAACCAGTTCTAGTGGCAGGCCTGGTAACTAATTATTTTCCACGTACTGAGGAGCACATACGATATTTCAAGCTATCGGCGACAACGTCATGTGCCAGTGTCGGATTTTTTTGGTGACAAAGTCCCAGACACTGCTAGCACAATAGAAGGAAAAGATAAACCACTTAAAGGTTAGTAAAAGTCAGTATGTAATTTTTTCAGGCTTGGACTCCCTGGATTCTGCACACAGACCCTCTGGGGTGCATGGCGGTGGGCATGGTTAAGACGCCCTCCCCCCGAAAGGGTACGGGTTTGGGAGAAGCGCTCAGGTGGTTTTTTTTGGGGGGGGGTTGCGGTAAACTGCGCGGCTGGGGCGCACCGAGGGTAAGTAAAGGGAATGGCAGAGGCGCCTCCCTCTGTGCGCAGAGGGGGGACCTGCAGGCCCCTCCCGCCTTCCTGGTCCTGACCTAGTGCCTCTGGAGGAAGTTAAAGCCCCGCGTGGTTCCGAGAGCTCCCAGTTCCCGCGTGTGCTCCTGCATGTCCAGCGCCCACCATGTGGCCCCTGGTCCTGCTGTGGGGCTGCCTTTTGCTCCCAGGTGAGATGGGGCAGGAGAGGGAGGAGTGGAGGGATGTGGGGCTCATGCCCAAGCTGGCAGAGAGAGGACCTCCTGAACCTACCTTTCATTCTTCTGACCCACTGCTGCCTGATCCTTCCAGGTCTCGCCCCCACCGCACTGGTTCTCAGTCTGCAGAGGCGGGGGGCGGGGGCAGGCACTTGCTGTTTCTGGAACGCAGAGCCGGGTTTTCTCCCAGACCTCTGGTTCCAAACCCTTCGTGTTCAGGTGGCTAGGAAGGGGGCTTTACCTCTCTCATTTTTATTTTCCTACTCTACACCCAGCCTGGAGGCAGACAAGACAACCCCTACGTGATTGCCATGGTAGACTCTGCAAATATTTCTTGAGCCTCTACTGTACCACTCACAACAACCCTGAGAGATAAGGGATTATGCTGTTTCATCAGTTCACAGGTCTGCCTCTTCAACTTTTTAACATCAAATATCAGGATGCATCTTGTAACGGATGACAATTGTTCAAGTGACCGTGATTTTTTTAGTGGTATATAAAATTATGGTGTATCTTACGTATGATAGCATCTTAATTTCAGTGAACTAAGACATCATCATCATCATCATCATCTATAAATGGGAAAGCCCAGATGCCCAGGGAGGGCAAGTAACTTCCCCAAGGTCACACAGCTACCAGGTGGCAGTGCTGGGATTCCAAATCCAGGCTGTCTGAATCTAGAGCTTCCCCATCACCACCCTTCCGTATGCCGATTTTAGGGAAACAGCAACGGCCCTGTCCCAGTTTCCCTTGGTGGGGAAGAGACCACCAGCTCTTTCCAGGGCTGCCGCAGAAGGGAGTGACTGAGGAGGAGTCTTCTGGTCTTGACCCTGGAACTTGAATCCACAGAATTCTGACCTCTGTCCCTGCTATGGTTTCAGGTTATGGAGCCGTGCTGGGCCCCAAGGAGATCAGTGCGTTTGAAGGTGACACGGTGTCCCTGCAGTGCACCTACCAGGAGGAGCTGAGGACACGCCAGAAATACTGGTGCAAGGAGAAGGGGTTCTTCCTGTCCCGCTGCTCGGGTACTGTCTATGCGAGAGAAAATGGCCAGGAGACAAGAGAGGACAGGGTGTCCATCCAAGACAGCCCCGAGACGCTCACGCTCCACGTGACCCTGAGGAATCTCACCCTGCAGGACACTGGGAAGTACTTCTGTGGGGTCTCCAAACTGGGCCGAGATGAGTCTTTCCTGGTCTCTCTGCTTGTCTTTCCAGGTAACACATGTCTCTGCTTCTCTGGATGGGGGACAGGTGACACAGAAGGGAAGAGGGACGGGTGGGCCGCTGATCAGTGCCGGACCCCGTTTCCTCCTCGCCCCCAGGTGTAGTGCTTGTACCAACCTCCTGGGGGGGCGGGGGCTCAGTGAGATGATGCCAGTCAAGTACTTGGCCGTCATGGGAGTAGAAGCGGTGCAGCATGACCCTCGGCTGCTCTTTGACAGGGTCACACCACGCAGATCTGTTGAACTCCCTGCTCAGTGCCTTTCCTCTTTACCCAGATGTGGGGGAGAGATTGCATGGGCTGGGGATGAAATGGGCAGCCCACAGAATAAAAAAGACTCCCTCTTTGGAGTCAGAGATATTCCTGAGGATCCCGCAGGACGGGCCCACCATTGTGCAGCATCCCAGACCCACTCCACAGCGCCCCCCCCACCCCCCAGCCATGGCCACACTGGCCTCACCCTGCCCGTGGTCTCAGCTCTCCCTTCCTGCTTCCCTTCCCCAGATCTTGAAGTCCCAAAGGCAGGTATGAGGAGGGCCTGGGATCTAGCCTCGGAGGAGGAGTTTGTTGAGCTCAGAGACACTAGGGGATTCTGGCTGGGGATGGAACATCTCTCTGGATGCCAAGAGCCCCACTGGATCTGCCGAGCTGAGAAGAGAGAAGCCAGAGATGGCCCAGGGGAGTGGGCAGCCTCAGTCTGCCGGCCAGTGAGGGTGAGGCAGGTCTTTGTATCCCATTTCACAGATGGGGGCCCGAGGCTCCAGAGATGAAATGATTTGCCTGAGGTTTCATGGCAGGAGGTGATGGAGCCAGGATTCAAATCCAGGTTTTCTTCTCACTTTGGTGTCTGCTCTTTCCCTCCCCTGGCCCCATCTTGGACCCACCCCATCCCCAGGCGGTCCCCACTGTCAGATCCCTGACATCCATGGGTCTTTATTTTAATTCAAGGAGATAGAAATAAGCTCACCAAATAATAACAGCAGTATCATAACCATATTGAACCTGTTCTCCATTATTTACAAGCTTCTCTGGTCTCCTCTGATTCTTATCAGTATTCAGACCTCCTTCTTACTTAGTGGGGATCAATTTTAGCTATATTTGAGGCTATTTTAAATTTTTACCTCATTTATAATTATTCATTTGTGTGTGATATGTGCATTATTATGTTATCCTGTGTCAGACATTGTTGACCTTTCTCTGATGATATTTGGGGGTACAGGAAATAAAGGCTAATGACAGTGGTGTGCGGGTGAATGTTTAGCTGGGGAAGCTCTGATTTGCAAGGTCTGCCAGTTTCTGTGGTTTAAATGCCCCCACCCTCCCCAATTTCCAGCCACCGACAAGCTCACAAAATTCCTGAAAAGTAAACAGCTCTCCCAAGTCAGTGGGAGCTGTCCGCAGCACACCACTGAGTGTGGCAACAGATCAGAATTTCTAGAAAAGTCAGAACAAGACAAGAGTATCCACTATCGTTTCTTTTATTCCCCATTGCCTGGAGGCTGTAGGCCATGAAATAAGACAAGATAAAGAAGTATACATATCGGATAGGAAAAGATAAATACCCCTTATTTGCACAAGATTTGATCATTTACTCAGAAAAATCAGAGAAAACCTGACCTCGTATTAGAATAGAGAATGAATCACAGACCTGTACCCCTGAAACAAATAATACATTATATGTTAATAAAAAATTGTAGTAAAATAAAAAAATAAAAAAAAAATAAATAGAGAATGATGGGGACAGGGAGCGAGTCCCAGATGGCACTCCAGCAAGGAGGTGACCGAGGGGCACCCGGGGGCAGGGGGAGGGTGGGCAGGGAACTCAGCGGTTCCAGGGGGGATTGGCCACACCACATTTCTGCCCACTCTGCCAGGCACAGAGGCTAGGCATCTCGTCCTTGAGGGACCCCAGCCTCTCGGGGACAGAAAAAAGTATGTCAGGCAGAGGTGGAGAGGAGAGGCATGGCACACAGGGGAACAGCACGGCAAAGGCATGGAGGTGGGCAGGATGCTCACTTCATTGGGAATAGAGGGCAAATAGAGGAATGGCTGGTGCCCCGGATGGCGAAGAGGTGAAGCCGACATGGTGAACTGAGGTCTGAGTTTGAAAGGCTTTGAAAGGCCTGTAAGAAGCTTGAGCTTCAACTCATAGGCAGTGAGGGCCATTGAAACAGTTCTGAAGCAAGAAGCGATGGAATCCAGTATCCCATATCCAGATCCATATTCTAGAGACAAAACCAGTATTGGTGTGAAGAGTGGCGTGGAAAGAGCAGACTGGCAGGCAGCTGGGGACAAGGGAGGCTGAAGGTCTGAGCTAAGTGGGAGGCCAAGAGGACTGCAGGAGGGGGAGGCCAACAATCAACTAGAATCTTCCATCCGTGACTCCTAAGTGGCTGCAGGGAGGAGATAGTGGAGACTCTGAGCAGAGAGGTGGGGGCAGGAAAGCTCCTGGCTGCCACCAAGGCAGGAAATCTGGCTCATAGTGGTGATCCTCGCCTCCCCTGAGACCAACCTCTCCCTTTCCCCTAGGTCCCTGCTGTCCTCCCTCCCCCACTCCCTCCTTCCAGCCTCTTACTACAAGGAGCCTCCAGCCCAAGGCAAAAGCTTGGCAAACTGAGCCCCCAGAATTGAGTGAGTGAATGGTTTTCCTGTCTCTCCTCCACCCCTCTGTAAAGCAGCATCCAGTGAGGGCCTGCTTGTAGCCAGACACTGCGCTCTGTGGCCCCCAGAGCCTGGGAGCTGTACTGTCCGCGGAGGAATCAGGGGCCCCATGGGGTCAGGTCACCCAAGGAGCAGCAGAGCCCAGGGAAGAGGCGCAGCCTGACCGCCGGGCTTGTGTTCTGTCTGCTCCCCCCGGGGTTGGAGGGCTGAGCAGGAAAGGTAGGGCCTTGGACCCTGACCTCTGGACCTGTCCCTGCCACCCTGCCCTGCTGACCCCATGGTTGTTGAAGGAAGTCAAGGCCTGTTGAAGCAGAGGTGGTGAGGGTGGGCATGTGGCGACTTGCAGTTGTAAGTGGCCAGGACTGGAGGGGAAGTAGGCGGGCCTCTGTGTACTGCGTGGCCGCTGGAATGGGTCACGGAGTGGGCGCGGGGCCGTGATGACCCAGGCAGCGGGCACGGACGGGGGCTGAGAACCACACGCAGGTGTGGGGCGTGCTTGAGACATGCTCGGCTTGCTCACAATGGCTTTATCCAGGCCTCTCTTTGCTTCCTGGGGGGTCCTTTAGCTGGGGAAGTTCTGAGAAATTGGTCCTGGGGAGGCTAGGGCTCAGGGGTCAAGGGTCAGAGGTCTGGGGAATGCTGGGACTCAAGGGTCGGAGAAGGTGCTGAGGCATTGCTTTTGGACTTGTAGCTTCTCCTGGTCTCCACCAAACAGTCACCACAACCAAGCAGGGGAAGACAGGGGCCGAGGCCTCTCCGTTCACGGGGACCCCCCCGTACGGGCACGCAGGAACCTCCCCAGACCCAGGAACCTCTCCGTACGCGGGGACCTCTCCTCATGAAGCAACCTCTCCTCATGCAGGGACATCCCGCCTATTCACACAGCTGGACTCCACCTCCGCAGAGGACACCCATCTGGCCCCCAGCAGCAGCAGCTCCATGTCCAGGTGAGCCCAGGGTGACCAAGGTCACCTTTCAGGCCATCCCCAGAACATGAGGTGCCCTGGAGCAAGTGAGGACCTGGCACTCCTTCTTCTAGGCGAGCACAGCCTCCTGTCAGGGCCGCAGCTAACAGCACAGAGGGCAGACTCGGCCCCCATCCCCCCTCCGCAGGGCCCTTGAGCAGTGGACGACCTGAACTGCAGAGCCGGCAACCCTGTTGCTCTGGACACCCAGGCCCACCTGAAGTGAAGGGTCCCCCGTGGCCCCAGTCCCCACCCCTCTCCCCTGCCCCAGCCACAGGGGCAGCCACCCCAGTTTCCCCGGCGCACCTTGCACGGGGCGCTGTGCCGAGCACGAATATAGGTTTTTTCTTACCCAACTGGAACCACAGCCTGAAGGATTGGTTCTTGGGGGTTATATATCATTGCACTCAGTTACTGACGGAGGCTTTCTGCCTGAGGCATCCAGGTACCTGCTGCCAAGTTCAGACCAGCTGAGAGCGTTTCCTGGGGTTGGTAGTGGGGGCTGGGGTCCCTCCCAGTGGGACTGACCAGGTGCTGTGGTCCCCGGTGCCCTCTGATCTCTTTGGGAAAGACAAGGGACATGGGTGGGACGCAGACGAAGAATGCCATGTGCACAGCATGCTACAGCTCTCTGGTGACACCTGCTGGGCTCCTTCCATCTCACCCACAGGGTCTCCATCCCAAAGGTCCGCATCTTGGCCCCGGGCCTGGTGCTGCTGGCCCTCCTCCTGGCCGCAGGCCTGGTGGCCCTCGGCAGCTATCTGCTCCGCTGGAGGAAGGAAGGTGAGCAAAAGTAGAGGGAGAGGGTGGGAGGCCAGGGACCTCGCTGAGACCTGCAGTGCCCCCCACCATCCCAGGGAGACCTTGTGCATCAGTGTGTCCATCCGAGGTATGGGCATCAGGAGCCCTGCTCCTCCCTTCTGAGGGAGCCACAGGTCAGTCAACATTAGGAGAAAGCAATTCAAATGCGTGAATGGGAGAACGGGGGCTCTTGGCTTGCTCCCATCTGTCCAAGCTCATCAATCACTTCTGTCCCTATTGATCCCAGCAAATCCATGTCCAGCCTCTGCAGGTCTGGTTCCTTGCGTGACTACCACGGCAGGGGGTGTGGGGCGGGAATTCGAGACTAAGCCCTGGAACAGGAAGGATGCTGTGGCCTCACACCCGTCGTGGTCTCGAGAGGTGCTCAGCTCCTGTGAAGACTTGGCTTCGAATCCCAGCTCTGCTACTTTTTAGCTGTGTGACCTTGGGCAAGTCACCTACCTTCCCTGAGCCACAGCTTTTTTGGATCACAGATCTAGAATACAAGAGAACTAGAACAGAAATAGAATACGAGTCCAACCGAAGTAGAATCCAAGCCACATATGTAATTTAAACTTCTCTAAAAGTCACATGATAAAGGGTAAAAAGAAACTAGGGATGTTAATTTTAATAATATACTTTATTAGTATGATCTTTCCAAAACATGATCATTTCAAGGTGGAATCAACATAAAACTATTCATGATACATATTCCGCATTCTGCATTTTTTCATATTGAGTCTTCAAAACCTGGCGTGATTCGGAGCAGTCATGCTTCCAGTGTCAATGGCTGTGTGCGGCTCGGGGGGGCCCCCCCGGCAGACACCATGGGTTAAGAGGGTTGGCCGAAATATCAGTCAGAGGAGCTGCCATGGGCTGTGAGTTTCTGTGTGGCTTTGTTGCTTTTATCTCCTCTAATGCTCTCAATACTGTGGCGTGAGAAACTGCTCATTACAAGCACCCCCCATTTTACAGGGGAAGAAACTGAGGCAGAGTGGTTAAGCAGCTTGCCCTGAGTTTGCACAGCCAGGAAGCAGCAGAACCAGGAAGATGTGTGCCAAAGCACTCTGCAAATTGGCAATGTTGTCCTACTGCACGTGGCCTTGGGTGGGGGGCGGTGATCCTGGGCCTGCCTCCAACTTCACCGTGTGCGGCCCCCAGGAAGAAATGTCAGCTTGGCCCACGTCCCCAGCTCACCGCAGAGGAGTCCGGAGGAGCACACAGGGTGGGAACATTCCTGATCAAGACCTCAGAACTTCTTAGCACCTTGCCTCTCGAACTGTGGTCCCCAGGTAGCAGCCATGACATCCCCTGGAAGCCTGTTAAAAGGACTCTCAGGCCCCAGCCCCGACCTGCTGCGTTAGAATGGGCATTTTCATAAAATGTCCTGGGATCCTGGATGCACCCTGAGGTTGAAGAAGCAATGTACTTAGCACATAGAATTACTTCCCCGGCTGGTTTCTGGCCCACACCAGGGGATTTCCGTGTACCCATCCCAAAAGGCTGGATCACTGCTAAGGGACTGAGCTGAAAGTCCAAGCAGTCTTCCTGCCCAACCAGTCTGCTTGCTCCCTCTGGGAAGCCCCTGCTCCCAAGCACAGGGGGGCCCGTCCACCTCTGTGGGAGCTGTCGCAGGCTGCTCCTGGCCTCAGGGTATGCCTGCTGGTCTCTTTCAGCTCAACTGGACGCAGAGACACAGAGGAACGAGAAGGTCCAACTCCCACACTTGGTAAGAAAGGCAGCCAGCCCGAAGCCCCAGCTCGGATGGCGGTGGGGCTGGGCATCAGGACTCCCAGGCCCTGTCTCTGCATCTCCCTACCTGTTTGTCTCTGAGCTCCAGGCAGGGCTCACTTCCCATCTCTGGGGAATCTGTGTGAGCCCTGAGACCAGCCCTTCAGGGTGCCCCTCCTCACCCTGACGGCCCAGCAGGTACCAGGCGGGGGTCTTCCCCAGGCCCAGCGCCCTCTTCCCCTCCCCATCTTAGAAGCAGAGACTGTCAGAGCTGGATCCTGAGGGTCTCTGCGAGGGCTGCGGACTCATGGGCTCAGGCCGCAGAAGCCCCCCTTGTGTCCACCCCCCTCCTCCTGCTGTTTATTGAGAGGCCTCCACCTTATTCTCTTACACACGGGGGCAGGAAAGGGGGGCTGCTATTTCCTTCTTTCTTGGCGCCAGTGAGGACAAAAGACTCAGGCCTGACCCCCCTGGGGAGGGGCTGGGACACGAATGGGGTTCTGGGCTTTGGCTTAGGAAGCAGCTGTTGTTGTCTCAGGAAGCCCGGCAAGGCCAGAGGTGGTGGACAGGAATGAGGGAAAGGTCACAGACCCGGATGGGGAGGGGGGCTGCCACTGTCCTCTGGAGGCCAGCTTGGGCCCAGCCGTGCGTCCTAGGGCGCACCCTGCTGGCTAGAAGAGGGGCGGGGGCGGGAGGGAGAACCTCTGTGCTGGGCTGCCCACTGCCACCCAGCCCACCCCCCGGGAGGGCTGCCTGGGACCGCTTCCAGCCTGCCGCACCTATCCCCGCCACTGCTGACCCCTTGTCGGGGGGGAGGATGGAACAGGGTCTCCCGAGAGGGTCAGAGATAAGACCTTCGTGAACATGACCAACTGAGAGCTTTTGGTTTTCTTTGGTTTATTTCCCTTTGGGCTTCTTTGTAGTTTTTAGCAGGGGCTGCAGGTGGAATTGAAAGGGCTTGGGGTTTTCTTTGCCCACATTCAGGTCGAAGAGGGAAGGGGGCACTCTACTGGCTCTGCCAGAGAGCCCCAGGGGCGTGTAAAACTCGGAGGGAGGTATGAGGGCTCAGGCCAGCATTTCCCTTGCCCACAGAGCTCTTTCAGGAAGCTCCCTTTTCCTCTTTAATTGAACACCTACTGTGTGCCAGGCGCTTTACCTGTGTCACCAAATCTTCATAACTCCTGCACAAGGTAGCTGTTATCATTACCCCCTTCTTACAGAATAAGAGACAGAGGCTCAGAGAGCATAAATAACTTGCCCCCAGAGACTCCGTGTGAAAGAGGCGGAACCGGGGCAACGGACCCGGTCTGCGGGGCTGGCCGCAATACCCCGTGCTGCCCCCACCCTGCCCCACTGGTGTGCCGAGGGCTGGAGGAGTGGGGCCAACTGCTCGGCCTGCCCGAGCCTGTTCCCCTAGACTCAGAAGAAAGAACCATCCTCAGTCCATGAACATGGGACGGCGTGGCCCCTGACTCCTGAAACAGCCCAGAGGCGAGTGCTGGGCTCAGATTAGGGCTCGGCTCCCACTTCCCAAGGCTTCCCTGATTCCCTATTTTCCTAGTGCTTAGACGTAGAGGCTCTCATTTGTGAAATCTCCTTCCACTCCCCCCATTCCCTCATCCCCTCGTCCCCTCGTCCCCCCAGCCCCCCTGAGGAATTCTGCTCTGATTTTCATCTTGTCCTGTAAGACTGAATGTATCACCAGAGATGGCTCAAATGTCCACCTCTGCCCCCATCCCCTGCAGCCAGGGCAGCGATAGAAGAAGGAGGGGGCAGTTAGGAAACAAGGACATTGAAAGGAAGGGAAGTGTGTGCGGCATGCCCCGCCAGGATGGTGGCAGAGGATAGAAAAAGAGCCCGGGTCCGAGGTCACGTGGTCGTGAGTTCAAGTCCCAGCCCAGCTGTGTGACACATGGCAAGTTACGTCACCTCTCTGAGCCTCATTAGCCCCATCTCATGGGGTTATGCTCAGGAAATCATGAGATGAGACCCCCAGTAGGTGTCCAGAGGACAGGAGCTGCTTTCTTCGTCTTCAGTGCCCGTCGGGCCATGGGATTTACCGGCTGGGACACCTAAGGGCAGCTATGCCCTTGGGAGACTTGGCTGGGGGCCTCGGCCGGCTCCAACCTCTTCTACCCCGCTGCTGGGCCCAGGATGGTTCCTACTCACTCTGGACTGCCTGCCTCTCTTCCCTTGGCTTCCTTATCTGCTCAGGCTTATGATTTGTAAAGAATTTTTCCTCTGCGGTTTGTTATTCGGTGAACCTTTGAGGTGTTCACCTTTGTTCTCCCTGGGCCTGCAAGGAACTGGCAGCCTTCACATTCTTTCTGCTTCGAGGATAGACATACCAATAACGAAAACAAATGAATCATTCCAGGAGTTCCCAGGTGTTGAGCAGAAAAACATTTCCATGAATATTCATTATAACCCTGAGGGAAAAATTCTTATCCCCACTTGACAGCTGAGGAGACTGAGCCTCAGAGAGCTTAGTGGCGTGCCCAAGGTCCCTCTGAGATGTAGGAAAGAGGACGGAAGGGCTCTGACCCCACAGCCTGCCCACGCTCTCCCGTGGCTCCCCTCTCTTGCTGTGGCGGGTGGACCATCACTGCTGCCGGGAATGGGCTGTGCTGACCGAGTCTCTGTTTCAGGCGCTGGAGTACACCGTGATCAACCTCGAAACGCCCCCTGGGCCCGACGCCAGGCCCAGCCCGTGCGCAGAAACCCAGGGCCTCAGCCAGGTGTGAACAGAGGGCGTGCGGGGGCTGGGGTGGAGGGAGTTGGGCCTGGAGCCACCTAGCTTGGCTTCTCTCTGACAATGCAGGGAAGTGGGGTGAGGGGGCTCTTTCCTCAGCATCTGCTCCCTGTACACTGCCCCCTGCATCCGCCCACCTATGCCACCATCGCCAAAGGGGCAGGCCTTTTCATTCGGGAGTCAGGACTCCCAACCTTACATCCTTTTTCCCCCCATCCAGAAAGTTCTTGAATAGCTTGTTGGTAGTCACAGTTTAAAGAGCTCTGGACTGGCAGGATTCCAACACCTGCAGGCAAAAACCTGACCCTGAGGATGCTCTTGCAGATGGGGTGGGGGGATGTTTTGGGAGGAGGTGAGGGGCATGAATCAAAGCCTGGGGGTTCTGGGGAGAGCTTGTTAGGCTGTGCCCCTTAGAAGGACAGAGGCCCAGAACTGTGGAAAAGGCTAGGGTGGACCCAACAGCTACCTGGAGACCCCCTGCGGCTGAGCTCTGCTTTTCAACCCCTGACTCTTGTCTTTACAGACTTCAGAGGAAGAGGAAGCCCCTTCCCAGGACCCGGAGGGGGACATGATCCCAGGGCCTCCCCTCCACATGTCTGGGGAGGAGCTCGGCTTCTCGAAGTTCATATCAGTCTAGCGGTGCCCTCCAGGCCGGCCGGCTGGGAATCTGAATGGCTGCATTTGCGCTAACTCCCATAAGCTTTCCTCGACAGCTTCAGAGCTTGCCTGCCAGACTCCGGGCTCTCCCCCGCCGTCCCCAGGCCCTCCTCCTGCATGCCCAGCCTGACCCGGAAGTCTTTGTCGGCCCCGGGGCCTGCAGTGGTGGCCTCACAGAACGAGTGGGACCCTGGGACCTCCTCGGTCTGTGCACATTGGGGCAGGGCTCAGGAGATCTGGTCTGAGTTTGTATCCGCTACAAGAAATCCCCTGCGGCCGGGTGCCCAGCAAAAGACCCCCACCTTCTTCTCCCTTCCTTCCATCCTGACTCAGCACCACTTTCTCCTGCATAAGTGGGCGAGGAGGAGGAGCATGCTGGGAATAGACAGGATTCTGATTTCTCAAAATGGGACTGCATCCCAGTCCTTCGGGAGGCTGGTTAAAAATGTGACTCCTGGGCTCTACCAAGACCTACCAAAACCCTCTCTGGGGCTGGACCCACAGCTTTGCATTTCTAACAAGTGTCCAATGACTCTAATACTTGAATTTGAGAAGCAGTAGATTCAGGTTCATCCACGTTAGAGTCTGCATTTGGTGTGTGGGGTCTCTCACCTGCCCCCCCCCATAGGGGCTTCTCTGCCTAAGGCACCATGACCCAGCTAGGGGCTTTCCTGGGCTGGTCCGAGTCCAGGCCCAGGTCAGGCGCGCATTGGAAAGGGGTGAGCCCAGGACTGACGGAGGGGTTACATTTCCCAGCTCCCCACCCAGCCCTGCATCCCAGGCTTTGGAAGGAGGCCGGAGAAAAGCTTGGTTCCTTCCCTGTTGAGAAAGGGTTAATTGCCTGTGGGTTGGGGTTAGGGAGGGGTAGGAAAGCACGGGGTGCGGGTGGGCATCTAAAAGGCAGGAGAGAGAGGACAGGGCAGGAACCTAGGAGGAACCTGAAGGTGACTCTGAGTCTGGCCCCCTGGAGATCAGGAAGCAGGAGGGGGTAGAATAACAGGACTGCTATTTTTTTCTTTTTTGACTTTCTTTAAAAAGTGAAATGGGTGGTCGCTCAGTATACAAAAGTTAGAAACATGGCAGGGAGGAGAAGAAAATTCACTCAGGCTCACCATTCCCCCAGATAATCACAGCTGCGTTTTGTTGCATTTCCTTCCTGTTTTTTTACTCCACATCATTTGCTGGTGTTCTCTGGCAAATTAGTTTGTATATACAACTTTAGATCCTGCTTTTTCCACGTAATTTTTTTTTTTTTTAAGATTTCTATTTGTAAGTAATCTCGACACCCAACGTGGTGCTCAAACTCACAACCCCAAGATCAAGAGCCGCACGCTCCACTGACTGAGCCAGCCAGGCGCCTGCCCACTTAATTCTTATAAACATTTCTCCATGTTTCACCAACGTTTATAAATAAAATGTGCATCAGCTCTGTGATATTTCCTCACAGTGTGCCTCCATTTATTTCAATTCTCTCTCATTAGATAATTTGTTTCTATTTTTGCTATTATAAATAACAGCATGGTGAGTCTCCCACAAGGCTTGATTTGCATTTGGAGACTTCTTGTAGAAGCATTTGTGTGCATGGAAGTGCCAGGTCACAGGGTGCGAACATTTTTGACCTTACCGATACCGATACCCACTGCTGAACAGCTTTCTGAAATGACAGAAGCAATTTCACTCCCACCAGGGCCTTCCAAGAAGCATTTCTCAAAGTCCTCACCAGCGTCTACACCTGTCGCTGTGGGTATGGCAGGAGGAGCCACGAAGGAATGCCCCTGCAGTGAGGACCTAGGGGGCTGGGCAAAGTAGAGCAGGTGTGATAAACCAAGGGAAACTCTCCAGAAGGTGCCAGCCACTGCCCCAGGTCCCCAGGGTTGGGTGAACTCCTCTTACCTTCTCCGGGTGGAGAGGGAGCCCTGGGTGTGAGCTCTGGGGTCTCTGCCCAGGATCTGAGCACAGTGTGTGCCCAGATGTTGGGGGAGGTAGGGAACACCAAGTTTCAGGTGGTGTCAGAGAGACCCCAAAATCTCACCCTGTGAAAAATCCCTCAGCTGGAAGGTGGTAAGAATTGGGGCTGCCCAGTGGGGAAAGAACGTCCTCTCAACCTGTCACCTGCTGCAACCAGGGCTTCCTGGGGACCAGGGGTGGTCAGCCAGGTCATCCCACTACCACCCCTTGCCCATTTGCAGACCATTGTGCCAACTAAACAGATCTATGTCTTTTGAGAGGCCCAGCTCTCTCCAAGGCAACCTAGGGTTGGCATCCTTGGGATTCCGAGTTTCCACGGATTTATCAGATACTCAAGTATCCTCCATAGACATTTGCTCACTCCCTTAACGCCCGCTCTACCATGTGGGCCCAGTCCCGCCCTCCAGGCAGGGGAGAAAGACCACTCCTTTACCAGTTGCCGCTTTGCAACCCTCCATCTTGAAACACCTTAGTTTTATGTTTGTACATAAAACTTCTCTACTTGTCTCAGTATTCTGCAGTGTTACTCCTGGCCATGAACTACTTGTTTTCTTGTTTGCTGTAAATTCTTGTATATGTGAATTCATGCCTTTCATCGGTTCTAGGAAATCCTCCTCAAGTATTATCTGCTCTCCATCACTTTTTTTTTTTTTTTTAAGATTTTTTTAATTTATTTGACAGAGACACAGCGAGAGAGGGAACACAAGCAGGGGGAGTGGGAGAGGGAGAAGCAGGCTTCCCGCTGAGCGGGGAGCCCGATGTGGGGCTCGATCCCAGGACCCTGGGATCATGACCTGAGCCGAAGGCAGACGCTTAACGACTGAGCCACCCAGGCGCCCCTGCTCTCCATCACTTTTAAAAATCTTGCCACTGACCAGAATAAAATTTTTCTAGACTCTCTCTTTATCACTGCCATATCTCTTAACCTCTCCTTCATATTTCCTTCCTCATCTCTTTGTTCTGCAGTCTATGTCATTTCTACCAGTTTAATACTTCTCAAATCTGAATATGCCTACAAATCACAAGGAATCTTATTAAACTTCAGATTCTGACTCAGTAGTTCTGGGGGGAGCCTGAGAGTCTGCATTTCTAAGAAGCTCTCAGGGCTGATGATGCTGCGGGTCCAAGCACCATACTTAGGGGAACAACTTTCTGGTTCACTAATCTCTATTCAGTTGTGTTTAATTGGCTGTTAAACCCCCCAAAATTTGTCTTTATTTTCATCCTTGTATTTTTTATTTTGAAAAGTTCTGAATGGTTCTCTTTCAAACCTAACTAGTCATTCTAGAGTCTTGTTGCTTGTTAATTTTTGTAACGCCATTTTTTATTCCATTAAATATTTTATACACACATAGTTTACATTTTGTGCCTAATATCAAAAGTCCCTGGAGATATAAATATGCTATTGTTTATGTTGACTATCACTCATAGTGGTTTGTTCCTTTTTATTTTGTGATCTCATAATGTGAGCTCATGTTTGGATGATTTCAATCTGGGGGGCTGAAATTGAGGATACCTTCCTCCAGAGAGGATCTGCATTTGTTTCTGTCAGGGGCCAGGATACCAACTTGGGACCAGATTAACCCCTTCCCAGATCCCTAATTTACCAAAACCTCAGGTTGCCCCTGGCTTTATATTTAATTTTCCAAATGTGATGCTAATATTGTCATTTGCCTTTTAGGGTAACTCCACCTTTCCTGTCCACTCACCATGCCTCTTGGATATTTCCCTTCCCACAAGCTCAGCAACACAATAAAACTTGTTTTATGTACAATCCCATTGTTTAAAAGCACATGGTACCTTGATCACCACTCTGCCTGAACCAGATTCTCACTCCCATTTCACAGGCACTATGTATCCCTTACATCTTTGTGTAACTCCGGGGAAAAGAGGATGATTTATTAGAAGACGTAATAGGGGAGGAAAAAAAAAAAGACCCTGTTCACAATTGCAACCCCAGTACAAAACGCAAGCCATCTGTGTTATTAAACCCACTGAGAGATCTAGCCCCAGCTCATGGGAGCAGCCAGATGTCCTCAAAAAAGACCATGCTGGAGCCACAATGAGAACCAGATGTGGCAGGTGTGAGGCGTGAGTGTGCCCCTCTGACCATCATCCCCACCCAGGAAGGAGAAAGGGCCGTGTAGGCAGCCTCTGGATGTGGCTTATATTTGTCTTCCCTCTTTTTTCACTTTCACAAGTCTTGGCACAATGCCTGACAATTTTCTAGACCCTCCAAAACAGGATTGAGATTTCATTTCTTTCTACTCTAATGAGTAGAGACTCAGGGAAAGATTTGATTCAAGTTAGGAAAAAGGCGGGGGGAGTATTTCTTAAATTGGCATGTGATAAAATAAAATTCACAATCACCACATCAGAATAAATGATAATTCTTAAACTTAAATATATTCAGCTTAATTTCCTCATATTGTCACAGGTGAGATGGTCCACAGACCAGTGCTTGGGCACCTCTACCACATGGTATGAGGGCAGGATTATGGGGAACCGCAGAGAGAGGAAGATCTGTTTCTGGAAGGAAGACCAAACCCTGAAAAAATGGGTGGGGTGGGACCTACACACTTAGATAATTTGTGAAATTGTCAGGCATTGTGCCAAGACTTGTGAAAGTGAAAAAAGAGGGAAGACAAATATAAGCCACATCCAGAGGCTGCCTACACGGCCCTTTCTCCTTCCTGGGTGGGGATGATGGTCAGAGGGGCACACTCACGCCTCACACCTGCCACATCTGGTTCTCATTGTGGCTCCAGCATGGTCTTTTTTGAGGACATCTGGCTGCTCCCATGAGCTGGGGCTAGATCTCTCAGTGGGTTTAATTACACAGATGGCTTGCGTTTTGTACTGGGGTTGCAATTGTGAACAGGGTCTTTTTTTTTTCCTCCCCTATTACGTCTTCTAATAAATCATCCAGTTCCTTAAAAAATAATGGCATGGTACCTTAAGTATTAATTCAACACCATCTTCTGAGCACCGTTGAGTGTGGCACGGTCCCTACATCCAGAGGCCCAGAGTCTGAGGGAGCAGAGAGGACGACAGTCCCCATCAGGACGCTGTGATAAGCTGTTTCAGGAGCGCCAAGAAGAGGCTCCTTGATCAGATCAGCCCGTGGAGGAGTCACAAAGCATTTCCAAGAGGTGATGATGCTGGAGTAAATTCTCAAAAATAAGGTAATGTTTGATAAGCGAACGGATGAATGCTTGTCACATACTGAAAAACTATTGGTATTTTGGTTCTTGAATTTGCTTGCCTACTACTGAATCCTCATCTGAGTGTGTGTGCGCATGTGTGAGGCGATGGCAGGGAACTGGAGCTTCTGCTTAAGGCATGGATCACTTAATTCTCGTCTACCTTCCATTCACAAATTTTTAAGTTAGTAAGGGAACACCCGTCGCCCTTAGTCTGTCAGCCTACTTTGGCTTTGGGCCAGACTTAAGACACTTAAAATTGCTGGGATAGACTAGGGCCCTTATTTTGGCTTACCTGGGGGCTAAGGTGTGTCTTCATATACTCACTTAATGCAGAGAATGAAGCTGTGCTCTCCAAAGTGGGGCAAGAGACAAGGAGGGAATGAGAATCTACGAAGCCAATCTCGGCTGTGTTGTGCCTTCTTCAGGTCTTGTTTCTTCTCTGCGAAAAGGACTCTCGGGCCAGCACATGTGCGGTCTCACCTCCTACGCATTGAGACTCAAACCCTGTTCAAAATGCAGGGCATCTGCGGAATTAAACCCACTGAGAGATTTAACCCAAACTTTGAGATTTCACAGATCAGTAACACTTCCAAAATATATTTTATCAACTTATACATCTAGAAACAAGCAAAAAAATTTAAATATCTCATCCCTTTTATAAAAAGAAGACCATTTTAACCCCAAAGAGTAGGGGCTGGGGAGGAGAATCTCGGGCTAAAGGGCAGTCCTTTCAAAGGAAAGAATTTTGTTTTATGAGAAAGTCAGTGTTCTCCTTGGTATCAGGCTGCTGCTGACCGGAGACCGTGCCAGTCTGACCAGCGCTGCTTGGCAGACAGGTGGGTGGGGGCCCTGGGCTGGAAGGAGACCCAAGTACAGGGGAGACAGACTATGGTCCTGCAGGAAAAGACTGAAGAGTAAGAATCCTCCCCAATTAATGTTCCAATTTCATGCAATTCTAATTAGGATCCCCATAGGAAAAGGGTGTACTCTGACCAAATGATCCTAGAGTTATCTTTCTAGAAAAAATAAGGAAGTATTACTAAGAAAAACTATCACTGATCAAAGGAGTAATTGGAAACTTTTTTCACCAGATAGTAAAACATAGAGGTTTCTAAATAATTAAAACCTTGATAATAGCAATTAGATTAGATAAGTAGATCAATGGGACAAGCTAGATAGTCCTCCCTGCTCCCTTGCACAGCCTGCTCAGTCTCTCCCAGAGCTGTGGGGTCACCACCCAAACCCAGTCCTGAGGGAGGAGGGGCCAGAGCTGTGTGAGCTTTAGGGTGTTGACGCCCTCAACCACCTGGAATGCCTGGATCTCTCAAACAGTTGAATCTGAGGATGGCAACGTAGCCCACACTTCCCCTCATGGTTCCCTTTCTTATCCCATGTTCCTCCAACAGTGCCTTCCTCCCCTAAGTGCGCCCCACCCTGGACCCTATCAATCCCCCTCCATCTTTGGGAGGCAGCACACAGGGAGAAAACCCCAGCCGGAGAACCAGGAGTCCAGGGGTCTGTTCCTGCTCTGCCAATGACTTTCTGTGTGACATTGGACAAAAGCCCATCACCTCTGTAGGTCAGTTTCCCAACTATAATATAATAAGAATCCATTCTGCCCTACTAACCATATGCTACTGTGCCAGGAAGGAAAAGGAATTAAAAAAAAAAAACAAAAAACTGGTAGCAGAATTCCTCTTAGAAATTCAAATATCTTTAGTAGGAAACTACTTTGATGTTAATTTGGGGCTAAAAGGAGAGTTCCTCCACTCCCAAGGGTATGACGAAAATGGATGAGCAATGGTTGGCAAACTTGGCTACACATTAGAATCACATGGGGAACTTTTAAAACATGTATCTCCCCAGACTCCACTCCTGGCTTGGCAGAGGTTGGCTAGATCCTGTTTCCTCTTCCTGAGCACCAAGGAAGACTACATTTCCCAGACTCCTTTGCAATAATCCAGGGCCACATGACTCAATTCTGGCCAATGGATGTGGGCCGACTGTCCTAGCCCATAATATCCGTGAGCAATTTCCTACACTCTACTCCTCTTCCACGACACCTGTGGAGCCTCTTCTGAAAGATGGTGGTGTCAAAAATGGAAAGAGGCTGGAACCCTGAGTCACTGCTGGGAGTGCAACCCAATTCCCATCAGATATGATGTGGGCAAGAAATTAATAATAAAACTGTGTTGGGTGGTGCCCGGCTGGCTCAGTTGAAGAGCATGTGACTCTTGATCTTGGAGTTGTGAGTTCGAACCCCATGTTGGGTGTAGAGATTACTCGAAAATAAAAATCTTAAAATAATAATAACAATAACAACAATAATAAACAACTGTGTTAGTTATAGTAGTCAGCCTTTCCAGAACTTCTGATTTAACTGATCTGGAGTAGAATCCAGGCAATTGTTTTTTCGTTTGTTTGTTTTTTAACCCCTCAGGCAATTCTAAAGTGCAGCCAGGATTGAGAACCACTGGATTAAGACAAGAAATACAAGTGTGGAGTTGCTAGGTATAGTCATGAAATATTCCTTTTTCCAAGGACACCCCAGAGATGGGGAGAAGGTGGTTCAAAAATGAGAGGAAGAGGGGCACCTGGGTGGCTCAGTTGGTTCAGTGACCAACTCTTGATCTCAGCTCAGGTCTTGATCTCCGGGTCATGAGTTTAGGCCCCACGTTGGGCTCCACGCTGGGTGTGGAGCCTACTTAAAAAAAATAATAAAAAAAAAAGATGAGAGGAAGAGGGTGCAGCAACACGGAGGGAAGCAGGGGACCCCAAAGGGAAAGGTTGACTGGAAAAATATTCTATGTGCTGGGAATGATCAGGGAATATTTCAGAGTTGGGGTATTTAATATTCAATGCTAAATTCTCATCAGACCTGTTAGGTGGGAGACATAAGTCCTTACGCTGTCTCCAAATCACCGGTGAAGTCTGCCCCACGCTCATCCCTGTGTGAGTGGATGCTTTGGGGGAAATCAAAGGAAGAAAGCCAGTTCCTTATTTGGTTGTTGCAGGGAGAAGGGAAGAGCTAAAGCCCCCTGCTGAGAATCCTCAGTGAACATTCTGGGGTCCCCTGAAGAATTCAAAGTGGGAAAGAAGGCTGATGCCTTACCCATGAAGGATTTGACACACACACCCCCATGGTGATATCTGGGTGACATTTCAATGAGCTCTCTATGGCATGTATTGTTGAACGCCTAGAACCAATCCCAGCATTAGCACCGGGAGAGTCCATGACATTTTTATAGAGGATGAACCTAAGCAGTACAGGGACCTGCTGAAGGCCACACAGCAAGTTCTGGGCAAAGTGGAGTGGATTAGCCTTGGAGTCTCTGAATCCCCTTGGCCCCCACGAATGCTCACAGACTCCTGGATACAAGCACTTAGAATGAGCATCTTCTGGGGATGGGGCATGTGGAATGGTGGGATGGGAAATTTTGGAAGACATCACTGGACACAAGACAAGTCACTCCGACTTCCATTCCAGAATCATCTGTGCTGGGTTCCCCACTCTCACCCTGTACCAAAGCCATCCACTGGGCCCCAACCAAAGACCAACAGAGCCCAGAAGCCTTTGTTTTCACATTTAATCAAAGGAAAAGAAAGAAAACCAGTCAGAGCAAAAGCTCAAGAATTGGCTGAGGGAGGGGAGAGGGGAAGGGCAACAGGGCCGGCACTGAGTGTGGACAGTGGGGGGCCGAGTCCTCATTATCCCGAGGTGCCTCAAATACAAGCATCCAGGGAAGGAGGATAGGGTCAGAGAGGTAATGTGGTGGGCACACACCCCTTCCAACCCAGCCCTGGGCCAGGGAGTGAGTGGGGCTTGTGTAGGGGAGGTAGGACGCAGTTGAAGGGATGAAGACAGGAGAGGAGGGGCCCAGCCCTGCCCCCCAGGCATCACTAGAGGTGAAGGTGCCGGAACAGCGTCCACACGGGAGATCTTCCCTACAGGGTCAGGTGCCAACTCCTCGGCAAGGTACCCAGCACCCTAAGCCAGGCTCCCTCCACCTCCATCAGGGGATGCTCTTTCCTTCAGGGGATTTTGGAGGTTAACCAAGGGTAGGGGGCTGCACCTGCAGATCCTCACTGCTTCTACTCCCAAGTGCCCCAGGTGAGGTGGGAACTGGCAAAGGAAACCATTGCCTTGGGCAGCAGGAGAGCAGCTCTTCCTCCCACTCCTGGGCCCCCTGGGCTGTCGTAAGGGTGATGCAAGGAAGTGCTGGATTGAGGATAAAAAGAACACTGAGGAAAGGGAAAAGAGGAGTATAAAGGTGACTGCATAGTGGATGCAGAGCTATGCAAATGAGATGGGAGCAGGCTTGACCTTAACATCTCATTTGCATATCCTAGGCCAATGCAAATGAGATCCCTAATATAATAAATATATTTCTAACTTTGTAATAAATATTCTGTTTCTTCTCCCTCCCCTTCCCTAGGAAATGGGCACACAGTGGTTCAGGGGCCAGCTCGGGCTGAACCTGCAGCGAAGACTGATCAGACACTCAAGAGAACTGGGAAGGACAGGGGCTGGCTGGTGCTGGGGGCGATGGGGTGGTCCCTGCAAGAACAGCTTCACCCCAGACAAGATCACAGAGAGGGACGAGGGCCAGATGCCTGGGGAAGTCTAGGACGGCATTCTTAAAAGGGATTCTCCTATCTTACACAATTGCCCTCCCCGAGGACTCGAGGACTCGACGGTGTCATATAAGATAGGGGGACACTAGGAGATGGGGAGAAAGACATCGGGGGAGGGTCAAGGCTCTGGAATCTGGGATAAGGGTCTCATAAGAAATGGGGACTAATGGGGAACCCCCAAAAAAGGGCCCCAAATAGTGACCTCCAAAGCAAAACAACCCTTTGCTTCTCTTCTCCCAAAACCAAGACTGACACACACACACCAACGGTATAAACACAGACCAAGTGCCCCAGCCTGCGGACCCTAAGCTGCGCAGGCAGAAACAGTGTGGATGGCGCCCCCTGGAGTTGTACAACAGGGAGCCGGCTAGAGCATAGATGTCCTCTGCCAAGCCCCTGCTCCATGGCCGGCTCACAGGCTCCTCTCCGCACCCATTCTCAGCCCCCCAGGCAGACCTGATGCGAGTGGGCCACCTGGACCCCGCCAGAGAGACCAAGCTGGACCGTGGTCACCAACAGGGAGCCCACACGTGCCCCCCCCCCCCCCGCCCCAGGGGCCATGGTCAGTAGTCGCAGGTTCCCCGTCACACGGCTCAGCCTTCAGCTCACCCCTCCCTGCGCTGAGCCTGCCGACCCCGGCCGGCCCTGCCCTGCGGGGAGCTGAGCGGCCCTGTCAGGGGCATATCAGAGAAGTCTGTGGAGAGACTTCGGCAGTGAAAAGCTGTGCGTGAGGGAAGGACAGGGCGGGGGCCACTTGCGGGACTCCGCCTCATTCCAAGGGAGCTGGGACCGCACTGCCCCTTGGCGGTGGCAGCTGGCTCAAACTTTGGCTCCCCCAGCCTTCAGGAGGGCCCCAGGGGTGAGAGGTGGGAGGAGCCCCGGAATGGAGTGGGCGTGGCCAGTCCACGGGAGAAAGGCGGCTGGAGAGAGGTGGCAGGGGGCAGTGTACCTACTGGCCACAGGGCCCCAGAGCAGCTTTCCTCTTCTCTGGACTGAGCATTACGGAGGTGACTCTGACACACTCCTGGGCACAGCCTGGCCCTCAGAGAGGGACATCTGGTGGCCAGTGGGCATTGGGAGTGGGCAGCACCTGGGCACAGAGGTGCCCCATGAACACCCACCTCCTCGGCAGTGCACACGCCTGTGCTGAAGCCAGATTAGGGCCCGCTAGGAGCCGTCCTCACCCAGGGAGAGCCAGACGGCCAGGGATGAGAGCTAAGGATCAGGGCTGGGGGTCATGGCCAGGGGAGGGGATGGATTCAGGGTTCTGGGTCACAGCCCGGAGGGGTGCGGTCCACATGAACAGTCTCAGTACACCCAGCTGACGGGCACCCACTGGGGCTCCGTCCGCAGCTTCTCCATGGCAGCCTGGAGCTCACGAAAGGTCCTCTCCAGGTTGGTGTTGACCAGGCTGAGGTCAAAGTAGTGCCCGTAGCCCCTCTGGATGCGGCTGCTCTCCTCCACGGTCCTCCTCAGGTCGGCCTCCTGCCGGCACAAGGGGACCTCCCAGCCATCAGTGTCCCCCCATCACCCCCATAATCAGGGGGAATCTGCAGCCCCCCATCTATCCCCCTCCCCAGAGCCCAGCCATATCAGGTACGGACTCCCTCACTCCATCAGGTACAGGCTCACCCGCAACCCTGGACAGACACATGGGTGAAAGAAGGAAGGAAGGAAATAAACTTTAGTGAGTGCCAAGCAGGGCACTAACTGCTTTGCCACCCACGTAATCTTCGCTACGGCTCTGCAAGGCGGGACTCATTATTCCCCGTTTCCAATAGAGAAAACAGGTACAGAGAGGTCGCCCGGCCAGCGGCTGCACAGGGTCGGCCTGACTCCAAAGTCAGTGCTCCCTCCACTCTGACCAGGCGCCCTTACCTCCGCAGCCTGAGATGCACCTCCCAAGCATGCCGCCAGGAGGGCAATCCCAGGTGCCCCCGGCAACCGCCGCCCCTACCTACTGAAAGCTGGCCAGCTGGCCAGGCACGGGTGAGAAGGGAACTTTGAATACTGACTTAAATAAGTTCAAGGTGGAAGTTCTAGGGCTGGCCCCACTATGTGCCCAGTGGCCCCAGCTGGCTATGTTTGTGACCAGGGGACTTCAACGGGGAGCCCAGCCCAGGCAGCCTTTCCGGGGTCTGAGCGCGGCTCTGACCTGGGGCCTGAGAACTGCAGTACCAGGTGTGGCCAGCAGATGGACCCCTGAGCCCAGAGTTCTGCAAACCCTACCTCTCCTGGAGAAGGCTGCTCCTGGTGTACCTGGTGGGGAGGTAGGTGCCCTGGGGTCCTGGAACACCTGACTTGAAGCCTCTCCTCCAAGCGCTGCCTCCTCCCTCCAGCCAGCCTTCCAGCCTCCAGCTTCCTCCTTCCCTTCAGCCTTTCCCTCCAGCTGTAAACGCCCTCAGCCCACCTGGCCCATTCTGCCCACAGATCTCCCCCGGCCCTCTGGACTCCCTTTGGTAAGCACTCTGTCCCCACAGAATGGACGGAGCTGTGGGCCTGGCAAAAGCTCCTGCACCCCAGGCTAGCTGTATCCCTGACTCTGTGAGACTTTGGGCACTTCACTTCCTTGCCCAGACCTCTGTTTCCACACCTATAAAGCAGGAATCACAAGTCCAACCTCACTGATACCTTGGGTGGGCCCCTCTCCCCTTCCCCAACACCACCTTCTTCCCCTCATCAGCCCCAGCCTGCCCTCTCTCCCAGGCAGCCACCAGAACCCTTCCACTGCATGTCAGAGCCCTCACCGTGAGCTGCTTGGTGGACACCCCACTCTCCAGGGCAGCCCGGTTCATGGCCCGCAGGGTCTCAAAGTCAGGGGCCTCGATGAACACCACATAAGGGACAAACTCAGCTGTTCTCAGCACTTTCACTGCCTGCAGGAAGAAAACGGGATGGGGGAGTCTATCCCCCACGGACATCCTAGAAGCTGGGGGAAGGATAGCTGGGGGGACAGGTATTTGGAAATGATGGGGAAATGGTACCTAGGGTCCCGGGACCTGAGTCCTGGGGATGAATGGTGGAGGGATAGCTGGTAGGTGGCTGGGGATTGGGACACTGGAGGTGGCTAGAGGAGTGGGGGGTCTGGGAGGCTGAGAAAAAGGTTCTAGGTGGGTTGGGTCCCTAGCAGTAGTTGAGGGGTTATATGGGGGCTGCTTGGGAGACCAGTGCCTGGAAATATATGGGGAGTGGGGGGGGCAGCGAGCGCCCAGAGGGGATATGGGCAGCCTGGGAACAAGCAGGCTGGGGCGGTACCTGGGGGTTGACATCCAGCACGCACACCTTGCCGGCGGCGACCACACCCCGGATGGAGTCGATGCGGGTGCCATACAGGTTGCCCTCATATTCGCCATGTTCCAGGTAGCGCCCCGCGCGGATGTCGGCCTCCATCTCCCCGCGGGACACAAAGCTATAGCCCTGGCCTTCCCGCTCCGAGTCCTTGGGCCGCCGGGACGTGTCTAGGGGGAAGGAGGGGCTGACTGAGCACAGGCAGGCCGTGTCCCACCTCCGACACGCGTGCACGTGTCCTACAGGGGCCGCGCAGCCCCTCTCCACCGTCACAGCACTGCTGCCTTCCCTCGCTCCGTGCCCTCGCCCTCACCACTGACACACACGGATCCGGGACGTCCATATTGAGGGGGCCTTCAGAGTTCACTGTGCCAGCCCAGTGCTCACAGATGGGGGGCTGAGGCCCAGAGAGGGCAATGTGCACCCCAAAGCCACCCACCAAGGTCAAGCGGATCTGGAGTCAGCCCTCAGGTTCCTGCCTCCAGGAGCCAGGAGCTCTCACCAGCCCTGCTGGTTCTGTCACCACACCGCGGCCCCGTTTCACATGGGCTCCCAGCTGGGTTTTTAGCAAGTGAAACATGAGAGAAGGCGAGGCGAGGCTTGTCCAGCCCACCCAGGCCACGGGTTCAAAGGACAGCTTCCCAAACCTCTCCAGCCTGCAGTTCCCCCATCAGCCACAGAGGGCGCACCCCCACACGTCCCCCAAAAGTACCACTTGACTTGATGCCCATGCAGATGCCCACTCATCGGACGCGGCCCTGGCCCCCAGGGCAGCCCCGGCTCCTGGCTCCCCACCCAGCAGGGCCCGGCTCCCACTCACAGGGCACTGTGGTGCCGTATCGATCTGGATCCCACATGATGAGCTTGTTCTTCAGGCTGCGCCGGCCCACACCCTGGGCTCCGATTAGCACCAGGGTTTTCCGGCGGAACGGAGGCATGCGGGCCACCTCCTCATAAATGAGCAGCTCATGGCGGTCAAACTCTGAACACAGGGAGAGGGTACTCATCAGGCTACTCAAGTGGCACGGGTGGGGCCAGGGGCCAAGGATAAGAGGGCTGGGGCCAGGGACAGCAGAGAGAGAGTAGGCAGGGCCTAGGGACAAGACTGCAGCATCAGCATGGGGAGAACATGTGCACAAGTCACTGGCGGCTGGAGGGAGGGGTTTGCCGTGTTAGAGGACAAGGAGGGGGCCTCCAACACCCACCTGCATTCTTGGTAGTCAAGTACATCATTCGCTTCTTTTTCTTTCCTGAAAGACTGCCACACAGGGTCCCTGGCCACAGAGAGATGGGCGAGTGAGGCCCGGCAGGCTTGCGTCAGATCCCAGATTAGGGGTTCCATCGGGGGGACCCTCATACCTGACGTGGGTGTCAGCTCCAGATCCCGTTTGACAAAGGCTTTCCGCTTCTCCTCCAGCAGCTGGCTGGGGATGAGCCCAGCGCTGCCCCCTTCCACATGGCATGCCTGAAACCGGCAGCAGTTGAGGGGTGAATGCCTGAGTGAGAAGGCACCTCCCCAGGCCCTCGCCTCCCCCACACCACACCTGGAGGCACACACCGATTGCTCACCTGCCACCAGTTAGCATCGTCCTGGTTTACAATCTGCAGTAAATCCCCCGCGCTGAAGCGCAGGCCCGCTTCCTTGCAGGGGATGAGGCTGTCTCTTGCAGGGTCATAGTCAAAGTGGCATTTCACAAACACCTGGCCCGGGGATCACAAAGGGTCGAGGGAAGAAGGGAAGGCTGGAGGGCAGTACCCTTCTCAGAGCAGCCCCCACCCCACTTCCCCCTCCTGAGGGTGGGGGGGGGTGTCACACAGGCCACCGTCTTCCCCCTACCCTCACAAAGATGCAAGAGGCTCGGGCATGCCCCTCTCGAGGCACGCTGTCCCCAGACCCGCCCAGCCGCCTCCCTGGTACCAGCCTCCCTTTGCATCTAGAACAAAAGGACTCAGAGTGCTGGGGCCCCTGCTCAGGCCTGGGGCCATGGACCCATCCGCTGAGGAGAAGGCGGGATCACTGGGTAAGGGACACAATCCTGACACCTAACGCAGGATCCGTCGGTCCACCCACACCCTCCGCTTGGCACAGGGGGCTCCGGCAGATGGCAGGAGAGCCAGTCGGAGAGGTGGACAGAGCAGCCAGGCCCGCGCAATCCACCAACCAGGAGGCCTCCGTACAGGACACGCGGCAAGCCGACGTTGCGCATGCGCACACCCAGTACACGTAGGCAGGCCGGGGGCTGCGTGGATACGGGCGCTCCTTGGGGTACCCCAGGCCTTAAATGTGCGCATGTCCCTTGCGCATGTGTACGAGTGCCCACGACTAGGTCCAATGCACGAGCATGCGGGAGATGGGGGACTCCTACCCCCGGCCTGTCACCCCGGCGGCGGCCCGTTGGGCCTCGGGCTGGGGGTGGGGGGGAAGCTTGGCGGAGGGACGCACCTGGCGGGGCAGATGGGGCTCCTGGTAGCTGGGCAGGATCTTGAGGATGACGCTGCCGCTGGCACTGCGCAGGAGCTCCTGCAGCGCGCGGGGGTCGCTGCCCACCGGCTGCCCGTTCACCTCCTTGATGATGTCGCCCACGTGCAGCAGGCCTTGCTGAGCCACCATGCCCCCGTGCAGAATGCGCGCGATCACCAGCTCGCCGCCCTCCACACGGAACGTCACGCCCTGGGGGGATAGAGGGCGGGTATGATGAGGGCCCAGCTGCTTCAAGCCAGAATCTTCAAATGGGTCTCCTAAGAGACCCTCCATTCCCATCCTCCTGGCACAGTCCGCGTGCAGCTCAGATGCACAGTGCCTGTGGTCTCCTGGGGCTGCACGGGCCCGTCCCGGGGCAAAGCTGGTCCCATCTTCGTCCTCAGCCCTCTCCTGACCAGATTTGGTCTGCGCTGGTTATTCTCAACGGCCCCTCCAGATCCCACCCCCCAGCCCTGCCTGGCGGCCTCACCAGATACTCTCCAGCAGTCTTGCGGATGCCCACCATGCGCACTGCGTCGGGAGGCACCGGCTGGTTGCTGAAGGTGGGGTCCAGGCCAGGGCTGGGGGGTGGTGTCTCATAGGTCTTTGAGGCCACAGAGTCGTGTGTCTCCAGGAGGGACTGGGGCGGTAGTGGAAAGAGGAGGGACCATGAGACAGTGTCCCATGGTCTCTTCCCATCCCGGCGCTAACGTCCTGCCAGCCCCCCTCCCAGCGGCCTGCCCCAGCCCCCACCCCAGCCCAGGGCCGGAACCTGGAAGTGGGGCTCCTGGAGGATGCGGGCCAGCTCCGCGGCCGTGCTGCTCTGCTCCGCCAGCTGGGCCAGGTCCCGGAGGATCTCCTGCACCAGCTCCAGGTTGTTGTCGCGCACAGCCTCCAGCTTGGTCTCCTCCAGCCGCTCGTGGGCCTGGTGGGGGCGGAACAGGTGACACCTGAGGCTCCCCAAGAACCCTGGGGTACCGTACACTGTCCCCTACCCGCTCAGATCCTGACTTCAGACCCCACCCTCAGCATTGCTTCTGATACCAGCTTCAGATCCTCACTCACCCAGACTCAAGCACACTCACACACGCGCAAACACACCTTGCTTCCCCCTTTCTCCCTCCAAACGATGATTAGGACCCAGTTTCCAGAACGGAGAATAGAAAGGACAAACCTGCATTCCCATCCTCTTGTCACAAAGGGTCATTAAAATTATCAAGCTGTCCCCAGCCCCCCAGGACCTTATAAGCATGTGAGTTCAAGGACAGCTTCTCCCACCTGACGGCATGGTCTTGGACATCCTGCAGCCCAGGATGAGGAAGCCAGGGAGGTGGAGCAACTTGCTCAAGGTCACAGGGACCCGAACTTGGGTCTCCAGACCTTCAGGTCAGTGCTCCCAGGGAGGGAGGGGACAAGAAATCAGTACAATTGACCCTTGAACCGCACGAGGATTAGACACACCAACCCTGCACTGTCAAAAACCCGTATGTAAATTTTGACTCCACGAAAATGTAATTCCTAGTAGCCTACTGTTGACTGGAAGCCTTATGGATAACATAAAAAGTTGGTTAACCGTATCTTCTATGTTATATGATTATATACTGTATTCTCACAATAAAGTAAGCTAGGGAAAAGAAAATGTTAAGAAAATCGTAAGGGAGAGGGCGCCTGGGTGGCTCAGTTGGTTAAGCGACTGCCTTCAGCTCAGGTCATGATCCTGGAGTCCCAGGATCGAGTCCCGCATCGGGCTCCCTGCTCGGCAGGGAGTCTGCTTCTCCCTCTGACCCTCCCCCATCTCATGCTCTCTCTCTATCTCATTCTCTCTCAAATGAATAAATAAAATCTTTAAAAAAAAAAAAATCGTAAGGGAGAGAAACATATTTGCAGCACTGAACTTTATTGAGAAAAATCCACACATAAGTGAACTCACACGGTTCAAACCCATGGTGTTCAAGGGTCAACTGCCCACGGTACCAGAAGAGGGCCCTGTACCTACTTGTTGCTTCACTGACCCTGGGCTCCTGACAAGGTGCTCTGAAAAAAGGGAAAGGCAGCTTTCACCAGGGACCAGCCCAGCAGGGAGAGTCATGTTAGCTGGGTCAGGAAGTAAGGAGTGCCATTTCAGGGATATACATGAAGACTTTTCTCTCTGAGTCATTTGAAAAATAAGTCACCTCACCCCAGAGTAGTTCAGCATACATCCCTAAAAACAAATAGGAGGTCTGTCACATAAACTACAATACCATTATCACACGCAGGAAGTTCAACATTGACACACTGATAGAATATCATCTAATAGACAGTCTCTATTTAAATGTTCACTGTTGTCCCAAAAATATCCCCCTTATAGATTCGTTTTTTTCCCCCCCGATGGACAATCTCATCAAGGACCACGTGTTACATTTGGTTGTCACATCGTTTTATTCCCCTTTAATCTAGACCAGATTCCAGTAACTTTTGGTCTTTCAGGACATTTTTGAGTTCAGGCAAGTCGTTTGTAAAATGCCCCACAACTGGATTTTCCTGATTGTTTCCCCATGATTAGACTCAGGTTAATCATTTTGGCAAGAGGTCTACATAAGCAATCGTGTGTCTTTCCCATGCCTTGAGACCCTGTGACTATTCTGTTCCCCCAACAATCTTTCTCTGATGAATTAGCATTCATGTATGACTCCTGCCTAAATCAATTCTTTTTTTTTAAGGGGGTGGGGGGGGAAGAGGCAGAGGGAGAGAGAGAGAATCCCAAGCAGGCTCCCATGCCCAGCACAGCGCTGGACACGGGACTGGATCTCACGACCCTGAGATCATGACCTGAGCTAAAATCAAGAGTCAGACACTTAACCGACTGAACCACCCAGGTGCCCCAGTCAATTTTTAAAATTGGGGGTTGCAAAATGGTGATTTTCTAACTCTATTTTTCCTTCTACGTTTATTAGCTGGCATTCTACTATAAGACAGAGCTTGTCCTTTTCCCCTCCCACCCCTCCTCCCTCTCCCCCACACCCCCCTCTCTGTATCACTATGGATTCTTTTTACCCTGTGTTCTAAACCATCACCATCACTATCTTCATTGTCTCAATTTATCCCAAACTTGTGCAGTGGGAGCCCCAAACACGCCTGTGTCCTTTTCGACATGTTCCCATCAGTCCTTGAGCACCTTCTTCCTTCTGCCACTACTTTCCCTACCCCAGGTCTGGGCTCAGCAATTTCTCCAAAGAACTCAGATTCCTCTTGGCAGGGAATGGTATTTAGAAACCAAGATCTGGGCGGTTGGGGCTCATTGCTTCTGGGGTGTCACTTACAGCCATCAGTCGATACTGATTGTTCCAATTAAAATCTAACTCTGCAAGATTTTCCTCATCTTCTCTCATTCTGTATTTGTACCTCCCTTCTCCCTCAGTGATAATTTATTTCCCAAGAACATTAATACATTTATTTATTTGTCCTGTCCTCTATTATTAAAAAAATATTTCAAAATTGCTAAACAACCACTGCTACCTATCACAAACTTCAGTAAAAGTCGAGATTCATCTGCAGTTCTTTTTATCCTCAGAATAGTCTAAAAGCACTTACAGCATTTATGGAAATGTTTAACAACTGTGCCACCCAGTGTGGTGGCCACATGAGGCCACCGAGCGATATGACAACTACGACTGAGAAACTGAACTTTTAATTTTACATCAGCATTTTGGTTTACTTAGGTATTTCCATTTTAAGTATTTAAATAAATACTCACATGTGGCTCGTGGCTACTGTATTACACATTATAGCCTTAGAATATATCTCACGTAGGGTATACAGTCAGAATATTGTGAGCAAAAGTAACTAGAATTAATTCCCTTTCCTGTATGGTTATGCTAACAATTTAATATGTGGATAGATTCACTTGTCTGCACTTAGTTTCAGAGTTCGCTTTTTTCATTCTTTTTAATTTATTTGTATTGTTGGACTATGTACAACATTTCCATGGTTCACATTTTAAATCTATATAAAAAGTAAATTGGAGGAAGTCTCCTTTCCATCCTCATCCCTTCTACCCTATTCACACCCACACTAGAGGTAATCATTTTCATTAGTTTTGGTTTTTTCTGTTTCTTTTCACAAAAATAAGTAAATATTTCTCTTTTTTACGTAAAAAATAGAACACAATACACACTCTGATTCCTTGGGTTTTTGGTTTGTTTGTTTAATTGGCTTGGTTTGTTGTTTGGTTTTTTACTTAACAATATGCCCTGGAAATCACTCTATGCTGCTTCGTGGAGATCTTCCATTATTATTATTATTATTATTATTATTATTATTATTATTATATTTTAATTACTGCATTTGACTCACTTCATGACTAGAGGACCATAATTTATTCAACCAATCTCATGGGTATTTACGTTGTTTCTAATATTTTACTATTGCAAATAAAGCTGTAGTGAATAACCCGGTAGAGCTGCTGTCTGTCTGTAGAGAAGTCTTCCATGTAAGTTCCTGGATCAAGCAGGATACACAGGCGTGGTTTTGTTCATATTGACAACCCCCCTCCATGGGGCTTGGGCCGCTTTGTCCTCTCACCAGCATTGGATAGAGACTTCCCTGAAGCCTTGCCTGGACCAAGTACACAGCTAGCTAATGGTGCAGCCGGTACTTGAATCCCGATCTGTCAGCTCCTGATCCACAGCCATGAGCAGACTGCAAAAGCAGAAACACCACACAGCCATTTCTTAGAGAGCTTTTCCCTCTGCCTTCCCATGCCAACCTCTCTGATCTTGGCAGAGGACAGGGAATTCTCATTTGAAATCTAGGCTCATAATTAAATAGCTCAAACACTGATAGGAGTCCCAGAGAATGGTGTGCCAGAGGGTAAAATCACTCTTACATCTGGAATTGACTATGTGATTTGCTTTGGTCAGTGGGACATTAGCAAATGTGATGCAAGCAGAGGCCTGGAAAGTGCTTGGGACTTGGGGCTTGTCCCCCCTTGCTGCTGGGACTGCCTTGTGGAGCACCCTGGGACCCCTCCTAGAGGACGAGAGAGGATGCCATCCTAGACATCGCAGCCTTCCCAGCTGGGACACCAGTCATGTGAAGGAGAATGTCCTAGACCACCCTGCCCCAACTGAGCAGCCCAGACCAGAAAAACCACCCAAATGATAAAAAAGATCATGAGAAATGAATCATGGTTGTTTTAAGCCACTAAACTGTGGGATAGTTTGTTACACAGCAGAAGCTGACTGATACACTGAGCTCCCCACCACTGTAGCTTCCACCTGTCATGTCCCTTGGTCAGAGTCTCTATTTCAGTGACACCCCACCCCCGCCATCCTTCATTCTTCTAGGACCCTGTCTTGCTTTGTCAATTCTCTCACCCCAGCCCTATCACAGGAGTGGAGTCCTCCCAGTGAACTCCGGCCCAATGGCCAAGACTGCATTGTAACAACTCCTTATGGTCTGAAAGGCACTTCTGCATCCAAGACTTTCCCCATCCCCACCATGACTCTGAAAGAGTGACATCATTATCCCCACTTTTCAGAAGAAATAACTAAAGGTCAGAGAGGTTGTTAGACAAAATAAAATCACAGCCAGCCAGTGACTCTTCTATGTTCTTTCTATCTCATCTCATATGGATTAGATCACAGGCCTCCCAGCTGGCAGATGTCCTCACTGGTAACAGTTCACCTGAATTTCTGAATGTCACCTGACTTGGATTGCTCACCTTGGCCTTGCCTGTTGTCGGAACATCTGCTGCTGGATCCAAGTCAGCCCTCCCAGATGTCACCCACCTGCTAGTGCTGCCACCTGTCATCTGAGCCAACCCCCTGGATTTATGATCTGTTGGCCAGATTTGGCTTCCCTCCAGAGCCTTTACCCTCTGGGTTTGTCCCCTCAGGCCCCGCCCCTCCCTGGTCCTATATCTACTCAGCCCAGCCCCTCCCACCCTGTCTGCACAGCCCCAGAGGGGAGAGGCAAGCTCCACTCCACAACGGTAAGGGAAGGAGATTAATAGCTACCAAGGCAGTTCCAACTTGACTATTCCTGAGTTTATGGGCCACTTCACCAAGAGAACCGAGTTTTTACAACTGGATCTTTGATCTGAGTACTTTTGTCTGTTAGGTTAGAAATGTATCTCTGTACACATAATCATTAAAATCGATGAGGAGTAAAAAGCAGGTCCCATCGTCCAAAGCAAGTCACGTGGTCAAGCCTAGACTGAAGAATGGAGAAACTCTACTTTTTGATGAGGGAGTGACAAAGTTCCACTGCAAAGGGGCACACGTACAGGGATGGGAGGGATTCTTACTGAGCTCAGAGGGGCGTTTACAGAGATGCACTTCTTGCTCGTCTCACAGCTCGATGGAGAGAAGTCACAGGGTCCCCCTAGCCCACCAGCCTCTCACTGGGAGTCTCAGTGTTGAAGAAAGGTCCACACTACCTTCTATTGTGCTTTATGCATCTGGAACCATCCTGGGAATCTCCTGGGAGGCAATTCTGACCAGCTTATCCCCAAGAACAATTCTGGAGAAGGGAGTTTATGTTTACAGTCTGATCTAGCTCATCAGTAACTTCTCAGTTAGGCTGTGCCGTGAGGTCCCAGGGCAACAGAGTTGGGCTCCCTCCGGAGAACAAGCTCTCTGACAGCTCATTCCCACAGCCCCAGCACCACGTCTGGTACTCGGTGAGCATGCCGTAGATATTCGTCAAACTGAAGATGGATGACTGAGTGAGTGACAGTCATCCAGGCAGCAATCCCCTCACTGGAGAGCTGTTGGGTGGATCAGACCAAGACACTGAAGAAGAACACTATCGAGGGCAATCATGCTTTGGAGGGGGCCCTCTAACCCCGAGATTCTGCCATCCTGAAAGCCCCCTCTTTCATTATCTGTCTCACTGTAGAAGCAACTGCTAACGTGACCCAGAGGTGACGTGGTCTAATAAATCCTACTCTGAAATCAGCTTTGGCAGGTTACAGGTGTGAAGGGTCAAAATGTGCATATTCAGCAATGCCACTGCCAAGTGTCCACCCTAGAGAGACCTTCGCACATGCGCAGAAGCAGAGGAATTCGAGGACGCTCCCCGCAGCGCCATCCTGAATAGCGGAAAATCAACAACAACGTACCTGTCTCTCAGTAGGAGAACCAATAAATAAATACACCGGGCTCTATTTCGTATACTGGCACACCACACAACAGTTAAAATGAATCTCTCCGGGGTGCCTGGGTGGCTCAGTCAGTTAAGCGTCTGCCTTTGGCTCAGGTCGTGGTCCCAGGGTCCTGGGATCAAGCCCCGCGTCGGGCTCCCTGCTCAGCAAGGAGTCTGCTTCTCCCTCTCCCTCTGCCTGCCACTCCCCCTGCTTGTACTCGCTCTCTCTGCCAAATAAATAAATAAATAATCTTAAAAAAAATAAAATAAAATGAATCTATCTGTATCTACGTCTATACTTATGTCAATAATCATATTACTTATATGAACTAGAAATCTCACAAACCTAAGCGGCTGGCGCTATCTAATTCCATTAAGGGAAGTTTAAAATCCCATAGGCTAGGGGCGGATCGTGTACATCTAAACACATCCGTAGGCAAGATAGGCAAACATTCAGGGGTAGGACATCATCAACGTCAAGCCAGTGGTCACCTAAGGGGAGGGAAAGCCGGGGAAGTGGGACCAAGGAGGGGCACCAGCTGCCTCACACTTCTTCTTTCTTACAAAGGCATAGCAAGAACTCAAGACACTGAGGCCAGCATCCCCATCCTGGAGGTGATACTCAGAGGGCTCTTAGGTTTTTTTCTTACACTGTTTGTATTCATTCATTGAGCAAATATTCCGTGAGCACCTACTGTGTGCAGGGCACTCTTCTCGGCCCCCAGGACACAGACAGACACGCCTGCCCTGGTCGAGCTCACACTCTCTTTGTTTGAAACATGCTCGATTCCTTGTTTTTATTTTTAATCCATAAATACAATCCTTGACCACTGAATGGAAAGCGTTCTGCCTTTCTCCAATCCCCCCCTCCCACCCCAGTCTGCTCAGGTTTCTCCTCCCAAGAACATTCCACTTTCACCCTCTGCCATTAGGAACCTCCCCGGGGCTTCAGCCATTCCACACATGGAACGCTCCCCATGACCAGGCTGTGTCCCCGGGACACAGCGTCCCCTGCGCAGCTCTCTCCCTCCGGTGGGGCCTGCTCCCCCTCCACACCCCATGCCGGAGCTGGCCACAGCTGTCCTGTGACAGAGTCCCCATCCCTACCCTGTGGAAAAGCTGCCACCTGGCCACCCTCTCCCGCTGTCTCATCACCATCATCGCCAACTTCCTGGTCACCCCACCACCATTCCCGGAGACCCTGAGCCTGCCTCGGTCTTCTCCCACCCCGATGCCTGCCATACCCTAGATTCCAACGCCACCCCGCATACAAACCTTCCATTTCTGGGCCTCTTGAAGATTGCTGACCTCCCCGTCCACTGCAGCCACACCCTAAATTGTCATGTCACCCCCCCACCCCGAGCTGTCCTCCTTGGAAACCTCCCACCTCCCTCTCTCTGACCTCTGCCTTCTCTTACAGCTATCCACTCTCTCTAGAGCCCTCAGGCCTTCACCTCCATTTTCTTCCTGCCTCTCTGTCTCCTCCTGGTCCCCTTCCCTGTCCCTCCCAGTCCGGGCCCCAGAGGTGATACTCTGAGACACTTCCTCTCCCCTGTCCCCTTCACACCATCCCGGCATCTCAGCCTCCACGGCCCACACCCAGCACAAGACCTGGACCAAAGCCACCCCCTTTACTCCCGGCATCCCCACCCCAGAAAGTCAGGCCCCTGCCACGGCCAGTCTGGGGCTCTGTCCATCCTGCTCCCTGGCTTTGGTGGGGTCCCTCTCCCCTCCCTTCAGCGATTAGTCGAGTCTTCATTTCCAAATCCACTGGTTCAACCCTGATCCCTAATTTCCAGCAGACAACTGCCCCCCTTCTCTGAAAAATCTGAGCAAGTAGACATGATTCCCTGGAACTCCACTGCCTCTACCCCCAGGAAAGGGGGCGCCCTTCTACCCCACTCCCACCCCCCCAACCCTGCCTCTGAGCTGATGGTGGCACCAGCCTCTTACTTCCCCTGTACAGAATCCTGAGCGCCTTGCTACGCCCACCCCTCACCTTCCACACCCAAACATCAAGCATTGCCAATTCACTTCCTAAATACTTCTTTCATCCTCCCCTCCCTCAAGCCCTAGGTTTACCACAGGTCTAGTTCAGGGTCATCCCCAACTCTGGCCTTTCCAGCTCCAGCCATGACCCTCCAACCATCCTCCATGTGGCTGCCAGAGGGATGCTCCTAAAACGTCCATGTCCCATCATCACGCCCCTGCTTAAAACCCACAAAAGTTTCCACGTCACTCACAGGACATCAGAGGACAAGGCCCAAGCCCCCAGCACAGCCCCCAGTGCCCTCCACATCCTGTGAGCATGTCTGCAGCTTACACTCCCTCTCTCATACCTGAAGCTCCAGCCTCACGCCCCCCAGACTTCTGGCTTTTTCTCACCTCTGTTTCTGCTCAAGCTCTTTCCTTGGCCCCAAATGCCCTCCCCTTCCTCCTCAGGCTTCCAGACTCAGCTCAAGCGGCCCTTCTTCCAGGAAGCCTTCCCTGGCTACCCCAGACCAGGTTAGGCATCTGTCCTTTACGTTCCTAAAACACCTATTGCATCTGCCTCTATCATGGCCATTACCAAATTGTTTAATAACTTTCTCTCTTAGTGAGTTTCTCGCCCACCTGAAGCATGGCAGGTGACCTTAAAAAGACATCTGCACAAAATGCCTAAAGGCAGAGGGGACAGGCAGGACGAACTCTTGGAGAGTCCAATGCACAGGCACCAGTCCCACCCCCCACCAGCTGGCAGTCACACGCATCCTCATGGGCTTGTCCACACTCCCACCAGCCAGGCACGGGACAGCCGGCCACCTGCAGTCATGAAGACTCATCACCTGGGCATAGATATTCATGCAGAGCCCCTCCACGGGTATTCTGGGCCACATGCCCCATTCCTGGGCACCCTATGGCCAACACCCCATAAACTCCCTAGGCCAGTGCCCTTGCGCCCACCTCCCTGGAGCACTGTACCTTGGCCAGGGATCTCACTATGGGACTTTCCATAATGCCTCGAAGGAAGATCAGGTCCAGTTCTGCAGCCCCCGTGGCATTGGGGAGCGATCCGAGGTTGTCCAGGACTTGCTGCATGGCTGGGGAGAAGGGGCGGGCAGTGAGACACTGGAATCAGCTGGGCACAGGAGACCAAAACACACCAGAGCCATCCCACCCCTCCTACCCCGTGTCCCACAGAAGACGACCCCTCTCCAGCAGCACTTCCCCCGCCCAGCATGGGCACTCCCGGCCCCTGAATGCCTGGGGCAGGGGTCTAGGGGTGAGGGAGGGGGACAGTTTCCTTGACCTGTCCTCTAGGCCCTAGGTAATGCCAACCTGGCCAGGTGGGAGGGTCTAGGAAGCAGGAAATGGACTCTGAGGTGGGAGGAGGGGAGAAAGGGAAGCAGTTGTCAGGTTCCAGGTTCTGCCCTGAACCAGAGAGCCACAGACTCCTCGCTTGATCTCTGGGTGGGCTGAAGTCCCAGGACTCAGCCACCTGCACCTAGAGGGCTCAGGGATAGGAGAGAGAGTACTTGGAGCGCGTCCCTGAGTGTAATCAAGCAGGCAGCCATGCAGGAGGCCAGAGTACAAATAGCACCACTAATTCCGTGCGATTTTCCAAAAGTCACGGTCCCTCATTGGCCTCAGTCTTTCCCTCCTGTAAAATGGGTGAATGGAACTAGACAGGGTCTACAGGCCCTTCAGCTCTGACAGAGAGTGATCTATTATCGTTGAGAAGTTACTATAGATCATAGGAAGCCAAAGCTGCGGCCCAGAACATTGACAGGAGCTGGGGAGACAGGCACCCTGGGGTGCTGTGGGCACCAAAGGGCAGAGGTTAGACCAAGGCAGCCCAAGGATCAGCAACCTCTCAGCCTGGCATGGGACATAACCAAGGACGTGAGAACACCTGACACTGGGCTACAGCAGTGGCTGCTGAGGTCTGAGGTAGGGCTTGTCTGTACCCACCCACGGAGGTGGGAGCTCCTGGCTGTGGCAGGTTCTGGGGGGAGGAAGGGAGGAGCAGAGTGTGCCCAGCTGGGGGCAGAGATGGGCAGGGGGTATCATTACTCTGCCACCCAGCCACCCACGCCTGGATCTACATAACAGCGCTTGAGCCGTGGAGGGGGCCTGGGTACCATCCCTGGCTCCTCTCACTACTCTTGTCAGTGCCCCCTCCTCCAGGAGGGAATAGGGATGGGGAGGAGGGGGCACTGAAACTGGAGAAGCAGACATGGCTTAGGGATCCCCTCTTCCCCTCCTCCTCCCCACCTTCTCCAGAAACAACATCTAAGCCTGCCCTCTAGACCCCTCCTGCCCAGGCCTGGGCTTGGTATTGATCAGACACCTGCAAGGCCCTTAGTGGCCTCGGAAAGAAGCCAGGGCAGGGACCCTTCCCACTCTGCCAGGGTATCCTGGGATCCACCCTCCCCAGCCATCCTCACCTACAGACTCACAAGCCTGTCAGCCTTGGAGGAGGACAGAGCCTGGGGGGAGTTAGTGCCCTCTGCCCAGGCCAGCTCCCTTAGGCTCCCGAGGGCCCGCTCCCGGGGCACCCTCTCCAGATGCCCAAACCCCGAGGAAGGAGGGTAGATGAAGGGGCCAGCTTTCCCCCCGCCCCGCCCCCAGCCTCCCCACCCCGCCTTTCCCTACCTTCCCTCCGGAGATCAGCTTCCTCAGAAGAGCCCAGGGATACACCCTCCAAGGAGGCCCCGCTACCTGGGCTGCCCGCCATGGCTGCCCCCCACCCCCGGCTCCGGGGCTTCTGGAGTAGCCTCCACGCCGCTGTCGCTGCCTTGCCAGCCCGAGAGGGGCAGCGCTCCAGGAGGCGGGACTCGGGGAGGGCCCTCTGCAGGATCAGCCAATAGCAAGGCTCAGTCTCCCTGACCGCCTTGCTGATTGGCCAAAGCCCCGACGGGAGCAGCCGGGTGGGGAGGGGGCGGCACAGGAGCTGAGAGTGGGGCGGTGGGAAAGAGAGTCCCGGTCCTCCCGGGGCCTGATCCCCCCACTCCGTGTTCGCACCAGCGGGGGGCAGGAGGGGGCGGCTGAGGGGAGGTCTGCGGGGCAGGGGGTTAACCCCTGCTGCCCCTTCAGAACCGAGGCGGTGCTCAGAGACGCCCCCTCTCACAGTCCAGGGGCGGGAAACCCAAGGCGGGGTGGGGATTTGGGCCCAGCTTGTTCCCGCCCCCCCCCACCTTCTGGAAGTCTCTCCTCTAAAACATGCATGCCACTTCCTCCTCTTGCCCTCAGACCTCTACGTTCCTTCTCCAGGCCCCGTTTCCTTTACAATGCCCTCCTCAGGATCAAAGGAAGCCCCCAAGAATGACTCTCAGTCCTGGGCCAGGAGCAGGGGCACCACTTGGGCATGGGGCAAATACCTCAAGCCCCAAATGCCTCCCCCTACCTGCTAGCCATGGGGGGCGGAGGTAGGGGGGACAGGGAGGAAAAGGAGGGGAAGGGAGCGGCACCACCCTGGGCTGGGAGGGGAGCCTCACAGTCTGACCCCTCATCTCAGCAGCGGCCCCCGCTCCCCCATCTCGCACTAGCTCCTCCCCTTAGGTTAGGGATGGTGCCTGGTAGGCAAGTCTGGCATCTTGGAAGGGAAAAGGTGAGGGTGCATTCTTGCATCAGGGACCCTGGTGGGCAGGAGCAAAGGACTTGGCAGTTACCCCAGCCCAGTGCCTCCATTCCTCTGATACCCTGTACCATGAGGACACCACCAGCTGCTGCTGCCACCAGACAGCCATTCCCTGAGGAGGGGCACCAGGTCGAAACGCACCCCTGGTTGCCATGGCAGCAGGAGGGATTACACACCAGGACATTAACCCAGGGATGCAGGAGAGATTTAAAGGTACAGCTCCACCTCAAAACGGCCCACATCCCAGCCGTGATCCAAAGAAAAGAGGGAGTCAAGTAAAGAGGGCAGAGAGGGTAGGGCTCCAGGTCTGGAGACTCCCGGGGCAAGTTCTCTGAACACTCAGTCCATGCCATAGCCCACATATCCCTCAACCTGTCCCCAACCCTCAGGAAAGGGCCCCTCCACTTTACTAGAAGTAGAGCTGGGTCTCTCTGCAAGAATACACTCATACCATCTCCCCTCCACAATGACAGTGGCCATGTTGACCCATAGGGAAGAGAATTGTTGGCTTCACCCTGCAGATCCCAAGGCTGGAATCTCCCTGGGAAGGGAGCGGGGAGAGGGAGGGTGACCCTGACCTCAGAGGCGGGTGACCCTGACCACAGCTATCTCTCCTATAGGGCCTGTAGGAAGTGTAATGGCCACCAAATGAGAAGAAGCAGGCCCATCATTAGATTTTTGATGCCAGGAGCCAATCCAGCCTAGGGTGGGGGCAGAGAGGGCCGCTTGCAGGAAGGGCCAAGAGACTCATAGCTTGGGTCACACATCATCTTTTTACAGAAGAGGAAACTCAGGATCCTAGAGGTTAAGCAGCTAATTCCTGTCCTCCTTCCTTTGGATATGGGAAGGCAGAAGTAGCCCAGGGCATAACACCCAGGGGATCAGGGGCCCCAGGGGTCCTCAGAGAAAGCAGGCCCTGGCCTCCACTCCTTGCCTGGACCCCACTGTACCCCGACCATGCCCCCATCAAGTGGCCTACAGCAGGAAAGTCAAATTCTGCCCCCTCTACACCCCTGCCAGGCACTATTAATGGGTTTACTGGGCAGCTCCAGATCGAGAGGCCTTTAATCACAGGCTCAGAGATGGGCTTAATTAACCCCTAAGCAGCTTACAGTGGGGCCCAGGCAGCCTGGAGCAGGGGAAGAGCCCAGGGGGCTCAGCAGGCTGGACACGAGGTGGGGGCACTGAGCCCTCCAAGGCTGCCAACGCTGGGGGACATTAGTACAGTTCCTCCACTACATGGAGAAAAGGTCTTTCTTGGAGGGCAAGGGTATCACAGTTTAGGGTCTAGCCCACCCACAGCAGCCTTCACTGTCCTGGTTCACTTTCTCGGAGGGGAGGGACAGGAGAGACATACTAACCAAACTGGGAGGCCTGGAATGGCTTGCAGAGGCAGCAGCAGGCTTGGAGCAAGGGAAGGGGCTGCACGGGCAGGAGGCATCCAGGCAGGGGAATGTCAGACAAATCAGAGCGAACCCAGAGCCCACTGCAGTGTGAGGGCCCATAGCCTCTAGCATAGGGATCTGCACCTGGGAGGTCCCTGACTGCACACGGGGTCCATGAACCCCCAAAGTGGAATGCAGATGTTGTGCATAGAGAAGCATTTGTCTATGAGGAAGGCCCACAGCTGTCATCAGATTCTCAAAAAGGAATCCAGGACGAAGAAAATTTAAGAACACTTCTCTTATCCAATCACCTCATCTTACAGATGGGAAAGCCTAGGTCCTAAAAAGGATCTAAAGTCACAGGCTAATTGAGGTAATAACCCAGCAGCAGAGCATAACTGTGAATACTCCTATCAGGAATATTCTTTCCGCATCATAGCCTTAGAGTTTCACATCAACCTCTTTATAGAAGAGACACAGGCTCCAAGAGGTAAGAAATTTGCTCCTGAGGCTTCCTAGCTCATCTGGGCGACCCGCTCCCTTGCCCTACAACCTCCCACAGAAGCAAGTGCAGGCTTCCTGAGCTGGCATTCTCCACGCACACAGCCACACGCCCATCTCTGGCACATGCTGCTTTACTCTACCCATCTGGTGGCCCCAGGCTGTCCTCCACCCCCAAGCCATCCTCAAGGGCCAGATCCTAAGGGCCACCTCACCAACCAGCCTGGCCCCAGGCCATTGCCCTCTGGCAATACTGCGGATCATCTCTGGAGCGTGCATGCCTCTGCCCTCCAGGGAGATGAGTTGAGCTGTGTCTCTGGCCCCACCCTGGAGCAGGTGCAGCGGAGGCCATAGAAGCTGCCTGAAGGAAAGGCTGAGTGGCAGGATGGAGCAGCGGTGGGGGAAGGGTTATTCTTACAGGTGGCTGCCAGAGTGCCTGATGGCTGCCGCTTTCCCCCCTCAAGTCCCTGCCTGGCACTTCCGGAACCACAGATACAAACGGACATCCTCAGCCCCTTCTTACCAGACTCAGAGTTGGTGGCAGCAACTGGCATGGTGAGGTCCGCAAGGGCCCTGAAATGTCTCTCCTGGAGGAGGGAAGAGAAAAGAATGAGAAAGCACAATGGCAAAGCAATGGGGGAAGGAATTAGGAAGGGCCTCCCCTCAGGATCAGGGCATTCCCCAGAGACTGCATGATCCCACAGTCCTGGGAGGCAGGAAGAGCAGATATTACATGCCCCTATCTCCCAGGAGGAGGAGATCGGAGGATCAGAGAGGTTAATTGCTTTGCCCAAGGTCACGAAGCTAATAAAGAGAGCTACATTGTACACCCAGGTTTTATGACTCTTTAAAAAAAAATTGTGTTTCTGCCTGCCATTTGTCCTTTATTTATTTTGGGGGTGGTAGGAGTCCAGAATTTGAGTCAAAAGCAGGAAAGAGGAGCACTCCCAGACTGTAAGCTCCATGAAGTCAAGAACTACATCTGTTTTGCTTCTGGATCCCAACCCTAGCCAGTGTGGATGCTCTACAAACATTTGTCTGTCTGGCTGACAGAAATGAAGTCATACTTTCCCGAGGCCTCTCTGACTTCCTCTTTCTCCCTTTGCCCCTTCTTAGTGCAGAGCTGGGACAAGGAAAGCACAGGGCTCCTTATTCTCCAGGGGAGGGTGCAGGGGGGCACCGCTACCCTTCTTCCCTTTGCCTTCCGGGGCACTTACGGCTGGAGAAAACCCTAATTCCCAGTTGCCATGACAACTAGAGGCAGTGGCTCACAGCAGGGGTGAGGAGAGAAGAGCGAAGCAGCTGGCAGCGCCCACTTTAAGACTGAACGCCTGCTGGGCCCCGGGGGTAGGGAGCCACAACTTCCCCTCCCCCTAAGAAAGGATTCTACCCAGAGGGACCATCACCAGGTTTTAAAAAAACCCTCTCTAGCCCCATCCCTTCCGCCCCCAGGCCAGAGCTGGTCACCTGAGCTCAGGTAGCAGAAATTACAAAGGTTGGGGGATGACTCCCTTTCTTCCTGGGTCTTCCCCTAAAGACGTGGAAGAAAGGAGTTTTCAGGGAAAAGAAGGGCACCCCCGTCAGGCTAGCACCCAGGCTGGGAGAAATGCCCAGATCTCCTGTGCCAGCGCGCGTGTGCCAAGCCCTGCTGTCCCTATGCCTTCCCTCCTCCCCCACCCAAGGTCCTGACCACCTGGAACCTGGAGCCTTCTCCGGGCTGCTGCTGTTCTCCCTGACAGTTACTGGCAGGGGGGACTCCAGACATCCTCCTTCCTTAGAGACTGGAAGGTGAGAAGAGGCAGGGAGGATCCTGTCCCCTGGAGTCTTGCCCAGCCTGCCTGGGTTTTTCTCTGGGTAATCAGTTCCCACAGCGTCGGCTAGCTCTTCCCCACCCCCACCCCGTCCTCTGGGAGGGCGGGGCCTGGCTTGTGCCCGCAGGAGAACAGCAGTGCCAGGCAAGCCAGCCTGGCTACGGGCCAAGGTCCGGGGCCCAGGCTTCTGGGAACGCGCACCTCGGCTTCCAAACGCCTGGGCCTCGGTGTCTTCTCACCCCTACCTCCAGACTATCCACACCACCCAGGGTCAGTAGGTGATGCGGGCCAGGCGCGAAAGGGGGAGGTTTCCTCCAACCTCCCACCCACCCATCCCTCCATTAATACACGTACAAAGAGATGTTGAAGAGAAAGGTCTGACAAAGGCGCTTTGAAGACCGATAGGTCGTGGGGAGGGGTAGACAGACTGAGGGATGGCGGGGGGGGGGGGGCGTCTAGAGACGTGCGGATCTGCACGCACGGACTATCGGCTAGCCCCCGCCCCACGAGCCGGGCCCTAACTGGCTGGGCGCTAGGACCTGGGGGAAGGGGGGGCGTGTTGCGAGCCATCAAAGAAGGCTCTTTGCGAGCGCGCCCGCGGGAGACCAGGGGATGAGGTCACTGAATGGATGCCCCCCCCGCCCCCGTCCTCACTCTCCCTCCCCCCCCCATAGTTGACCTAACTTTTTGACCCCGGCTCTACTCTCCTGGCACCGATCCGCCCTCAGGTCTCCAGACCCTAACCCTGGCCCCCGACCCCGACCCGCCCTCCCCACAGCCTGGGAGGCGAAAGAAGCAGCGCGCCCCCCTTCCCAGGACCCCCTCCCAGGGAAGGTTGAGGTGTTGGCCTCCCAAGGGGGGCGGGGGGGGCACCGGGACCCACGCAACCTCTGTCGCGCGCCCCCACCCCCCGGAAGCGCTAACAGCGCGGTTCTTACGTAATGCCCGGCTCCAAAGTCCCCCGAATCCGCACAGCCCCCGAAGAGGCCTCGCGGATACCGGAGCCTCGCACAGCTCACCAGCTCTGTGCCCGACGTTACTCCGGAGCCCTAACCGCGCGGGGCAGCATCAAGAAGCAGCGGGGTTTGATTTCTCCCTAGGAGCCCCCGAGAAAGGAGGGAGGCGGGCGGTGGAGAGGGAGGGGAAGGGGCCGGGGGAGACCCGACCCAGAGAATAGGGCTGTGCCTGGACGAAGAGGAAACAAGGGGCCCTGGGGTGAGCGCTGGCCCGGGAGTCGGGGGGCGCCTACCTGCGCCCCGGGCAGCCCCTAGCTCCGTGCGTTTCCAGCGCAGCCCCGCGCTCCGCGTTTATTGCTTGTCAATCGCTACCCCGGCTCTTAAAGCGGCGAGGCCTCCTCTGCGCGAGGGGGCGGAGACCGAGAGGGGAGAAGAAGGGAGGGGGATCTGGATGCAGCTCGAAAAGCCGGAGAAAGTCGTCTTTCCGTGCAGCTAGAGGGTAGGCGGGGAGGTAGTGGTTTGGGAGAAACCGCACAGCCCAAGACGCCCTGCTCGCTTTCCACTCGGGGAAGCAGGGGCTAGGACCCGTACCCACTACTAGCGTCCCTCGGCGCCCAGCGATCCCTTAAAAGGGCGATGGTGAAAGATTACTCCGCTCCCTTCTCTCAGCTTAGAGCCGCGGTTCAATTCCGGGCGTGCCTCACCTTTCCCCGTTATCCTGTTTCCCAATTGGGAAAAGGAACAGGAGGAGTTTAGGGAGATCCCCAAGGGGCAGGAGACCCATCCCCATAGGGTCTCGGGCTCAGGGGCAGCTTCGAAGGACTCGAATGGTGGATAGCTGGATCCCAGAGTCTCTGGAAGAATTTGCAAAGACGGGGGAAACGTCTTCCAGAGGGAATTCGAGGTCTTATTTTAAGTCTGGATGGGAGAGCTGGTCCATACCCCCTGCTTACGGAATACGGAAAGAAGTAACTCGCTATCCTTCTTCAGAGTCCCATCTCAAGAAGTAAATAAAGTGTTAAACCCAGTTAGGTGTCTGCCTTCGCCAGCCTCCAGCTCCACCCCAGACCTGCTGGTAAAAGATAGTGTGTGGCCTTGGAATACTTGTAGGTTCAGCCTGGAGACCACCCTCTGCTCAGACAGCATATGGGGCCAGCCACGGTACTTCTCTGACCTCAGTGTCCCCCAACCCCTCTAATTGTCTTCCAGAATATGCAGAGATCATCCCTCTTTCTTGCTAGCTGGACTCCTAAGACCAGAAATGGACCACAGCGCCTGGCTGGCTCAGTCGGGGAAACCTATGGCTTTTGATCTCCGGGTTGTGAGTTTGAGTCCCACTTTGGGTGTAGAGATTACTTAAAAATAAATTTATTATTATTATTAATTATTATTATTATTACGTAGGCTCCAGGCCCAACATGAGGACTTGAACACACAACCCCGAGACCAAGAGTAGCATGCTCTACAGCCAGGCACCCCAAAATAAAATCTTTTTTTAAAAAAAGAAATAAAATGAAAGAAAGAAGGAAGGGAGGGAGGAAGAAAGGAAGGGAGGGAAATGGACTGCGTCCTGGAAACTTGCTTGGAAACTCAGAAATGGGTTTTACTTGGGAATCCATCCAGGAAGCAGGGGACTGGTCCCCAGGGCCCCAAGAGACTCAATTCACCCCTGAGCTCTGGAGGGGATAAATTTGGGTATATAGATATAGGGAAAAGCCATAAAACCAGGCCAAACTCTGCTGAAAGGCCTGGCGCCTCTGAGCTCCCCCCACCCCGTTACTGAGGGAGGAGAAGAGAGTTAGTTAGCGACCCCACATGGTGGAGACTGGAATTGCAGGTTTCTGTTTCCAACCTGAGGCTTGAGGGAGCACACTGTTTCCAACCCTCTCCTCAGCCCTCAAACCAGAAGATCCTCCTAATTCAACTCAGAAAAAAAGTCCCCTTCCCATTATGAAGGCTACCCTCCACTGTCACCTGTCCACCTCTGGGCAGAGAATCACTCAACTAATTGCATTTGGTTGGGAAGTGGAAGGATCTTGAATCCCTCTGAAATATTAATTACTTCTTCTCAATCAGGCAACTATTACGCCACAGCAACCCACAGCAAACCTTCAATTCCATTCAGGATCCCCAAGACAAGGTGGAATCCCAGATTCTGGCCCACTAGGGAGGTGGAATCCAATTCGTTATTCTTACAAACTGCCTCCCCCACCCACACCCCCAGTAACTGTCAGTCTACGGGTATCAAGTATCTCTCTAAAAGGGCCTTACAGAATGCCAGCCCTTCACATCTTTTCATTTTTTTTTATTTTTTTATTTTTTTTATTTATTTATTTGAGAGAGAGAGAATGAGAGAGAGCAAGCACATGAGAGGGGAGAGGGTCAGAGGGAGAAGCAGGCTCCCTGCCGAGCAGGGAGCCCGATGCGGGACTCGATCCAGGGACTCCAGGATCATGACCTGAGCCGAAGGCAGTCGCTTAACCAACTGAGCCACCCAGGCGCCCCCCTTCACATCTTTTCAGGACCTTACAGTTGATAAATTGTTTGATTCTCCCAACAGCCCAGTGAGGTTCCGGTGTGGGAAGAAGACTTTCTTGATGCCGAGTACCATGCTCCTATTTTGTTTCAGACAAGGTGCCAGCTTCAGTAGTACCAAGTCGGATACCAGAGTCATTGGCTCCTGATCGCCTGGCTCCGAGTCTAGGGTGTTGGTCGAGGAAGGTGGGCGGTGTCAGACACAAAAAGGACTTTCTGGTGGTATAGTTGAGCGTCCTACCAGAGGTGCAGTAAGTGGGCCCCAAGGAATGAGAGTGCTACTGGCGGGAAATAGAGTAGCTGAGAAGGGAAACAGGTTGGAGGGGTCCAAAATGCATCCCATGGCAGTTAGCGGCTGCCCCTTGGGGTGGGGGGCCCGGGTGCAGAAGAGTGGGGGAGGCCGGGGGGATAGCGTCCTCTCCCTCTGTGGTCTGTAATTAGCTCAGTCTGCCTTCCTGCCTCCTCAGATCACAAGGGTGCAGTCAGTGTCTCTGCTTCCCCTAAAATCAAGGGTTTTCCTCTGGTGGATGTTCATCGCAGGGCTTTGAGAGTCAGGACACGGAGAGAAGTAAAACTCAAAGCGGCTGTTCTGAATTTCTAGCAGATCTGGCGCGGTATAGAGTGATGTTGCACTCGCGATAACGACCAGCAGGGGCCGCCAACAGCTATCGCAAGCCTACACCCTCACGTCGCCCTGACCCCTGCAACTCGCCAGTCTTGTTCTGGAAACCTTTTCTCTTGGATGTACCTCTCAATGGGAAAAAAAAAAAAAAAAGTTTGAAACTCTCACTGCATATATATATGCAGTCACATTACCTCTCTGAGCCTCAATTTTTCCATCTATACAATGGGGATAACCCCCGCCCCCCAAGGGAGAGGACCCACGTAGAGTGACTGTCACAGTACAAGGCACACAGAAGGTGCTCCATAAATGCAGCTCCCCTTTGGGTCCGGGTTGAAGAGGCTCTAGCTGGGTGCCATCTGGGCAGTGGGTGTTTAGTCTCTGTCCCTGGATATCTGGTGTGCCCATAACTGACCTCAGGTCCTCCTGGGGCAGGCAGGGGTGCATCCCAGGGCTGCTGGTTCCCCAGGTATCTGGTATGGATAGTATGTCCTCTTCCCACTGCCCACACAAGCATTAGTGGCATCTTGCCCGGTCCCATCTGTGCCACCCACTTTTATCCTCTCCTTCCTCCCCTGCTCCCACCAAGTTGCCAAGGGCTTTGCTGTGGACACCGTATAAGGGGGCCAGGCCTAGGTAGCCCATCACCAGAGCAGAGGGATGAGCTTGCAAAAGGCAGTGCAGACCCTAAGAGTGAGAGGGAGCCTTGCTAGCCCCCCCCCCCCAGTAACCCAATATCCATTGCTGGAGACCCTCACAAGCCAGTGATGCCTCGGAGCCCTCTTGTAGACCTGGAGAGGGCAGGGGTGAGGGGTCAAAGGGAAGAGAGTGGGGGGAGGCTCTAGACAGTGGGAATACATGCCCTGAGGACTGTGTGAGGCACTCGGGTTGTTGTTTGGAGACAGAAAGAAAGGAGAGAGGAGTGTCCCCACTAGGACTGGTGACCTGGAAGAGGGCTGCGTGCGCGGGAGTGCACGCACGCACGCACGCATGCACACACGCCCTGTGCTGCTTCCCACCCCCTGTGCCCTGGGCCAAGGGAGCACTTGTAGAGTGGGTTGGGGCAGAGACGGAAGGGACAGGGACAGGGGCTATGGAAAGCATTAGGGCAGCTTGCTGGGTGACTTCAGGCAAGTCGTTTGGCCTGGGCTGGGTAATATCCACCTCACAGACTCCGCGTAGCCAGGAGGGGGTGACCCATACAAAAGTGCTTTGTGAGCCATGGCAGGGGAGCAGGGTTACCCAGGGCAGGCCCTGGCCATGCCCCTTCCCAGGAATGCAGGGAGGTCCCAGTCCCAGAGCCATTCTCTGCCCCTCCCCTGCCACACACAGCAAAAGCTCTTTCGCCCTCAGCCCTGCTTGGTGCCAACTGCTCAGCTCCAAGCCTCCCGGCCAGAATCTTCTCTTGCCCTATGCATTGGGGTTTAGCCACCCTGGGCCCACGCTGTGCACCTCTCCTGTCTGAGGTGCCTGAGGGCAGAGTGGGGGACCTCCTGTCCCTCCCACAGGGGCTCCAAGGCCTCTGGCTTTTCCATCTCCGGCTGCCTGCTCTGTGCTGCCGTGGGGAGCAGGTGGGCCCTGAGAGGGGGAGAAGTCCGATCATCTCTGCCTCCCGCCACCACCATTGCCCTTCTCCAGGCCAGAGCCCTTGGGGGCAGGGCTGCCCTGTCACCTCCGTGGCTACAGAGCGTGGGAGGGCTCACCATCCCCCGAAGCAGACTGGGAGTGTGTGGGTCCGGTGCAGCAGGCCTCAGGGTCTGTCCTGGAGGTGCGGGGAGTGGGGGACATGGTGAGTGCTTATGGCAGGAACCCCCTGGGCGTGCCCCTCTCCGTCATCCCCTGCCCCGCTCAAAGACCAGCAAAAGGAAAATGCGCGGGTGGCCGTGTTCCCCCAGGAGCTCTGGGCCTTCCTGAGCCAGGCGGGCGGACACCTGGGAGACGTGCACAGCACACGCGGACGGCACACCCGAAGGGCCTGAAGGATGCTCAGGGACGTGTCCGTGGGTGTGTTTATGCGCGTGTGAGTGGGTTTGGGATCGTCTGTGTGTCTACGTGGATGCACAGATGGGGTAACTGTATGCTGTGTCTACGCACACACACACGTGTCTGCACGTGTAGCCTGCGTGGGTCCGTGTGCTGTGTGTGTGTGTGCTGTGTATGTGTTTGTATGCACACGCGCGTGCATATGTGAGTTAGGGGAGTGCCAGTCTCTGCTACTGTGGAATTCTGAGCACCCTCCCCAGCAGTCCAAACCTGCTTCCCCCATTGCGGTTTTGGGGCTGGGGATAGGAGGCGGAGGAGGAGACCTCCCGAGGACCCTGAAAGCCTCCCTGGGCCCCACACTGCCCTTCTCATGCTGACCTTCTCATGCTGACCATCTCCTTTCCTGACCCCTCCTCCTCAGCCCCCCACGACTCTGTTTCCTATCCTCACTTTCTCCCTCTCTTACTTACTAGGATCTTAGGTCTTTTGAGGAGGGCTTGACCAGAGTCACTTAGCACCCCCCCAGTCCCTGAGCCCCTGGCATCAGAAACTCAGTTGCTATAATTCAAGGGTCCAAATGGATTTTCTCCAAAGATCAGGCATGAGCTTGAGTCCTGAAGTTCTCTTTGGACTTTCTGTTCTCCCCAGTACTGAATCTTCAACCCAATGACAGTCTTGGGATGTGAGCTCCTATCAGCCAGCTTCACAGCCTGAATGGGCCTGAGTTCCTCTGGTGGTTGCCTCCCTGTTATACACGCACGCACGCACGCACATACACACACGTTCTCCCCTTCCTTCCAACCTACTGGCACTGGTTCCTGGAGGGCTCCCCATTCTCCCAGTTGTCCTTCCTCTCCTGTTCCCTGTGCCCACAGACCTGAATCCAGTCAACTTGCTTTCCAGCCTCCTGGCCCTCTAAAGAGCTCCCTCCTTCCTGCCCTCCCTCCCTCCCTCCCTCCTCCCTTCCTTCCTTTCTTTCTTCCTTCCTTCCTTCCTTTCCTCCTTTCAGAAAGAGAGAGAGAGAGAGAGCACAAGCTGTGTGTGTGGGGGGGTGGTACAGAGGGAGAGGGAGAGAGAGAATCTCAATCAGGCTCCATGCGCAGCTCGAAGCCCGATGCAAGGCTGGATCTCACGACCCTGAGATCACAACCTGAGCCAAAATCAAGAGTCAGATGCTTAACCAACTGAGCCACCCAGGTGCCCCAAGAGCGTCCTTTTCTTGATTCCTTCTGTCTCTCTCCACCCTTCCCCTAAACCTGGCTCACATGGAAAGCTCAGCAAATCTAACAATAAAGTAGAATTTCAAGGAATTGAAATCATGGTATACAGCTCCATGACACGCAGCGGCAAACCCTCAAACCCAAAGCCTCCCGGCGTCCTTGTCCACTGCTCTTCCGAGGTCACCACGTTCGGGGTCACAACTGACGCGCAAAGCCTGCTTGCCCTGAGCTGTCATGGGAGTGCCTGCCCCCAGAGTTCTCCTCTGACAGCATGGATGTGCCCCAGCCTCCCACTCCCTTAGCCAGCCAGCCGGATGGGCCCCATTACATTCTTCCCCGGGGGAAGAGGGAGGATGATAGGAGTTAGGAGAAATGGGGGGAGATCTTTTCTTCCCACTGTGTCTGGGGCATTTGCTTAGTTCACCCCACTGCTTAATTTACATTTGTTGATTTTCAAAAAGCTTATTCATAGTTCAAAATCTTCTCCTGCAATAGGAGCTGCTGCTCTGCTCTAACCATCACCCACATGAGCGCTGCTATGTGTTAGCTTCTGTATACATTTCTTTGATCCTCATAACAACTGTCCGAGGCGGTTGAGTACTATTACCCCATTTTACAGATGAAAAGACTGGAGTACAGAGAGATTAAGCAATTTGCCCATTGGCATGAAGCTGCGAAGTGGTGGGGCTGGGATGTGACCCCAGGTTGTATGTCCTCAGTCGATGCTGCGCCTCACTCCATACGTACTATTTTTAGCTTTCACTTCTGCACAAATGAAGAAACTAAAGGACAGAGGAGCTCAATGACTTGCCCAGCATCGCACAGCAAGCAAATGGCAGAGCTTGGCTTAGCAGGTTTTGTTAGTAAAGAAACTTGCTTCATTTTCCATAAATTATTCTCCAATCTACAAAAATATGATAACTCACAAAAACTGCTGAACTTAAATAACATTTAAGTTTGACTTAATTTGAGACAATGCATAAAATTATCAGCACTAAAAGAAATAAACATTTAGAAACAGTTTGTAATCTTTCTAGTTGATCCTTTGCTGTTATCCATCACAGCTTAATGTAATCTTGAATTTGTCTAGATTTGATTAAAATACTGTTACTAACGTGTCCTAAATCTTTTATTAACTTGGCATCAGACGCTGGGCTTGAGAACAGCTTAGCAGCTCTCAAGAGCAGCTAGCCCAAATGTCCTTATGGGAGGGACTTTTGGCTTTCAGAGACTACCTTCCTCCTCCAGTGCAGAAAACCTGGCTACTTGGCCTTGGTCTTCTCATCTGTAAAATGGGAGGTTGGGAGTTGGAACTAGCTTCCTGAATTCCCTTCAAACTCCATCAAAATATGTATCCAAGGAGACAACTTCCCACTCTGCTCATAAAGGAGATAAAAACCTTCTTTCCAACAGGGATTTCCAAGAAGGGGTGTCTTGGTAGGTATTTCTTGAAATATTAATTAGTCCATTCAATGAACACCTGTTCCCACTACTGTGAAGTTCTTTGGAGATAGTGACTATATCTTATCGACTACTGGAACTCCAGAACCTAAGGCAGTACCTGCCGTCAAGTGGGTGCTCAGTTACAAGATGCAGACTCTGGGGGCAGAGCCATACAACAGTAGCTGGAAAGTTCTCCAGATGATTCCAATGCACAGCCAAGGATGGAATAAGTAAGGGATCGTCATCAGATGATGGGCCTGGTGCGTAGGCAGGTGAGGACGGTCAGGCAACTGGATGCAGAGAGGATCCAAGGAGCCCAAGGCAGCGCAGGGAGGGGCCCGGGGAGGCTTCGCAGAAGAATTGCCAGAACCGAGTCCCACGATTTTGCAGGGTGGAGGAGTAGAAGACACTCGTTCCAGATAGAAGGAAGAGCACAAGCAAAGGCTGGGGGTATGAAAGAACTGTTCGGGAGGCCCCTGGAGTCTAGCAGGTAGAGGGTCGGACAGGTGCGTCGAGGGAGGAGCCTGTCCATGAGCAGGAGATGTGGCTGAAGAGAGTGGGTGGAAATGCAAATATCCAGAACAGGGGAAGAGGTAAACAGATTGTGGTACATCCTCCTGAAGGAACAGTACTACTCAGCAATAAGAAAAACAAATGGCTGATACGCCTCACAATACGGAGGAATGTCAAAAACGTTCTGCCGAGTGAAAGAAGCCAGACAGAAAGAACATACTGTTTGATGCCATTTACATGAAGTCTAAGATGGGCAAAACTAATCTATAGAGATGAGCTCAGCCGTCGGGGGCCAGGTGAACTGGACAGGGGCAGGAGGGAACTAGCCGAGGGGATGGAAACGTTCTGTGTCTTGACTGTGGGGGTGGTTACACATTTGTCAGAACTCCTCCAATGGGGCACTTCAAATGGGCGACTTTTACTGTGTTTAAATTATACTTCTCCAAAGTTGTTTTTGAAGGTTTGTTTTTTTGTTTTTTAAGTGGGCTGAGGTCAAATTGTGAAGGACCTCAAATGTCATGCTAAGAAGTTTGGACTTAATCCAGGAAGTCATGGAAGGCTTATTAGTCAAAGGTTTTTCAGTTTGCTTTGGTCTGGCTTGGTAGCAAGTAAAAATCCAATTTAAGCCAGATTAAGTAAAAGAGAGAATTTCTCTGAAGGGTCCTGGGGCGAATCACAAAGTTCAAGGAAGACTTGGGGCCAGAAGCCTGAGGAACCTTCTCTCAGCTTTGTCTCCCAATAGCCCCATGACCTAGCTCTAGTGCTCCCCTCATAGCTGAGGACACCGGGCTCAGAGAAGCAAAGCAACTTGTCCAGGACACACAGCCAACAAGCGGCGATGTCCAGCTTGGAACCCTGGTCAGTCTGACGCCAATGCCTGTGTCTTGACCATCAGGCTTGGAGAAACAGGGAAGAGTTTACTCAAAAAGGCCCCTGGGAAAAACAGAGCCAAGAAGATGGAGGAAGAATGGGAGTGAGGAGGGGACGCAGAGCATGGTAAGCAACCCCACTGGAGTCGGGAGGAGCTGACAGGCCAAGGGACCAGGAGGTGATTGAGGGGAGACTCTGGACTGCAGATGGCCTGAATCCCAAGGGACAGAAAGGTGTGTAACTGACTGGGGGTAGCTTTCCAAGAAGATAGGACTGCTTCTCCAGATCTGAGTCAGTCCTGAGCTTGAATCTCATGCCTCCTGGCCTTGGATAGTCTCCTAAATTCTCTGAGCCTGTTTCCTCAAATGCAAAAGGAGTTAACGCCTGCAAGTGTCATTAAAATCAGAGACACTGCAACAGAATGCTTCTCCCGGTACCTGGCACTGAGCATCAGCAGTAATTGTCAGTTATTAGTATATAACTGTATGCTCCACAGAGCTATTATGATTATGACAGTACCTTGTGATTGTGATTATTATTGTGATAATAATATTTGAGTGCTTCGTGCCTCCTTCCTCAACCTGCTCACCCCATCAAGCATTTTCTCATCTTCCGAACCAGGAAGGCAGGTAGATACACACCATCCCTCAGAACTTGACAGTTCCTGAAATGAGTAAGTGAGTCCAGAAGAGTGAGGGACTGAGAGCCTTTGGGGCCTTGTGGAGAAGCCCCGGGGTTTGTAAGGGCAGCTTGGGTCCTCACAGCCGAGGCTGCAAGAGGACACATCGTTGGAGCTCTTTCGGGAATGGGGTCATCAACACTGAGCTTGTGTCTAAGTGAAGTAAGAGACAGCCTGTTTGTTGGGATTTGGGGTACACTGACACCTAGATCTCTCCTCCCAACTTGTACTATGGAGTTTTATCATGGGAATCTCATTTCTTTTTCTTGAGAGTCTTGGTTCCGTGGAAATGCAGTCCTGTCTCTCTTGGCTGCTGAGCCACCCCATAAACTTGGTGACATTGACACTGAGTTTCTCATCCCTTCCCCTAAGGAAGAAGTGAGGATGCGGAGTGGGGGGGGAAGAGTGCATCCCTGAGTTGAGGGGCTCACATATGTTAATCACTGTGTGCCAGAAGTTGTCCAAGGGCTTCAGCTACATCATTCCACTGGATCCTCACGACAGCGCTAAGGCTATAGATGTGATCAGCTCCATTTCGCAGATGAGGATGCAGAGGCTCAGGGAAGGTAATGTCCCTTAATCAAGGTCACACAGCCAGGAAGTGGTAAAGTCAGGATTCCTACCCAGAAGCCCCTGCTCTTCCTACTGTGTCTCTTCTGGGGGTGCGGGGATTGGCATGAAAAAGCTTCATTCCACATTTTACAGCCTCGCCACAGAGAAGCAGCAATGTTGAGCAGCTCGAGGGGCCCTAACGGCCACACAGCCAAGGCTCTGTGACCTGAAGCAGCCCAAGCCCTGAGTTCATCATTCAGGCAGCTGAGACCCACCACACTCCAGAAAGCTCCGCTGGTCTCCCATCAGGGTCTCCAAAGTAGCTAGGCAGGCCGCGAAAATCTCCAGAATGATCAGTAGGGCCTGCAATCCTAAGGCAGAAATCTCAACTTCACCCAGGCCCCTGCCGGCAGGCCTGGAAGCCAGGAGTAGGGGCGCTGAGCCCCCAGCTGGGTGGGAAGGGGCACCTGATCTCTCAGCCTAGCCCCCTCCCAACCCCAAGAACAGTCCCTGGGCAAAGCACAGCCCCCTCTCAACCCCAGAGACAGTTCCTCCCTGGGATCTGTAGACTTGAGGCAAAAGGTGACCCCGACTCCCCGGTGTTCCCGCCTCTGCCACCCCCACCACTGGGCCCCTGGCACGAACTGTGCCCAGATCAGGACAGCCGGCAGCCCGTGTGCCTCCACCCCCACTTTCTCCCTGTTCCCAACTCCCAGGTTAGGACACGGGGCAGGAGGAGGCCAAGCTGGGCGTGGGGCCTTTGTGGGAAAGGGGGCATGGACCTGAAGGAATATAAAGGGCCTCGGAGGTCCTTGCCGGAAACCCTTCTGCTGTGCTGCCCTGCACCTGCCCAGCACCATGGTAATGTCCGGCGGCTGAGTCTGGGACCCCTGGCGGCCATGCTCTCCAGGAGCTAGGGGACGGCGGGGCATGAAGGAATGAGACCAGGGTAGCAGCCTCTGCCAGTCTGACCGCCAGGACGGCTGCCAGGGTTTCCTGCGCCTGCTTTGGGTGGTGGGGGTGAGGGGCTTTCCTGGTCAAGAGAGGGTTGAGGGCCCCAGGGGTGCGTCTCAGGGGTGTAGGCACCCCAGTGTGTGCATCACGGGATGTGCTGTGGGTTGCCAGCGTCACGTTCCCTGTGCACAGCTGGGTGCGCACGTGGGGACCCCGGGGCTGGCATTCCAGTGTGCAGCTGCGTTAGTCATTCACTTAACACGCACTGTCGAGCACCTGCCAAGTGTCAGGCGCTGTTCGGGTGCTTGCGCTCCATCAGTGAGCAGAACAGGCGGAGGCCAGCTGCGACGCTGCTTCCATCGGGGGAGGAGGCGCGTGCCTCGTGGGAGAGAGGACAATTTTTAAAAAGCAGAGAACACAGTAAGTTAGAAGGTGACGCACAAGGGGAAGGTGCAAGATGAAGGGATGGGCTGCAGTTCTGCATAGGGGTGTCAGCGTCGGACCCACTTAGGAGGTGCAGTTCGAGCTGATGCCCGAAGGAGGTGAGGAAGTTGGCCGCGCCCGTCCCTGTCGGGAGGAAGTCTTCCAGGCAAGAGAACCGCAGGTCTGGCATGTTGGAGGAACGGCAAGGAGGCGGGAGAGGCTGGAGCGGGCTGAGCAAGGAGTTGCGGAAGAGGCGGCTGAGGTCAGGGAGCTGAGCAGGGGCTCCCCGCAGCCCCCGAGGGCCCAGCCGAGGGTGTGCCTCCCCGGCCGTCCCCAGCGCCCCGTTCACCCGGCGCTTTCTGCGTGGCTGCATCACTGCGCATGTGCGCCCCACTCGGCCTGGGCACGGGGATGTCCCGGGGACAGACGCGTCGCTGAGTCCACCAGCCCGGTGTCCGCGGTGGGCGTCACGTGACACCCCGCGGCTCTGTCTGCCCCTCCCCCGCCCCAGGCGCCGGCTCTGCGCTGCGCGTGCGCACTGGCCCTGCTGTGCCTGGTGCCGCTTCGGCTGTGGCCCCGGGGTGCCCTGGGGGAGGAGCTGCAACTGCGGGAGCCCCCCGAGCCCAGGGCGGCCGACTGGATGTCCAACTTCGCCCACTTCAACAAGTACCTAGAGAAGCTCTTCAACAGCAGGTGGGCGGGGGGTGGGGTGGGGGGAGAGCCGGAGGGAGGGAGGACGGGCCGGGGGTGCGGGAGGACACGGACATCACCGGGCACCCCACCCACCGCCCTCGCCACCCCATGATCTGTGCAAAGACCTGTTCCCCAGCTTGAAGTCTAAGGACACCAAGAAATCTAAAAACGTTAAAAACCCCAAGAAAGCCGCGATCACCACAAAAACCGCACCAGCAAACACCGTGAAACCCCTACCGGCGAAGGCTACGAAACCCCCCCAGCGGACCCCTGGGAAACCCCAACCGCCGCTGTCCTCCCAGGGCCCCAGGTAGGAGAGCCTGGGCAAGCTGGCACCGATCCGGAGCCACAGAACTGGGGGCAGCTTGGGCTGGAACGAGAGGAAGCCCTGGGGGAAGGTGGGGGGATACCAGGGCCCCAGGGACTTCCTTCTCCAGGCAGGGCCCACACCTCAGATGCCTGACTCAAGTCTCCTGGCCCACCGACCCCCTTTGTATCCTCAAAGGAGCCTTAATTCCTATCTGCCCACCTCCCTCACTCCCCCTCCCCCCAGAACAATAAAGATAAATATCTCTATGGCTTGGTGACTTCTGTGGGCCCTAAGTAAGAAGGGACCTGTCCTTCAAGGGGAGAGAGGACCCCGGAGTTCCTACTGTGAGAGAAGACCTCTCCTGCAGGTCTGTCCTGCCTCCTCCCTGCAGCCCATGCACCTGCCCCCCACTTACACGCGTTCACCACTTGGTGGGGGGGCCTCTAACCAGAGGGCCTGCAGAGGCGAGAGGAGCAGGTCCCAGCAACCTCAAAGGAGGGGGCTCCATCCAGGATCCCCTCCCACACAAGTGTCTCCACAGAGCAGGGCAGCTTTGATGCTAGCCCCGGATGTCCCGTGTTGGCCCGGGAACGAGCAGCAGGGCTTCTGCCTGCCCCTCAAGGTGAAGAAGTCCTGCCTGGGCCTCCAGGACCCTCTCAGCCCGACTGGCAATGAGCCCAGCGGGGCCTGTCCCTGAGAAGCTGGGTGGGAGGGTGGCACTCTCCTTCGGTGGGGTGACCATCAGAAGGCCTGGGCAGGGGGCAGGGGCAGAGGCTCTCAGCTTCAGAGACACCTCTCACGAGCCACCTCTCACACACCAGCATGTCCTGAGCAGGATCCTAATTCCTGCCCCTGGGAAGTGTCTACCTCTCTCCCTACTCAGAGCCTATCACCTTGGCTGCCAGAGAAAATTCTGGGGCTTCAGCCTCCGCCTCTATCATCCAAACTCAAACTTTGTTCTGCTGAAACGGCATCCCGCCCCCCTCCCCCCCCCCCCCGGCCACTCCCTTGGGTGTGAGAATCATCCTGAGCCAAGCATTTGCCTGGTGGCTGCATCCTCTCCAGCCCTGTGCCTTTTAGGGCCTGGATCCACTTTCGGGTCATTTGCACACTCCAGACTAGCCAGGACTTGAGGAGAAACACGATTGTCTCTGTCCTGGGATCAGGGTGAGGTACTGAGCCCAGGAAAGGGGAACCTCTCATCCATCAAACCCACAGCCCCATCTTTTCAGGCGGAGCACATGGGGGAGGCCGGAGAAGCCATTCCAGGAACCAGAAAGGTTCTAATTCTCTCACTTCTCACCCATCCCTGCCATGACGATCCCTTATCCACAGGTGTTCCCAGCCCCGGGAAAACGGGCAAGAGACATGTTCACTCCCTCCCGTTCTCTCTCTCTCTCTCTCTCACACACACACACACAAACACACACACTACCCCATCCCCACCTACTCAGGGTGCCCAAGAAGGGCAAGTCCTGGCAAAGCCCCTGGGGCCCACCGAGACTCGTCCTCCGTGTGGGCCTCCCTAGGGCAGGATCCGGGTCCTCACCCTCCCAGAGCTGGAGTGTGGAATCCGCAGATTGGACTCCAGGGGTGGCCGCATCTCTCGGCTACTCCACCTCCTGCCAGAAGGCCGAACTCCCCCTTGGATCCCCCCTCCTGCAGCTGCTCCAGGAGCTCCTACACCCGGGACTTCATACCTCTCAGGAGCAGTTCTCTCTAAGTTTCTGGTTCTTCAAAGATGCTTCCTTGGAGTCATGGGAAGCCTGCCTTCCAGAGCCCTGTCCTGGAGCCCCACAGAGTTAGCTGTGCCCCTCTTCCATCAGGTGGAGCGTCACGTGTGTGGAGCCCGTGTTTTCTCGCCGCTGCTCTTTCTAGCATGCTTCATGGCGACAGCTGGTTGGCCGGGGGCTAGTCTGCCCCTGAGAAGCTCCCATTTACTGAGCATTTACCTGGGTCAAGGGGCCGCGCTCAATGTTTCTTTTCCAGGAACCAGAAAGGTTCTAATTCTCTCACTTCTCACCCATCCCTGCCATGACGATCCCTTCAAATTCCAAAATTTGTTGGAATTCAAATTTCCAACAAATCGATCCCAGAGCATATGGGTGCACATAGAGATCATAATAGCACATCCGTGGGTTTGCTTGCTGAAAGAGGAATTGTTCAAGGGATTCTCAGCATTTTCACTCCCTCCGGCTGCAAACGCCTGGGTTGTTTGGGGTTTTTAAAAAAAGATTTATTTATTTTTATTTTAGAGAGAGTGTGTGTGAGTGGGGGGGAGGAGCAGAGAGAGAGACTCTCAAGCAGACTCCCTTCTGAGTGCGGAGCCCGATCCCAGGACCCTGAGATCACGACCTGAGCTAGAATCAAGAGTCAGACGCTCGAACGACTGCGCTATCAGGTGCCCCACATGCTCAATGTTTCATACGTGTTATTTCATGTCTTGCTCACTGCAACCCTATCATCCTTCTCTACGGATGAAGAGTCTGAGGCTCAGAGAGGTTGTAGCAGACAGACAGACACACAGACAGAGAGGGGCAGATCTTGGGATCAGAGCCGAGTTCCTCTGATTCCGAAGCTGGTGCTACGTGCCTGGACTAGCCTGCTGTCTGTGCCGGACCTGGGAGAAGCTGCCGCAGCTTGCTGAGCCTCGGCCTTGGCCTCTGTAGAGTGAGGAGAACAGTATCTCCCTCACTGGGTTGTTGGGAGGCTTGCACGCCCCGGGACACAGTAGCTCCTTTTCCCAATAGTCTGCACAGGACACAGTCTCCAGGCCCCTCCCCATCACAGTCCCCCTGCACTGGCCGTGCTTCTGCTGGGCCCCGTGCCCCCTGATGAGCTGTGCTCCTACTGAACACACACAGTGACCCATCTCCGACCTGCCAGAGGAGGGCAGCTGGTGACTTGGTACCACTCACTCCTCCGGGCTGGGTCGTTGCCTCTGGCCCTGTGCCAAGGACACTTCAGTATACATCCGTACTTCACCTAGTGCCTACGTGTTGAAAAACATTGGTGGGGGTGCGTTTGGGGGCACAGTTGTCATCAGGCTATTGACCAGGAAGGTTTAGAAGTGCTGAAATGGGACAATTCAAGCCTCACTCACTTGCTGAATGGCCTTGGAGCAGTCCCTGCCTCCCTTTGGGCCTGCCCCTCTGTGAAGCAGAGGATGAGCTGAATGGCTCTGACCACCCCGCAGGCCTTCTGGATCCCTGACAATACCCTCCTTTCCCTCCTGGGCCTCCCTCCCCTCCTCCTGTCTCTCCAGAGCACTTGGCCCGCTCCTGCCCCCACCAGGGGTCCACAGAGACACACACAGAGAGAAGCTCTGACTTGGATTTGCTTTATTTGGTCTGCGTGGGAGCAGGGAGCAAGCTTCGGCCATTGCCAAGGGTGCAGAGGGGGGAGGTGGGCCGGCATTGCCCTTGGAGTCCGAGGAGGCAGGAGGTGGCGTTACAAGTCCATCGGGCTGAGCTCCCTGTGAGGAGGGGGCAGAACGTGGCAGTCGGAGGGGACAGTCCTCCCACCTTCAGGAGACCTCCGGCCAGCCCTGGGCCTTTGTTCTCCCCTCCCCGCACCCCCATTTCAGCCCCAGGGATCTAGGCACACAGAGCAGGGAAGCAAACGCACCTGGGGGCAGCAGCGCGGGGGGAGCCCCACTCCAGGATGTCCTGCGTTTCTTCTCTGTCTCTCTTCCCGTACCTGGCAGGGGAGAGGCAGCTGGGACAAGCACCGTGCCCACGTGCCGGCTCACCTACCTCATGCCCACCCTGGGCACCTCCCCCCCTCCGCCTGGGGCCTGGGGCTGCAGGCCTGGTCAGTGGAGATGCCCTGCTTTCCCCAGAGCGTGGCAGGGGCTGGGGCTGGGGCCGGGGGCGGGGCCCAGGGCCGCGGGGACTGGGATCTCTCTCTCTCTCTCTCTCTCTCTCTTTCTCGCACACACCTGGGCCTGGTCAGCATGTTGATGTATCTGCGGAGCTCAGCCGCGTACTGGGCCAGCTGCTCTGGCGTGGCATTGTCCCCCGGGTACACTGGCTCCAGTGGGGCCCCCCGGGCCCCCCGCGGCGGCGGCAGCCACAGAGCCACGCAGGTGGGCAGGAGCAGCAGGGAGAGGAAGTGGCGGGCGGCGGGCATCTGAGGAGCAAGGCGTGGGGAAGGTAGAGGCAGAACGGAGCCCACCTGCCCAGCTCCTTAGCCCCTCACCCATTTCTCCAAGCCTGGGGACGAAGGGGCAGAGCGAAGGGCCCCTCGGACCTGCCCGCCCCGGAGAGCGCGGTCGGCAGCCCCAGTCTGCAGCCAGGCCCTCGGCAAAGTCAAAAAGCATAGCAGAGAAGGTGGGGACCTGAGGCAGGGGACCCAGGGCTCATGGCATCCAGGGCCTGGTGGCTCTGAGGAGGCAGATGCGGGGTGGGACGAAGAGGTGCTCCAGCTCACCGACTGGGTGGGAGCTCACAGAATGAACTTGTGAACCGAAGGACAGAAATCCAGGGCCCTTGGGTCTGCCGCCCCCCCGCCGCCCTCCGCCAGGGTAGACATTCAGGGACAGGTCCTGGAGATGACAATGTTGCCCGTGTCGCTTCCAGCCGAGAGGCATGGGCGCACCCTCGGACCCTGTCACTCACAAGGCTGTGGTCACATTTGTGTGCACGGCAACCACTCACTCCCCGCACACGTTTTCAGTCTTCTAGTCAGCAGACTGCTCTTCCAGGGTGAGAGATTCATCCAGATGTGGAGCCAGACCCAAGCAGGACCCCAGACCTCCCAATACCACCTCTCTGCTCTGCAAAGCTCCTTCTCCCACCCCAGGCCCCTAGTCCCAAGGACCCCCCCAGGGCCCGGCCTTCCCCTTCCCCCCCCCAGGCTGGGACCACTTACCCTGAGTCCTGAGGGCCAGATGGGTGTCCCTACCCTCCCCTGTGCCCCTTTATAGTCCTCAGCCCCCCAGAGTCCCCGCCTCCTGTCAGCTTCTCTCACTCCCCGGCCCTCACCCTCTCCTCCCACCGTCTCCCTGGTACCCGCAGCACCAGCCCTGGGGCCAGGGCCGGGAGGGGGACAGGGCCGCAGTATAACAGGTAAAAGTGGGCCTCCAGGTCTCCTGTGGGACCCCATCTGCCTTTGGGCACCAGAGCAGTCTTGGTTCAAGAAGAATGGGGGGTCCTAGGACCTCAGGATGACTGAAAGGTTCTGGTCCCAGGCCTCAGAACAGCCCCTCCTGCCTCCCACGAATTCCCTCCAGGCATAAGATTGAGGCTGGGGCTCCGAGATCCTAGGATGAGGAGTCAGGACTTCCTTTCCAGGTGTGACTAGGACAAAGTGGGAACAGGGAAGTTGGGGGAGAGATGCCTTAGGTAACTAGACAATGTGGAAAGGAGTGGGGACCCAGGCAGGGAGAGACCTGGCTGGTGTATGGGGTACAGAATGAGAACCCATGTGCCTGGGGTCAGGGGTATTGGAGTCGGGGGGAGCGGGTGCCAGAGCCATTTCCCGGAGTTCCTTTCCAAGGCAGTGATCAGCCAGCATCATAAAGCCTTGAGCTTTCCAATGCGCTCCTAGCTCAATCACCTCACCAAGTCCCTGCAACGACCCATCTTACAGATTCAGAAACTAACTCAGAGACTTTAAGTAACTAGCCTCAGACCACATAACTAATCAGTGGGAAATCCAGAGTTTAAAACAAAAGTCTAATTCCAAAATCTGGACTCTTTTTTCCTAAGCGGGGCTGTCAAAGTATTGCTATAATTTCCCATGTTTTGGCTGAGCAATGTGAGGCTCACAGAGGTGAAGAGACTTGCCCAGAACCACACAGCCACCTAGGACTCGAGTTCTGGCTTGGAATCCCAAGCCCACCATCCCAATAGTGCCGCCTCACCTCCACCCCCAGGAGCCTCCGAGTCTGCCCAGCTCCGCGTCCCTTCCTCCACCCCCAGCCCCCTCCCCAGCTCAGACCAAGGAGCAGTAACTGGCTGTGTCTGAATGACACACTGAAGCCTGAGTAGGGAGTGCAAGACCTTTTACCGCTGAGGTTCTACTGTCCCAGATCAAGACACTAAAAGTGGGTGTGTTATGGGGGGAGTCGTAGAGGGTGTGATGGCCGGAGGTGTTACCCCAGGGATCTAGCATAGCGGCCTTAAAGGTCCAAATCCTGGCTTTGCCACTGCTCTGTGGGACCCTGGAAAATAATTCCATTAGCCTCTCTGAGCTTTGATTTTCCTCCAGGTAGTGAGGATAAAGAAAGCCTCAGTAAATGTCTGTCCTGCCTTGTTCCACTCAATTCTGGTTTCCGGTAACAAGAAGAACAATAATGCTTCACCAGACAACAGCTTACATCCCAAAAACAAATATGGAGGTCGGGCTGTCCGGCCAAGCCCTGGACTTGGTGTCTGCTTTGCAAAACAAAGGAGGTGAGGCCGCAGAAGCTGCATTGTGCCACCAGGGAGCGCCAGTCTCCAGCCCTAGTTCGGAGGGTCTGGCGTCCCGCAAGATTGCAGCCTGGTGGGACCTGTTCTGGCCACTACATGTGTCAGGACCGGGCCCTGCAGACAGATGGTAGATCTGGGGATTGGCTCTGGTGCTGGGGCCAGTTATGGTTTTGTCCTGTGCCCAAGAAATGACTTGTAGTCCACAATGTCAACTGAACCTATAGCTGTCATTTTTTTCCTTTGCAAACAACAGATTCCCCTTCTGGGTCCTCTCAGGGTTGTTGGGACAAAAGAAGAGGGGGAGGTAGTGGGTGTGCTTTCTGAACTGTATGGCCAGATCCAGAACCGGGTGATGCATCTCGCTCATCTGCCTGTGTTCCGAGGGCTTGCTGTGGAGCCCCACTTAGAGAAGGCACCAAGTACTTACCTGCAGGCGGACCAAATGAAATGGAAAAGGTCCCTCTCCGCCTGCCCAGCCCCACGCCTTCTAGGACGGGGAGGATGGATGGCCACTGGGCTGCATTAGGGATGGAGTGAGGGCTTCAATAAAACTAGGAGAGGAACACCCCAGGAACACCTGGGGTCACATGGTGAGGCCGAGTGCACTGTAGCAAGTGGGGTGGGGGTCCCCACATACAGGACTGCAAAGGCAGGAATTTGGCCAGCATCACATCCTCCATACCCGCCTCTCACAAGAGTGCCTCCAAAGCAGCCTGGCCCAGCTCTTAGGACCATGTCTTATTCCTGCACTGGGTGGCAGCAGCAGAGGTAGGGACAGGTGACTGCCCCCGGATGCCAGGAACCCAGGGGGTCCCCTATTAGCTGGAGAAACCCTTAGGGTGAGGACAGCTCTCTCTCTCACACACACACACACACACACATACACACACACACACACACACACACTTTGAGCCCCCATCCCACTCCCTCCAAATCAATGCAGGCCTGACTGGGGACTCAGGTCACTCATTTGGAGATTGGACTCTGCCCCCACTTCTCTCTTCCCAGGAGACTCCATCTGCAACCAGGGCCCCTGCAGGCACCGAAGTGTTCAGTATTTTTCCCTCCCTGCCCACAGCACCTGCAAAAGCAAATCCTATCATTGTCAGCCCAGATTTTTCCTAAAGAGGGGCTGGGTGTGGAAGGAGGAGAATTTTTCCTTTGGGGGCGTTGAAGGGAGAGTTGCCAGAGCAGTTTTGAAAAGGGTTAGAAGTGAGTAAGAGAGAAGAGAATAAAAGAGTGGGTGGCTCAGTCACTAAGCGTCTGCCTTCAGCTCAGGTCATGATCCCAGGGTCCTGGGATTGAGTCCCGCATCGGGCTCCTTGCTCAGCAGGGAGCCTGCTTCTCCCTCTCCCACTCCCCCTGCTTGTGTTCCCTCTCTCGCTGTCTCTCTCTCTGTCAAATAAATAAATAAAAATAAACGTGTCAGACTGTAGATTCAGCTGTATTTCTCATTAGCTCTACCACTCACTAGCTGTGTGACCTTTGGCAAAGTACATAATCTCTCTGAGCCTAAGCAGTGAAATCTTATTATTATTACTATTTAAGGTATAACCAGTGTAACCAGTGAAGAAAGACAGGCAGTGAAATGGAATGACTCGGCCAGAGTCACACGGCTGACTAATGGCAGACAGGACTCAAATCCAGATCTTTTGTCTCGGAGGTCCCTGTCCCCGCTGCCCCCGCTGCCCACCTGCCACCGCGGGACTCATGGGCGTAGGCCTGTGTGAGAGCTCAGATTCAGGCTGTTCAAAGGAGAGCGTGTTTGTAACAGATAACGCGAGTTGCCCCACTACCCTCTCCTCCTTCCATCGTAAAAGAGCCTGAGAATAGCCCTTGGCCACTCGGCCCGCTAAGGACATCTCCGGGGTGGTGCCAGCCGCGAGGTGGGGCCACGTGACTGAGCTCCAGCCAATGAGATGAGCGATTAGGGGCCTCGCGCCGTTCAGCTCGGCGAGTGGACATGCGGTCCTGAGGCCGATTGTCCACAGAAAGATGGCCACAGAAGATGGCCACAGAAAGATGGCCACAGAAAGATGGCCACAGAAGATAGCCACAGAAAGATGGCCACAGAAAGACCTCCTCTCCCACCATGTCATTCTCCAGCGGGCTCCCTGTCCCCTCTTCTCGAATGCAGGTGGACCTGTGACTGCTTGACCAACAGAGCATGTTGGAAGATGACATGCGGCTTGTGAGGCCAGGTCATAGAAGGCAGTTGTTAGGGGTTGAATTGTGTCCCCCCCCAAATTCATATGTTGAAGTCTCTAACCCCCAGTACCTCAGGATGCAGCCTTATCTGGCAGTAGGGTCATTGCGGATGTCACTGATTAAGATGAGGTCACCCTGGAGGAGAGCGGACCCCTCATCCAATATGACTGCTGTGTTTAAGTCAAGGGGACATTTGGATGCGAAACAGTCACGCAGAGAGGGCAGCCGTCCGCAAGCCAAGGAGAGAGGCCTGGAACAGCCCCCTCCCTCACAGCCCTCAGAAGGAAGAAACCCCGCCAGCCCCTGGACTTCAGACTTCTAGCCTCCAGATTAAAGCACTCGGCTTGTGGTGCTTTGTTACAGCAGCCCCAGGAAGCCAAGGGCGCACTGCTTCCTGCTGGTTCTCCCAGAGCCGTCACACTGGGAAGGGGGTGGGTGAGGGGGGGAGTCAGCTACCATGTGGGTCCAGCTACCCCAAGAATATGGCGCTGGAGGGGCCCCCATGGAGGTGCTGGGTCAACAGACCCAGCTGAGCCCCCCGCCAGCAGCCAGCAGCACCCACCAGACCCGTGAGTGAGTGAGTCTTCTTGGGCATCAACCCAGGGGTGCCCTCCGACGACCCCAGCCCCAGCCAACCTCTGACTGTCACTGCCTGAAAGACTCCAAGGGACAGGTGCCTAGTTGAGCCCTTCCCAATCCTGACCCACAAAATCATGAGTGAAATGAAATGGTGGGTTGAAGCTGCTAAGTCTTAGGGTAACTGCGAATCTGCATAGTAACCAGCACACCTACACTCCCCCCTTCCCTCCCTTCCCAGGGACTGGAACACGGAGGTGGTGATGGTGGGCCATCTTCAGTCACGTGGAGGAGGACATGGGGAAGCCACAAAGTAGGACCCTGGGCTTTTGGATGTCCTCCTGGAACAGAGCTGCTGATCCCCAGATGCCACTTGAATTTTATATAAAGGAGAAATAAACTGCTGTCTTGTTTCAGCCGCTGCGAATTCCGCCTCTATTTAAAAAGCCAAATCAATATTCTAGCAATATGGTGTGTGTAAAACAAATAGCTCAGTGTCTAGCACGTAAGTAAGTGCTTCTTTCAAAAGGTACCTATTGTCACCATTAATATCACATTTAAGGTTCCTGCGGCAGCGACGCTGGCTGAGTCTGGTCACCTGTGGATTAACACTCCGGCTCAACACTCCTCCAAGTGAATGGGAGGTGACCCCATGTCACCCATGGTCAACCAGACAGGTCAAACTGAAATTGTCTGTGGTCCATGCATAATGCACACCAGGGATCTCTTCCATCAGCCTCAAGCTGACCGAAGCCCTTCCAGGCAGACCACCAGACAGGGGGCCACGGACACCAGCACCAGCACCCACCGCCCCACTCCTCTGACCACAAAACGAACCGGAGCTCGTGGCAGCTCCTGTGTGTTCCCGCTCCTCCTCTCCTGGCGCAGAGGGCCTGGGATTGGAGGAGAGAAAGGGCAAGATGACACGGGAGGTGGGTCTCAGATAACGACAATACAGCAGGGAGAGAGAACCAGAGAAACTAACTCTACCCTGAGAAATCAGGAGAGGCTTCTGGGAGGAGGAGAACACTATCCTGAAGATGTTTTCCAGACTGGAAAGGAGGGAAAGGGCTCTGCGGGCCGGGGAGTGCCCGGACAAAGGCTTCGAGCGTCAGAGTCCACACAGCTTGTGATGTGCGCCAGACCCCGGACCTGCCTCCCTGGCACCCATTCCTGCCCTATCTTCAAAGGCAGGCAGCTCAGGAGAGGATAGGAGTCAGAGCCCCAGGCCCCCTAGGGCAGCTATGACAGCCGGCTTTAGGATCTTCTCTCCCCGCCCCCAGAGCCACCTAACTGCAAACAGTCCTGCGAGACTCCTGCCCTCCGAAGTGCCACAGCCAGCCTTCCTGAACTGCGGACCCGCTCTGGGTCTGGGGCTTTGGCTTCAACCTGATTCTCCTCCTCAATCCCCAGCTCCCCGCCTTGGGCTTGTGCATGTCCTGCTGGCCTAGAGGCCCAGGAGAGAGCCCACGGACTGAGGAGGCTGTCTGAGTGGGAAGACATAGGCCCTTCCTTTAGGGGCTCCTCAGACCGGGCACAGTGACATGGGCAGAACAGAGCAAGGCCATGAGAGCTGAGCTGCCACAGAGGGCAAGAAGAGTGCAGATCAGGGACAATCAAGGCAGGCTTCCCGAAGGAAAGGGGCTGGGAAGGAAGGGTATCAGGGAAGATCAGCCTGCAGGCAGGCTCTGGGATTCCTCGGTCATAGGTACAGAGTGGTGAGGGATTTGGGTCAGACTCCAGTTTAAACATCCACAGTGCCTTCAGTGTCTAGTGGGAATGTGGGGGGTGCCATTGGAGGGTGTCCCCATAGCCTTGTCACCAGGAAGGCACAGTGAGTGGCTTCTCCATGGAGTGGGAATTCAGCAATGTGGGGGAGGGCAGTTGCTAAGGGAAAGGGCAGCCTCCACACTCCCATTGCACCTCCTGCCCAGGGAAGGGGGGACGTTAGAAATGACCCGTCCCCCAGCACACATAGACCCACCTCACCCCCCGAATGACTTCCTCCACAGTCCCATCTTGGATCCCATCTCTACCCCCGTCACTACAGCCCTGGAGGCTAGTAATTCATCTCCTCAAGGTAACTGACCTGAGGTACTAGTGTTGAGTCCACGCCCCCAACCACCTGCACCTTCCGAGGCAGGTGGCTAGAGCACCTCTGTCCCCATCTGCTCTCCTAGGCTGCCTAGCAAGCTCCTTTCCACCCTCCCCGTTCTTGTCAAGAACTTTCATCCTGCCCCACTTCCAACCCGACTGGAGAGTGCCACAGAGGTCCCTTGCTCGGGCTCCGTCCTCCCCGCCCCTGCTGGGCCAGTGTCTTCTCTTAGCTCTGAGCAGAGAGTCCCCCACTCTGCCCCAGCCTTGTCCTGGGGAGCCTTTGGCGTCCGGTCTTCTCCTGGCTGGTGCCTCCACCCTCCACTCCCCCTGGATGCCACCTCCACGAAGGAGAAGGGAAAGGAAATACAAACGCACACATTCCGTTTCAGTGAAATTTGCTCTTTATTTGGGAAGCAGGGAAAGACCACACACAGCCCTCCAGCCCAGGGGCTGGGGACACGGAGAAATGGAATGAAGACCCCAGCCCGCACCCACCCCCCAGGCGCAGCAGGCAGGGAGAGGAACCCAGGTTCCGGGGTCAGGAGCAACCATGCAAATGAGGTCGGTGTAGTTAGCATATCTCCCAGGAGCCCTTGGGGTCGTCACCACATGTACGCGCCTTCTGGCCTGTAGGAGGGAAAGCAAAGGAATCGCTCAGAGCCCGGCGTCGGATCTGGGGAGGCTAGACTGGGGGAAAGCGCTAGGTGGCGGGGCCAGGGTGGGGCTCCGTGGGGCCGCACATCCCAGACCGAGCACTAGGGCACAGGAAGTGTGGCTGGGGGTGGGAGGAGGGGCGCTTTTACCGTGACTTGACCCGGCGGTCCTCGCCGTCGGGGAAGAGCAGTTTCGAGAGGACCGCTTCCGGGCTGTCGCGTTTCCCATACCTGGGGGCGGGGCCAGAGTGGGCGGGGTCAGCCCCGGACACGCCCCTGGGCGGAGGGCGGGAGCCCCGAGGACCCCGCGCCCGGCCGGCGCGCGCGCGCGCTCACCGCTGCCGAGTGACCAGGTTGAGGTAGTGGCGCAGCGACGCGTAGTAGCGGCTCAGCTCCTCCGGCGAGGCGTCTTCGCCGGGAGCCTCGGGTTTGGCGGGGTAGGCGTGGACCAGCGCCCCCAGGCAGGCGAGCAGGGCCAGCAGCACTGTGGCCATGGCGGGCCACGGCCTGCGCACCGTCACCATCTGGAGAGGGGGCAGGGATCGTGGGTCATCCCCAGCCTCGACACCCGACGGCGGGAGGCCGAGGCGGCCGTCGGGCCCACGCTCCCCGGCCCGTGCAGGGCTACTACCGGACCAAGGCTCAGCCACCGGCTCGCTGTGTGTTCTCGGGCACTGCACCGTCTCTGCCTCGGTTTCCCCATCTGTCAGAGAGGCATAAGCCCGGCCTCCCCAGCCCCCACTCGTACTGCCCAAAACGGTAGCTGGAGGCAGAGGGCTATGCTGACCGCTCAGCACCAATTTCCACCATCCCAGCCTCAGTTTCCCCACAAAACAGCCCGGGTTCCCCCGCACCAGACCATTCCCGGGCCACTCACGGCGACAGCTCTGGAAGCAGAGATGAGCAGGTGGAAGGCGAAAGGAGTCCCAAGGGCTGGACTGCTGCGGGTCGGGCTGTGGCCTCCTCCTCTGCTCAGCGCTTTCCCTGCGGGGCTTATATCTCGGCCTGGAAAGGGAGGGAGAGTCCGAGGGGGAGGGGGAGCTCGAGGGGTGGGGAGGGCCTTTCCTCCTCCTTGCCTCCACCCCCGCCAGATCGCTGAGTGCACACCCAGACGGTACGTGATGTCTCCACCTTGCAGGAGATGAGGGGGCAGCCACCAGACTCAGACTCAGACTCTGGACAGACCCTGAACCCCATCTTCACCCCACAGCCCCCCAACAGCAGGTGCAGCCCTCCCGAGGAAGTGAAACGTTTGTATCTAGACTCCTGGGGCAGCCCCTAGGACCAGGGATAAGATTCCATCTTCCCTAACCTACCCGTGGGTGGGAATGAGGAGCCTGGGCTGGCCACAACCTCCAGCCAGTGGGACCTGTGACGGGTCCATGGAAAAGGCAACCTTTTCAGCCCTCGCTCTGCAGTTCCTTGGAGAGGGGCTAAGGAGGGGCAGAATCTTTCCACTGGAGGCGGGGTAGGAGCTATGGCTTTGGCTTTTGACCTGATGTTTATGATGTCCTAGAGGAGAGGCCTCTCTGGACACCCCACTATGTCCCTTCTCTGTGAAAGAGCTGGGGAGAGGGCTGGGAGGAAGCCGAGGCCAGTCCCCACCCCCAGAAGCAGCTGAGTCTGCCACCTGTGCATCCAGCCGGACACACACAGACCCAGGCCCAAGCAGGCCCGGCATAGAGATCCCTTCCAAGGCAGCGTACCCCATCCCCATCCAGGTGTCACTCAGGGCACTGGTGTCTTCTGGGGTTAAGTGATGCCAGGGCTGCCCAAGCACGTGCCACTGTCCCCAGCCCACTGCCGTCTCTACTGGGCTCTGGGGCGAAAATCCTTGCCCAGGGCCTTTGAAAGAAAGAAGAAGGGACTCTGTTCATTCGGCACCTGCTGTGCACTGGCCATTCAGGATCGCAGCACAGCCCAATGAGCTGAATTTATTCCCATTTTACAGATGAGGAAACTGAAGGTCTGAGAGAGGAGGGAACCTAGGATTCGAACAAGAGGAAAGGGCTGGGGTAGACCCCAGGAAGAGGCCATCTCAGCTGAGGGGCAGAATGGCTCACTACCTGGAATGACCATAGGGCTCAGAAGTCGGGCATGGGAGCAGGCGAGGGGAGGCTAATTTGGGAGCCTGCTACCCTCTCTGAGAGGCCAACCACATCAGACCTACCTGCCCCCACTGGGAAAAGAAGGTTGTTGGGGAGTCTCCCCATAAAGCCCTTTCCAGGTCCCTTTCTCCCAGCCTGGCCAGAGCCTCCAGTGCTTCCCTGCATCCCATCAGCCCCTGAGGGCAGAAGGCGCCATCTTGGTTCTGGGCCAGCCCCTCCACCCTCCAGGACAGATGGCCATGGGTGTTATTTTTAGAGCTCTCTCAAGGTGGAGAGTCTAGGGCTCCCTCAATCATCTTTTTATAGGTTCAATCACCTGCATTCTCCGGAAACGGCTCCTTATCAACCAGTCAGGCCCCATGGGCCCTGCATATCCCAAGAAAGGCGAGGGCACCATGCTGAGCATGGAGGCAGAAGAGGGGACCTGGACCCTATACTCAGAGGGAGGAGAAAAATTATTCACCTGAGGGGCAGGGCACAGCCCTGTTCTCCAGGACCCCCAGTCTCAGAGGAGAGTCATGGCCATAACCTTGGGGATCCCCAGTCTGAGGGGAGGGGAGCAGCAGCATCACTGGGGAGCCCCAACCCAAGGGAGGAGGCACGCCACTAACCTTACAGAGCCCCAGTCTGGGGAGTTGTCAGGACATAGAGACAGAGAGGAAAACAGAGGGACAAGCCTGGGTCCAGCTGGGGGAGCAGACGGCAAAAATAAAAGTACACTCCCCCAGAGGCCATGGAAGGACAGAGGCAGGTACTCACCCTCGGGATGGAGAGGACAGCCAGCGGGGCTGGTTGGGGCAGCTGTAATCCTAGGGGTCAGGGCCTAGACAAGGACCCCTGCAGGCTACAGGGGACAAGGATATCTGAGAGTGGGGGCCATTTGCTCTTCTGCAGCCCTGGCTGGGTGGTGACAGGGGGTTTCTAGTGTATTGATCCCCGGCAGAGAGAGATGACAGGGATTGTGAAATGCCCAAAGGGAATTGACGGCCTCTCATGCCTTGGGGAGTGGGGGGGTCTGAGGACAGATGGGAGCAGAGGAGAAATAGTAGAGGAGCCAGAAGGTGTGGGGGAAGGCCTGGATTCAGGATACAACCCCTAAAAAAGTCGCTTCCCTATTTGCATTTAGAACGACTGTGAGAGGGACCAGGAGCCAGCCTCCCACAGCTTACAAACCTCCCGTGGTCCCACCCTGCCCTCTGATTCCACTTCCCAATCACAGGGCAAGCTGATTGGTTCATTAATCACCACCTCCTCATTGAAGAGTTTATTAACTTGTTCCTTAGTGGGGAGGATGTCTCAGCCGGTGATCAATGGGCTCAGTTAACCCCACCCACACACCCGCCATCGTCATTGACCATGACTCAGTTGCTATTAGACATGTCTGGGAGGTGGGGGGCCGATATATGTGAAAGGAGAAACTTCAAAATAATTGTTATTGTAGACTTGGGACCAGCACCTGCCTCCAACTTGTCCTCAAAGGGCAGGGGGGACAGAATCACTGGGGTTCCCTTGATTCCCATTCTCAGAACACCTAGTAAGGCCACTCCAGGGGCCAAGAACTTGGACCCCTTGCCCACGGGGGCTCAAGGGCCACTCATCAAGATAGGATGACCTATGGCACGCATCCCCAGAGGCTTAGCATTCTGTACCCCACCCCACTGACTTCCCACTGTCCACCACTTCCCACACACAAGGGCTCTCTTGGATATACCATGCACTGGGCAGTGCTAGGCCACTGCCTTCCACCCTCAACAAGGCCTCATGCCCAAGGTTCTATGGACAGCAGGTTGCCATGTGGCAAGTATTAAGCCCCTACTCTGCCAGGCACTATGCTAAGGACAGAGGACAGAGCCATGAACAAAGGGGCAAAATCCTTGCCCTCATGGAACTTACATTCTAATGGCAGGAAACAGAAAATCAATAAAGAAAGCATGTAGTATGTCTGATTATGATAAGTACTATGGAGAAAAGTTAGAGGACAGGGGACAAAGAGTACTGGGGTGTGGGGGGCTTATTTTATGGTGGGTGGTTGGGGAAGGCCTCACCTATTAGATGGCATTTGAAGGAAGTGAGGAAGCAAACCATGAGGCTACCTTGGGAAGAATGTTCCAGGCAGGGGAAAGAGCAAGTGCAAAGGCCCTGAGGTAGGAGTGTGCTTGGCAGTTTGAGGATGGCAAGGAGGTCCATGTGGTTGGAGTGGAGTGAGCAGTGGGGACAGTGAGAAGGAGAGGAGATCAGGGAGGCAGCAGGGGACTGGATCATGTAGGGCCTTGTAGGCTGCTATGAGGACTTTGGCTTTTGCTCAGAATGACACAAGAGCTTCAGTCCAAGGAGTGACATGGTCGGACCTAGGTGTTATTTTTTTCATTTATTTTTAAAGATTTTTTTTAAAGTAATCTCGACACCCAATGTGGGGCTCACGAGACCAAGAGTCCCATGCTCCACTGACTGAGCCAGCCAGGTGCTCCCTAACTTGGGTTTTAAAGGAAGCGTCCTGGCTGCTGTGTTGAGAATAGACTGTAAGAGGGCAAGGTCAGAAGCAGAGAGGCCAGTTAGGAACCCACTGCAATAATCCAGCCAAGACGTGATGGTGGCGCGGGCCACGCGCACACGCGCGCGCACACACACACACACACACTCCTCACGGGTGCAGATATCCCACACATGTTTCACCCAAGGACAACTCCCCGTTACGTCCAGACAGTACTGATAGCCTTGCATTAGCTTAAAAAAATCCCCTGGAGGAGACAGTGGAAAATCAATGGATGTCAACGGGAGTTAGGCGGTGGATCTGTCTGCTCTCCCACGGTTAAGGCTGCTCATGTATTGCCCATGTGAAACTCTCTATGCTACCTTGATTCCCAGCCACAGCCCAGGAAAATACTGGCTACCGTGATGGTGCTTATCGAAATGCAAGCCTGTTCATTTTGTCATGAGTACAAATGTCCTGTTACCTAAAAACACTCTGGCTCTTTGCACGGAATGAAGCAAAGAATGAGGAATAACCCGCTGCCACCGTTGAGAATTGGCCACCTCTCCAAAGGGATATTAGCTGCATTCCAGGAAGCTTTATCATCTGCTTGGATTAATGGTAGGGGAGCAGATAGGGCCACCCTCTACTTCCCATGATCTGTCACTGTCAAAGCCCTGTGAAGAGCAACGGGGACCGTGGGTGAGTGAGTGAGGTCAATGAGAAATGGTTCAAACTGTAACGCCGTGGATTCTGGTTAAATCTAGGGGGTCGCTTTGGGAGGTAGTAATGCCAAGAAAGAAAGGGTTTTCGCTTCTGATGGCAGGAGTTCTCCTAGGAAACCTTCCCTTACCCCAAGTCGTTGGTCCTTCCGTAAATCGCGGCGACAGATACCTGAGGCATGGTGCACTCCCAAGCTTCAGGCTTCTCTCTAGAACAGGTGCTGGCAAAGCCTTTCTGTAAAGGACCAAATGGTAAATATTTTAGTCTCTGTCCAGCCGTTCAGCTTGGCTACTGTCAAACAAAAGCAGTCATAGAACTAGGCGCGCCCCCCCCAAAAAAAAGAATGGGCGTGGCTGCACTCCAATAAAACTTTATTGGTGGATATCAAAGATTGAATTTCACATGCACTTCACATCATGAAATATTCTCCTTTTGATTTTTTCCAACCATTTAAAGATATAAAACCATCCGTTGTAAAACCATTTGTACTCAGGACGTACAAAAACAGGTTCGCGGCACCACAGTGTGCTGACCCGTGGTCTCAAAAAGCGGGTAGTTCAGTTACCCCCGGGGGTTGGGCTGCCTGTTTACCAAGAGTCAGCTGGATCTCTCGCCTGTTTCAGCCAGGTATACTTGTCATTGTAATCCTATAATCCTATAATCCTATTATCACGTAATTCAATTAAATATTACACAAACTGATGAAATGTGAGTGCACAGAATCACTTCCTTGAAAACTAAGTTGGCTGCTCTGAATCCACCAGAGAATTGCCGAAATGTTGAATGAGGTGTGAAGGATAACTAGAAGTTCTTCGGAGAAAATTCTAAAAAAAATCTAAGCGGCTTCTACACCGGATAGTTTCACTCACGTCCTTACATTCTCACCCCATTTAAGGAAACTGGAAATAACAGGTGATGGGTTGTGGGAGTGATTAATGCAAGGAAGACAAGGACAACTCCAGTCAGGAGCCCAAAGAGAGCCTAGTGCCTAAATGTGCATTTATATGTTTGAAGTCAAAACAAAATGACAAAGGCATATATGTTTCTATTTTTATGATTGCCCACTTGGGCCAGCCTTTTCTAAAGACTGGCTAGTGACTCAGTCCTGCTTATATCGAAGCAAGGACTTCTCCAGCAATTTACCTATATTCTGTATGTTTTGAATTTGAATGTTTTTATATGGTGTATATATTAGTTCAATAATTTTTTTAAAGATTTTATTTATTTATTTGACACAGAGAGACACAGCAAGAGAGGGAACACAAGCAGGGGGAGTGGGAGAGGGAGAAGCAGGCTTCCCGCGGAGCAGGGAGCCCGATGCGGGACTCGATCCCAGGACCTCGGGATCATGACCTGAGCCGAAGGCAGACACTTAACGACTGAGCCACCCAGGCACCCCTATATTACTTTAATAATTTAAAGAACTAATAAAGGGGCGCCTGAGTGGCTCAATTGGTTAAGAGTCTGATTCTTGATTTCGGCTCAGGTGATGATCTCAGGGTCATGAAGTCAAGCCCCACATTGGGCTCGGCGCTGGGCGTGGAGCCTGCTTAAGATTCTCTCTCTCCCTCACCCTCTGTTCCTCCCCTCTCCGCTCAAGCTCTCTCTGTCATTAAAAAATAAAAATTTTAAAAATAAAATAAAAAATAAAGAATTAATAAACTGGGATGTCTGGGTGGCTCAGTTGGTTAAGTGTCTGACTCTTGATCTCAGCTCAGGTCTTGATCTCAGGGTCGTGAGTTCAAGCCCTGCATTGGGAAAAGAAAGGAAGGAAGGAAGAAAGAAAGAAGGAAAGAGAGAGAGAGAAAGGGAGGAAGGAAAGAGGGAAGGAGGGAAGGAGGGAAGGAAGGAAGGAAGGAAGGAAGGAAGGAAGGAAGGAAGGAGAGAGAGAGGAAGGAAGGAAGAGAGAAAGAAAGAGAGAAAGAGTAAAGAATTTTCTAAATCAATAAAGAGAAAACGCTGGTGTGTGTTGTGAATCCTGTAACCAGGTAGTTGGGAGGGGCCCCGGGCTCCAGCCCCCGCCAGGAAGACCTGTGCACATCCCCCCACCCCCACCCCACGTCAGTGCTCCTGTTCTGAGGGATGAGCCTCCTGTCTGAGTCTAGAACATCTCAGGGACCTACAGTCACAGGAAGCCTGTGCTGCTGGCACAGAAACTCAGATTCTGAAAAGCGGCGTGATTCTGGGGAGAGACATGATAAGCCAGGCCATGTGAGACCTTGTATCTGTGACTCCGGACGTCTCCCATGGTGCGCCAAGGAAATGGTTGCCGAATCAGTGAACACGTGAGAATATCAAGTTAGAATATTGGTGCAGCTGCCTTGATAGAGACCAAATAACAGTAGCTTCGATGCCACTGAGGTGGATTTCCCTCTCGTATAAGGGCCTGAGCTGGCAGATGGTCCAGAGGTAGGGGGCTCTGACCCCCAAGGAGCCCAGCACCTTCTATCTTGTTACCCCGAGACAGCTGCATTCATCTGTTTGGCAGAAGAATGATAATCTCCCCACATTCACATGCCAGCTCATGGCAATGAGTAAAGAGAAGTAGAGGGTGAGCGTTTTCCTTTTAAAAATCTAATGGGGAAGCTGCACGCGTGACTTCAGCTCCTACCCCAGCGTCCAGAACTTGGTCATATGGCCATTCCTCGCCAGGAGGGAGCCTAGGATATGTGGTCCCCACCTCGAGGATATCATCTTCCCGCATGGTTTTAGCCAACTCAGTGGTGTTTTCCCACCTCAACAACCAACTCTCTGATTCTCCTGACACCAAGTGGGTGCTCAACAATTTGATTCAATTCTGACACTAACTACCTGAGGTTAGCTCCCACCACCCACGGGCCCAGTGCCACAGTCCTGCCCCCTACTTCAGACACCATCGAAAGTCCTGGGCCTCCCGTGCTTCCGACCAACTGGCTATAAATCTGGGACTCCCACGACCCCATCCTTGGGTTTGATAATTTGCTAGAACATTTCCAAGAACTCAGGAATACACTTTATTTACATTTACTGGTTTATTATAAAGGATGTTATAAAGGATACAAATGAGCAGCCAGATAAAGAGGTACATGGGGCAAGGCGTGGAAGGGTCCTGAGGTCAGGAGCTTCTGTCTTGTGGAGCTGTAGTGCACGGCCCTCCTTGGAGATGGGGTTGGGGCCAAAAGTTCCAGGCTTCCCATCAAGGCTTGGTCTTTCTGGTGGCCAGTCCCCCTCCTGAAGCTATCTAGAGGCCCACTCACCAAGAGTCCCCTCATTAAAACAAAAGATGCTCCTCTCACCCAAGAAATGCTGAGGGCTTTAGGAGCTCTGTGTCAGGAACTGGGGACAAAGACCAAATATATATTTTGTCTTATGCCACAGCCCCCTCTGGGAATAAGCCCCAAATCTCTGTCACTTGCTTCTCTGTCGAGCTCCTAACCCATAGCATCCTCTGTCCCAGACATATCCATTTAGATGTCTCCCAGTCAGCTAAAACTCAGTGTCAGCCAAAATAATGAATAACATTTCTCAAGTGCTTCCAATACACCAGGCCTTTTCACACATTAACTTAGTCTTCACTGCAAACATAATTCGCCTCATTTTTGCAGAAGGTGGAATGGAAGCACAGAGCGTTCAAATCAGTAGCTGGCCCTTGACTTAACCCCCAAATCTCCAGGGATTTCCAGCTCCATGAACAGAATTTCCAACTCTTCAGGCGGCTGAGTGGGAAATCTTGGCTTCCCACCACAAATGACTTGACTCGCTCCTTGGAAGTCCGAAGAAAGAGCAGTGCAGATCTAAGAACAGGCAGCAGGTCTCGGAATTGAGGTGTAACCACAAAGGGATTCTTCAGAAAGGGTTTGACTTTATTCTGTCCCCTGGAATACGAGAGAGCCACATGGAAGGCACAGTTGAGGACGTGCGCTCCTCCTTAAGGCTTGTAGAACACATTTTTACCCATAAATAAAAAATGGAAATGCTGTATAGACTGTGTTTTGTCTTACATTTGTCGTTCAATGAGACATCGCAGGGCTCCTTCCTTGCCAATAAATATACGTCCAACCCTCTCCCCCAGCGCTCCCGATGCTCCTCACCTGTCCTGTTTTTTCCCCACAGCACTTGCCACTTTCTATCATACTATACACTAACTTATTTATTATGCTTACTGTCTGCCTACTTGCGACAGACTGAATGTCGTATGTTGAAAATTCATATGTTGAAATCCTAACCCCCAATGTGATGCTCTTAGGAGGTGGGGCCTTTGGTGGGTGATTAGTTTACGAGGACTCATGAATGGGATGTCAGAAAGCTCCCTCAGCCCTTCCACCACGTGAGGACATAGCAGGAACGGTCTTTATGAATCAGGAAGGGGTTCTCCCCAGACCCTGAATCTACCGGTGCCTTAATCTTGGATTTCCCAGTTTCCAGAATTGTGGGAAATAAATTTTGCTTTTTAAGCACTATCAAGTTTATGGGAATTGGTTATGGCAGCCTGAACAGACTAAGACACTCCTAGAATACAGGCTCCATGAAGGCAGGGGTCTTTGTTTTCCTCACTGATGTATCCCTAGGGGTGGGGGATGCCACAGGGGAGGCGGGGAGGGCGGCAGGGGGCAGCAATACTTGCTGAACGAGTGAATCCACCCCCTCACGTGCAGGGGCCACGTGGTTTAGCAACCACATATACAAGTGTGTATACACACATACATGTACACACTCCGAAAGACAAAAGTGTATTCCTGTCCCATTGCACTCTGCGCTCTCCCTTTGCCCGCCCGGCAGGCCAGGCAGTGGGGGACATGGGGCCCTGCGCACTACAGAACGGGCACCAGACCTCACCCCGCAGGGCCAGCGTGCACCTGCCTCCAAGGCTGCAGAACTAGGGGCTGAGAACACGGACTCCAGGGCCAGGAGGACTGGGTTGGTCACGTACAAGCTGCGTGACCTTGGACAAATTACTCACCCTCCGTGTACCTCAGTTTTGTCATCTGTCAGATGTAGATGACAAGAGTATCTACTTCGTATAGTTGTGACCATTTTATTTTTTTTAAGATTTTATTTATTTGAGATATATATATATATAGAGAGAGAGAGAGAGGACAGAGAGCAGGAGTGGAGGAAGGGGCAGAGGCAGGGGGAGGAGACTCCCCGCGGAGCAGGGAGCCCGAGACGGAGCTCGATCCCAGGGCCCTGGGTTCATGACCTGAGCCAAAGGCAGACACCCAACTGACTGAGCCACCCAGGCACCCCCAGTTGTGACAATTTTAAAAGCAATTAGGTTCCAGGTGAGATGGAGTAAGGCCAGGCCGCCCTGTCTCTCCCACTGAACGCAGCTCTACAAGCTGAACAGCGATGCAGGGAGTAGCCATCTGGGGAGTCGGAGAAGCAAAGAGCACTGGGCACACTGAGGAAGGAAGGCAGAGTTCGGAGCACTGCTCAACACAGAGGTGGTGACATCCCGGTTTCCTCTGGTGGCCCCTGGCTGGGACACAAGACAGCCCGGAAGGCAGACCGGGCACAGCAGTGAAGAGAGAGGTCGACAGCAGAACTGCTCTGGTTCTGCCTCTAGGGGGGAGAAGGGGGGCCTAACACTCAGAGAGAGTAGTGCAGCCCCCGGGTTTCTCTTCTGCGCTCTCTCCCGCCCCGGCCCCCAGACAATTCCGCGGCAGTGGCAGTGGTGACTGTAGGCACCCCCCACACACACCTTAAACTCTAAGGGAGGGGAACGTCCCCCTCTGATCAAAGAGCTGTGTCCCCAAGAGGGTGGGGTGAGCCTGAAGTCGGGCACAGTCACAAGGAGTGTGCAGCAGAGCAGGGTAACCCCCGTTTTCGCACTGGAGAACAAAACAGGGAATCCCTAGGGAGCAAGAAATCACGAAGGAAACCACAGACAGGGAAGAGCAAGTTCACCAAGGTCACGAGCTCCTGAGCTCACCCCTCAGGCTGTACTCGAATGGATCTGGTCTCCAGTGTAAGCATAAGACTGGGCTAGAGGATAGACCACCACCCAGGTCCCAGACTGGCCACTGGATGCGACACTCATGGCACCAAGCTGAACCCCACTGCAAAAGCTTTGACATTGAAATGACATTGAAACTATAACCCACGGAAATCTGGTCAGGACTCACAGCCTGAAGCCACCCGGGTCAGTTGCCTGCTAAAACGAAATTGCCCACATTCTCTGAAGAACTTTAACAATAGCCAGATTCTTACAACATAATCTTTTTGAATACCCAGGATACAAGGAAGCATTATGCAGCATACCAGAACCAGGAGAATCTTCAACTCAGACAGATGCAAATGCCAAGATGACCCAGAGGCTGGATTTCTCTGACCAAGACTTCAAAGCAGCTATTTTATTTTATTTATTCTTTTTAGACTTTTTATATTTGATTTGAGAGAGTGAGCAATCGAGAGAAAACATGAGTGGAGTGGGGAGGGGCAGAGGGAGAGGGAGAAGCAGGCTCCCCGCTGAGCAGGGAGCCCCATGCAGGGCTCGATCCCAGGACCCTGGTGTCATGACCTGAGCTGAAGCCAGCCGCTTAACCGACTGAGCCACCCAGGCGCCCCCAAAGCAGCTATTTTACATGCTTCAGGCAAATACTCTTTAAATGAATGAAAAGATAGAAAGTCTCAGCTATTAAATTAAAGATATAAAAACAGAACCAAATGGAAATTTTAGAAGTGAAAAAATAAAATAACCAAAATAGAAATTTCCTGGATGGGATCAAATAGCAGAATGGATATAACAAAGGAAAGAACCAGTGAACTTGAAGATAGAGCACTAGAAATCATCCACTGTAAGCCACAGAGAGGGCACCTGGCTGGCTCAGTGGGTGCAACGTGCAACTCTTGATCTCGGGGGTATGAGTTCAAGCCCCACCTTGGGTGTGAAGATTACTTAAAAATAAAATCTCAAAAAAAAAAGAAAAGAAAAGAAAAGAAATTCTCAGTGAAAAAAAGAACTAAGGGAATTTGCTCCCAGCAGATCTGCACTAAAAGAATTGTGAAGGAAGAGTCAGACAGATGCCTAAAGACATTGGCATTTTCTTCTGAAGTTAAACTTGAGACCCTTTAGACCCTCTATGACCCAGAAATCCCACTCCAAGGCATTTATCCTAGAGAAACGAATACATATGTCCACACAAAAACCTGTACAAGAGTGTTTATAGAAGCTCTATTCATAATTTCCCCAAGTTGGAAACAATCCGAATATCCTTCAGTGAGTGACCGAATGAACAAGCTATGATACATTCCTATGCTGCGATGTTTACTACTTAGCAGTTAAGAGGAACGAACCATTGAGATACAGAATAAGTTGGATTAATGTCAAAGGCATTAGGCTGAGTGCACAAAGCCTGTCTTAAAAGGTCACATACTGTATAATTCCACTTACAGGACATTCTCGAAAAGATAAAACTATGGTTGATAAAGAGCAGATCAGCAGTTGCCGAAGATAGGGGTAGGAGGAAGAATGACTGCACAGGGATAGAACCTGGGAGCTCTTCACGGTGACGTAACTCTTCCAAATCCTGACCTGTGGTGGTGACCACAGGAATCTACACACGTGTTAAAAGTCAGAACTGTACCCCAACCAAAAAAGTCAATTTTACTGTATGTTACTTTTTAGAATCATTTTTTTTAAAGTTACTATCTCTAAAGAGCTTACCACAGTGCCTGGTAAATAGTAAGCTTTCAAAAAGTGTTTAAAATAGATTCCTGGAGGGGCGCCTGGGTGGCTCAGATGGTTAAGCATCTGCCTTCGGCTCAGGTCATGATCCCAGGGTCCTGGGATCGAGCCCCACATCGGGCTCCTGGCTCAGCGGGGAGCCTGCTTCTCCCTCTCCCTCTGCCTCTCCCCTGCTCATGCCCTCTCTCTGTATCTGTGTCTCAAATGAATAAATAAAATCTTTAAAAAATAAAAAAATAAAAATAAATAAAATAAAATAGATTCCTGGCTTTTCGAACCTCAGACACCTGTCTGTATAAGGAACATATGAGAAATGCCCGCTGGGGGTTGCTGCTTAAAGAACAGGAGAATATCCTGCTCCCCTGGGGTCTGCGCCTTCTGGGAGTTCACACCTCAGTGGTGTCCCCAGAGGTGTCCCCAGAGGGTTCTGTACAAGCAGAAGGGAAGCAGCATGAAGACCACCTGGCACAAACAGCCCCCAGGAAGAGGTGAGGTGAGGAGGGGAGGACTGTAGGGGAGCGGGTCCAGGTGCATTTAGAGAGCGTGGGGTCTCCTAGACGCTCAGAGTTCCGCTCCAGAGCCAAATCCCAGTTCAAGCTCTGCTTCATGCCCTCCCCCAGCCTCTGTGGCCAAGCTACTTTATCTCTGAGCCTTGGCGTTGTCATCTGTGAAAAGTAGATCATAAAACTGCCCGTAAAGGGAGATGGTGATTTAATGATATGGTGCCCATCAGATGCTCAGCACCGTTGCCAGCTCATAGTAAATGCCCCATAAAATGCTACAGTTTATGGCTATTATTTGCAATAAAGCGATTGGCAGGATACACCCAAAATGTGAACAGTGGGTTACCTTTTGTTGAGAGCTTTTTTTTTTAAGATTTTATTTTTAAGAAATCTCTATACCCAACGTGGGGCTCGAACTCACAACCCCGAGATCAAGAGTCCCACACTCTACAGACTAAGCCAGCCCAGTGTCCCTTGTTGAGGGTTTGTTGTTGTTGAGGGCTTTTTATCCCCAACATTTCATTCCGAAAATGTTCAAACTTACAGCAAGTTGAAAAGACTGTTGGGCGAATGTTCTTAGTAAGATCCAGGATGCCTCCTGGAGTCCCGGGATCGAGTCCCGCATCGGGCTCCCTGCTCAGCAGGGAGTCTGCTTCTCCCTCTGACCCTCCGGCCTCTCATGTGCACTCTCTCTCTCTCTCTCATTCTCGCTCTCTCAAATGAATAAATAAATAAATAAAATCTTAAAAAAAAAAAGATCCAGGATGCTTTTTCTTTTTGTTTATCCATAGTTTACATTGTCTACAATAGACATACATTACTTGGGTAATGAGAAATAAACACAAGGGAAGGGAAAAAGGAAAAAAAAAATGTGAAGGAGAACAGGACCAAGGACAGAGTCCCATGGGCCAGAGTCGCTGTCCCCCACTGATAGCCTCGGCTCTGCCATCAGCTACCTTTAGAATCGGCCCCACATCTAATTAGAAATTCTTCCAGCCATTGAGCCATTTGCCCATATGTCACAGTTGTGTCCACAGGATGTCAGGAGAGATTCTGCCAAGTACCTGTGGCACCTCCACCCCCGACAAGTAATTCCATTAATGAGGCAAATTAGATCAACCCAGAGTAATCTGTTCTTAGCGGTTTCTGATCGTGTCCTCTTTTTTTTTTTTTTTAAGATTTTATTTATTTATTTATCAGAGGGAGAGAGGGCACAAGCAGGGGGAGAGGCAGAAGCAGGCTCCCCGCCGAGCAGGGAGCCCGATGCGGGGCTCGATCCCAGGACCCTGGGACCATGACCTGAGCCGAAGGCAGACATACGCTCAACGACTGAGCCACCCAGATGTCCCTCTGATCATGTCTTCCCTTCCACATACTTGCAAAACTGAGGGCGGTGGAAAAGGCATGGACTCTGGAGTCAGACTGTTCTGGGTTTGAATCTCACTTGCATTTCTCAGCTGTGTGACTTTGGGCAAGTTGCCTGACCTCTCTGAGCCTCTCTGCAAAAAGGGAATAATAAAGCCCGTGTCCCAGGCTACTTTGATAAATAAAATAATGGATATATCTCTCTCCCTCCGCATCCAAACTGTGGTCTCCTCAAGGCCAAGGCCTGCCCTTCCTATCTTTGCCTCCCCCAGTGCCCAGCACCAAAGGGGACCCTCACCCCACCCCCTCCCCCCAATACCCCTTCCACTCCCCTCTCCACTTCTCTGCCCCCTGCATCTCCCCATTTCTCTCCACAGCTCTCACTAAGCCCCTTTCCACACATTGTCCTCTCCTCCCTCACCTGGAACCTCCCACTTCTCCCTCTCCCCCTGCTTCCCTCCCTTGCCCGGCCCAAGCAACAAGCTTCACCCCTACTCCATTCCATGTCCCCTGTGCAGCCCGTGGCCTGCTCCGTGGCCCCCAGTGGAGTGATAAAGTGGTGTCGACTCATTTGCTCAATCACTTGTTAGCAGCTTCATTAGTTCTGAGGGCTCCATAGAAAGCCATTAGTGTGACTCGGTCTGTGCCATCCACGCGGGGAGCAGGGAGGTGACAGCAGAGAGAGGAGAAAACAGAACACAACCCACCATCCGCCCTGCTGGCGCCTCCCGGGGAGACCGAGGCCCAGGCCAGCTGTACAGAAACTAGGGTTTGGTGGTGGGGGGGTGTGCCTCTCCTTGACACCCCCTTGCACCTTACAGGATGGGGGGGGTGCTGCCCCCAGCTGGAGGGCACTGGCCTGAAGCCCGTTCTGGGCCTACCTACCCCCAGCACAGGCACCACAGACCTGCCCATTCCTTGGCATGACACATTCGTGGCCCTCCCTGCCTCCATCCTCCTTCGCCCCTCTGGCCACTTTCTCCTGCCTCACCTCTGCCCGGTCTCCCCTCTCCTCTGCCCAGCTCTGAGGTCCCCGGAAACCACAGTCCAGTCTCCGAGCCATCCCTGACCCTGCCACAGGGGTCTTCCTGCTTGCGGTCCCTGCTCCAGAACGGGGCTATTCAGGAAAACCTCTTGAAACTGCTGTCCCAGAGCCTGAGGCTCTTAAAAACCACCACTAGCTGAGAAGATTTTTCTCTACAGTAAGAGTTCTTTTTCTTTTTTTTTAAGATTTTATTTATTTATTTGACAGAGAGAGACACCGTGAGAGAGGGAACACAAGCAGGGGGAGCGGGAGAGGGAGAAGCAGGCTTCCCGCGGAGCAGGGAGCCCGATGTGGGACTCGATCCCAGGACCCTGGGATCATGACCTGAGCCGAAGGCAGACGCTTAATGACTGAGCCACCCAGGTGCCCCCCCCTTTTTTTAACTTATTTGAGAGAGAGAGAGAGCACATGAGTGGGGGGAGGAGCAGAGGGAAAGAGAGAATCTCAAGCAGATTTCCCACTGAGTGGGGAGCCTGCCACAGGGCTCGATCTCATGACCCTGATCATGACCTGAGCGGAAACAAAGAGGAGGACGCTTAACCGACGGCGCCATCCAGGCGACCCCTACAATAAGTTCTTAACCAGGGTCCTTTGATGGGTTTCGGGAATCTGTGAATCCCTTGAAGTTGCATGACAAAATCTGTGTGAAGGGTCATCTTCCTGAGGAAGACTGTCCATGGCCTCCATGAATATCTGAAGCCCCCACCACACTCTCCCCCAGGTCACCTCCCTCTCCTGCTGGTGAGGCGTGGCGGCATTGGAAATTACTCCCCAGACACTCCGTTTGGGTCTGTCCCTCAGAGAGAAAAGCCACACGTTCTCCACATTACTTAACTATTTGTAAGTCACACACTCATGATTTGTATCTGTTCCTACAACAGTAAAGGTAGAAGGAAATGTTATTCATAGAGGTCACCCCCACTCCAACTCTGTGGCTGGGCTCCCCATCAGAAGGTCAGAGGTGTTTGTCCATCTGCCCCCTGGACTGTGCGTACCTGGCATGCAGTGCCCTTGACTTATTTCTCTCCATCGTGGCCCCGAGCCCGGTGCCAGGCCGCGGGAGAACCTCAATAAAGGTATGTTGGAATACAGGTATGAATGAGTCTCTATTTCATAGACAAAGATATAAGACACAAAGAGGGAAGATGACTTGCCTACATGAGGTCACCTAATCTTACCAGCTGGGCCTGGGCCTCTGGCACAGGCCTGGCTCCCTGGCCCTGGGCTGATGGGGTGGCTTGGGATATGTTCTCTGACTCTTGCTGATTGTCCCCAAATCTATTCTTCTCTTCTTCATTAGTCAGATAACCTCAGACTTAGCTGAAACCTGGCCATCCAGAATAAAAAAAAACAAAAACAAAAAAAACCACACATAGTCCCAACCTCTCTTGCAATTAATTATGTAGATATGACTAAGTTCTGGCCAATGAATTACAAATGAAAGCAATGTTTATAATTTCCAGGAAGTGTCATTCAAGGCATTTTAAGGCACCATAATGGTATGTGTTTTGTTTTTGGGTTGTTTTTTTTTTTCCCTGCTTCATCCTCCTTTCTGTTTGCTGGAGGAAGACCTAATGGCTGGAGCTCAAGCAGCCATGTTGGACCATAAGGCAAAGGACACATCTTAGACAGCCAGAGTGAAAAGCCTGACAGGCCCTGGATCCCTGACAATTCACCACCACACCAACCCAGGATGCCAACTTCTGGGCTTTTTATACGAGAGAATAAGATCTTGTATGCTTACGGCAATCATTCTCAAAGTGCACTTTCCAGTTCAAGAGCTACAGCATCACCTCACAACTTGTTAGAAAGACACATTCTCAAGCCCCATCCTGAGAACTAAATCAGAATCTGGGGGTGGGGACTGGGTTTTAACAAGGCCTCTGCTTGATTCTGATACACACTCAAGTTTGAGAACCGCCGGGTTGAGACATTATAAATTTGTTTTCCTTCACTCTCAGCTGGACCTGATCCCCAATGATAACACATCCAAAGGGGAAACAAGATGTCTGGGCAAGGACTGCACTTGCGTATATGGCATCTTTGTGGGGGAGGGGGAACAACTTTTAAAGCACTCCCTTCTCTAATAACAGCAACAAGAAAAAAATTAGAAGTATTTGAATATAATCCCATGACTTGAGCAACTAGAAGCAGGCCAAAAGGGAAATGAGGATGTGGGCATCCAGATGAGGCCCAGGGATGGAAGGGGGGGGATGGGGAGGAGAGGAAAAAACAGGGCAGAGAGAGTTTAGTCAGTGGCAGAGAGCTTAAATTCATCCAAATGGTAGTTCTATAAATGTTTTTTTTTTAAGATCTACTTATTTGAGAGAGAGAGTGTGTATGAATGGTGGTGAGGGGCAGGGGGAGAGGGAGAGAGAGAATCTTAAGCAGGCTCTGCGCCCAGCACAGAGCCCAACTCCAAGCCTGACTAGGAGCCTGAAGAGGGCTTGATCTCACTACCCTGAGATCATGACCCGAGCCGAAACCAAGAGTCAGACGCTTAACCAACTGCACCATCCAGGTGCCCCTCTCTAAATGCTTTAAATTTTTTTCAACTTTTTTTATTGGAGAATAGCACCCATACTTATTGTGCACAAACTGTAAATGTTCAGCTCAATGGGTTTCCACAAACTAAACACACCAGTGTAACCAGCACCCAGTATAAGAGACAGAGCACATTACCAGTCCCCCAGAAGTCCTCCTATTGCCCCCCTTCCCGTCACTTCCCTGCTGAGGGTAATCACTTATCCTTACTTCAAACCTATCAATGGAATCACATGGTAAGTGTTAAGTGTCCAGCTCTTTATGGGCCACATTATGTTTGTGAAGTTCACCCTGTTGTTATATGTATAACATACAGCTTGTTCATTCTCATCTTACATAATATTCCATTGTGTGAATGTCACTATTTTTTCTTAAGATTTTATTTTTAAGTAATCTCCATACCCAACGTGGGGCTCAAACTTAAAACCCCGAGATCAAGAGTCGCACGCTCCACGGACTGAGCCAACCAGGTGCCCTGCCCACTTAACTCTCATATCGTAAGGCCCTGGGTGCCTGTGTGGTATTTTGTAGGCGGGGGCTCCCTTGCTGAGCAAGCATTTGATGGAGAGATGACCGCATGCTCATGTACACTACTCTATGTCTACAATGTGAACGGTGCCCCTGAGATTCGATGCTCTTTTGCAGCGCACAACCTCTATGCTAATATTTGGTGGCTTTGCTTTCGGGCAGGAGTCAGGCAAAAAACAGAGGGTTTAGCCAAGGTTCTGGGAAAAGCAGGAGTCCTAGGAAATAAAGCAGATTTGGGCATGTGGCAGAAACAGGCATGACCGGACAGAACTGGACAGTCTTTCAAGCTAATGAGATGTCAGTAAGACATGCTTGAAGCTGGGCCAAGCTGGATTCTGTGCTCAACTGGGAGCCTGGGCTGGATGCCTCTGACCAGTCTGTTGAGTAGGCTTCCCTGGTCTGGGGGCAGCTGGTCATTTTGTCCTAGATAAGATGGTTTGTCCCTCAGACAACCTTGGCATGGGGTACCCTAAGAAGGAAAAGGATGGTGGTGGTGCCAAGCCCGTGGCCTCCAGCAGCATGTTGAGGTCCTGAAAGCAGCTGGGAGTGGAAAACAGGGTTCTAAGGAGAGTTTAGGGGGCAGAGCTGAGAGCCCTGGGATGAAGGAGGCAGCAAGAGGGTGTGGTCACCTTCCAGGGGCTCTCCCAGGGAAGCCCCTCTCTAACTTAGTCCCCAGTTCTGGAGCCTGATCAGTGTTCCACAGACCCAGCCCTGCCAGGACACAGGTGGCCTGAGCCCCGCAGCTTCTGGGACCCTCCGGGTCTCGGTGCCTGTCCCCAAGGGGAGGAAGGCAACACCTGGTAGGGAGTAGTGGATAGATCCCTGGGGCCTGGCTGGAGGCGACACGGCTGGGTGTGAGGGCTGTTACCCCAAGGGCTCACACATCACCGGAGGACTCCTTCAGATATCCACCTGCACCCACCGCCCACCCTGCCACGAGGGCACGCACCCAGCTCTCACCCTCAGGGACCCAGAGGCCGCAGGGGGACACCCGCGCGCAGGTCCGCCCACTCCACACCCTTTCCCACCGCTCACCCCACACCCTGGCGGCTGGCGGGTGACCGCCCCCGCCGCACGCCGCCCCACCCGCCCGGGGGTCCCGCGCCGGCCGCCAGCCCGAGGCGAGCGGCAGGTGTTTGCACAGCTAAGTGGCGTCTGTGTACAGAGCCTGCGAGCGGCCGCGCCGCGCTTATCTCCCGCAAACACATTATCTCCCGCAGGGCCAGCAGCGCGCAGGGCCGGAACCCCTCGCCCCGCCGCGCTCATCCGGCCGGCGCTGATAAGGACCGGAGGGAGCGGAGGGCACCGCCACTTCCCGGCACCCTGCCCGCCTCCGATCGCCCCGCGGATCCGGAGCGATGATGGGGTCGCTGTTAGGAGGGCCCCAACCGGGGGGGAGGCCGGAGACTCCCCAGCACCCTGCCGCTGCTGCTGCGCGCCCCCCGCCCAACGGCCCTGGTCCCTCTTCTCCCGGGGGAGCCCCCCCTCCCCCCTTCTCCCCCCCTTCCCGCCCCCGGCCTCAGCCACCAGCCCTGGCGGCCAGGTGCTCGTCTGTCTGCCCGGGCCTCCTTCCCCTGGTGGCGGCGACACAGCCAGGGACCCACGTCTTGACCTGGATTCCCAGGGGGTGGCAGCAGGAGGCTGGTCAGGAATTCCTAAACACTACTACTAGTACTACTACTAGTATCTGATTTGACCGAGGCTTAAACTGCGGCGCGGGGCGCTTAACTGGGGCGCTGCCTGAGAAGCATTACAATCATCTGATTTCATTTTCGCAACAATTTCCCAACCACTCGGTGAGGGAGGCACTGTTACTATTCCCATTTTGCGGAGGTGGAAACTGCTTACTTAGATAGAAACCCTAGCGTATGGATTTGAACTTGGCGCCGTCTGAACCCGGAGCCTGCAGGGACCTCCTCCTGAGAGGCCAGCGGGTTAGTTCAGCCTCGTCAGTTTACAGAGGAAGGCCCTGAGGCACAGCGGAGGAAGCAGCTGGTATGTGGGTGGCAGGCACGGAGTAGGCTCTGAGGTCACTGAAATTGATTGCCGAAGTCTAGACCGGGGCTTGGTCAGATCATTAAATCTCGATTTTGCTCTTAATTAAATCCAGTCTGGTTGCATGAGGCGGTGGTACTGGGCATGACTTTGTTCCTCCTCCAAACTTGTAGGAAAGTGGTGATAAAAGAAAAGGCCCTTCTCAATACAAAAACAAGTGAAATAAATATATCAAAAATTGTATAAGTTGGACTACGTTAAAATGTAACACTTCTCTATATAATAAAAAAAACTAAAATAAAATGCAGGCCTCAAACTCAAGAAAACATATTCACCACATATACAACCAAAGAAGCATTAAGGTCTGGAATATAGAAAGAGTGCCTACAAATCAATAAAAAAATGACCCAGATCCCTGTTTGAAAAAGTGAGCAAGGACAAAGCGCAAGTAACTAATAAATGTGAAAAATATGTATTCTATCTCACTATTAATCAAAGAAATACAAATTAAAAGAAAGAGATACTTTTTTCCCAATTAAAAAATTGGGGGACGGAGATTTTTTTTTTCTCAGCGCTAACACCCAGTGCTGCCCAGGCCATGACCAGCCCCTTGGCGAACACTAGAGAGGAGACTGTAGGAGAACTTTCAGAAGGCTGGTTTAGAGTCATGGGTGTCTAGTAGGTAACCAGTAGATATATCCAGGGCTAAGTACAAGGATACTCAGCAAAGCAGCAACTAACAAAACACACCCAAAAAGGGGAACAACACAAAATTCCCAAATATCCAACAATGGGTAAATTATAGTATATATGAAAGATGTACTATGTTAATGAAGCCATAAAAATCACATTTTAGAAAATTGTTGAATGACATGGAAATATTTAGGACATATGCTTACAGGCGAAAAAAGCCAAGTACATAAAAATAGTACATATAGAATGGCTCCAAGTCTATAAAAATATACATGTCTATGTCTATACATGGAAGGAAATCCCTCAGGGATATTCTGTACATAAAAACGTCAAGGATGGGGGCAGCTGGGGTGGCTCAGTCGGTTAAGCATCTACCTTCGGCTCAGGTCATGATCCTATAGTCCCAGGATCTAGGCCCTTGTCGTCACAGGATCTAGCCCTTGTCAGGCTCCCTGCTCAGCGGGGAGTCTCCTTTTGCCTCCCCTCCCCCCCCATACACTCCTGCTCTTTCGCTCACTCTCTCTCTCAAATAAATAAATAAAATATTTTTTAAATATGTGAAGGATAGTCATCTCTTGGGATGGAATTACAGGTTATTTTTTCTTTATATTTTTATGTAATTGTTATAATTTGCAATGGATATTACTTTTATAATCAGAAAAGTTTTAACTGAGAAAATTAAAAACAAGAAATAATTAAAATAAAATAATTAAAATAATTAAAAACAAAATGTATAATCCATAAAACATTGTTCTCTTTATTTTCTTGGCACTCTAGCCCCAGCCAGGGAACCATATTTTTGACATTTGCTCAGGGGTGGGAGACCCCACTTCCTCCTCATGGGATCCCCAGACTTCCTGAGAGCTGCCCCTAGGCTGGCCTGCCTGGCGCATGGGTTTCTCACCTAAACCCCACCTGCTGCCACCCCTTCTTTCCTGCCTGCCCCCTGTAGGGTGGGAATTCGTCCTGTCCACCAGCTCCCTGTCCCCTCTCCCCATCTTGTCAGAAGGCCCCAGGACTATAACCTAATGTCTTCTGCCTGTCACCTCCCTGCCCTAGAGCCAAAGCCTGGCCCCCTCTCCCCACTTTCTCCAGCCTCCAGCCAGGAATGAGGCCCAAGGAAGGACCAGAGCCCAGAAGGGCTGTGGTACCAGCAGAGAAAAGAGCAGAGGCCAGGCTCAGTGCCTGGGAGGAGGAGAGACCCAAGATTGGCCAGGAGTAGGCAACAGGGTGGGCCCCTTGGCCCATAAAGAGAGGTGAGCGTCCAGCTCTTTCTCTCCTGAAGGCACATACCCAAGTGTATGTCCAAGAGGGGAGGCATTTGGGGTATCTGTGGAGGAGGCTAGGTGCCCCCATTGCTCCCCATGGTTCCCCCCAAGACTGGGTTTCTTGCAGCCCAAAGGAAAGGATCCTTTGAGGACTGTGGCCCCAGACAGGCCTAAACTGGAATCTCAGTTCTACAGCCCACTGATTTTGCCTTTCTGAGCCTCAGTTTCTCTCATCTGTAAATGGGAATAATACCCTTGCAAGGCCATTGCAAGGACCACAGAAAATGGAGAAAACCACAGAGCAGGTGTCCGTTAAACCATAGCTGGGGCTCTTATGCCTGCCCCAGGACTCAGAACCACGGGCCAATGTCGGGGGAGCCCGCACACTCCTGCCCCTCCACCCCGTCACCCGCTCACATGTGGATGGATTCTCACGCCCACCCACCACAAACTGTCTCTTGAATCCCAGCTCCACGTGTGTCTGCAGCATGCTGGGCACCCTGCTGAGCGTGTCCCATTGACGCCCCACTGCAATCCTATAAGGTCTGCGTTATTAGCTCCGTTTTACTGATAAAGAAACTGAGGCTCAGAGAGGTTAAGCAACTTGCCCCAGTCCCACAGCAGGTAAATGGATACTGGGGCAAGAGCTCAGGCCAATGGGGCCCTCCCTGATCCACGCTCTCTCCTCTGTCTCAGGCTACCCTCATGGAGCCAGATGGCGACATATTCCTCGGGCCTCTGCGTCCACTCCTCTGGTGGTCAGCACAGATGTGGGTGACTCCGGCCCTGGAGCCACGACTCTGTTACCAATATTCCCAGACTGGGCGTAGCCCTCCCCTCCTCTGCCCTTATTAATTTTATCAGGAGCCTCCTGAGAAAACCAGGCCTCCCTCTCCCCCTACCCCTGCTGCTCTCTGGCTTAATTACTTCTCCTCCTGGCTGTAATGAATGTCTCTGAGCCCCTGAGACAGGAAACTTCATCAGGAACAGCCGCCTTCCTGACTCAGCGCTGCCTCCCCCAGCCCCGTCCCTTTGGACCCAGACAGAGGCCCAGCCTCTGCCTCATCTCCAGCCCGGCCCCAGCTTCAGCTAAGAGGGCATTTGTGGGTGGGAGATGCTCTAGGCCCCTCAGCCCCCTTGCCCCCCCCCATAGAATGCAGGAGTGCAGGCCCTAAAACCAGACCATAAAGGGTCTGCCCCAGATTGGGGGGTCCCAATCCTCAGACCCTCATCCAGCAATCTGCCCCAAGGCATTGGAACAGACGGCTCAGATTGGCAGCTCATCCTGGCTTCCTTCCACCCCCAGGGGTCAGCACAAAGAGGTCATTCTTTCCTCTTATTCATTCACCCCATGCTCCAGGAGCACCTGCTCAGTACCAGCCCCTACTCCGAGCACTGGGAATACGACAGGGAACAAGATCGACAAGATGCGTGCCTTCTAGGAGCTTATGGTCCAGCAAGAACACAGCCTAAAACAAGTGAACAAGCAGATAAATAAAAATTATCCGAGACCCTTGAACAACACGGGTTTGAACTACACGGATCCACTTATACACAGGTTTTTTCGGTAAATACAATACAGTACTGTAAATATATTTTCTCTCCTTTGTGATTTTCTTAATAGCATTTTCTTTTCTCTAGCTTACTTTATTGTAAGAACACAGTATATAGTACATCTAAATTATAAAATATGTTTATTTTATCGACTCTTTATGTTATCTATAAGGCTTCCGGTCAACAGTAGGGTATTGGGAGTCACAAGTTATACATAGATTTTTGACATCCCTAAACCCCACATTTTTCAGGGGTCAACTGTATTTATAAGGAGGGGGAAAGTGGGAGCTGAGACAGAGTGATAGCTTGAGTAGCAGCGATGGCACATACGCTTCCATCCCGTCCTGTTCAATCCCTATATTGGAAGTCCTTACAGCAGTCTGCCCTGCATCCTTCATGCTTCAAGGCCAGCAGGGTCTTACTGGATCATCACCTCCAATCACCCAGGGCTTCTGCTACATACCCACCCCACCCATCACCTCAAACAACCACAGGGAGGAAAGAGGGTCAACGGTGTAGAAGCCCCAGAGTCACCATGCCAGGAAGGAGGACAGCAGAATGAAGACAGTATCAGCCGCCTGACATCCCCTTTCTGCCTCTCCGCCCCCCCACTGGGGTCCCTTATCCTCCCCCTGGACCCCACGCCCATCATCGAAGTCATTTCCAAGTAGACTAAGGAGTTACGTGTAAAAATACATTGAACCACAGAAAATCAGGAAGCAGGCACAGCCAGACCTCTTGAGGGAAGAGGCCTTTATGAGTATAAAGGACGGGACGAAATCACAGGAGAAAGGTCAACAGCTTTGCCCACAGAAGCGTTAAACGCAGGTGGGTGTCATAAAAGCGTAACTGAAATGACGCATGAACCCCCTCTTTTTTGCCAGGCTCGCTCCTAATCTGTCCCAGATGGAGCCCACCAGGAACTTTCCCTCCCCTCACGCCCACCCCTCACCTTACCCGGTCTGGGTTGGCTATCGCCCCTGAACGCTCCCTGGCACCCGGCTGCTCCATCCTCCATCCTCTATCAAAGCGTAGATGAGACTGTGTTGTGAATGTCGGTTTCAGTTTGGATCCTCATGGTGCGTGGGCACCTTGACATCTTATTTTTTATAATCTCCATGCCCAGCACACAGAAATACCTTACACAGGGTAAAATTCATTAAGTTTTTTTAGTGGATATCTGTTATATTTTCTTCTTCCCTAGGTTTTTTTTTTTTTAATTGTAGCAAAATATACATAACATAGACACCAAAAAAAAAAAAAAATACACATAACATAAAATCTACCAGCTTAATTTTTTTTAAAAGATTTTATTTATTTATTTGAGAGAGAGAGAATGAGAGACAGAGAGCACGAGAGGGAAGGGGATCAGAGGGAGAAGCAGACCCCCCGCTGAGCAGGGAGCCCGATGCAGGACTCCATCCCGGGACTCCAGGATCATGACCTGAGCTGAAGGCAGTCGCTTAACCAGCTGAGCCACCCAGGCGCCCTATCAGCTTAATTTTTGGAGGAAACTCCATACTGTTTCCACAGCAGCTGCACCATTTTGCTTTCCTGCCAACAGCGCACAGGGATTTCAATTTCTCCGCATCCTCGCCAACCCTTGTTACTTTCTGGTGTTTTTGACAGTAGGCATCCTAATGTGTGTGAGGTGGCATCTTACTGTTGTGGGGGTTTTTGTTTGTTGTTTTATTTTTTTTAAATTAATCTCTATGCCCACCATGGGGCTCAAACTCACGACCCCAAGATCAAGAGTCGCTCGCTCCGCCAACTGAGCCAGTGAGGCGCCCCTTACTGTTGTTTTGATTTGCATTTCCCAATAACTAGTTTTTAAATGAGTCAACAGACTAAAAAAGAATCCATATGGCAGATATGACAAAGGGTAATATTTTTTATATGTAAAATGAATATACAGATCTCTACGTAAAACATTAGGATCCAAAAAGACAAATGGACATGAACAGACAACTTCCGAAAGAGGAAAGGTAACATAAGAACAAATGGCATCACAAACCTGTACCCCTGAAACAAATAATACATTATATGTTAATAATAAATAAATAAATAAATAATAAATAATTAAAAAAAAAAAAAGAACAAATGGCATGGCTGGTCACCAAAAAAGACAAAACAGAATACCATGTTTTACCTGGGAAGATTTCAAAATATAAAAAAAATAGATAAAAAGATAAAACTCACTGCTGGCAAGGAAGGTTGGCAAATAGACATACTCGTCCATTCACAGCTGATGAGTGTGCATTGGTACAACCCTTTTGAAAAGCAACTTCCAAAGACTCAGGAGCATTTATGCACTTTAACCTAGGAATTCAGTTTCTGGGCACTTACTGAAATAAACGTATTTCAGCAATATATGCATAAAATGTGTACCACAGTTTATTTCTAAGAGTGAAAACTTGGAAGTATCGTAACAGCATATTCAATAATAAATTTTTAAAAATGTTCCTATAGTGTAACATTATGCAGTCACCCAAAAGTTGATCATGAAGTTTATGAGATGAGAAGCTGTTTGGGACTTTAAGTGGGAAAAGCAGAATACAAAATGTTACCTGCCTTAATTTAAGATCTTAACTCAGAAAAAAAATAAGGGTAGTAAATGTATATAAAAATACACAGCAGGGGGCGCCTGGCTGGTTCAGTTGGTGGGCCCGCGACCCTTGATCTCTGGGTTGTGAGTTTCAGATCCACCTTGGGTGTGGAGATGACTTAAAAATGAAATCTTAAAAAAAAAAAAAATACAACAGACTCGTGGAAGCTTTCTCTGGCTGATGAGCCTGTGGGTAATTCTTTTCTGTCTTGTGCTTCATCTCTTCACACCATATACCTCTCCCCAAACTGAAAATGTACTCACAACCTTTCATAAACTTTGATCAGATATTCCCTCTTCTGAATATTTATCCTTAAAAAATCATTCAACAGTATCTCAGATATGTACCTATGAAACAAATAATGCAATATATGTTAAGAAAAAAAAAAAAGAAGAAGATAGCAGGAGGGGAAGAATGAAGGGGGGGAAATCAGAGGGGTAGATGAACCATGAGAGACGATGGACTCTGAAAAACAAACTGAGGGTTCTAGAGGGGAGGGGGGTGGGAGGATGGGTTAGCCTGGTGATGGGTATTAAAGAGGGCACGTTCTGCATGGAGCACTGGGTGTTATGCACAAACAATGAATCATGGAACACTACATCTAAAACTAATGATGTAATGTATGGGGATTAACATAACAATAAAAAAATTTAAAAAAATCATTCAACAGTATAAAGGAAAACGTTATGCATGAAATGGTAATTACATTTATAATCATATATAAGTTGGATGCAAATCAAATGTTTAATAATAGAAATTAATTGAATAGATGAGGGAATTTTACCCTTATTGAAATCTTAGTCACTAAAAGGCACAGTTAGGAAGTGTGACGGGTTGAATTGTGTCCCCCAAAAAGATATGTTGAAGTCCTAACCCCCAGTACCTTGGATTAGGACCTTATTTGGAAAAAGGATGTTGCAGTCTTAATTCATTAAGATGAGGTCATACTGGAGTAGGGTGGCACTTAATCCAATATGTCTGGTGTCCTTCTAAGAAGAGACACACACAGGGAGAAGGTAGCCATGTGACCCCAAAAACAGAGATTGGAATGGTGCATCTACAATCCAAAGAATGCCAAGGATTGCCAGCAAACACCAGAAGCTAGAAGAGCCAAGGAAGGATTCGCCCCTACAGGTTTCAGGTGGCCCTGCTGACATCTTGATCTTCGACTTCTAGCCTCCCCACCTGTGAGACCATACATTTCTGCTATTTTCAGCCACCCAGCCCGTGGTACTTTGTTAGGGCAACCCCAGGAAACTAATACAGGACATAATATGAAAAATGTTCCTGACATCCTAAGTGAAAATCAGGAAAATATTTATAGGTACACAATAACACAGCCATCCTTGTTTGTTTAATGTAAAAGAGCTTGGAAGGAAAGACCGAATGCAAAAGCAGCTATACTGTAGGCTAGATAGGTTTTATTTATCCAGTTTTCAGTAATTTTCCTAACTTACTTTTATAATGAAAAAAAAAGGTGTTTGGTGTTTGGGGGTTTTTGTTCTTGTTGTTTTATCAAGTATACCCTAATTGTAACCACCAGCTCCTCTTTCCACTCCCACTGTCAGACCCCTGGTCTCTGCCTGGGATCCACCACTTCTCCCCACCATCCCTTAACTTCTAGGAGCCCAGCTGAGATTGGGCCACTCCTCAAAATCTTGCAGTGGCTCCCCTGGTCTCCTTTAGCTGCACCCACACCACTGGCCTCGCTAACCTCGGCTTTGCCCTTCCCCGCCCCTGCCCTTGCCCTGCCACACTAACATTGGTACCTTCCTTGGGGTTTCTCAGTCCGACCTGCAAAGACCGGTGAATCCCGGTGAATCGGGAGGGAAGCCAGCTTTCTCCCCATTGAGAAGATGAAAAGGAGAACCCCTGCAGGGGGAGTGAAGGTCTTGCTCAAAGCCAGCCCGAGGCTATTCTGTGAGGCTGGGACTCGAAACCAGGGCCCCTGACCCCAGGTCAAGGCAAGGGCCGAGCCCTGCGTCCCCGGGTCCACTCGCCCAGCACCCTGCCCGGTCCAGAGTGGGCGCTCCCTTCGTGTGTCCCGATTGAGGAAGCCTGAGCCCCCTCCTCCCACCTTTGCCCCCAATAAAACCTCCCACTCCCCTCAACGCCTTTGCCCCTGACTCCCCCTTTGGCTGCATCCTCACTCCCTCACCCCACCCCACTCCCACTCCCGGGCTGGTCTACTTGCAGGAGGGTTGGGGGTATCGAGATGCGAGAGCGGCGCGGGAAGATGGGGTGGCTCTGGAAGGGCGTTGGCTGGGGTTGGGGCAGCCAGAGCCCGGGGAGGGGGAGGCGGCAAGCCTGGGCACAAAGGCACCAAGAGTCGGCCCCCCAACCCGCTGCCCCGGACCGGTTCTCACTCGCCCCCTCGAACAGATCGGTGTAACTTCTCTGGGAGCTCCCTCCGTCCTCGTATCGCCGGCCGGGCCGACACTGCCCTCTCGTGGCAATAGTATGTAATTACAAACTGCGGGCGGACAGCGGAACCCCCGTCCTTCTCCACGGAGGACAGGTCGGGTAGGGCCCTGAGTTCCCTGAGTCCAGCAGGAGGGCTGTTCAAGCTTAGGACAGTTTCCTAAGCCCTGATACTCCACAATTCCCTGCCTACACATCAGTTTCGCCTTGGGACATGCACATAATAGGATGGACCGTATGAAACTTCCATTTGTTGACTTCTAACTTATAAAAACACAAAAACATACAAAAGATACACATGAGCCCTGCCCCACATCTACCCCCTTCATACAGGCCAAAACCCTCAAACACACACACACACACACACACTCATCTCTACACATTCCTCTTTCCAACACACAGATGGGAGGGGGGATATCCCCCCTCCCCCTGGGGAGCTCTCAGCCATGGGACAGAGAAGTACCACCCAGCGCTACACCCCCTAACCCTACCCATGAGTCCCACACAACACCCAACCCCCACGAAGCCATAAACACAACACCCCCGAGTTCAGCTCCACCCCAGGGTCTTCACCTCTCCCTCCATCTCCTTCTTGACATCAAACTCACTAGGGACATCCCCATATTGAATGTCACCTCTCCTGACTTCTAGAGACCAACCTACATCTCTGCTCGAGTACTTTTCAGATTTTAATGCTCATAGAATCTCCTGGGGGCCTCATTAAAATGCAGATGCTAATTCAGTAGGCCTAGAGCAGGCCCCAGATTCCACATTTCCAACCAGCTCCCAGGTGATGCTATGAACCATGCTTTGAATAAGGAGGCTCTGCTTCTTTCTCCAGCCACAATTCCCCCAGGAGTTCCTGTGGGCTCATCCCAGGCCCCTCCCCAACCATCTGCCACCTGGCTTTCCCACTCTACGTCCCCCCACACACACACTGAAATGGGAAAGTCAGTGATAAGTGAAACCAGTGTCCTTTTCTCAGGTTTTGAGGCATCTATGCTGTGGGCTGCCCCTTTCTTCTTGAACCATCTCTACCTATGGATTCCGGGTGACTCCTGGTGGGCCCCCTTCTACCTCTCCAATGTGCTCTCCGCTTTCTCCAGCCCCTCCCTGGCAGCTAGCTGGTGGCCACGCTCAGGGTCTCTCCATCCCTGACCTCTCTCCTGAGCTCCAGAATCCTTTTCCACCTGTCCACTAGGAAGCTCTACTTGTGCCCTGAAAGTATTTTATCTCCACTTGTCTAAAATCCGTCTCCTGGGATCTCTGTAATAATCGTCACGCCGACTTCGTGGTGTGAGTGTGGGAATTAAATAAGTGGATACGTATCATGTGCTTAGAACATACCTGACGAAGAGTTTGCCATCATTAACTTTAAGACAGTAGCCTTTCCTAAATACCCCCAGTCCCCAGAAATTGTAGACTGTAGGAAGACTCTAACTATCATAGGGTTATGGACAGGTTCTTCCGTGTGTGTGTGTGTGTGTCTGTGTGTGTGTGTGTGCCATCTCCGAGAAGGTCTCTAGCAGACGCGAACAGGCCAGCAACATCTCCCTCACACTGCGGATAACTTCCTCCTTTTCACAAACCCGCAGGGCAAGCAACCAGAAGAGGCCGAGAGTAGGGAGTCCCCTGCTGGACAAGAGGCTCATCGCACACTTGGAACGGAAATTCTTTTTTTGTTTTTTTTTTTTTAGATTTTATTTATTTGACAGAGAGAGACACAGCGGGAGAGAAAACACAAGCAGGGGGAGTGGGAGAGGGAGGAGCAGGCTTCCCACTGAGCAGGGAGCCCAATGCAGGGCTCGATTCCAGGACCCTGGGATCATGACCTGAGCCGAAGGCAGACACTTAACTACTGAGCCATCCAGGCGCCCCTGGAACCAAAATTCTTAAATCCGTAAATTATGTATTTGTGGAGTATTTACTATTTCACACATTTGTGCCTCGAAGGAAAACTACTCATGGAAGAAGCAAGCTCGCTTTTATGGAGTGTTTTACCTGTCAGACTGGTAACTTGCACCTATGGGAATTCATTGAATTTTCTCATTTGTCCAATCATACATAGCGGTGGATAGATAGTATAATGAATCCCCTGTACCCATTGTCCAGCTTCAACAAATACCAACTCCTGACTCAGAGCGAGTCTTATTGCATCTGTCCCCCCACTCCCAGTTTCTCCCCTCCAGGGTTATTTTGAACTAAATGCAAGACATCTTATCATTTCATCTATAAATATTCAGGATGCACACTAAAGTATATGGAGTAGTTTTAAAAATGACACACAATCATAGCACACCTAAAAATTAATATATCAAATATCCTTTGTGCTCAAATTTTTCCAATTGTCTCATTTTTTATGGCTTGTTTGATTCAGAATTCAAATAAGGATTAAAAGAGACTTTAAAAATACATCTTTTGGGGCGCCTGGGTGGCTCAGTCGTTGGGTGTCTGCCTTCGTCTCGGGTCGTGGTCCCAGGGCCCTGGGATCGAGCCCCGCATCGGGCTCCCTGCTCCGCAGGAAGCCTGCTTTTCCCTCTTCCACTCCCCCTGCTTGTGTTCCCTCTCTCGCTGTGTCTCTCTCTGTCAAATAAATAAATAAAATCTTTAAAAAAATACATCTTTTGGGGGGTGCCTGAGTGGCTCAGTGAGTGAAGTGTCTGCCTTCGGCTCAGGTCAGGATCCCAGGGTCCTGGGATCGAGCCCTGCATCGGGCTCCCCGTTCCATGGGGAGTCTGCTTCTCCCTCTTACCCCTCCCCCCTGCTCGTGATCTCTTTTTCTTCCTCACACTTTCTCTCTCAAATAAATAAATAAAATATTTTTTTAAAATAAAATAAAATAAAACTACATCTTTTTGGGGGGCACCTGGGTGGCTCAGTCGGTTAAGCCGCCAACTTTTGATTTTGGCTCAGGTCATGATCTCAGGGTCATGGGATTAAGCCCCACATCAGGCTCCCTGCTCAGTGTGGAGTCTGCTTGAGATTCTCTCTCTCCCTCTGCCTCTCCCCTGGCTTGCACTCACTCTCTCTCTCTAAAATCTACCTATCTGTCTGTCTGTCTGTCTTTTTGGAGCACCTGGCTGGCTTCAGTAGAGCATGTGACTCTTGATCTCAGGGTTGTGTAGAGATTACTTAAAATAAAATCTTTTAAAAAATACATCTTTTCATTTAATTCCGCCCTCCTCTCTCCTACTCTTTTCCTTGTAATTCATTTATTGAAGAAACCAGGTTGCTTGCCCTATAGTTTCCCACGGTGTGGATTTGGCGGACTGAGTGCCCATGGAGAGCTTTTCATCTTCACTACTATGCAGTGAGATTAAGTTTTATTCTCTTTCCCCCCTTTTTACAAGTGAGAAAGCAGGAGCCCAGAGAAGTTAAATGCCTTGCCCAAACCTTTACAGCCAAGGAAGTGGCAGAGCCAGGCCTCCTGATCTCCAGCCAGGGAAAATGGGACTGCGTCCTCAGAGCGCCCCGTTCACGACCTGGCACATAGTATGTGCTCACGACACCGCGGCTGACCGAGGCCTGTGTACTCTCCCACTGGGCTCTTCCTCCTCACAGATGGAGAGGGCCCCCTTGGGGCTGCTGGGAAGTCCTAGGGCCAATCCCACGATAGTCCACAGAGCCAGGCTTCCCTTTCCACAGGGCCCTACATCTTTCCTTCTGTCTTCTCTTCATTCATGTGTTCATTCAGTGTTTACTGGCCACTTCGCCCATGGCAGATGCCATTACGGCATGTGAATGAGTATGGCTCTGTGCCTCTATGTGGGTGGATGAGTATGACCTCAGGTGGGGTGTCTGCTTGTAACTCTGTATGTAGTGTGTGTGTGTGTGTGTGTGTGTGTGTGTGTGTGTACATTCCTGTCTCCAGATCTAAGTGCCCCTGTAGTTGTCCCTGATGACAGCTGGGTGTGTATTTGCGTGTTCTCAGCACCTATCCATGTGTGTGTATGTCCGTGTTCCTATGTATGACACGGTTGCTGCGCACGTAAGCATGCACAATTCTGCGTGCAAATGTGTGTCTGGGTGGACCGGTGTCTCTCTGTACATCTGTTGTGTCTATATACGTGTATCTCTCTATGTGCACATCTGTGTGAGAATGGATGGTGCGGGTCTCCATGTGTTCTGTGTATCTCCGTACACCTGTGCGTCTACACATCTGTGTTTCTGCGTGCATCTCAGTGGCTGGTGTGGGATGCTACATTTGTGTACTCGTGTGTGTGTGTGTGTGTGTGTGTGTGTGTATCTCCCCTCAGGTGCTGTGATTGGAACCGTCAGCTGGCACCCCTGGCCCCTCACCTGCCCGGCTTCCTGTCACTTCCACGCCCACCTGTCCTGAGTGGCAGCTAAGGAGGGCTCTAGTAGGAGGGACAGCCTTGGCCCTTCAAACCAGCTCCTGTGCTCAAGGCTGTGGCCTGTGCTGAGGGGAAGTGTCTGGAGGGGTTGGAAGGTTGTGTCTGGTCCCAGCATCTCCATGACCCAGGGCCTGGTGAGAAGACAGGATCCTGATTCTGGGCACATTGACAATAAGCTTTACTCTGAAAAACAAAACGACGGCCTGCTTCAGAGGGGAACAAAGAAAATTCAAGCTGGAACCACAGACCCACAGGGATCCTGTAGGCCTTCAATTCAGAGGGGTGGGGTCAGGTAGGGGTGTTGACCTCATATACCCACACTCATCTCCTCCACAAAGCAGGGCCAGTTCTCCAACCAGAGGCTGGCCTTCCCCCAGGGAGAGGCAGTAGGGACACAGTGGCCCCAGGGTCACTGGGCCTGGAGTTAATCATCTACTCAGGGTATCCCTGGGCCCATTGGCTGCCTGGGGACACGGCCCTCTGGGCTAAAGCCCAAAGCAGTGGGAAGCAGCTCCCCAGGCGGTGTCTGCCCCACCAGTCCAGGGGAAATGGGACTGATGCTGTTGGCTACTGAAATGGGTGGGCCCCTGGTCTGAGGAGGGAGACAACAGCCCTGCCCTCAGGGAGCCCCAGTCTGAAGGGAGAAGTCAGCCTTGCCCTCACAGAGGCCCTGAGTTGGCAGGAGGGGGAAAGGGCCTGGAAGAGGCATACATTTGGGAGAGAAGGAGTGACGAGAGGCCAGAGCTGGGGCAGAGAGACGGAGAAGGAGGAATCCTGAGTGGAGAGGGGCCAGGGAGGGTGGGAGCGCTGAGCGGCTTGGAAAATGATTAATCCCCCAGGAGCTAGGACCACCTCCTCTGGTGGATTCTGGGAAGTGTAGGGAAGTAGGGGGTGGACCGCAGCAAACTGGGAAGAGAAAGAAGGTCTTAGAGATGACCCCACAGAGTAGGGGGTACAGACCTTCCATGCTTCCCTCTCTAATGGAACCCAGAATTTCTAAGTAGGAAAATGGAAAAGTCAGTGGACGAGGTCACAAAGGTCAGCAACCCCTCCCCCTGCCAGGAGTCTCCTGCCCGGGAGAGTGCATGCGAGTGCTGTGTGTGCACGTGTGTTGGTGCATGCATGAGTGTGTTGGCAGGGGATCCCGGGAAGGGGTTGGTGTGCTCACCCAGCATCCTCTGGGATGCTCAGGGGAGAAGCAGCTCAGGCAGAGCCCCAACAGTCTTGACTCCCAGCACAGGGAGCACAGAACTGCAGAGAAGGAAGAAGAGAGCAGTGGTGAGAACTTAGGATGCCTAGCATCTGGCCGTGACACTACCAGCTGTGTGACCTTGGCCAAGTCACTGCTCCTCCACACTTGCTTTTCTCCTCTACAACGACAGAGGGTGGGGCTCCAGCACGGTGTACGGGAGCGCAGGATGTGTACAACGGATAGTGTACAGGGTGCTTTCTGGCAGCGGGTGGATACAGTATCAAGTCACAGTGAATCACATCCCGGGAAAGTTTTCAGGTCCTTTTCAAATCTTGTTTAAGAGCATGCGTCTGAAGCAGAACTGCTTTGCTTCAAAGAACAGCCCCACTGTTAATGAGCCGAATGACCTTGGCCCTCACATAGTTCTGTGCCTTGATTTCCTCATCTATAAAGTGGGCAGAATAATAATACCCATCCTGGCATCATTGTGAGGATGAAATGAGTTACTACATGTGAAGTGCTTTGCACAGGGCCTGGCATTCCACAGGTCAGGAGAAAGCCTCCCAGGCTGCCAGGGTGCTTCTGACACTGCGTACTTGGTAGGCTTCTGTGTTACCAAGAGAGCAGGCAACACTAGCCAGCTGGAACTTAATAACATTTTGTTTTGGCTTTATTCTTAAGGCTTTCTTCTGTTGGTAGCAAGTGATACTGGTTTTCTAGTTAAAATCTTGATAGGGATAAATTTTAAATTTAAGAACCTTAATACTAATAAGGGGTGATTTACCCTCCGGTTCCCTTTCCCATTGGTTCTGAACTCTGGTCTTGGTGGAAGGGGGCATACGATTGGGAAAAGGAGGAAAAGGAACACCGAAGCTGGCCTCACGGTGCTTATAGTCTGGCATATAGCTTATGGCCTAGTTTCAAACAAGGTAATAAAATAAAAGTAAAATAAAATAAAATAAATAATAAGGGGTGATTTGAGACTATGACAAAATTCTTCAAAGTGGTACCCAGTGTCTGGAGCTTGGCTAACCCTGGTAACCTCATGATTCCAATTTTCTTGGAGCTCAGATCATAGGATAGAGGCATTCCCCGCCCTCCAGCAGAGTTGGCACACCTCCACCCTCCTTCCACTCCTCCCCACCTCTCCTAGCAGTCTCCTCCCTCAGTCCCACGGTAATCGCCACTTACTCTCCCCTCTTGCCCTCCTCACACTCCCGTTTAATCATCCAGAACCCCGCAGACCGCCAAAGCCACCCTGAGTCCCCTGAGCCCTTCCTGGAACCGGCCTTGGCAGCAGATGAAAGACACCCCGCCACCCCTTATCTCTGCCTCGTGACCCGCGCTAGTGGGTTCCGTCCCCCCCCAGGGGCGGGGGATACTGGTGGCCCCGCCCTCCGACCCATGGCCTGACCCTCCTCAAATGCACCCAGAGACGACTCTGCGCCCCCAGTCCGCGCCCCGCCGCGGCTATCCCAGCCCCGTCTTGCAGCAGGTTAAGAGCCCCCCAGAGCCGGGAGCTGCGGACAGAAGCGCACTCGTGGGGGGGGGGGGGGGCAGCCGGTCTGGTTGTCATGGCGACGGCGCGGTTGGCCTGGGCCCTACGGGCCACCCCTGCGGGAGGAAGGCTGCGCGGTCCCCGAGGCACTGGGGGCGCCCGGAGACTGAGCGGCAGCGCGCGACGGCGGGCGGCCGGGGGCGCCAGCCCGGGGCGCCGGCTCAGCACCGCCTGGGCGCCGGCCCAGGACGCACGAGAACGGACCGAGGGCGCCGAGGACGACACCCACTCGCCTGCCGCGGAGGAGCCGGAGTGGACACCGCCCCCCGCGCCCCCGGCCCCTCCCGACCCCCCCGGGCCCCCGGCCGGCCGCTCGCTGGTGCAGCGGGACATCCAGGCCTTTCTGAACCAGTGCGGAGCCAGCCCCGGGGAGGCGCGCCACTGGCTCACGCAGTTCCAGACCTGCTACCACTCCGCCGACAAGCCCTTCGCGGTCATCGAGGTGAGCGGAGTGCGGCGCCGGCCATGTCACAGCGAGGGGATGGATGGGGGTTGTACGGCGACGGGTCGCCAGGCATGGCGGGACCGGCTGCGGACTCTGCACAGCAGAAGCGGGAAGGCGTGCGACGGTGCCCGGCGGAGTGCCCGGGACTGGGTGAAGCTGCGCGCTGCTCCAATAGTCTCACGCCCAGCCCAGGCGAGGAGACTGGGGACCCTAATCCACTAAGTGTGATGCGCTGGAGAAGTACCCCCACCCCCACCATGGGCGCAGTCGGGTTCAGATGGCAAGTGGGGAACCTGGACAGGAGCCGCCTGGGTCACCCCTCCCCCCAAGAAGTCAGAGAGTCCAAGGTCGCAGGGAGGCACAGAGGGAGGAACACTAATGTGAGATAAGGGGATGGCAAGACCCAACGGGGCAAAGGGCGGAGCAGGTGGGCGCCCGTAGCCAGAAATGGCGTCTGACTGCTCCTGGGCACAGTAGGGGCACCGACAGGGCCGCGGGGACCAGGCTGCAGGAGTCAGGGCCAGCGTTGGCCCTCCTGAACGTGCCCTCTCCCGCAGGTGGACGAGGAGGTACTCAAGTGCAGTCGGGCCGTATCCAGCCTGGCCTTCGCCCTGGCATTCCTGCAGCGCATGGACATGAAGCCGCTGGTAGTCCTCGGGCTGCCCGCGCCCACCGCGCCCTCTGGCTGCCTTTCCTTCTGGGAGGCCAAGGCACAGCTTGCCCAGAACTGCAAGGTGCTGGTGGATGAGCTGCGGCACAACGCCGCCGCTGCCGTGCCCTTTTTTGGCGGCGGCTCGGTGCTGGGCGCCGCGGAGCCAGCCCCTCATGCCAGGTTAGTGCGGGCCCCGCCTGGCCCGGCGTGCTTGGACCCCGCTCCGCCGCGCGCCCTGCCCGAGCCAGGCAGGCCTGGAGGGGGCCCTCTTGAGCACCACGTCTGGCCCACAGCTACGGCGGGATCGTCTCGGTGGAGACCGACCTGCTGCAGTGGTGCCTGGAGTCCGGCAGCATCCCCATCCTGTGCCCCATCGGGGAGACGACCGCGCGCCGCTCCGTGCTCCTCGACTCGCTGGAGGTGACCGCGGCTCTAGCCAAGGCGCTACAGCCCACCAAAATCATCTTCCTCAATAACAGAGGAGGCCTGCACGACAGCAGTCAAAAGGTGTGTCCCCTCCTTACGGGCTCCACTCCCGCGACTCCGGGCCTGGATGAGCCCCTCTCGTGCTCCCTGCTCGCCTCCCAGACAGGCCCCAGAGTCATTCTCAAGCTGGGTGGGTCGGGAGCGGCATGGTGCCCAGATCCGAACTCTCCCTGGCCGAGGGCTCCGGGAGGAAGTGAGGGTAAAGGGGTCGGTGAGGAAGGGTCCGTGGGGCAGGGGCGCAGTTCGTGGCCGGCTGCAGGCCAGAGGCTCACCCCTTGCGCCTGGACGCAGGTCCTGAGTAACGTGAATCTGCCCGCCGATCTGGACCTGGTGACCAACGCCGAGTGGGTGAGCGCCAAGGAGCGGCAGCAGGTGCGGCTCATCGTGGACGTGCTCAGCCGCCTGCCGCACCACTCCTCGGCCGCCATCACCGCCGCCAGCACGCTGCTCACCGAGCTCTTCAGCCACAAGGGTGAGGGCCGCGCCTGGGGGCGGGGGCGGAGACCAGGCGAGACCGGGTGTCGGGGGAGGGAGGCGGGTCTAGGGGAAGTAGGTGGGTCTCCGGACGATGGATGGAAGCTGAGGGACAAACTGCCAGGGGAAAGCATCTCCCTGTGTGAAAATCATGTACATATCAATGCCGACCACAGAAATCACTTCATTGTGGAGATCTTCCAAAGAGGGTCACTGCCTCCCCCCCCCCCCGCCCTGTCGTATCTGGACCCCCCACCAGGCAGGGCAAATGCAGGAGCGGATGGGACCTGGCTCTGGGGCCAAACTAACCCCTCCTCCTCCATGCCACCCCCAGGGTCCGGGACCCTGTTCAAGAACGCCGATCGGATGCTGCGGGTGCGCAGCCTGGACAGCCTGGACCAGGGCCGCCTGGTGAACCTGGTCAACGCCAGCTTCGGCAAGAAGCTGCGGGACGACTACTTGGCCTCGCTGCGCCCGCGGCTGCACTCTGTCTACGTCTCTGAGGGGTGAGTCTGCGGGCCCCAGAGGGCAGGGACCGAGGGACAGAGCTGGGCAGGTTGGGGCCAAGGAGAGGTCCCAGCCTGCCTCTCCCCTGCTGCGCCAGGTACAACGCGGCTGCAATTCTGACCACGGAGCCCGTACTGGGGGGCACCCCTTATCTAGACAAGTTTGTGGTGAGCTCCAGCCGCCAGGGCCAAGGCTCGGGCCAGATGCTGTGGGAGTGCCTGCGGCGGGACCTGCAGACGCTTTTCTGGCGCTCCCGGGTCACCAACCCCATCAATCCCTGGTAGGTCCCGCCCCCACCCCAGCCCCGGCTCTCCAAAGCCACGCCCCCGGAAGGACCGGCTTCCCCCAAGGAAAGGGCCCCACTCAGTGTGGCCCCACATTCCCCAGGGAGCAGACCACCCACGGAGTCTGAGATTTCCCCAGAAGCAGAGCACACTTAAAGACGCTCTGCCCCAGGGCAATGGATTCCTTGAAGACGCTCCCCAACTCTCCCAGAGTCCTCAGAAATCCTGACCCTCCAGGCTCTATTCCAGGCCCAGTTGCCAAGCGCTGACCCCAGGCCCACTGCATCTCCAGCGAAACATTCTCTCCTTTCTCTTTCCTTCTGCAACTATCCCCTCACCCAGCTCTGTGGGGACCAAGAGGTGAACAAGAACCCCTCCCCTGGAGGCACAGAGAGCAAAGGACATCCTCAGTCTAACCTTCCTAGCTTTGGGACTCTGGCAGGTCAACTAACTTCTCTGAGCCTTAGCTGCTTCTCTGGGAAAAGAGCAAGCCACCACCAGACTCCTGGCTGCTGCTGTAAGGATGAAACCAGTAATATCAGGGTGTCTAGCATGTAGTAGGTCCTCAAAATAACCAGTGAGTAGTGAGCACCGGCCTTGCCCTAAAAGCCTTCCCCTTCCCCCCACCAGGTACTTCAAACACAGTGATGGCAGCTTCTCTAACAAGCAGTGGATCTTCTTCTGGTTTGGCCTGGCCGATATCCGGGACTCTTATGAGCTGGTCAACCATGCCAAGGGGCTGCCAGACTCCTTCTGCAAACCAGCTTCTGACCCAGGCAGCTGACCCTCACCGCCCACCCTGCAGGCCCTGGGACAACCAGGGTGAACCAAAAGCCGTGCCTGCTGGAGGTGATCCCAGGCAGCCACAGGCTGGACCAGGCTTGATGGCTAAGTGATCTGCAGAGGAGGAAGCAGCTCCTACTCTACTCTGCCCAGAGGGGGGTGCCCAAGTGGGGACAAGCACAGGAAGAAGGGTGTGACCAAGACACCCCTCCCCCACCCTCACCACTGGCTCCAAAGCTATAACCCGGGGCCTTCAATTTTCAGTCTAGAGATATGGGAGGTGAGGGTGAGGGGCTTGCCTTCCAGGGCTCTACTCAGGGATAACCTTAAAGGTGGACCAATTTCTATGGCCTCTGTTTTGAGGCTCCCTTGCCCAAAATATCACCCCCATTTGCTTGATATTCCACCACTTATTTTAATTCCTTTGGGTCTTACAACTTTTCAGGAGGCCTTGATTAAAACACAAATACTTGTCTGAGAGTCAGCTCACACTTGAAAGGAATGAGCAGTGACCTTCTGGGAGCAAGATCTTGAGGGTTGGAGAACCAGGGGGCTCCCAGAGGGAAGAGAAGAGCTAAATGAGATGGAGTGCCCCCAAGATGAATGCTGTCACTGCCTCCCTCACCTGGGTGTCAGCAGCCCCCAGAGGGGCTCCCCTCCATCCCACAGACCAGACCAACAGCAGCTCCAGCTCTCTTTCCAAGCAAGGCCCAGGCTTGGATGTTTTCCCCTCGGTCCCGCTGGAGGCTGTCTCCATTTGTGGGAACAGAACACCTCAGCCGGCGGGAGTCCAAAGCCAGAGGTTTCATTCTGCATTTTTGACCCCCCACAATGTGCCAGGCCCCCATACTGGTTGCTGAGCTACTTTCAATCAGGAGGCGCATGGACAAGTACGGAGAGGACCATCGTGGCACAGCGGGGCCACGACAGAACCAAACCCCAGGAGCAGCCTCTGACTTCCCTCAGGAGAGGGGTGACAGAGTGCACCGCTGTGTGTGGGCATTAGACAGGCCCAACCTGGAATCCAGCTGTGGCTACATTTGCTCTGTGCCTTGAGGTAAGCTGCTCGCCTTCTCTGAGCTTCCATTTCCTCATCTGTAAGATGTAGAATCCTCACAGTGGACACTTAATGTTAGTCCCCCCCACCCTCTAGCTGCCCTCACCAAAGGTTTCTTCAAAAGAAACCAGGAGGATAAAAGGGGAGGAAAAGACAAGCTATGACACAGGGACTGAGGGGATGGATCAAAGGCAGACTACAGGGAGGATCCTGACTAGACAGCCAAAGGCCTGTGGGAACTCTCAGAACAGGGCAGAGATCACGGGAGGACCAAAGTGGGGCTTAACCAGATGTGGTCTTTCAAGAAACCCAAGATCAATCCCAGCCAATGGCAACATGCCCTGTGGGGAGAACATAGAAGCAAAGCCAAATGTCTATATAAAATGTTTATTTTTGGAGGACTGTGTGGTCTGGTGTTTGGGAGGGCACTCACCCCAACGAGGCCAACCATAGAGCCGGAAACAGAAGGCAGGAGACGGGACGTTGGCCGCTGCCTACCCTACCCCTGCACACCCGACTGGGGCCTGCTCTGCTTTCAAGGTGGGGCGACAGCTAGTGCTGCTTCTGCCCCCGGGGATACCCTGAGAACTCACGTGACTTCTGCAGTGCCCGGCCTCTCGGCTCCTCCTGGCCCAATCCCCGCGTCAACACACATACTCACTCTCAGTCTCCAAAAAACACTATAGAGCCTAGCTGCACTTGCCAGGCTCAAAAAGGAATTTTTCACATTTGCTCACTTCCGGTTCCTGGTCTTCCTTTCTCTGTCTCCCACTCTCAGTACCCCCACCCGAGCCCTGCCTTACTCCCTTCTCTGAGACAGGAGACCCAGGGAGCAGTTGGCCTCAGGTCTCCTACTAACGAACAGGAAAAACCCCTGTAAGGCATCATCCTCAGGGCTCCCACCCCACAAGGGCCGAGCCCAGGCACCGGGGAAGAGACCTGCCTCTTACCAACACATATACACACACAGCAAAGAACCAAACCAACAGAGCAGAAAGCATAAAAAAACAACTGGGCCAGCAAGGAGGAAGGCAGGGTGGCCCTCGGTGGCTCCCTGCGCCCATCTCGGCCTCTTGCCGTGCCACTCAGCCATCAGTGGCCAGGATGACGGCGGCCCCGAAGATGCCCACACTCTCTCCAAGGAGCTTCATCTGGTTCCAGAACTCAACGCGCCGTGTGTCGTGCCAGTAGGCAACATTGCCATCAATGAGCAGCATGACTGGGGGCAGCAGTATGGCCAGGATCTGGGCAGCCAGGGTCACGTAGTAGCCTGACAGGAAGGCCAGGGCCAGGACGCCATACAGCACGAAGAACAGCTGGATCATGAGCTCCCCTCCCGGGAGATGGTTCAGATAGGCCAGCCGGTCCTCCTTGCTGTGCTGTAGTGAGTAGGCCTAAAGACACACCATCCTCTAAGTCTCTCTGGCGGGCTGAGGAGCCTGTCTGGGGACAGCTGCCCCTGAGATGGCACCTGCAAGTCCGCCTCTGCAAGGTGGGCTTCTGACTCCCGGCTCAGAGTTGGGGCTCTCGGAGAGGAGGGCCTGCATCTTCCCCCCCCCCCCAGACTAGGGAGCTCATGGGGTTAGGGCCTGGCTCTCCTCACCTTCGGGGCTCAGGAGAGCGGAAGTGTGTCTCCACTGCCAGACTGGGGCTCTCACCTCTGAATACAGAGCTCTGCACATGGGATATGGTGCCCAGTAACTAAGATGAAGCCAAGTGACCTGGAGCCTGTCCAGGTCCCCGTCCACACTGGCTCGGCCTAGGTCCTCCCCTAGGGAGTACCGTAACTTGTTACCCTAGGCAACCCCCACCGACTCTAAGCCATAGAGCCCCATCTGGGGTCTGAACCCCACCAAACCTCTCCTTTGCCCCCTCTCTCAGTCCTCTGGGGGCTGGAGCCATGAGAGGACCAGTCCACCTTGTTCTCCTGACTCTCAGGCTGGGGACTGAATGGTCCATCCAACCTCTTCTCTCCCTGGTGGCCATAATGCTGGAAGAAGGGACTCTCAGCCAGGTCTCAGGCACTTGAAGGGCCTCTGAGGCCCAAAAGCTGGCTGGGGCAGTTCCCAGGAGGCAGACCATCAGGAACTACATGCAAGGCCTTATTCTGCCCACCTCCCTGGGTTCTACTTCACTCCCAGGCAAGCACTTCCAGCCAACGGCCCCCCAACCTACCACGCAGATGAGGTAGATGCCCAGGAACACCTGGCCGGTGGACTGGAGGGAGCGGCTGCGGGGTTTCCGGCGGTAGAGCTCCCCAGCGCCGCTGGCCAGCACCAGAAAGCCGCCGATGATTGCAACTGTGCGCGAGTACATACGGACCTGGACCGGGGTGAGGGGACCCCAGTCAGGAACTGCAGCCACCACGTTTCTCCTGGCTGTCCAGAGCACAGAAGTGCCCATCGCTATACATCCCATTCCATCTGATGAACCCTCTTACCATTTCCAAGTGTGGTGGGCAGGTGCAGCAGAGATAGATAACTCTTTTTATCAGAAGTGGAAACTGAGGCCCAGAGGGGTTACTAAAAATGTCCAAGGTCCTACAGAAAGTGGCAGAACCCAGACACCAAGAGTTGCCCGCTCTGCACCTCCAGGAGTACAGACTCAAATCCCAATGTTCTTTCTGCTATATGGTATAGTCTGTCCCATGAAAAAACCATTGATCCCACTGTCCGGTAGCTGTTCACACATCTGCCTCCCCGACTGGACTGACAGTCCCTGCCTTTGCCCAGGATTATCTACAAGCTTGCAGCACCTGGCACGGGTTCTGACACTTTCAGGTTTACATGCTGCGCTCAATTAATTAAATTTCATAAGATCAGATGGTTGGAACCAGTACTCTCCAAGGTCCCTTTAGCCCTATAGTCTGACATTACTCAACTAATGGTTTAAAGGGTTCTGGTCTCACCTGCAATGCTAACTGTGGTGTGCCCTTGGGAAAGTCTGTTTCTCATCTTTGGACCTCAGTTTTCACACTCTGAAAGGCGGTCTTGTGTGGTCTCTAAGGTCCTTTCATCCTTGCAGTCTGTAATAATCTCCACAAGCCTGGGGCTTCTGCCTTCCCAGGCTTCACACTATGCACCTGGCTAGCACCATGCATTTCCCAGCTGCCGCGGGGCACAGGGCACTGGCCTCGGGCTCCCCATCCCCCTAGCGAAGTCCCGCCTTGGGCCGAGGTGCTCACCTTCAGCCAGTCCCCGTAGTGGACGTAGCCCCCGATGTAGGCGGCGTAGGTGCTAATGGCCAGCTGAAGGGCGGCCCCCAACGCGAACCAGCGCCGCTTCACTCCAAAAGACATGAAGCTGGCGCACAGCACGGCCGCCCCCAAGTCGAAGTACAAGTAGGGCACTGGGATGTCGGGCTTCCTGCGAGCCGGATAGGGGAAGAAGCAACGAGGACAGAATGAAGCGGGAGAAGGCCCTCGCGATCCCTTGAGTTCCCACAAGCTCCACTGCTCCCCTGAACCGGAGGCCCTCCTCACGGCCAGGACCCCTGCACTACGCTCGACGCCCACCTTGCCCCAGACCAGAGCCCCTAACAAGCCCGAGGTCCTAACTCTTCCCCAGCCCAAGGGTCCCAACTTCTTCCCCACCTCACCGCACCCCCGTTCTTGGGACGGGCCGTACCGCCCCCCCACCGCGCTCGGCGGCCGCGTGGGCCCGCTCACCGGCGCGCCTCGGCCCTCTCAGCGTACAGCATGAGCTGGCTGAAGCAGCCCCAGAAGGGGCAGCGTGTGAGCAACACCGAACCCAGCTGCATGATCAGCTGCAGCATCCACCGTCGCGAACCCATCTTCGACGCCATCTTGGGGAAGGGCAGTCCGCTGCGGCGTCACCCCCGACAGGGAGGCCGGCGCCGGGATGGGACACGCAACTTCCGGGTGTCGCGAAGCGGCGGGGGTGGGGGGCGGGGGCATCATTTTTCCCTTCCGACGAGAAACAGTGCTCTCGCTCTCAAGTTCTGGGCTGAAGGGTGTGTTCCAGCTGCGGAGTTCAGCCTTTCCCTCTGCTCAGGGACTTAAGGATCCCTCCTCGTGGCTCCAAAATTGAAAACTAGACTAGAGGAAGAAACAGTGGGTTCAGGTTATCAGAACCGTGGGCGAACTAGTCTTTGCTGCTAAACCTGGGCTCCAGTTCTAACTCCAACCCTAACGGACTTTGGGCCTGCACTTTCTAAGACCCATCTGTAAAACGGAGAGGACGTGTACCTCACAGCGTTGTTAAGAGGTTTAAATGTGGCGGTGTTGGTACCAGCTCATAGTAGGGGATAGATAAATAGTGTAAACACACACACACACACAATCTCTCTACTTCTGTTTAATTTCAGAGTAAGGTGTTCTCTTGGCTAAGTCACTTGTAGAGAAGTTTGGCCTGGGTCTGTCTTCCCTCTGTCCCTTGAGAGAAGAGCAAGATCTGATGTGGACACACGGGCCATCTCAAATCAGTCTTATCCTCTCCAGCTCCAATGCTCCGGCTAACTACCATCTTTGCTGGTTTAACTACAGCAGGCTTCAAACTGGCCTCCCCAGCTTCTGCTTTGGCCTCCTTGTTAACTCTTAGCTCCCCTATTTTATGTTTCCCTAACATCAGGTACCCTTCCTTTGAATCCCTCAGCACAATGGTAATTATATATTTTAGATTCTTCGTTAACAACCAGATTAACCCTAGACTGGGAGCTTCATGAGGGCAAGGACAGTGTCTGATTTGTTTACTATTATATCCTCGCAGCATAGTGTACTGGTTGCATTCAGGAAATACATGCTAAATAGAGAAATGAGGGGCGTCTGGGTGGCTCAGTCATTACGTGTCTGCCTTCGGCTCAGGTCACGATCCCAGGGTCCTGGGATCGAGCCCCGCATCGGGCTCCCTGCTCAGTGGGAAGCCTGCTTCTCCCTCTCCCACTCCCCCTGCTTGTGTTCCCTCGCTTGCTGTCTCTCTCTCTCTCTCTGTGTCAAATAAATAAAATCTTTAAAAAATAAATAGAGAAATGAACAAAAGATGTTGCTACTAGGTCTCTTTCAGAGTAGGTATTCTGTCATTATTTGTTCAATAAGTGGGTAAAAGTTCTGGGCACTCCAGGATTGCCACTATCTTCCTGCAGCCCCCTACCACCCGGCAACACAAATTCATCTTCCAATATTGAAGTTAAGACTCTACAAGCATTCCCACCAGGCTATTTAATTCAGATCTGTTTGCTTCCCGTTCCCTGGGGTGGGGAGAGGAGCCTCAAGTGAATGAAAAATTCCCACTCAGCCAGTAAAAGCTACACAAAACACCTCTCACATCTTATTTTTCATAGTCACTGGGATAAAGCCTGGGCATAACAGAAACGTGAGAGAGAGAAAGATATATCCATACAAAATCTAGGAAATGGGATTGTGTACATACATGCTGGGGTGAGGGTACAGGAAAGGAATGTCCAGACGAAGGGAATGAGAAAAAACCTGGATTAAAGGCCATTCTGTCTACCTCCCCCACACACCAGTCACAACCACATAAGGTAAGTTTTCCACAGGCACATAGTACAGAATCAAATTTTCAATTGGCTTTATTTTGCCATCTCTTCAACCGATTCTCAATTCAAATGTGACAAGAATGCACAGCCCTCAGGAAGGAGCTAAGGTGTTGAGGAGGACCGGAACCGGGACGGTGTACGCCCATAAAATAGTTGCAGGAGCCTGGCTGGGTTGTGCCCACAGGAGCAATACCCCTACCCCATCCCACCATCCTCATGACTTTAGCAACAGCAGCAGCCAGGGACATGTGTGGGGAGGGACAGGAGACTGGGATTCATGAAGCTTCCCTTGGTACCCATCCCACCGTAATTCCCTCTGGTCTTCAGTCTCTGCCTTCTACTGCCCTAGTCCCCAGAAGGTTGTTGAGAAATACTAAGGGCCAAATCCCTTTCGAGGGTTGGGAAAGATGCTGGCATTGTGCTAGGTCAGAGAATAGGTGAGTGGGAGGGTCAGAGGCCCTGCCAGAGGAACACAGCCATTTGTCCCCCACCCCACCCCACCCCCACTCTTCCCACTCCTGCCCGGGGTGACAACTCAGCTGGAAAGACTTCTGAAGAACAGCCCTTCTTGTCGTCTACATCTCTACCTGCCGTCCACATCTCTATCTGCTCTCCCTCCCCAGCTCCTCTGGAGCCCCGCCTGTGCTTGCACTCTGCCACGACCAGAGCCACAGTGACCAGCATGGTGCCCAGGATACCCCACACAGTAGCTGTCTCAGACAGGCAGAGCCGGGCCTCCACACTGCTCAGCACCCACCCCCCCCCAACAGCTGAGGGCAGGACAAGTCAGGTTGCCCAGGTTGGCACCCACAAGTGCCACAGGTGGTCCAGGCTTCCCAAAGGCCCACTGCAGGTCGCGTCACAGTCTTGCACGCAGGTGTTATGTTATTGGCCAGCAGCCCACATGCCCACCATCCAGATGTCTGCAGTCACCTTGAAACTGAAGTGTGGTAACCAGTTGTCTACAAGAGAGAGGATGCCCAGCGCCAACAAGGCTGCCGAAACCTCAGCCTCCAGCTCACTGATGTCATTCCCAGCCAGAGAGGACCTCCAGGCCTGGCATGGTGGCCAGGCCACACGTAGCAGTTTCTAGCCAGCAAGAGCCAGTGTAGACAGAAGAGGCCCCCAAGCCTGGCTGTGCCCAGCTCGGTCAGCCAGTTGGGACTCAGGTCGAACTGCTCCAGGTTCCCCAGGCCCCATAGGCTGCAGGGGTCCAGAGTGATAAGCAGCTTGTGAGAAAGATCCAGGAGGAGCACAGAGCCCAGGGTGGTGAAGAAGTCCAGGGGCAGCAGGCCAGGTGGTGGTGGCTGAGGTGCAACCGCTCCAGGAAACCCAGGCCCCCCAGGGCTCCTCCAGCCAGATCCCACAGGGCACTGTGAGAAAGCAGCAGCACCCACAGTCCCCACAGGCCCTGGAAGGAGCCATGTGGCAGGCTGAGTGGGTGGAGGCCCCCCAGTCCACCACGCTTCCTGCGGCTGGACAGGTAGGTGCACAGTGCTGGGAGCGCTGCTGCCAGATTCCCGAGTAAGGCCGTGGCCACTGTGAGGAAGGAGTGGCCACACCTGCCCCATCCTTGCCCCATGAGGGGCTGGGATGACAATGGCCTCAGGCCTACATCAGGCAGTCACAGATACACAGACCGTGCCTCACTCCTCTACCCAGGACTCTGGGGAAGTGTGGGCGTGCTAGGGAGAGGAAAAATAGATACCATTCAGGGGTCTCACCATTTGCCATGTCCCCCAACATGGTCTTATGGACACCTCCCTCCATCTCCCGTAATTTAACCTGCTACCAAGGCTCTGGCAAGAGCCGTCGCAGCCCAAGACCCCAGCGTTTTGATCCCCCACCCCAGCCACCTCTCATTCCCTTACGCCTACTAGGATGAAAAGCAATCAGGGAAGGGGCGCCTGGTTGGCTCAGTCGTTAAGCGTCTGCCCTCGGCTCAGGTCATGATCCCAGGGTCCTGGGATCGAGCCCCACCATCGGGCTCCCTGCTCCGCGGGAAGCCTGCTTCTCCCTCTCCCGCTCCCCCTGCTTGTGTTCCCTCTCTCACAGTGTCTCTCTTTGTCAAATAAATAAATAAAATCTTAAAAAAAAAAAAAAAAGAAAAAGAAAAAAGAAAAGCAATCAGGGAAGATGGTCTTTTAAACCCCAGCACCCCTTCTTTCCTCTCACTCCGTACCCATCCCCACTTATTTCCCACACAGCCCAGGAGCAACTCTGCCTTCTCCTGCCCCTAAACATTCCCTGGGTCACTCAACCAGCCAACATTTGCAGAGTCCCTGTTCTGCAAGAGGACACAACCTTGACTAGATCCTGGCCTAATCTGGCCACTGAGGTCAGAAGTTCAACACACTCACCTGTATTCCTGGCACCACCTGCCAAGTATAGCCCCAGCCCAGAAATAGCAGTGAAAAGAATCTCAGCTCTAGTTACCTGCCCTCCTGCCCCAAGAGATCAGCTCTTAGGGAAGCCATAGCGCTGAGGGTAGGGATGGGGGGGAGGGTGGGTGGGACAGGTTGAGGACATCTCCAAGGCCTTGTGGCCATAATTATAACCAGGGGAGCAGGATCCTGCCCTGCCTTTCTAAGAACACCACTCCTCACTCCTCACACCATGGCCCTCTCCCTTTGAGCCCCACATCCTGGTCTATCACTTGTCAAGATGGCAGCCTGAGGCCCCTCGAAGGCCTCAACTCACCACACCTCACATCCACAAGTCAAAAGGGAGCCAGGTATCTTCTCTTTCATTCTATACTGCCTGTCTAAGAAATCTGCCATCATCTAGAATTCACCTAGGTCTTCTCTGAACACAAAGGAGGGAAATACTCTCTCGTTCTCACTAGGCCAAAGGTCAAAATACTCCGTTCTGGCCTTTGAAGAGTGTCCAGCATTGCTTTCTAAACAGAGGGGTCTGGGGACAGGGTGTCTGTACCCAGCACTTCTGCCTTGCCCTAGGAGGCCAACCAAACAAGTTTCTTTCTAGGTTCCCTAGTGTGCTCACTAGCCCCACCCAACAAACTCTTAAGAGAATCACAATGGCCATATTGAAGAGAAGGTTACCAAGGGCCAGGCATCTCATTAAAGGCTTCATTTAATCCTCAACTGAGACACTCATTTTACAGAGGAAACTAATGCTTGGCAAGGATACAGAGGCTGCCAAGTCATACTGCTCATCAGTGGCAGAGATGAAATCTGACATTACCTAGACCTGTCTGAATCCAGCCATGCTCTTAACCACAGTGCCCAGAGACTGAGCCACTGTCCCACATGCCAGCCAAACACCTCTCAAAGAAGTTAAGGTCTACAGGTGAATCACACAGATTATCTCCAGAATGGGAAGAGCAGCTGAGCCATCATCAATCAGACGTGAGCCCCTTTGAATTAGTTCAAGTGATCTGGTTGAAGAAAATTATAGTGAAAAATTTGAAAAATCACTGTCAATAATCTTTGAGGGGTGCCTGGCTAGCTCAGTTGCTGGAGCGTGTGACTCATGATCTTGGGGTTGTGAGTTCAACCCCACACTGGGTGTCGAGATTACTTAAAAAAATAAAATATTTTTTAAAAAATTATAATAATCTTTAATGGATGCCTGGGTGGCTCAGTCGGTTAAACGTCTGCCTTCAGCTCAGGTCATGATCCCAGTGTCCTGGGATCGAGTCCCACATCGGGCTCCCTGCTCAGTGGGGAGTCTGCTTCTCCCTCTCTCTCTGCCCCCTGCTCATGATCTCTCTCTCTCTCACCCTTTCTCTCTCCAATAAATCTTTTTAAAAAAAATTTTTTAATTAAGAATAATAATAATCTTTGAGAAAATATTATAAACTGAAGGTTGCCAGAGACTTGAGTTCATGAAGAGTTGCAATTTTCAAAAGTCAGACAAGTGTAACAACAGTTAACAAAATTCAGAAAGATTCATTGAACATGTTGTATGAGCAGTTACCTAGAACACAGTGACCACCAGGTGCCCGCATGAGCGCACCAAAAATAAGTTATACTCAAACAACTTCAATTCCCTTTTTGATAGGGTAACTAGATGACTATCATAGATAAACATCTGGATATTAAAGTCTCTCATCACATTCCTTGGGATAATGAAAACACAGAAGACAGTTTATATAAATTGGAATTAATACAACATTGGGATGGATAACTACTATATTATAGAATCAAGATTTTTTAAAAGCTCTTAATAGGCTGGAATAGTTGGCTGAAAAAAGCCATTTCACTGGAGAAGACAAGACAGCTCCCAGGCACATCTGTGTGCCCCTCACCCGGGGGCTGCGAGGAAAGGAAACATCCTGAAGAGCAAGGACTAGCATCCTGGAGACTTCAGCTCTAGCCACAGCTCTAGAAATGAGCTGCAGCTTAGAGGACAGAAGGACACAGTACCACATGTTTCTCAAAGCAGTGAGCTCCCCATCAATGAAAGTGTTCAAGTAGAGACAGTCTGTCGAGGATGCTATAGAGAGGATGTTTAAACTGGAAGACAGGGGCACCTAGGTGGCTCAGCTGGTTAAGGGTAATGATTCCAGGGTCCTGGGATTAGAGCCCCGGGTTGGGCTTCCTGCTTCCCCCTCTGCCCCTCCCCCCACCCATGCTCTCTCTCTCACTCACTTTCTCTCTCTCAAATAGATAAAATCTTTTTTTTTTTAAAGATTTTATTTATTTATTTGACAGACAGAGAGAGAGAGCACAAGCAGGCAGAGTAGCAGGCAGAGGGAGAAGCAGGCTCCCCCCTGGGCGGAGTCCAAAGTGGGACTTAATCCCAGGACCCTGGGATCATGACCTGAGCCAAAGGCAGACGCTTCACCAACTGAGCCACCCAAGAGCTCCTCAGATAGATAAAATCTAAAAAAAAAAAAAAATTATAGGAGTGCTGGGTGGCTTAGTTGTTAAGTATCTGCCTTTGGCTCAGGTCATTTGATCCCAGGGTCCTGGGATCAAGTCCCATGTTGGGCTCTCTGCTCAGCAGGGAGCCTGCTTCTCCCTCTCCCACCGCCCCCCCCCACCCCGCTTGTGTTCCCTCTCTCGCTGTGTCTCTCTCTGTCAAATAAATAAATAAAATCCTTTTTTTTTTTTAAAGATTTTATTTTTTCATTTGAGATAGAGAGAGCATGAGCAGGGAGAGAGGCAGAGGGAGAGGGAGAAGCAGGCTCCCCGCTGAGCCAGGAGCCCGATGTGGGGCTCGATCCCAGGACCCTGGGATCATGACCTGAGCCGAAGGCAGACGCTTAACCATCTGAGCCACCCAGGCGCCCATAAATAAAATCTTTAAAAAGAAAATTATAAACTGGAACGCTGGACTATTCCCTATGAGCTGCAACATTCCTGGTATCTCTAAGTCAGGATATCTGTGCTGAGCTTCTGATACCACCTGGGCCATCCCTGGCCCTGGAAGCATCCTTCATTTGCACACTGTTCACATACTGACTTCTGGCTTATCCTTCCCATTGCCAGGACACAAGGATGACAGCAGGACACTTTCAGAAAGGCCAATCTGAACAAAAACCAAAGTGTACCTGAGGCCAGCCTCCATCTGTAGGGGTGAAGGGTCCATTGCTATAATCATTCCCTTGCAGATATCCACAGCCAAACTCCCTTCTCCCTCCATAGCGCACAACCTGATGAACACCCTTGGTTGCACCCAGCTCTCCAACTTCTGCGTCTGCACCTCAGTCACTTGATGGGACTACCACAAAGTCACAAAATGGGCATCTCGTTACACCCTCAATGCACAAGTTCAGACCTCAGCAACCATGCCATTTCTCCCATTTACTGAACCACTGGACACATACTCCTTCACCCTCACCTCCCTGTCAAATCTACGAACTCACCAGCAACTGTGCGGTCTTCTCTTTCCTTCCTCTTTATAGTGGAAGAAAGGCCCCCCTCCCATCAGAGGCCAAAACATCTTCTGTGGCCATGGATCTTGTCTCCCATCTTCTGGAGTTCACAATGAGGTAATAACTCCTAAACATTCAGCTCCAGCCCAGTCCTCCCTGCTGAACGCCAGGCTTGTCATCCACCTGCCCAGCTGCCATCTGCTCTTCAGGGCTTCACGGGTAAGACAAACATGGCAAAATAAGAATCTCGATTTTTCCACAGACCTCTTCCTCTCTCATTGTTCGCCATCCACACAGAAGCCGCTCTCGGTTCCTCTCCCCCTCACCACCTCAGCCTCAAACCTTCTCCATCAGCAAGCCCTGTCAGTTGTGAAGTCACTCATGTCACCACCATGTCCTGCCTAGATGACCGCAACAGCCTCGGAATGCAGCGGTCTGTTTCCACCTTTGCCCCCTGACAGACTAAAGCCCTCGACAGCTTCCGACCCTCGAACTGCTCCCCACTGTGCCAAGAACAGATTCCAGTCCCTACAATGGCAACAAGGCCCTGCATGATCCGGCTCCGGCTCATGAGGCTTCAGCCACCTATCTTCTAGTAGTTCCTAAAAACCTCAAGCTCTTAGCACTCTCAACTTAGCACCTGCTGTTCCCCCTATCCAAGCACTCTTGGCTGGCACCTTGTTCAGATTTCAGCTTACACGACACCTCAAGGGACCATCCGAGAATATTCTCTGCAGTACATGTACCTCCCCACAGTGAGCATGAGCAGCTCCTTGAAACTAGGACAGAGACCAGAATAAAGGGGGCCAGATTCGAAAAGAAGCCTCTTGTTAGTCCCTCCACTAAAACGAACTGTGGGAGTCAGCATAAGGGTTAATGGAGAGGTTAGTTGAGAAGTCACCAGAAATATGCCTCACCCTCACCTTACTTTACCAGTACACGAAGAGATTTAGTTCCCCTTTAGACTTTTCAACAAAGTTGAAAATGACAGGAAAATGGAACAGGGAGGCCACAACCCAACCAGGGTTGGTCCCAGCTGCCAAAGTATGCTCTCAAGAAACCTGAGGGAGAGCTCCGTTGCTCCCACCTTGCTCTTCATCTCCCATGTGCTTTCCTGATCCCTTGTCCTCTTTCTAAGCTTAACCTTGAGATTTCCTCAAATCCCACTCCATCCTAGATTGCTTTTCATCTTGACTCAGGCAACTCATCTAGTTATTAAACTGGTGACTTTCAAACTTCTACCTTCAGTCATACTCAACAGCTGGGTGCTAGGGAATAATACAAAAATAAGTAAGTCATTATCCTTGCCTTGCAGCCTCAAAATCCCCCATCAGATCACTCAAGGAAAACCTAAACAATAACTATAATGCAAGTCATGCTGCATGACATGAGTGATACAAAAAATTCTAGGAATCGCTTTCCACTTTGTCGAGGATGGCTTCACAGGTGGCTTTGAAGCAAGGCATTGTAGGATAAGACAGACAAGATAAAATAAGATAGGCTGGGAGTAATCTGAGAGATCACCTAGCCCCATACCACTTCTATGTAACGATTCTAAGATGCTAAGATTAGAGTGCACTTCGTGAGCTGGGGATGAGGCAACCAGTTGGCAAGTTTCATCTGACATTGTGAAGTACATGGCATTGTCAGAAGTGCAAGGGGTGGGGAGAAAGAAATATTTTAGAATCTAGAGGATATGAAAGATGTTAGCAATCGGGGGTGGAAGCGGGATACGTTTGCCTTATTTTCTAGCTTTCTCTAATGAGCCATGTAAGGCTTTTATAATAAAAAAGAACAAACTCGTTTTGAAACTTTATTACGGAGCCCCTGGGTGGCTCAGTCATTGAGCGTCTGCCTTCGGCTCAGGTCATGATTCCAGGGTTCTGGGATCGAGCCCCGCATCGGGCTCCCTGCTCAGCAGGAAGCCTGCTTCTCCCTTTCCCGCTCCCCCTGCTTATGTTCCCTCTCTCGCTGTGTCTCTGTCAAATAAAGAAATAAAATCTTTAAAAATAAAAAAAAATTAAAATTAAAAACAAAAAACTTTATTACCCAGCAGCAGTCTATGACCAGTGGATGCCATCCTTTTCTCCCCTGTAAGGTACCTGGTGCTATTACGTCGAACCCCTTAAGTTTAGGGAGTACACGCTGAGGATTTCAAGTTTCTCAAAGGAGAATTCTCTGGCGTGAGCAGCCTCCAGCAGTGCTGAGAAAGCAAACCCACCATGTAAACAATGATCATCCTCCAACCCAGATGACCAATCCCAGTTCCCAGACCTGACCCTGCCACTCTTCCCATCTCTACTCACCCTGCACATTGCAGGTCCTAGCCTCATACGTTCTCACCACCGTGTCCCCCATGTCAACAAGACAGGAGGTTCTATCCCTGTATAGGACTGAAAGATCTCTACATCTTCCTTTACTAACTAGTAGGTCTTGTGGAAGAACAGATTGCGACACACATATTCTTAACTTCAAAAATATCAAGGAGCCTTTACCCTGAATCACTGGTTCCAGGCTGGAGCCCCTGACCGAATACTGCAGTGTCTGAGCAATTTTCAAAGCAGCAAGAAGCTCTTCACAGCACAGACTCAGTATCCGCTCACTGTGGGAATGTTACTTATACCCTACTGACAGCAGCAAACCCAAAGGCATGTGGCCACGGGGAGGGAGGTCATTGGGTGCCGGGGGGTGGAGAGGTCTGGGTGTCCTGGGGGAGGGAGACACTGCAGAGCTACTTGTACACGTGTCATCAGACATGCGAGCCCTTCGCACCACACTCTTCAATAGTTCGTGTTCTTCCAATCTAGCGGGCCATTTCTGCCACTCTCCCCTGGTCTGTGTCCCATCCTACACCTGGCAAACAAGTGAGCAGCGTACATGCCATCAGTTTGGAAAGTCAGAGAGTGGCATTAGCAGCCCAGGGTGGATTTAAGCCTGGGGTTTTTTGTTCCAGCTCTGCCACCACGGGTAGCAGTGGTTCTCAGGACAAGTCACGCAGCCCTGTGGAACCCACTCTCCTTCTGTAAAAGGAGTGGTTTTCATATTATAATCAAAGGAATTCCCCACGACTGCAGGGCAGAGGTATAGGTGAGATCTGAGAGACAGAAGGCAGGAACAAGACACCCCCCACCTTTGCCCAACTGTTTTACGTGATCAGCCTCATTTAAAACGCCAGCTAAAGACAGACTTCTAAAACAAAGCCGGAGCCTCTGATAATCATCTAATCCAGGCTCATCCCCAGACTCAACCATCCCAGGACCAAGCTAACATTTACAGAGCACCTTCCAGGTAGCAAGCATTTTAAAGATCTTTACCCTTCCACACCAACTGCAGCAGACGGGTATGAGCTCCATGTTGACAGTGGGGAAGCTAAGGCTCAGACTGGTGAAATGACTTTACCCACAATCTCAAAGTGAGGAAAGGGAGGTTTGGGGATTTGAGCCCAACTATTTATGCCTCCAAAGCCCTTGTTCTTTCTTCTTTACCTCACTGCCTTTCACACAGTCTTAACTCCACCTCTTGAAGTGCTTCAAGTTCCCCCATGTCATTTCATAAAGAGTCAAAATTACTCCCTACCAGAAATAGTTGGTACCTATGGTCTTCCACTCACAGACCTAAATGCGGAGGAAGTGATGGTGTGGATACATGACACAAAGCTTCCTCCCAGGCTTCTATTTTCCATTAATCACGTTCACGCCTTTAATGGCATCTCTTAGGGTTTCTAGAGCTTACAAGGTCTCTCTTCTGTCTCCCTCTTTCACCTTTTCCAGCTTACACTTCCGTGCAGACTAAATTGAAGGCCTGGTACTTTAAATCTAGCTGTGGCCAATGGCAGATGAAAGTACACTTCTCGGTCTTTTTTTCTTCCAAACAGCCCGTAACAAATGGCCTCATGTACGTGCCCACCTCTCTGTGCCCCTACCCCACTCACACACACCTCCCAACCCTGGATCCCCTTCTTAAATTATACACTTTGCACTCTATCTCTGGGTGAGCTCCAGAGGGTGGAAGGAGAGACGGTAAAGAGTAGGAAGCAGAGAATCTAAAGGGAAAGATTACCAAACACCCCCCCCTTACACCCCCTCCCTCTGGGGTCTCTAAAGCACGTACAAACCTGAGACATGAGTGATGGTTAAAAAAATTTGGGTTTTATTGTTTTTGCTAAACAATACTAAAAAAAAAATTTCATTTTGAAGGCAGGGCTTGAATTATTTAATTTTGATCCATTTATTTAATTAAAAAAAAAAAAAAAGGAAGGGGAAAGAGATCATGGCCAAAAAGATAGTAGTTAACCCCCACCCCACCCCCAAAGCTCTAGCCAGTCACATGAGCATCACCCACTTCCCACTAGGTGTCTGATATTCAGCTGGTGGCACACACTGCCCCACTGGACTGCCCTGAAGGCACAGGGGCACCGCGTGCCAGTTTTCGGGCTCAGCAGGTTAGTCAAACCAGACAAACTGGTGGGCTAAAGTCCAGAAGTTCTCTCCAGGTTTTCTGCCCATCGGCTGAGCACATACAAACTATCGTAAGCTTGTAAAATTTAAGGGGGGTGGGGAAGGGCATTAAAAGCAGGAGGTTGGTGGGAGAAGAGAAACTATAGGTCACCCAAGCTTTCTCCTGGGCTAGTGGCTCTGGATACAGACTTCAAGAGAGACCGGGAGAGGTGGGTTCCAGGTTTCTTATGGAAGAAAATCATCCTTCGAAGAGAAGCTGAGGCGTGCCATGCAAAAGAGTTCTTCCTGCAGAGGGCACGGGAGACAGGGCAGCGGACTCTCCCATCCAGGAGATGGGAGAGTGGTGAGGAAGTTCTTCTAGTACCATGAAGTAAGACAAAAGGCAGAGGGAGAATCCTGAGGTTCTGGCCCAATGTGAGACTGGTACACACACACAGTTAAAGACTAAAAAGCCATCAGGAACCCTCACAGCCGAATCCCACCTGCAAACACTGGCTCTAGAAGTGCTGCAGAAGATTCTTGCTGCGAACCAAGTCAAGTTAGTTGCCTGGCTATAGGTGGTGGGGAGGGTAATACGTTTTTATTTTCGAAGGGATGAGGTGGGAAGAGCGGCCATGATCTAGTAAAAAGAGACCTGCAAGAAGCAGAAAATATTTAGAGAACATTTTAATATATATTTTCATATATATATTTAAAGTTAAGAAAAATAAAACTAATTCAAGCCATGCCCTGTGCAAAAAAAGAAAAAAAAAAAGAAAAAAAAAGACGAATTTAAAGTGAGACTTCTGTCTGCTGCTCTAGTCTCAACTTAAGTATCACAGTCAGCTTGTTACTTTTATTTTGGAAGAGAAGATGTAAAAGTTTCTTTCGATCACTCAGAAGGCAAGTGTAGCCACTTATAAAAACAGAATGGCAGGGAAAGACTAGGAAAGTCAGAGGTGAAAGGGCAGAGCAGGAAAGGAATTTTCAAAAATAAAATTAACAAGGTGACTGTTCCAGAAGGGGGCTGTGAAAAGGACATGGTGGACCAAAGTCTGTTAGTCAAGTAATGATTCAACTTTTAAATTATTCTCTTGTTCTTTTTTGTTGGGTGTTTTGTTTGTTCAAGTCTAAGATTTGGAAATGCTGACCCTTTGTTAACAAGAGCCAACAGGAAATATAGGATCCCTTCCCTCCCCCGGCCTGCCTCCGCCGAAGCCACCACCACCGCCTCGTTGGCTGGATGCTGGAAGAGTCCTCCGTGTGTGTGGACTCAGGATGACAGGGCAGCCTCCTTCTGTGGTTGCTGGGCTTGTGAACGCTGCAGTATCTTTTGGCTTTCCACGTCTCTAAAATGTTTTTCAACCTGAAAGAGACCAGTTCAGCCTAGGTCAGAACAGGAGATGGGCACCAAGGCCTCCCAAACAGTTCATGCCAGGCCTCCACAGCCGGTCCTGGCTGTCCAGCTCAGGGACCACTCAGGCACTAGAAGGCCCCTGCTATATGCGGGCCTTCCCGGCCGAAGGTAGGCAGCGGCCTCTTGTTTCAACCGCATGTGCTACACCTTCAGCTAAGACTGTCTAAAAGAAAGTGAACCGATAAGCTAAAACACAGTGTGAAAGGAGATTATTTTGACCCCAACTCCCACTCCCCTCTTCACGTAAGTGCAGAATGAAAAGCTGACAGGGAATTAACAGTATTTTAGACTTTTTATATCCAGTGTTGGTCTCTCAATGCTCAGAATGTTTTTACAAATGCGGCAACTCAATCGAGACAGTCACATGACATATGCAGGGTCAGAGACGCCAACAGCAACTTATTTATACCAACCAGCCCTTCCTGAGAAGAACCCAGCCTGGGATGAGAGGAACTGCTCAGGCGCAATACCATGGAATGGTCTGGCTAATTCCAAAAAACCACACTGCCGAGGACATGGGGCTGCCCACTCACTTTATTGCACACTGCCCAGTGGGTTCCAGCCCCACAGAAGTGGCCAAGCCAGAGCCGCAGAGCACTGCGCGCAGGGGCTGGGGGGCTAGGCAGGGCTGCTCTCAGGCTGGCAGGTCAGAGCAGGCAGGGATTGCAGCACAAGGTCCTGGCCTGAGGCTGGAGGGGTGAAGGCCAAGGAATCATCCTCTCTCTCAAGGTTCACGGCTCCTTTACTTACTATTTTGCGTACATGGCTCAGTGCACTTCCCTCTTTGCCTTTACAGTTTTCCACTTGATATGGGGGTGTAATAACAACTTCTTCCATGACTACGATGTTTTTTTCTTGCCATTTACAGTCTTTAATGCTGGAAGGAGAAGAGAGCAGGTGAAAGTTGCCTCTTGCAGGCATCCCACACCTCCTGCCTGATGAATAAATAACTCCAGAAAACTGACCCCAACTTCTCAGCTCACAGCTCAGCCAGTAACTAGATGCCAGCAGCCCATAGGGTACAGTAGCCAAGAAACATTTCCTGGGCACCACTGGCCAGGAAAAGCAATGACATGATGCACATTCATTCCAAGGAGAGCCCAGAAGACTTACTCTGAAGCATTAGAGACCTGGAAAACCATAGAAAACTTCGTGGCAGCCTCAGAAGTCCAATCCAAATTGAATTCAAATAAACAGCTAGGCTCATCAACTGAAGTAGCAGCCTAGGGCAGGGGTTGGCAAACTTTTTCTATAAAGAGTCAGATAGTAAGTATTTGAGGCTGTGAGGGCCATACAATTTCTGTCACAACTACTGAACTCTGCTGCTGTACCTACTACACAAGCAGCCCCAGATGATACATAATGAGCTGGTCTGGCTGGAGTTTGCCAACCTTTGACCTAGGGGGAATATCACCTTTAAAAAGACAGGAAAAGAAACTCCATCTTCCTGTGATCTGCACTCTGCCCCCCACCTCCCGAAATGGAAACTGCTCCTCAAACTGGCCCCTCTCAATAATCAGACAGCTGGGCACTTGCCAGACTGGGAAAACCCATTCTAGGTCACACCTGGGGAAACGCAGGGCAGCTGATATTCCACAGAGCCCCTTCACGTACCTGTAACTGCTCAGACACTCACACCACGGCCTCCAGCAGCTCTGATGCCAGCTGCCATCTGTGCACCAGACCCAGGCGGCTACACAGGGCAACAGAAGGCAGCAGGGGGGAGGGGGTGCCAAATGTTTCCGTTTTTCAGCAGCTAGGGAAGCTAGTGGAGGGTCAAATGACTTCTGCTGTGACAAAATGTCTTTTCGGAGGTGGTAATAAGGTGGCCTTCTGCTCTCCTAACTCCCTACGTACACCTCAATGTACAATTAATTAGAAAGAGACAGACACTAACTTCCCCTTAGTAAAATTGCATCAGCTTCTGGAGAAAGGTACAACAAGATCAAAATAACGAAAAAGAAAGAAGCCACGAATTCTAAATTCTTGAACACCAGTTCTGAAAGGGATCTTTAGGATTATCTAATCCCAAACCAAATTTACACATGAAGAAACTGAAGGCCAGAGAAGACAACTTGTCCACGATCACACCATTCTCCCGTACGAGAAAGGCAACAGACACCCACATCCCTGGACACCGAGGTGCTGCCAACACACTAACCAGCATCTCTGCTGACTTTCAGGAACACGACTCCCCGAAAGCTGGCGACCACACAGCACAGCCAGGCAGCGTCGCCCCCGGGACAAGGGACCCCTATGCTCCCCCGACTCACGTCTTGTGTATGGTCTGGAAGAGCTGCTGGCCCTCTAGGGAAACACCAGCGCTGATTGCATAGGCCTGGCTCAGCTTCTCCTCCTTCTCTGTCCGTGCTTTGCTGGCAAGCTAGGGTGGGGGAGAGGAAAGAGACTCAGAAAAGCATTCACCTTCATTCTTCCCAACAGTCAGGACCTGTTGAGGAAAGGAGGCTGGAAAAGACTGGTTTGGTAGATTCAGTTTTCTCAGAGTCCAAAAGTGAAACAAACACACACCCAAGATGCCTGAGTAGTTACTGCTATGGTGGCAAACATTCCTTCCACCCAGGACTTACTGAGTGCCCACCAGGTACCAGACATGCACTGTGCTAAGCTCGAGATACAGCACTGAAGTGGGGACTGGACAGAGACCACAAACAAAAACACAGAGTAACTTCAGACGGTGCTAAGGAGCTAGGAAGAAAATAAAGCAGGGCAATGTTACACAGTGGGACTGGGAAGTGACGGCCAAAAAAAAGATAACACACACGTCTATGAAAGGAGAAAATTAAGAATTTTTATCAGCCACTGCTTGAGTCTCGGGTTTAGAAATTCATGTCTACGACATCTTCAGAAACCAGAATTTGAGGTTCTAAAGACTACCTTTCTGGTACCACTATCTGTGCTCACATGGGGAGCCAAAACTCAAGTAAACCTAACCCATGGATACAGTCCACCTTCAACTTGAGCTACCGCTATCCTGCTCTTTAGAAAATGGAACGGTCTGCATTCTACTTTACGTTAGTTCCTTATCTCCCCTCTAGTGGAATGCTCACAAACTGATCAAAAGAAATTCTAATAAAATCTAGTACAGTAGTTCCCCACCCCCCCTTAACCAGGGTCAACCTTGGTCTGGAAACAGATGATCCTCCTCCTGACATATCATCAGGTCAGGTCAACAGTAACCTAATGCTACATCACATCACCTACATCATTCACCTCACTTCATCTCATCACGTAGGCATCTTATCAACCTCACATCAGCACAAGAAGGGTGAGTAAAAACAATACAATGAGGTATTTTGGGAGAGAGAGACCATATTCACGTACTGTTATTACAACATATCGTTATAATTATTCTATGTTATTAATAAGTTATTGCTGTTAATCTTTATCGTGACTAATTATAAGTTAAACTTTATCATAGCTATGTATGTACAGGAAAAAAAAAAAAACCTAGTATACATGGGGCTCAGTACTATTCATGGTTTCAGGCATCCTCCAGGGTCTTGGACTGCACATGCTGCAGATAAGGGGAGACTACTGTACTGTAGTCTACTAAAATCTAGTAAATCCCTCCCAACAGCGGTGGGTTGCCTGTCAACCCCTACTGCCCCTCTAATACACTTTTAGTCCCCACCCTACAGTATTAGTTGCTAGAGACTCCAGAAGTACAAATTTGTCTAAGTGTAAAGCAAAACAAATATGCTGGACAAGATGGTTAAAATGAAAAGGCAGAAAATGCGTCTGAAAGTCAAACAAATGATCTGGAGATTGTTCAGGCCCACGAACACGAGCAGCTTAGTCTACTGATGCTGCAGCTAGTACACTAAAGACAGATGCACAGACACACAAGTGAGAATACATAATTTGTCCCCAAACAACAGCTCCTTAAAATAGGGAGATCATACCTCACACACATCCCCAAAGTACCTAGATATTTGGAATTCTTAAACATTTCTATTCCGCTTTAACAGTGACCCTTCAAACCATAGACCAAATATAGTTTTAGAGGCAAAGTGTCTGTTAGCAAAACGAAGCACTTTATTAAGGCACGGGTTTGACTATGAAGAAGAGAAAAGGAGACCTTTAATTGGGTTATGGGGAGCCCTGCCTCTGAGTTTCAAAGATCATTTGAGGGGTGAGGGGTGTGAACACAGAAGAGAGAGGTCGTGCACGCTGTCATTTCAGTGTCCCTAGGGGAAAGAGGAAAGAAAGGCCAGAACTCTGCAGTGATGTGAAGCCGGAGCTCCTTTTTCACATGGTCCCCAGTACATGGAGAGAGACAAATACAGCAGCACTAAATAATCTTTCAAGCCTGGTCCTGCCGTTCTGGCCCCACCAGGCTAGAATTCCAGGGAGAAATAAACGCACACGGCTGACAGTATTCCCCTGAGCCTCGGCAATCCCAACTGCAGCAAGAAAGCACTCAGTTTCTATGGAAAGAGAACCACTGGTGGTATATTTTAAGCAGCAAAAAGCAAAACTTCGTCACCAAGAAAACCCTGATAACAAGGAGTTTCCTTGAGTCTCACTTTCCAAACAACCCTGTAGAAAATATGAAGTCTCCAAGGAAAGAAGGAAAAACCAGGGGGCAACAGAGCTCCCCTGGATTAACCACGCTCTTGCGGGGCTCCTTCGGAGCGCAAGTGACCAGGCAGAGGTTTACCGTACCCCATGAACAGGCGTAAGGGTCTCACTTGGAGGTCTTTTTAAAAATGTTTATCCCTGGGGCGCCTGGGTGGCTCAGTCGTTAAGTGTCTGCCTTCGGCTCAGGTCATGATCCCAGGGTCCTGGGATCGAGTCCCACATCGGGCTCCTTGCTCCACGGGAAGCCTGTTTCTCCTCTCCCACTCCCCCTGCTTGTGTTCCCTCTCTGGCTGTGTCTCTCTCTGTCAAATAAATGGATATAATCTTTAAAAAAAAAAAAAAAAAAAGTTTATCCCTGGGCACCTGGGTGGCTCAGTGGGTTAAGCGGCTGCCTTGGCTCAGGTCATGATCCCAGGGTCCTGGGATGGAGCCCCACATCAGGCTCCCTGCCTCAGCGGGGAGCCTGCTTCTCTCTCTCCCTCTGCTCCTCCCCCCTCCAAGTTCTCTATCACTCGCTCTGCTCTCTCTCAAATAAATCAAGAAAAATCTTAAAAAATTAAAATGTATATCATCCCTGAAAACCAAAAACATCTCCTGGTGTTGAGTCAGACAAAGCTGCTTCTATAAAGCTTGTGTTGACTAGATAATATGGGATACCCACAGCAAAATATCCTGGTCACCTACATAGTAGATTAAAAACGTTAACATCACCCATTCAGTAAGAGAGGAATGGCTCAGGGAAACCAGGCACCTATGCAGAATGTTTAAGACGGAACTGACAAATTTAAGCTAGAAGAAGAGGAAAAAAGGCTGGGAGAGGAATCACTTTTGAATTTTTGCCAGAGGCAGAATAAAATGCATATAAATCTCAGCCAGATGTGATTCCTTTGGACAGCCTGAGTAACAGCAACACAACAGTTAGAGAACAAGGAGCTCAAAGTACACTTCTAGCCCCCCAAAATACCAGTTGTACAATCCCCTCTAAAGGCTCTGAAAGCAAAGGAGAATAGACTAGATGATTCTCCATTTCAACTCATAGTGCACACAGGTCCCAAATGCTAAATGATAAAGTGCCTTAGAGGGGCACCTGTGTGGCTCAGTTGGTTAAGCGTCCGACTCTTGGTTTCAACTCTTGGTTTTGGCTCAGGTTGTGATCTCAGGGTCATCGTGAGATCGAGCCCTGCGGCAGGCTCCAGGCTCAGTGCAAAGTCCACTTATCCCTCTCCCTGCCCTTCATCACCCTCTCTCTCTCTCAAATAAATAAAATCTTTACCAAAGGGAAAAAAAAAAAAAAGAGCCTTAGAAAAGTCAACAGAAATCAGAGTAAACTGACTGTGTTTCAATTTGCCCCAATATCCTCAATTACTGTACCTGTACCTGCAACTGGGCTTTGGGGAATCTGGATGCAGCGCAAACCCTGAAACCTCCAGCTGTCAGTTTATGAATTGTATTTTCATGGCAATCTGAAAAATGTTTAACTCTGATATTCAGCCAACTAGATCTGCTTTCACCAGGAACTTGTACAAAAGGGGTAAATTTCTCCCACAGAGGAGTCTATCAAATAAGCACAAGGAAGGTTCCCCTCACAAAAGGAATCTAGAAGTCTTCTCTCAAAACTGGGGGTGAGATTACCTTGCTCTTTTTAGGCATGTTCCTGAAAACTCATAAAAAAGTAAATAAGCCTCCTTTTGTAAAGCAAATGACTATCACTCTACCCTCAACTTAGCAGTTATACAGATTGAAATCCCCCACATCACGTTTTTTGTAAACTCATGCATATGTATAAATGGTCCAGTTATTCCAAGAGAGTAAGTTTAGAGTTATTGTCAAACCACTAGAGGGAACCAATAAAAGCCGCCCTCAGTAGAGGTGTTGGGTGTGCCTTTTAAGCTTGGGAGGATTACCAGGATTGCAATTTTTTTAATTCAATGACTACCACCATACTGCATCTATTTTCAATGCAAACATGCTAGTTGCTGGCCTCTCTTCCAATCAAAACTGAAGCACTAACTGGTTAGAATCTCAAAGAATATTCAAGGCACCACTTTACAAACACACTGAGTTCAGGCAAACTGAGAAGCACAAACCTACAAATATTTGTTACTAATGTGCATGTGGCTTAACTGAAATGACTGAACAAGACAACCTGTGCTTACCTGCCTCTCCTTTTACTTTGTATGAAACGCAGTGAAAACAGCTATTCCTGTCTACTAACCAGTGCTTCCTCCTGTGGCCATTTTATATATAGCAACTTGATGTGGGCAACGGAGAAGAGTACATGAACTTGATACCAAAGCACACAATATTAAAAGGCATCTAGTCATGCCTGCCGTGGGGTAACCCTTGAGGGAGTGAATGAATGCACACACCTCTCCTCCTACACTCAGTGACATGGAGAAAAGGAAGCAGCCACAACGACAAAACCCAGGCGATATGCACTTCATCTTGTTATTGAGTCACCAGCTGGGCCATCTTAGTCCCACACACCCAGATCAGGGAGGCACAGGTGCTGTGGGGAATCCAGAGGGATTCCTACCGCAAGTATGTAACAGGCTGTGACAGCTGAGACAACAAGGGAAGCTGACTCCAAAGAGGAACACGCTGGATGTGACCTACTGACTCCACTGAGCCACTCTGAGTTTGTCTTCTGTGTGCATGGGGGCTGTCCAAGCAGCTGCCCTCACAGAATGGTGAGGAAGCCCCGCAGCTGCCTCCTGGGGCCTGCCGCCACTGGCCAAGAGGCCTCTGCTGGAGGCGGAGGGACGGCGGACCACGGCGGCCAAGAACCACTGGCATCCTGAGGGCCCGCACTGATTTCTGCTGTTTCCATCCTGGGCTGTGCCCTCGGAAAGCCCTTCCTAGATAGCAACAAGCGGGCTCTCAAAAAGATTTCTTCCAGCTATCAAATCAGTATCCCCAAGTCTTCCTGTTCCCTAGCTGAAAGCTCCTGTCTGACAGTTTCAATAAAATACTGTTCTTTACAACTCTGGATAGTTGGGAACTCCAAAAATAGAGTACCCCACTTGTCGTTGTGTCTTAGAATACATAATAATGAATCAAAACACTGAATCAAACAGGAACCGTAGAGCTTAAGAGGCCTGGTAGTGAATATTAAAATTCTAAGAGCCAACCTGTTGAGTGAGAGCCTACTCCATCCTAGACACCAAGCTACACACTTTACATGTATTAAAACGTTTAATCTGTACAACAGGGTGCCCAGGTGGCTCAGTCAGTTAAGCATCTGCCTTCGACTCAGGTCATGATCTCGGGGTCCTGGGGTCGAGCCCTACGTCGGGCTCTCTGTGGAGAGTCTGCTCCCCCCGCCCCACTTATGCTCGCTCTCTCTCTCTCAAATAAATAAAATCTTTTAAAAAAAAAGTACAAGCCTATGGAACAGGGACTAAAATTCCTCCTACTTAATAAATGGAGAAACTAAGTCACAGCTGTTAAGAAACTTGCCCAAATTTACCAAGCCACAGGTGGGAGTCTGGATTTGAACCCAGTCTGACTCCAGAGCTTACATTCTTAACCCTGTGCTACAAACAGCTCCATATAAGAGAAGTCTAAATTATTGTTGAAAATATAAATTTGAATGCAAAAGAAAATATTTTCAGAAAAGAAAAATTTTTTTTCCAGGAAGGAAAAACATTTAATTTTTTTTTTTAAAGATTTTATTTATTTGACAGAGAAAGACACAACGAGAGAGCGAACACAAGCAGGGGGAGTGGGAGAGGGAGAAGCAGGCTTCCCGCTGAGCAGGGAGCCTGATGCGGGGCTCAATCCCAGGACCCCAGGATCACGACCTGAGCCGAAGGCAGACGTTTAACGACTGAGCCAGCCAGGCGCCCCAAGGAAAAACATTTTAAAACTCAGCTGCCACCTTCTCTGTCAGTGCATCCTGGCATTTCCACCAATGTCCCCAGTGCAGAACACAGCTGTCTGCCTTCTAGTGAAGGACCTCTTTTTTCTGAAAAAGGCCCCTGTCTCACCCTGAACCTCAAGGACATCCTTTATTTCTTCTGTTGAAGGTAAATCACAGGAATGCTTTTCAGAAAACAGATCTTGTGTGAGAAAGCATTTCAGGCCAATAATGGTAAGCATTCCCTGGACCCATCATTTTCTATTTTTTAAAAAATATTTATCTATTTAAGTAATCTCTATACCCAATGTGGGGGGCTCAAACTCACAACTCCAAAATCAAGAGTCCCATGCTCTACCAACTGAGCCAGCCAGGCGCCCCATGGACCCATCATTTTCTGATTGGGCCAAGACTAGGGAAGCTACGTCAAGCAAGCCTCTTGCACTTGAATGTTAAGATACAGTTGAGCACTGGGGAGCCTGGGTGGCTCAGCCCTTTGAGCCTCCGACTCTTGGTTTCAGCCCAGGTTGTGATCTCATGAGTTGTAGGACAGGGCTCTGCTCTCAGCGGGGAGTGGGCTTGAGGATTCTCTCCCTCTGCCCCTCCCTGGATACATCCAGTGCTTTGAGCTAAGATGAACAACACCCTGCAAATCCAGGGGCCTCGGGGACACGATACTTGTTAAGCCATCCTACTGCTACTGTACAGTACAGACCAACCTCAAGTCACAGCCAGTCCACAGAAGCAAAGGCTTTTCTCTCACCTGATTTAAAATAAAAACTAGCTGTAAGTCAGTGGTTTGTTAGCTATTTGTAATTATGTCACCAAACACAATTCATAACTACAACAGGAAACTAAACTTCCAGGACACTAAATGAGTAATTTCCTACTCCAGAGACCCTGAAACCAGTACTACTGTGGAACCTCCACATGGCCCTTCCAGAGAGAAAACTGGCTGAGACAGAAGCTAAAATCTGACCCCAACAACCTATCTCAGAAATTAGCCGGCTCACATGTAGCTGAGAGGATTAAGGGAGATAGCCCAGGTGAAAACACTAAGGGAGCTATAAAGCACTGTACAAATATTAGCTGTTAATACTGTTATTATAATATCATTATTGTTAGCACAGAGGTGGCTTGTGGGTCATTTCAGAAAAATTCATACACTCCAACCTTCCTTTAGCCAATGAGCTCAGTGCTCTCCCCTTTCTGGTTTCTATAAGAGCTACTAGAGAACTTATAAGTCCTAAACAGAACATCTTCCAAATAAAAAAAATATATATATTCTGATTAAGAAAAAAAAAGAACATCTTCCAAAATATAACTAGAACAGTAAGTGGCAAATGTCTTTAACTTTATGTGCCCAAATGGGTGCACGACCTATGGAATAAAGAGTTGATTTGGGGGCGCCTGAGTGGCTCAGTCGATTAAGCGTCCAACTCTTGATTTTGGCTCAGGTCAGGATCTCAGGGCGGAGAGACTGAGCCTGTGTCAAGCTCCTCGATGGGCGTGGAGCCTGCTTAAGATTCTCTCTCCCTCCCTCTGCCCCTCCCCCCCCCCTCTGCCCCTCCCCCCCCATTCCCACCTTCCCTCCCCTGCTAGGGAGCACGTGCACTTCTCATTCTCTAAAAAAAAAAAAAAGTTGATTTTATTCGGTGATAGTGAAAGAGCCATGCCCTGTTTCCTGGGCTCTGAAAAGAGAGAAAACAAAGTAACAGAGAAGAGCCACCCCCCCCCCACTGCCTCAAAAAGAGATTCTGGCTCAAACTCTTGCTACCACACACTAGCTGCATGAACCCGAGCACAATGCACAACCTCTCCAGAGCTTCAATTCATTCATCTGGGGCCCATCCTGAAGGGTTATTGTTGGAATTCAGTAAGCATGTATAGCACCTAATACCAATATCGGCACGTAACTAGTCCACGTCCTCCCTCCGAGAACTAAGAACCTCCAGGTTAGCTTACTGACAGAAGAGCAAAAGCTTCTAAATTGCAGATGGACAAACTGAGCACCTTCCAAATTAGCTTGATGCCATTTAACTTCCTTCCTTTTATCTAATTATTTATTCTTCAAGACCCTACTCCACTATTACATCAGAAAAGCCTTCCCTAAAATGTTTACTACTCTATGCCAAGGGTTGGCAAACTACAGCCAGTGGGCCGAATTCAGCCACCCACCTGTTTTAGCCCTGCTATATTGGAAAGACCACACCCATTTGTTTATATATCATCTATGGCTGCTTTTGCTGCAAAGGCAAAGTGGAGTAGTTGTGACAAAGGATGGATATCCCACAAACCTAAATTATTTACTATCTGGCCCTTCACAGAGAAAGTTTGCTGGCCCCTGCTCTACGCTCCCATAGCACCTTGCTCACACCTCCATTAACACTGATCCTGCCATACTGTCAGCACTAGTTAAAAATGCTGCTCTCCTTCACCATTGCCAACAAACATGAGATCCTTGAGGGCAAAAGCGGTCTTAATCTAACATTCCCAGCACCTGGAAGGAAGGGGTAGTGAGAGGAAAGGAGGACAAAAGGAAAAGAAACCTCGACCATTAGAATTTCACAGAACAGTTCTCAGTTCCAATAAGTGACTAATGCACAGTCACACAATTCATTAACAGCCCAGCTGTTAAAAGAACCCAGTTCTTCAAACTCCCCACATTCTACCACACACACTGTTAGCTTCTGACATAGTGTGCAGATCCTTTCATTTTCCACTTCAGGTACAATTTGCTGGACTCTCCAGGGTAGTTTCTGGTATTTACCTAAGCTAGTCTCAAAATTCCAATGCTAGAACTTGACTGCATCACCCTTTTCCCCACAAGCCCGTTCTGTAGCAGGAAGACTAAACAGTTAGAATGCCCCTTAACAGCAGAAGCAATACCACCACCGACCCACCAGTAAAGTCCTCATTTTAAATCACCTCCATGTCAGAGCGCAGAGGTGGCTTCAATAACACACAGATGGCCCACCTCTGCCAGGAACTCAGGCACAGCAATTGTCTCCACACCCCGTGATGTCAAGAAAGCCCCCTTCGGAATCAAACCTTTAACCTAATGAAGGCTCACAGGATCAGCTGGCTGCCATGCACTACAGCCTGAACTGAGTCAGGAGCCCTAGCCTGGACACTGCATCCCCCACTATGGCTCTGTCAGTTTGACCCTAAAGTTTGATGCCACTGAATGGGACATCCTTCAAAAGGCTAGTGGTTTTTTTTTTTTTTAAAGACTTTATTTATTTATTTGACAGAGGGAGACAGCGAGAGAGGGAACACAAGCAGGGGGAGGAAAGGGAGAAGCAGGCTTCCCATGGAGCAGGGAGCCCGATGTGGGGCTCGATCCCAGGACCCTGGGATCATGACCTGAACCCAAGGCAGATGCTTAACGACTGAGCCACCCAGGCACCCCAAAAGGCTAGTGATTTTTTTTAAGTAGACTCCCCGTTGCGTGAGGAGCCCAATGCAGGGTTTGAACTCATGACACTGAGATCAAGACCTAAGCCAAGGGGCGCCTGGGTGGCTCAGTTGGTTAAGTGTCTGCCTTCGGCTTGGGTCATGATCCCAGGGTCCTGGGATTGGTCCCACAACAGGCTCCATGCTCCGCAGGGAGTGTGCTTCTCCCTCTCCCGCTCCCCCTGCTTGTGTTCCCTCTCTCACTGTGTCTGTCAAATAAATAAAATCTTTTTTTTTTTTTTTTTTTTCCTAGAGAGAGAGAGCATGAGCAGGGAGAGAGGCAGAGGGAGAGGGAGAAGCAGGCTCCCCGCTGAGCCAGGAGCCCGATGCGGGGCTCGATCCCAGGACCCTGGGATCATGACCTGAGCCGAAGGCAGACGCTTAACCATCTGAGCCACCCAGGTGCCCCCAAATAAATAAAATCTTAAAAAAAAAAAAAAACACCTAAGGAGAGATCAAGATTCAGACACTTAACCAATAAGCCACCCAGGTGCCCCCAAAAGGCTAGTGATTTTTAAAATGGCAGTCAAGGAGCGCCTGGGTGGTTCAGTCGTTAAGCGTCTGCCTTCGGCTCAGGTCCTGATCCCAGGGTCGTGGGATCGAGCCCCTCATCAGGCTCCCTGCTCAGCGGGAAGGCTGCTTCTCCCTCTCCCACTCCCCCTGCTTATGTTGCCTCTCTCACCGTCTCTCTCTGTCAAATAAAATCTTTAAAAAAATAATTAAATTAAATTAAATGGCAGTCAATTGGGGCCCCTGAGTGGCTCAGTTAAATGACCGACTCTTGATTTCAGTTCAGGTCATGATCTCAGGGTCCTGGGATCAAGACTATGTCAGGCTCCCCACTCAGCGGAAGTCTGCTTGAGGTTCTCCCTCTCCTTCTGCTCCTCCCCCCCATGTGCTCTCCCTCTAAAATAAATAAATAAATCTTTTTAACAAAATAAAATGGCAGCCAATCATTCTACCTTGCTAACTTCATCTGATACCACTCACTACTTAACATGTCCCGTCACACGGTAGTAATGGGTTCTTCCTTTTTTTTTTTTTTAAAGATTTTATTTATTTATTTGACAGAGAGAGAGAGACAGTGAGAGAGGGAATACAAGTAGGCGGAATGGGAGAGGGAGAAGCAGGCTTCCCGCTGAGCAGGGAGCCCGATGTAGGGCTCGATCCCAGGACCCTGGGATCATGACCTGAACTGAAGGCAGATGCTTAACCGACTGAGCCATCCAGGCGTCCCAATAATGGGCTCTTCCTTTTCACCCCCAACCTATACCTTCATGACACTGTCATAAGGAAACAGCTGTGTCTGCTCACAGCCAGGTGCAAAACACTGGTGGACTCTAACCCAGTACTGGAGCCTTTACAATATACTCTTATCAAGTGAGCCAATAGGTTATATACAGCTTCTAGAAGCTAGAAAAATTTTATCTGACAAAAAAGTCTTGCTTTCTCTAGAAAAGTAGTGGTTTCCCTTCCCACATTTACACATAATATGAACTCCTACCAATATACACATAACCTAAACAGTGTGGCCAGGCCATCTGATTCTACTTGGTGATAACTCCATACCTCAACACATTAGGGTCACGATATGGTCAAAGGCCCACCTAACAAGATAGATCCATGAACAAAGGCCACAATGCAGCAGCTATTAACTACTCCAGGAGTTTACTCATACTGGAGAATTAACACTCAAATCACTGGAAAGTCTATGGTTATGCTAAAACTTTAGCTTTGAAATTGGGAGAACTCAAAACAAAAAGTCAGTCAGCTCTTCCCTCAATGTGACATCGTACCTAAAGGAGAACAATTTTTTTTTTTTTTTAAAGATTTTATTTTTTAACAGAGAGAGAAACAGCGAGAGAGGGAACACAAGCAGGGAGAGTGGGAGAGGGAGAAGCAGGCTTCCCGTCGAGCAGGGAGCCCGATGTGGGACTCGATCCCAGGACCCTGGGATCATGACCTGAGCCGAAGGCAGACGCTTAACAACTGAGCCACCCAGGCGCCCCCAATTTTTTTTTTTTAAACTGAACTCTGTGACTCTTCCATTTTCTCAGCCTTATGAGAACCGCCCCCTACCACCCCGCCCAATCTCCAAATACCCTTTTTATCCAAAGGCAGCCAACTCCTTCTTCATTAGCAGGGGCTAATGATAAGCCTTTTGAATCTCTTCTTCCTGGTTGCATTTGATAATTCACTGCTTGTTAGTAAGATCTAAATGGGTAATAATGGATAAAAGAGGCTGACAAATTAGTCAGTGGTTTGGCAAAGGAGGTGGATGCCTTATATGTGTGTGGATTTCAATTTCCTATGCTTTGTCACTTTTCCCACCTCCCCCCACAACACACAAATATCTCTTCAAGGAAGTCTTCTCCGACTCAGCCAAGTGAGAAGACGACTTACATCTCAGTCAATACACTGGATGCATTTATCTGAACAAATACATACACTTGCCTCGGCTGTGTCCCTGAGTTCTTTCCTAAGGATCTCAGAAGTTGAAAGCACAGCCTCCTAGGTTCTGTGACTGCTCACTCTAAACTCCAATACTCAGCCAAGTGTTCACTTAACTATGCCACCTGGTAACACTGCTCTCAATGTTCAAGTTAATTCTGGTCACCAAGAAGAGATCTCTTAAAAACATTTAACTCAATTACATATTAATGGTATTCAATACAATTTTGATTTTCCCCAATCTGGGGTGGGCAAGTTTGGACAACTGAACGAATGTCAATCCAAAGCCAGGAGAGACTGACATAGTAATAGCATTCATATTCTTGGCTGCCTTCCCTCAGTCATAATGCCCGCCTTCCCCCCATCTTGCCCCTATGCCTATTCAAGGAACATCAGTTGGCTACACATAGCTAATGCAGAAGAACAGAACTAACATCTGCCAATTCTAGTCAATTGACCTAATCCCCATAACAACTCTGTGAGACAGGTACTAACGTTATCCCATTTTTACAGTGAGGAAACTGATGCTTAGTAAGGTTAAGAGGCAGAGAAGTGACTTTAAAGACTTACCTGCTTGATTCCTGCTTTTTCTACTAGACCACAATGCTCCTGACCACATAATACAGAGGTTTCTCTACATAAAAATATTATTAACATGGGACTTTGCAGTCAAAATATCAGAGTGAGTTCAAACCCCAGCTCTATTACTTAGTAGTTGCATGATCTAGAGCTAATGACTCATTCTCTCTGAGCCTCAGTTTACCCTCCTGAGATGCTGATGGTATCCACACCATAAGAACTGTTAAAATTAAATGAGATGTCTACCAGTTGCTAGTTCAGAGTGGCACATAAAAACATTAGTTCCCACACTACCAGCCATATAACCTAGAACAAGTCACTTAAACTAGTAAGCCTGTCTTCTCATCTGTTAAATGAAAAGGAAAAGAATACACTCTAAAGATCACATGGTGTGATTGTGAGAATGGAATGAGAGGTGTCAAAGCTCTTTGTAAATTGTAAAGCACGAGACAAATGTAAAATGTGGTCCCCAGCAGAGCTTACCACAACACCTTGCACAAAATAGATTTCAGGAAATGTTTTAAAATGCTACACAACAGAGAACCTTGTTAATGTTGACATGTCCCAAATCATCTCCTGAGAACACTACCAACCCACGGGTAATCTTCATCCCCAGAGAACCAGATGCAGAGTCAGTTCAAAGGAACTTGTTAAGAAGAAACACCATACTTCATTCTGCCACGTGGACCCTAGGGTTCTTCTTGTCCTAAAGCAATATTTAAACCTTCCTCATGACAGAATAAACTAATAAGCCACAGGGTGAGTAACCTGAACCTCACTTATGACTGGCTTTGATGTGCTTTTGTACTTTTATTGAAATGCTTCTGTCTTAGAGTCAGGAAATTCAGAACACTTTAACAGGGTACAATGGTACTGTGGAGAAGATCAAATGATACTCATAACTTCCACCTTCAGCAACCCCACTGTCCTCTTCCAAGCTGCCTCTCACATCCCACAGCTGTGGACAGACACAGGACTTCTTAGCCTGCAGTGAACTGTAAACGGAAAGCAAAATAGGCTCATCTCTAAGAACTGCTAGTTCGTACCTTCTCTAGTTGGACTGGAATTAAGTATTTTCTTTAAAAGTCCTTCTCTTCCATTTCCTGCTGGGTCAGAGTAAACAAATATCCAATTTATATCAACAGGATTAATTAAACAAAGCACTTACTATATCAGCAACATGAGCCAACATGTGACGGTATCTTCCTACTGGAAGTGGAGCACACAGGTGGTGCTCCCCAAGACTGTGAGCAGCAACAGTTTTCTTCCAGGGATCTCTGAGCACTTTAGTTCCCTTCTAACATGATTAAACAATCCTCCATCTTAAAAACACCCCAAGCCCATGCTCTTCAATGGGATGGACTTTTCAGGTCATTCAAGCAATATGTAAACACCTGCCCAGATTAAGTTTTCAATAACAGTGCAGCACGCTCTTCTAAGTCTAACCGATTCCAGGGAGCAATCACCAAGCATCCTCAAACGATGGGAAAGCCAATATAACTTACTCCTAAACATGTCTGCAAATGAAAGAGTGAATAAATGAAGTCCAGAGATAGCCCTCCAACCTAATTTTAGTTTTTAAGTTTCTGACTCCTCTTCCCAGCAAACCTTTTTCAAGACTTGGCAAGCAGGCCACAAAAAAAAGTAAAAATTTCCAGTCTTCCCTAACCTATTGATACCTGCTGCTTTCTTGAAAGAGTGGGTAAACAACTAGTTTACAACAATACTAATAATCTAAAACTGACCAGCAGAAAGCAAAACCCTAAAGACAAAAATACGCTGCAAACTCAATAACCAAGAACTATGTATATTTGAGGTCAAACATAAGTAAATTACCTCTTAACAGCTCCCACTTAACTGTCTCACCCCTAATAATCCAATTCCTCTCAACTAAATGGTGGCACACATTGGTCCCAAGAACAGAAACTTAGTCCTTTACATTTCAGAGAACCACCCTCTTTCAGATAATCTTTCCTCTACTACTCACTAAAGATCCAGTTATTTAGTAACAAACTTTCATACCCTATAAACATTAAAAGTAACTATTTTCTCTTCAACATACCAGAAATAAACTATTTCACTTGAATCTTTTAAAATCTCTTCAGCCAAAAAAAAAAAAAAAAAAGACAACCACTCAAAGACCTCCTACATTCTAGTAGGAGGTACCTAAGCCAGGGTTTCAAAAATCTATAGATTTCTAAGAATGGGACATTCTATATGCAACAGCCTTTAATATGAAACCCAACACCGTTCCGAATCTGTCTTCAGCCATCACTAAAAAACAAGTGGCATTTCCCTGGAATCTGAAAAGAAGGGACCTGCAGATCGGAGGTAACTATATTCTGCCAGCCTCAGTTACCCTCTATTGTTTCAGCTGCCGGAGTGTTTCCTTGCTTTGCTGAGTTGTAGCCAACATACCACATTCCCGAGAGAAGCAACAGAATATACGTTATTACAAGACTCCTCCAGAGGGAAAAACCTCCACCACACTAATTCAAGAGACTTAAGGAAAGGCAGCTGCTACTAAAATCGAAAGTCTAATATTCATTCAAAAAATATTAAGCACTTATTCTGTGCAAGGCTCTGTATATTCAGCCATGAACAAAACAAGTATGGTTCCCATCCTCACAAGTTTGGTTAAGATAGAAAAGCAAACAAATGATACACAATTATGCTTATAAGAAGGCTATGAATAGGGTCACCTTAAGTTCCAATGTGCCCAGGACACACTGATCTATACTTGTCCCAGTGTAAAACAAAAGCACTCTGCTTTACTCTCAAAAATGTCCCAAGTTGGACTATAAATGCTATGTCACTTTAACTCTAAAGGATAAAGTACTGTAAGAGAGAATAATGGGAGCAAATTACTTTAGCCTGGGTGATCAGAGAAGACTTCTTGGAAGAGGTGCCATTAACTAAGTCCTGAAGGATGCGGCTCCAGACATTGTGGAAGAAAGAGTGTTCAAAGTACAGGACAGCAAAGACTACAGGGCATGGGATGGTATTATTATTGTTATTATTATACATGAACTTTCGCTCATAGAACTAAAGAGTCAAAGTGATTTGGGGGTTCCCAGATTATCAACATGTATGTCCAAGATTAAAATATCCTAAGCCTCTAATTCTGTCAGACCTCAAAAATACAAACAAAGACACAAATGTAGCTCTAAGGCAGTAGTTTTCCAAATTTTTGTAGGTCATGAATCAGAGATCTGCAAAATACTCCATATGTTCACCAAAACCACATCTATTCATGTGTGCACACACACAATTTCAGGAGATTCACAGGCAACACCCCTACCCAACCCCACCAATACCGGAAGTTCACGCATGGACTCCAGGTTTAAAAAAAAAAAAAGTCCTCTTTCACAAAGGACAAAAGCAAGCTTGCAACTTTATTTCTCTATTTGGGCATTAAAAGGTTTCTTAAGTCTTCTGAAGATATCCAGGAATAAAGAGAAAACCTAAACTGATAGGTTTTTCAAAAAGGTGTCAGAACAAACAATTTTAAGTCAATGAAAAAATGAAAAACAATGGACAATGTATGTATCACCAAGAGTCAATGAGTCTCAATTTTCCCCCACCATTTTGGAGAGCCAGAACTGCCCTCAAGTCCTTACCTTACTAACATTGAGTGAAGCTAGGGGAGGAGGGGTTTCTGTTCGGTCATTAATTATTTCCACTTCTGAAACATACTGTAAGTTTATGAGCAAGATGTCTGCATGGTTGGGCTTTCCACTGGAAGAGGGACATTCTGGTGAAAAAATAAAGTTAAGGAAAATAGGGGCAAACAGAGCACTGACACATCCCAAAAGGGGCATGGAAAACACATTCACACAAGGCTGGTGTAACAGGTGTGCCACGAGCAAGAGGGGGGAGCCTCACGAGAATCACAGCTCTCCTCAGGAAATCTCTGCCTATCACCTTCCGCCCGCTCAAAACCCCAGAACCAAAAGATCTCAAGCTTTTCAAAGCCAAATACCATCCAAAATTGGAAGCCTCAGAAAGGGTTTCTGTCACCTCTCTACTGGTTGTATGGAGGCATAATGCAGTGTTAATGCCGTATGTATAGTTTGTCTTGGACCTAAGGAACCACACAGGAGAGGAAGTAAGTACTTTTTGTTCTTGGTATAATACTCCTGTCATCTATATACTGCTCTTTTCACTTTTTTAGATTTCAGATTTCCCATTCTGCAGAGGAGGAAACTATAGCACTGGAAAGGAGGCTCACTCCAGGTGAACCCAGCTAGATAACCCATTTATTTATATATTTATATATTCATTCATTCATTCTTTCTTTCTTTCACTCACCCGTCCTCCAACTATTTATCAAGAGCATAATATATGCCAATTAAAAGTAAAGTAATTCCTCATGCCAAAACCCTTCCAATTAAACCACTAATGTAAAAGGTCTATTTGGTCCAGATCTGAGTTTTTATATTTTACAAAAAAAAGGCAACGGTTCTTGCTGTAGTTTCAGAGGACATCTTCCTAAGCTAGAAATCTACAACTAGTGGTATACCTGCCACTCAAATGCAGCACTCAGTAGGAAACTTCCTTTTGAAAGATGCCATAAAGGATTACTCAAAAAAAATAAAAAAATAAACCCACCTGTGGCTCAGAAAGGGGAAGGGGTGGCATATTTATTGCAGTCATAAAGTATTTTGTTTCCAAGACTGAGTTTCCTGGAGTAATTCAGAGATCATTTCCACCCTAAAGAAGCAGGTCTTCTTTTCCATTCTGTGTAACACCGACACTTCCAAAAGGGGAGGCAACTGCTATGGAAAAGTCAGGACTCCATGTGCTGGGCTGAGGAGAAGATAACTTACTCTTTCACCTGTAACCCACACAACCCTACACGAGCCCCTGAAAAAAACGTAGTCTTCTATCTGGACCAGGTTTCCAATGCAAACATTCTCAAAACAGCAATTTTCAAATGACTGAGAAAGCTAATTCAATACTCCCCGCCCCCAGTAGCACCACGCAAACACACTCACCAGCAAAACAAGCCCCTATCCCCATTTCAGATACAAACTGTCCTGCAGTTACTCTCCCCCAAAGCAAGCAAGGCCCATTTGGTCACCACCCCACCGCCCTTCCTTGGACCGAATCCCACCAGAAAACACCCCCTCTTAAACTCCATACCCTTGCGCTACTAGCAGTTCCTTACTCTGCACACCCCCTCCCCACATGATTCTACCCGCCCCCCTTCCATCCGGGCTCCAATCCACCAGCCCCCTCCCACGACCACCCTCTCTCCGGATCACTGTGTCCCCTCTCATAGCGTTTCCCCGAAAAGGCATCCGCGTGTCAAGCCCCCCTACACCCACTGACCCTCGCTCGGGGCCCAGCTCCCACAAGGGGTGGGAGACAGGGTCCCCAAAGCGGACCAAGGGACACGCGAAGAGGGGGAGGGGAGCTCAGGCCCGTGCGCATGCGCTCCGGGCGCCGCGGTAGCCGGTCGCCCCTAGGCCCGGAGAGGGCCCCAGCCGCCGCCGTCGTCCCCCACCCCCCCCCACCACCGCACATACACGCCGGCCCGGCCTCGGGCTCCGCGCAGCGAAGGATACTTAAAGCCAGCATTTTGGACTGGTAGTCGAAGGCTACCACCTCGCCCTGCAGCCGCTGCTCCTGGCACGTCCGGCACGACACCTGGCTCCCAACGCTGAAGTACTCGCCCGGAGGAGCCGCCATCTTGGGAGAGCAGCCGCGGCCGGCGGCGGCGGCGGCAGCAGCGGGCGAAAGCCGGGCCCCCAGTGAGCGCCGCGACGCGACGCACGAGGCGTGCTGACGTCACACGCCAGGGCGTGGCCTGGCGCTGGGTGGGGCGGGAGCCTAGGTGGAAAAGGAAAGAAGAGGAAATAAAGGGGAATCTGAATAAGTATGTTTGTGCAACTGGGCCCGCTTGGTAAGGTGCTTGCAGACTCCTTTTCAGAAGTTAAAGATAAATGACCTACGTGGAATGAAAAGGGGAAGGAGGCGGGAGCTGCAGTCTCCATATGAGCACACCTTGACACAGGAGTTTAATGAATGAACTCTGTCTTTTATATATGAGGAAATTGAGGACCAGAGGACTTACGGAAACTTGCCCAAAATTATTATACCCAGTTACAAAGTGGTAGTGGAAAGAACACTGCCTATAGGATTAGCCAAACTGGGATCGGAATCCCAGGTCTGCCACTTACTAAGTTCTATGACCTTGAGTAAATTACTAAACCTGATCCTGCATCTTTATTTCTTCTGTATTATTACTTACTGAACTCCCAACAATCTTTTGGTGTAGGAATCAACACCTTCATTTTACAGATGAAGAAACTAAAGTCTTAGACTAAACTTGGCTGGGGTCGCACAACCAGAAAGAATTCGTTCTACCTGTTTCCAAAGACGGTGCTTTTTACTGCTCTGCTGTATTAAATAATGCCTTCCAGAGTAGTTAGGTGGTTAAGTGAGATGATGTGTACAGATGAATGGCATGTAGTAGGTCTTTAATAAATGGTAGTTCCTCCATGATCACCCATCACCCTTGGAACTCGAGATGCCTCCCCATCTCCCATCCTGCCCTCTCTAGAAAGCCAGGCAAAGGGCAGGAATGAGAAGCAGAGGTAGTGACAAAGGTGGCCTTGGGGCAGTTTTGGCCCTCCCCCATTAGTGTCCATCAGATATACTAAAGTTTTAACATGCAAGATGCATTTTCAAGCCCTATCATCACCAATTTCCATCCCTAATCCACCTGCCTGCCCCTCCCCCCATAGAAATTCTGGAGCGTCACATAGTAATAGGCTGACCTTTCTCTAGTCCAGAGGGAGGCAAAGGGCTAGTGCTGGTGCTACTTAACCTGAACACAGTTCAAAAGTGTTTCCTTGCCCTGCAAGAGACATCAACTTCCTAATGTTGGGCGTATATATGTACAATCATTGTAATAGGAATAAATACACTGCTCCCTCTTAGTTGTGTTTTTTCGGATAACTTTCAAGTCTGACCCTCATAACAAGTCATATGTAACTGCCGCTCCACTTTTTATATGGCATTGTGATTATAGGTTTTCATATATATGACTGCCAGGTACTGTTAGGAAAAGCTTCTTGGAGGAAGTGAAAAAATCTGAGACCTAAAGGACAAGCAAAATCTCTAAAAAGAGAGAGAGCTTGGTGATTTCAAGGAACATAAAGTAGTTCAGAAATATTATGAAATGGAGTTGTGGGGGTAGGCTGGTAAAAGTTGTCTTGCTAGAGCCTGAGCAAACTTGAAAGACCTAGAAAATGTAGGCTTTCTCCTTGGGGCAATTGGAAAACATTTAGCAAGGGAGTGAAATGACATTTATATCCAGCTTCCATTCCCCACACCTTTTTAATTAGTGAAATTAATCTCTTTCCAAGAAGAACCATATTTACATTCTCATTTTCATCCACCCATCAGAAAACTCTCCAAGAACAAAGTTGCTTGAGGTAGGAAGGAACGGGGGAGCCACTCAACAGCATCCTCCCACCCCAACTCTGCCTCTAGGCAGGACCTCGCCTAGAACAGCTGAGGTTTCTATTTTGTGTGTGTGTTCCTCGAGAGGCTTATTCCAAATTTTGTCGTGGGTGTGTGCCCCTCCTCTTCCCATACCAACCCAGCTACTACCTCACGGTTTACCTGCCCAGCGAGGTTTGGGAAGGCAAGAAAATGGAAGGAGGGAGATAAAGCAAGCTTAGAAGTGGGAGGAAGTGTGACTTAGACTGCTACGTGTAAGAATTCGCAAGTGTTAAGGGAAGACTCTTCAAAATTAAGAGGCTTATCTGTCAGCTTCCAAATCAATAACGGATGAATTCGGGCGGGAGATTCTTGAGCTTGGGGAGAAAGGCAAGGTTTGATCAGCGGTGTATGCAAATTTAGGGTCCCGCTTCAGCGCCGACCGGTGATGCCTGGCTCCTCCGATGAGGGAGTGCACGTAAACCTTTCTCCAAGAAATCTCAGAATATCTTTGGAGGGTAGCGGTACAGGAGAAAAGAGGTCCGGTCTCGAAGGAATCCTGACGTTGGAGATTACACATCCATCTTCGCAGCAGCAAAGCAAGAACCCCGGTCCCGTCGCCGACCCTCAAGTTAGTCCTTCCTTTGACCCGGAACAGCAGCGGGAGCCGCCTCTGCGCCCAATGCCCACGTGCCGCAACAGCGGCCACGTGGGGCTCTGCGGAAACGCCTTCGCAAAGATTTGTCCCCTGCGCTGCCCAGTAGAAAGGAAGGCCCGGGAAGAGAGCTGGAGGAAACGGTACCGGCTAGAGGCCGGGCTCGCGCGAGTCTGGGACAGCCGAGGGGCGGGGCCGGGGGCGGGGCCTGCGCCGGCCGCTGGCAGGGGGCGGGGCCTGGAGCTCAGAAAGGTGGGCTTTGGACCGCAGTGGGGAGCCGCTTCCTTGTCTCCGCGACTCCTTGGCTTCCGTCTTAGAGCATATCCCCGCCCGGCCGGCCCCTGGGTCGCCATGGAGTCCACGCTGGGCGCGGGCATCGCCATGGCCGAGGCGCTGCAAAACCAACTGCCTTGGTTGGAGAGTGTGTGGCTCTGGGTCACCTTTCTGGGCGATCCCAAGAGCCTCTTTCTGTTCTACTTCCCCGCGGCCTACTACGCCTCCCGCCGCGTGGGCATCGCAGTGCTCTGGATCAGCCTCATCACCGAGTGGCTCAACCTCGTCTTCAAGTGGTGAGACAGCGAAGCCCTCGGCGTCCTGGTCCCCCACCCCCAAGGGCCCTGAGTCCTGGGCAAGCCCTGATCTCTCTCAGCAGGTGCCTTAAGGGCTCGGACCTCCCCCACCACCCCGCCCCACTGAACTCATAGCCTTAAGACCTCCTCACCCCTACCCCATGGCCCCTGACTTTTTTCCTTTGAGCATCATTGTGCATCTTGGTCTCAGGCCTCAGAGTCCCCATCTTACTCATTAGACCAGTATTTCTCAGACAGGCCTGATCATTCACCTAAGGGGCGCCTTTAAAATGCGGGTACCCCATCCCACCTCAGACGTACTGACTTAGAAATTTCAGGGGAGGGGTTGGGAATCTGTATTTTAAGAAGCATCTAGGGCGGCTTAAGTAGCAAAAAGTCCTGCTTCTCAGCTCACTCTTTCATTCATCTAGTCATTCATTTATTTGACATAGTTGTTAAGAAGCATGCTTTGTGCCAGGCTTCACACTAGCTGCTAAGGACAGAGAAGGCTCGAAAATTAAGGTGCGTTTCCCGGACCGTGACCAGCAGCATAGGAAGCCCTTGAAAACTTGCTAGAAATGCAAGATCTCAGGCCCCAGGCCAGAGCTACTGAATCAGAATCTGCATTTCAACAAAGACCTCAGGTGATTGGAGTGCCTAGTAAGGCTTGAAAAGCACTGCCTTCCAGGGAACACTTTCTTCTTCCTTTTCTCCTCCATTCACTGGTAGGCTCTTGACACAGACTTAGAAGCCGGGAATCCCAGGCAAGTGGGTGGGGCCCTCAGGGCTTATCTCTTGGTGCCACCTGTTCTCTCTTGGGTGAAGAAGGGAGCTATGCCTCCCCCTGGGCATGAGCTGCTCCTCCCCTCCCCTCAGCCTCCGTTGCCTGATACCCTGCCTGGGGGAGGGAAGGGAGTTCAGAGCAGACACTTGAATGGGCTGGAATGACTTGCGGAAAAACAAAATAGGAGTTACCTTCCTCTCCTCTCTTCTCTGCAAGGGTTTCATCCCTCCTGAAAACGGAAAAGCAACGGTCTCATCATTTCCTTTTTGCCTAATTGCCCTTTGCTTTATGCTCTCTCTCTGCTCAGAGTCTGTGTGAGCTGTGTGAGCCTCCCCCTCTACTTCTTCCTCCAAGACAGCCACCCCCTTGGGTAGACCCTCTCAATGCCCCTCCCCCACGTGACAAAGCCCCTATTCATTTCCTAAGTGTCTGGAGCACCTGGTGTGTGAACCTGGTGGTGAGGAGAGGCGGCTCCCTTTTGTGTCCCTCCCCAGCAGCATCTTTTCTGTTCTCCCACCTTTTCTCTTTCTGGCCCCAGCAGCCTAGCCTCTTTAGTGTGCAGTTTCCCGGGGTCCAGCGAAGCACCTGCTAGCCCAGGGGACTTTGAACTTTTGGTCCTTCTTGTTCTTTCTCAATTTCCTCTGTCCATTTCCCACTCATGGTTTTAAACACCAGAGACTCGCCTAAGGAGTTCACATGTAGGTAATTGTGGCTGGAATTTGGGGAATGGAGAGAGGGGAAGCAGGAGCATGAGTGGGGGTCTGGGAGGGAAAGGAAGAGGCAAGTCCTGGGCTCTCTAGGAATGAGAAGAGTAGGGCTAGCCCTGCAGTGGGAGGCGTAAGAGCGGGACTAATGAGCATTTCAGAGTGTGCACTTGCACACACACACACACACACACACACACACACGGTCTCTTGTCTCCTTATCACTTCTTAAAAAATAGCATGCATTCTGTTGCAAGGTAAAAAAAATCATTGCATCAAGGTAATGCACAGAATTGGACTCCCTTTCTGACTCCACCGTGCAGGCCCTCCGGAGGCATCCTTCTGCTCCCCTCCTGTTCCCCTGGCTGCATGTGTGTGTAATGTCATCTTGCATCTGTTCTCTTCTAGGTTTCTGTTTGGAGACAGGCCCTTTTGGTGGGTCCATGAGTCCGGGTACTACAGCCAGGCCCCAGCCCAGGTTCACCAGTTCCCCTCTTCTTGTGAAACTGGTCCAGGTGGGAAGCCCCAAACCTCCCTGTCCCGGTGTGGTTAGGGTTTGGTGAGTGTTTCAGAGAACTTTTCAGCCGGGTGGCCTAACCAGAGGCCCAGCCTCTCCGTCACTGACCCAGAGAACAAAGAGAGCCCGGGGAAGACGGAGTTGAATTCTGGGAGTAGAGTGCCCAGGCCAGAGTGCCAGCTGCCCACGTTGTTTAGAGTAGATCCAAGAGACACAGGGCAAAGCAGGAGCCTGAGAGCAGTGGCCTCGGGCAGGGCTGAAGTAGGCTGCAGGGCAGAGAGAACCATGCACCAGTGTGGGGCCCCGGGGGCGGGGCCAGGGGCTCCTGAGTTCCACACTCATCCTCTCACCTCAAGCTTCTGGACCCCCCGGCAGGCAGCCCTTCTGGACACTGCATGATCACAGGAGCAGCGCTCTGGCCCATCATGACGGCCATCTCTTCCCAGCTGGCCACTCGGACCCACAGGTACGCCTCGGCATTGCCTACCAATGAGGGCAGGGGGGATGGTACCCTGGATCCAAAAGACCCAGCAGCAGGGTAACCTGGGAGCTGGAATTCTGGGGGGCTCTGGGGCATTTGGTCAAACCATGAAGTGCTTGGGTGCTGAGCTGTGTATGGACACCCCCTGAACCATTTGCTTTTCTTTGTAGCCACTGGGTGAGGGTGATACCTAGCCTGGCTTACTGCACCTTCCTACTGGCGGTCGGCCTGTCCCGGATCTTCCTCTTAGCACATTTCCCTCACCAGGTGTTGGCTGGCCTAATAACCGGTGAGCAACTGGGGCCACAGGGTGGGCCTAGGGGTTGCCACTGGCAGTGGGAGGATCTTCCCATCGAACAGCAGACCCCAAGGCCCCCTAATAGCTCAGTGTGTTCTGCCAAGCTGCCCTACAGCTCCGGGGCTCATATCCCCAAACTCCTTGAAGCTGCTGTTACCCCACTTCCCTAGGTGCTGTCCTGGGCTGGCTGATGACCCCCCGGGTGCCCATGGAGCGGGAGCTAAGCTTCTATGGATTGACCTCACTGGCCCTCTTGCTGGGTGCCAGCCTCATCTATTGGACCCTCTTTACACTGGGCCTGGATCTTTCTTGGTAAGTCCTGCCTTGAAGCTTGGGCAGGCTGGGGCCTGTTCTGCTTCGCCTGCACCTAGCTTGATGGGTCCCTGGTTTGCTGTAGCTAAAAAGGGACACGTTACCTGCTCACAAACGCAGACTCTCCTGGGGTCACAGCAGAACATGGGGGTAGACCCCAAAGGAGCTAAGAGCCATTGGCCCTCTTGCTTCGAGGGGAATGTCTTTCCTGGCAAAGACCCCTCCTCCCCATAGGTCCATCAGCCTGGCCTCCAAGTGGTGTGAGCGGCCTGAGTGGGTACACGTGGATAGCCGGCCCTTTGCCTCCCTGAGCCGCGACTCAGGGGCCGCCCTGGGTCTGGGCATCGCCCTGCACTCTCCCTGCTATGCCCAGGTACGGCGGGCATACCTGGGACATGGCCAGAAGATAGCCTGCCTTGTGCTGGCCATGGGGCTGCTGGGCCCCCTGGACTGGCTGGGCCATCCCCCTCAGATCAGCCTTTTCTACATCTTCAATTTCCTCAAGTACACCCTGTGGCCATGCCTCGTCCTGGCCCTTGTGCCCTGGGTGGTGTACACGTTCAGTGCCCAGGAAACACCACCCGTCCGCTCTTCCTGACTTCAAGTGCCTCCTGTTGCCGCTTGCGCCCCCCTTCCCCCACCAAAGCCAACACTCCATGACCTCCACACTCCGGAAGGCAGCCCCATCCCGTCCAGCTCCCAACAGGCCCTGCTCATCCTCAGTCTCCCACTGCTCCACCATCTGGTCTTAGCCCCAGAGAAGGGCCTTCTCTCTTCCCAGAAAGGCTGGTCGTCCTGCCCCCCCGCCCCCGAGTCCCCAGGGAGCTAAGGCAACATCAAGACCAGTGGGCTCCTGTAACACTGTGAGGGGCTCAGGGTGGCCCCAATAAAGCCCTTGAACACTTCTGGATTCTTTTCTTGCCTATGCGCACATTTCCACTGAGCTTGCCTGTGTGTGTGCAAGTGAGACCCTTGCCAGGCCACCTGTTCTGCACCCCGCCACCCATTTCCACAGAGACCTTGCGCCTGGGCCCTCTCCCCAGCATCACCACCCAAGCCACAAGAGAGGTCCCATGAGATGCTATGGCTGTGTTCGGTGAAACCTTGTCTCTAACCTACGAGGACAGAGACTCCACTCCACTCCCTCCCACCCCAGCCCCTTGTTTCCTAAATTGGCTAGTCCAGGGACTAGAGAAATGAAGAGCAGTGTTTTGGGCCAGGATGGGGAATGAGAACCTCTACTCCCTTTGGAAGCCCAGAGAAGAGAGACATCAGCCCCAGAAGACACTGCCAGAAACAAGTTTATTTACATAAGGACACACCGTGTAACAGATTACAAAATACTCAACTGAAATCCACATCCAGGGAGACAAAGCAAGGAGTGGGTTTACATGAGAACCAGACCAGCCATTGGAAGAGGGAGGGTTAAGGGCCCGGAGCTGGGGCTCAGCAAGGGGAGGCTTGCTACACTGGGCCTAGCCCCATCCGCATCCCCTAGGAGGATCTAGAACATACTAACAATACACAAGACACAGCACACAATGAACCAATGGTGGTGGGACTCCTGCCCCTCTCCTGGCTCTCTCAACCCTATTCAGGCCCCCATTAGGATAATAAATATGTAAACAGATTGGTGAGGCCCTCAGGATGGGGTAGAAAGAAAGTATATGTGGTGTTGGGAGGAGAAGGGAGGAAGACTCAGCCCCCCGGGAGCCGCTTCCCATCTTTGGTTTCCTATAGGCTAGACAGCATTCCCTAGAAGCCTTATGAGCCCCCAACCCCAGAAACAGGGCTAGGCTGGGCTCCTGGGAAAGAGACAGGGTGGTGTCCAGCCCCTCCTGGTCTTAGCTCTCTTGGGCTAGTGACCAGCAAAGGAAGCCCATGAGGAAGGCAAGCTACAGCTCAGGGCAAAATCCTGGGTTCCTGGGTTCTAGTCCTGCCCCTTCTAGAACCCCTACTCTCACATCCCCAGGCTTCACAGTAAAAGGCCCCAGGGGGGAGGTGGGCCAGTGATCCTTCTCATGGCACACTGGATGGCTGGGGAAAATGTGGTCCTGAACAGCAGGGGGGTTCTCACCAGCCTGGAGTCCCCCTGCAGGGACCACCTCCCCCACCCCAGGCTGTGCCAGCATAGGGCCAGGGAAGCCAACAGAGTAAGGCAGTGAGCAGGCCTGGTTCTGCCGCTCTTCCTGGTCCCTCAGAACCCTGGAGTCCAGTCCCATCCCTCCCCACACACTTTGACCCTCTCCAGCCCCTGGGAAGGGGAAATAGGCCCAGAGGAGTGTGAAAGAAGACTGCCCAGCCCAGAGACCACAGGCCCACCTCCTAGGGCACAAGCCTTCCCCTCAGTGCTGAGGCCAGGAGAAAGGAGGAAAAGGGGTCTGTGCAGAGATGGCCAGGATGGCGAAGAGTGAAAAGGGTGGGGAATCGCAGGGCGGAAAACCACCTCCCCTCCACTCTGTATCTTACACTGTAGAGCAACCTTCTGGATCTTCCCCTGAGGCTGGAGAGGGGAGGAGGCTGAAATTAAGGCATTTCCCCCCAAGTCAGTTGAAGCCAAGGCACCAAACTTACTGTTCTTCCTCGCTCGGGGAGACTCCAAAACCAGACGGTACTATCTGGGCCCCCATGCCCACCTTAAGCTGGCCCAGGCTCCCAGGGGGAAAAGGACAGAATGCAAGAAAGTGGGCATGGGACACAACATGGAGGAGGAGCTGGAAAGGGCGCCCCCCACACCTTACAGGGGGAGCAAACTTCTAGAGTGGAGATGTGGGCCACACTGAGGGAAGTTGGGGGCGAGGCCTGAGGCAGCTTAGTGGAGCAAGGAGGGCAAGGCTGAGAGACCCACACAGCACACGTTGTTGAATGTGTGACTTTTTGTTTTTAATAGAAAAAATAAACAAAATCACAATGATGAAGCCCAGAGGGATGGGGGCCAGGGCGTCACAGGGCAGGCTCCTGTTCCATGGGTTCCTCTGCCGGCCTGTGGGGACAAGCATGGGGGGGGGGGGCGTGCATTGAGGCGGGGGCACCGGCTTGGGCACGGGCAGAGGTCAGGAAGGCAGCTTACCTGGGGCTGTGCTCCCGGGCTGCAGCAGCCTGGGCCTGCTCAGCCCCCACCGACAGCAAGGCCATGGCGCTCACAGTCTCTGCCTCCTCCGTCTCACCTGCCTGGGCCTCCCGCAGGGAACGGCCTAGACCAGCGGCGAACCTCTGGACGCAGCTCCAGTGTTTGCCTGTGGATGAGGGGCAGGCAGGGGTCAGGGAGGACAGAAAGCCCCATACTACATCCCCAGCCCTGGTGGGCCCATAACCCTCTGCCCCTTGGCAAGCGGAGGTCTGAGCCTCTCTGCCTGTGCCCACGCACTCTGGATCTCGATGACTTTCTCTAGCGTGGCCACTGCGTTGATGTTGGGCTTTTGTTGCAAGACTGCCTCGTCCAAGGGCTGCAGCTGGCAGGGGAAAGAAGAGAAGGCTTACGGTGGGGAGTGGGTGGTGGTGCCTGCCCTCTAGCCACCCCACGTTCAGCCCGACACCTCCCATGACGGGGGCGAACCTAGCTTTCTGGAGGAACCCTGGGTCAGAAAGCCCTCCCTGTCCAGCAGCTGTCTTTAGGACCCAGGAAAACCTTCCCACCTTTTTGATCAGTGCTGCTTGATCAAGAAAGGGGCCATCCCTTACTAGCCCCTCCCTGAGCCCCCCCCTCAGTGCCTCCCTGCACCCCTCACCTCCACGCTGAGCAGAGCTGAGACACAGGCCTCAGAGGCATCACAGATGGCGGTCAAGTCATGGCCTCCCTCCAGGGCCAGCACCACCCGGCCCCCTGCCAGCGTCATCAGCTGCCTGGTCAAGTGGCCAAAGCCTTTAGGGATGGGTGAAGGGAGGAAGAAGAAATAAAGAAAAAAAAACAACCAAGAGAAGGTAAGGAAGGAGAGAAAATAAAACAAGAGGTGGAACAAAGAGCACAAAATAAAATGGTGGGATTTAAGCCTAAAGACACATCCATAATAAAATTCAGTATCAACGGACTAGATGCTCCATTAAAGATAAAACAGTAGATGGGCTAAAAAAAATTCCAATTACATGTCATAAGGAGCACCACTGAAACACAAGGGATCGACAAGCTCCATCCCTAGGACTCTGGGAGGAGAGTCTCTGCTACCCCACACCCACCTGCTTGCCCCCCAAGTCCAAGGTTGGCAGAGGGAGAGTGGGAGGCTCCTGCCAAGATGATTCCAAGTTTTGGACCTGCCCCCCCAGCTTCCGTCCTCCCAGCCTCTGCAATACCAGTCTATTCCTGCTCCGTGTCCCCACTCAACCCCATCCTCACTGCTCCGCAGCCTTCCTCAATCCCCCAGCAGCTCACATCTGGCGGTGACAGAGTAGCCACCCAGTGGAGACAGGTGTCCCTCAACAGCATCGAACCCGGCAGAGACCAGGACCACGTCAGGTGAGAACTCATGAGCAATGGGCATCACCACTGTCCTGCAAAAGGAGGGCCCAAGCTGACCCGGGCGGGTGGCTAGGCCAGGGCTCACCTCACTCTGTTCCCCCCACAGACAACCCCCTCCACCTGTACCAAACTGAGTGCCTTCTGCCCCTCCCATGGCAGGGCCTGGGGGGCTCCCACCCCCCCCTTGGCCCTTCTCAGTCCCCACCTGAAGGCCGTTAGGTACTCCACGTCTCCGATGGGGGGGTCCACACCTCCCGTCCACGCCACGTTCACATTGTACCCCACGCCCGGCCCTCCGCCAACCTGGCAGCACGGTGGGGGAGGGGTTATTCTCATTGCCTGGGGATCCCAGACATTGCCCCCGCCCTCAGCCCTGATTCCAGCCCTTACTCCACTCACCGCTGCTCTGCATGGAGGGGCAGTTGGCCTATGTGGTCCTCCCACTAGGAGCCCAGACTCCCCAGGGAACCAGCCCCACCACAGGCCTCCAGGGCTCCCTGCCAGGTCCCGTTCTGCTACCTCCCAAGGGGCCCCACGTTTGAGCCTAGGACCTGTACCTCTTCAGGAGCCCCCGAGCCTGGAAAGAAGTTCCCATTGTCATAGCGATGCAGGGAGATGTAGAGCACAGAGGGGTCGTTGTAAAACGCTTGCTGAGTGCCATTGCCGTGGTGAATGTCCTAGTGGGGAGGGGTGGAAGCATCAGAAAAAAATCCCAGGCTCTGGCCCAAAGGTCAAAATTCCACTTGCCCCCCACCTCCACCTATGGTGAACTCTGGGGGTGCAGCCCATCCCTAACTACAGGGCATCATGTTCCGTTCACAACAGTCTCATCCCACGCTTCTCTACCCAGGCTCTGTGGGCCATCAGGTGGCACTGCACAGAGGAGATACAAAGCCACGGGGACAACATGGTGCATCTCCCCGCAGAGCCCATTCTACTCAACAGTGTGGAGGGAAACGTTAAAGCTAGTGAAGCACTGAAAGCGGATACATTCTGAAGAACCCAACATTTACATGAATTTCTAAGCCAGAGTTGGGCTTCAAAGAGGTTTCATCTTTGCCGAGGGCTGCTCCTGGGTACTTCCCAGTCACGGGGAGTGGTGGGTGCCTTTAAACAGTGCCCAGCAACAAGAGCACAAGTGTCAGGGCCAAAAGGCCTGATCTGAATCCCAGTGCCATACCCCAAACTACGTGACTTTGGTTGGCTATTTCACCCAACAGCTCAGTGTCTCCATTTATAGAAAGGGACATCCTAACTTGTACTACTCGAGGTGGCCGCAAGCAGTACTCTGTGTCCAGGCATAGTCAGCCCCCCATCAAGAGTGGCCCTAGGGGCACCTGGGTGGCGCAGTTGGTTAAGCGTCCAAACTCTTGGTTTCGGCTCAGGTCATGATCTCGGGGTCCTGAGAGAGAGCCCCACATCGAGCTCCGTGCTCAGCACAGAGTCTGCTTGGGCTTCTCTCTCCCTCTCCCTCTGCCCTTCCTTCCCACCGTGCACACACGCACACAAGTGCTCTCACTCTCTAAAATAAATAAATCTTAAAAAAAAAAGAGAGTGCCTCTAGCAATGCTGGTAACAGTCTGTACTATTTAAGGTAGAAAATCTCGGTTGCTTGAGGCTACAAGGTGGGGGCCAAGATGGAGCAGGGCCAAAACCACTTTCGAGTCTCTCTTCGTGAGGAGGGAGCCCCGTGGGAATGGGAGGGCTGGGCTAATGCTCCAGCAGGAAGAGATGGGGTAAGTCATCCGGCCCAGCAGTGGTGCGGGCACCTTAGGAAGAGTGCGCAGCGTTGGGGTGGGGCCTTCCTGAAGGCTGACCCTGGCACCAGCCCACTGCCTACCCAGTCCACGATGAGAACCTTGCCCACGTTCAGCTTCTGCTGCAGGAGTTTGGTTGTGATGGCTACAGAGTTGAAGAAGCAGAATCCCCTGGTGGGTGGGGGGGGAGAGGGGAGAAAAGGGTTGGGGAGGTCAGCTTTAGCAGATGTCTGCTCCAGGAGCAAAAGGGACATATCAGCTCCGCGGAGAGGCAGAAGGGAAGGGAGGAGGGCAGTGGGTCTGGTGCAAGGCTGGGGTGGCACTCACATGGCTGTCGACTCCTCCGCATGGTGTCCTGGGGGCCGGATAATGGCAAATCCATTCTGAAGAGGTGCAACCAGAGAGGATCAGAGACGACAGACACATAGGCACGCAGGCAAGGTGGCCACAAAGGGGGTGAACACAGAAGGAGAGAAACACAAACCAGGCAGGGAAGAGAGCACAGATCAGAATATGTATCCCACACACTAGGAACAGGGCCACAGGCCACGTGGGCCAGCAGGCACCATCTCTGACCTTGAGATACCCGTGACAGCATCAGATGCTAGCGCCTCTTTCCCCGTCCCTCTTGACCCCTCACCTCCCCAGCTGGCCCAGGAGCTAGCCCCTCCTCCCCACTCTGGCACCCGAGAGTTAAGGTTGCAAGGGACAGTGCCTTGCTCAAGGGAAAGCCACGGCTGCCCGTGTCCTCCACCCCTGAGGATGCAGGACCAAGCCAAGTGGCGCCGAGGCCTCGGGCACAGCCTCACCTTGAGCTCTCCTGAGGCCACCTTGAAAGCCAGCTCCACCAGGCAGCCCACTGCCATGCGCACGGCACTGGAGGAGTGCATCTCGTTCCACACAGTGTCACTGTCCACCTGCGGGGGCAGGAGAGCAGGCTTCAGCGTGCCCCCTGCAGGGGGAGGGCAAGAATGGGGGTGGGCACCTGGACAGTGGGCCAGCAGCCATGGCGGGAGGGAAAGGAGGGGCAAGAGCTGGGAGAGCCACCCACCCATCCCTACTGGCAGGTGCCCTACTCACCCCAATGCCCCCACAAGGCAGCACGGCGTACATCTTCTGGCTGATGGGGCCTGCAAGGAAGAGGGACAGAGCTACTCGGGAAGCTGCCTCAACTGCAGGGCTACAGGTTGGGGCCTGCAGAGCGTGGTGAGCTCCTCACAGAAAAAGGCAGCCAGACCCAAGCACAGGATAGGCCTCTGCAGCCCACACCAGTTGGAAAAGGTCTCTGCCCTATTCTGGGACGGGGACACCTTACTTCTGGGGCAGATGGCAGGAAGAAAGGGGGACGATCAGTTAGGGAGAAGAGCAGAGCGATCCCCCATCACTAAGCCTGACCTGCCACCTTCCACTCACCTGCAATGCACCCCACCCTTGTGGTAGTCTGTGTGAACGGCGCCCCCTGGAGACGGGCAGTGCGGCAAGGGGATGACCTGTGCCCATGGGGGCCCACCTGCCTACCCTGAGAGTTCCCTATCCTAGCAGGGCAGCCGACATGGCCTGGCCCACGCCTGCCGGCTCACCGAGCAGCTTCTTGCTGTCCAGCTTCTGTCGGTTGAGGGGGCTGGTCCCATAGAGCAGGGTGTGGTATTCGGAGTGCACCGTCTGGATCTCATCCAGCGTGGCTTTGCGACCCCGGATCCGCTGTGTGGGGAGAGCAGAGGAGGCCGGTGAGGGGATGCACCGAAGGCCCAGCTCTCCCTGAGGCCCACACCCTCTCTCTGCCCCCACAGCCCGGGACGCATGGAGCCACTTTCTGGCCTTAGGAGAATCCAAAGGTTTTTGTGAAAGTATGTCTTGGCCCCCAGGCACCCCGGTCCAGGACCACCCCCATTCAGCAAAACGGGCTGCAAGGGAAGGAACGGAGAGGTGGCTGAGGGGACTGACCCTGTGGTCAGGGGTTGAAAGAAGGATGAAGAAGACGCAGAAAGAGGCTTCGTGGAAGGAGAGACACAAAGGTTTTTGCTGGGTTTGAGTTGGGGGACGGAACTATGGGCTCCCTTACCTCACACTTGCTAAGCAGGCCCGTCTCCTGCAGCCGGGACCAGATGCTCTGGATCCGGCCGGCGTGCTCAGGGTGCACGTGTGTGTTCCCACACATGCACTGGTGCTTCAGCATGAACGTGTCGTACACCACACCTGGACCGGAGACACACCTGTCAGCCTCGCCAGCCGCTGCCATCCTCAGCAGAGCTCCTGGGCTCTCCCCAGCCAGCCCTGGCCCAGGTACCTCCTCACGGCCCCCTCAGCCACCCCCACACACCTGCCCCTCTTCTCTCCGCCTGCGGTCGGCCCCCTTCTTCCGTTACTGCCGGTCAAAAGCCTCCCTGCTCCTCAAGCCTCAACCAGGCTGCCCCTGACACCCCCACTGGTTTTGATTCCTGCCCACCATGCTCTCAACACTGTACCCCCCTTCGGGGCACATCCTCCTTTTCCCCCTTCTGTCACAGCCCCTATGTGCTGCTCCAACCCCCTACGCCCCACTGGTGAGGTAGGACCATCCCCAGGCGTCTGTGCCCCCCTCAGAGGCCAGCATAGGGCAGCTTCATGTGGAAAGGCTTTCGGGAATGGAATGAGGCCTCACTTTTGACCTCACGAGAGAGGAGGACAGGAAGCTGGAAGGGCAGGGCCCAACTGAGACAGTGGGTTCTTTTCACCCAGGGCCCCAGGGCTTATGTGATGATGGCGCAAAAATCACATGGTCCCTCGGCGGGTCGCACGAGGCTAGATACCATGCTTAGGCTCCTGGCATGTGGTGGAAGGACCACTGACAGTGGTGGGGCTCACCTGTGGTGAAGAGGTGCTTGGCGGGCTGGTCTGGGGGGCTTTTCATGCCCCCAGGGGCAGCGGGTGAGGACTGGGTGCGGCCCAGGGCCTGGTGGGGCACAGTGGCCAGGCTGAGGGGTGCCTGGTACACCTGAAGTGGCTGCAGCTGCTGGGCATCGGAGAACACCTGCGCAGGAGGGGAGCGGGCGGGAGATGAAAGTGAGGACAAGTGTCCTGGGGCCTCCAAGGGGGCCCCTATTCCAGCCCTCCTCTTCCAAACTTCCTCCTTTCCCCATCTCCTCCCACCAGGGACAGGAGGCACTCCAGCCTTCCCATCTCCACCTCCCAGGAGATTGGGGGGCGGGGAGTGATGAGTCAGCCAGAGTAGCACTGAGGTAAGAGGCTGGGAGGGATGGGGGCGTGGGAGGGGGCAGGATGAGTCAGGCCGGGAGGGCTCGGCGGTGTCCGCAATGAATGGAGTGCTGCTAGGGGCAGGGCCGACTGTAGTAACAGCGGGGGCGTGTGTGTACACACGCGCGCATGCACGCACAGACCGACGCACGACCGGCCCTACGCAGGCGGAAACGCAGGCACACACAGGCCTCGGGCTTATGCGTGCACGCGCAGCCCGGCAGTGGCGGGGGGGGGGGGGGGGGGGGGGGGGGGCAGTTACAGCAGCAGCCGCAGGCAGGGGGCTGGCCGCCTGGGGCACGGGCGGCTCTGAGACCAGCACAAGCAGCGCCCCCTTCCACCGCCCCTTGCCTCTTTCCTGCTCTGCTTTTGCTCTCGGCGAAGCCTGGGCCGTGCAGAGTGGGGAGAGGGAAAGGCAAAGACAGAAAGGGCTGCAGGGGACAGAGAGGCAGGGATCAAGGGCTGGGGTGGAGGGGCACCTTTTTGTAACCAGCACTGGACTCATCCAAGTCGGGCCCCTCCTCAGGGCCACTCTCGCCCTCCTCATCCTTGACCTGGATGCAGTCCTCCTCCTCCTCTTCCTCTTCTTCCTCCTCCTCTTCCTCCTCCTCCTCCTCCAGGTCTTCCTGCGTGCTCTCACTCTCCGTGGAGCCTTCTCGAGGGATGGTCAGGGCCCCCTCCCCAAGCAAGGCCTCCTGCTGCTCGGTCAGCTCCTCCTCCGTCTCCTCAGGGTGGGTGGTGGGCTGCCGTGACAGCTCCCCAGTCTTAGTGAGGATCTGGGAGCAGAGCAAGGGGGCCCATCGGCTGGGAGGGGGCGCAGCCATGCAGCCTGTGGCCCAGGAGGGTCTGGCCGTCCCTGGCCTCCCCCTGGCAGCCAGCCAGCCCATACAGAGCTTGTCCAGGAGGCAAGGGTATGTCGGAGCAGATGCAGCCTGGGCTGTAGCCTAGGGCGTCAGCCCCCGCTCCGTCGCCGCTGCCAGCCCGGTGCCCTGCTCTGCCCAGCCCGGCCCCCAGCACCGCCCTGGCCCTTGGCTGCTCCCAGCTCACCTTGCCCAGCTGCAGCTGCTGTTGCTTCTGTTTCTCCAGGAACTGCTGGTGCTGCTGCTGCATGACGAGCTGCTGCAGGGCCTGGGGGCTCTGGGGCAGCGGGGACGACTGAGTGCGGCTCAACGGCCGGTGCCGCGGGAGCTTGCCCACTGTCCGCATGCTGGTGGCCACACGTTCACCTGTCACTAGCGGGGACTGCCCATGGAGTGGCACTGTGTGGTGGGAAGAGGGGCACTGTTAGGGCACCAGGCACCCCCATCCTACCCCGGGACTCTCCCCCTCCTAGAACGCCACCACCTACATAATCAGGAAAAACCTTGGAGGAGCCCAGGGCACCCGGCTCCCAAACCTGAGCCCCATTCTTCCTCCTCCCCACAGTGGAAGAGTCCTGCAGCTCAAAGTCACTGCCTCCAGCAAGCCTTCCTGGATTCACCACTCTCTCCCTTTGATTCCCTTATGATTGCACATGTAGTCTTAGGCCCTCAGTGTAGGTAAACAATGACTAGTTTTCCCCAATTCCAACAAGACCTCCCTGATCATAGACATGGATGCCATCAGGTGGGGAAGCCTGGGGGCCAGGGTCATGTTATCTTTTAAGCAGAACCTCTTCTGATGCCACCAGCTGCTTAAGGTCTGACTGTCCAAAGCTATGCTGGCCAGTTCCAGAGATGCCAGCCACATGTAACTACTGAGCACTTGAAATGCAGCCTGTCTAAGTTGAGATGGGGACGCCTGGGTGGCTCAGTCGGCTGAGCGTCAGTCCGACTCTTGATTTTGGTTCAGGTCAGGATCTTGGGGTCATGAGACCAAGCCCCACGTTGGGCTCCGTGCTCAGCACAGAGTCTGCTTATCCCTCTCCTTCTCCCGCTTGCGTTCTCTCTCTCTAAAATAAATAAGGATGAGGGGCGCCTGGGTGGCTCAGTCGGTTAAGCGACTGCCTTCGGCTCAGGTCATGATCCCGGGGTCTTGGGATCGAGTCCCACATCGGGCTCCCTGCTCCGCGGGGAGCCTGCTTCTCCCTCTCCCACTCCCCCTGCTTGTGTTCTCTCTCTGTCAAATAAATAAATAAATAAAATCTTTAAAAAAATAAAATAAAATAAAATAATAAAATAAAATAAATAAGGATGCCTGGGTGGCTTAGTCAGTTAGGCATCTGCCTTTGGCTCAGGTCATGATCCCAGAGTCCTGGGATTGAGTCCCCCATCAGGCTCCTTGCTCAGCGGGGAGTCTGATCTCCCTCTGCCTGCCACACCCCCTGCTTGTGCTCTCTCTCTGACAAATAAATAAAATCTTTAAAAATAAATAAAATAAAATATAAATAAATTAAATAAATAAATAAATAAATAAATAAATAAATAAGGGGTGCCTGCGTGGCTCAGTCAGCTAAGCGTCTGCCTTTGGCTTAGGTCATGATCCCAGGGCACTGGGATCGAGCTCCAGATCAGGCTCCCTGCTCAGTGGGGAGTCTGCTTCTCCCTCTGCCCCCTACTCTGCTCGTGCACACTCTCTCTCCCCCAAATGAATAAATAAAATCTTAAAAAATAAATAAGTAAATAAAATCTTTAAAATAAAAATAATAAATAAATCGAGAGGTGCTCTAAGTGTGAAATATACACTGGATTTCAAAGACAGTATGAAACACAAAATATCTCACTGATAACTCTATATTGATTATATGTTAAAATGACAATATTCCAGGGCACCTGGGTGGCTCAGTGGGTTAAGCGACTGCCTTTGACTCAGGTCATGATCCTGGAGTCCTACGATCGAGCCCCGCATCAGGCTCCCTGCTCAGTGGGCAGTCTGCTTCTCCTTCTGACCCTCCCCCCTCTCGTCCTCTCTCTCTCTCTCTCTCGCTCTCACAATAAAATCTTTTTAAAAATGACAATATTCCAGATCTATTGAGTTAAATATGTTATTAAAGTTAATTTCACCAGATTCTTTTCATGTTTTTTTTTAAAGATTTTATTTTTAAGTAATCTCTACACCCAACACGGGGCTTGAACTCACAACCCCGCCCGAGATCAAGAGTCACATGCTCTACCAGCTGAGCCAGCCAGGTGCCCCATTTTACATTTTTTAATGTGGCTCTAGAAAACTTTGAGTTACAAATGCGGCTCAGTGTTGTAGGCCTACTGGACAGCACTGCTCGGGAACGGGAGAACAGCATCTGGTAGGCTGTAGGTACTCAATCATATCTGTAGGACAAGGAAGAAGTCAATGATGCCCTGGAGGGGAGCCGTGACAGAGCTGGAGAGTGTCCCTGGCTACTCCCTGACGGTGGCCTGGCGGCCTCAGAAGAGGGGCCCGACACCCACCCCCCGGCACAGCTGCCCGCCCGCTCACCAGCAATGAGGGTACTCTGCTGCCGAGCCTGCTCCAGCAGCAGCACGTGCTGCAGCAGGGAGGCATGCCCGTGGGGGCCGGTGTCGCCCTCCAGCGCCACGCCCAGCAAGCAGCCAGGGATGGAGGATGTGCTCATGAACTTGCCCGTCAGTGCACCACCCTGCCGCAGGGACTGGAGGGCCTGCCTCTCGGCCTCCTGCTGCGTTGACAGCTTCGGGGAGGCCTGGGGCGGGGAAGGGAGAGGGAAGTGAGGGAGGGGCTGAATCTGTCCCCAGTCCTGCCAACTTTGGGTCAGCATCCCTCACCTACCCTCTGCCCACCCCCCAGCCCCCCACACCCCCGCTCCGAGGAAGGCCATCTGATCTCCCTCAGGGCTTTGTGAGGCATCCAGGACCACAGACCTCAACACAGCAGAGGGAGGATGAGGCATGCGGCCCATACTTACGGTGAGGTGTGAGTTGGTGACAGTGACTGTGGCCTGCAGCCCTAGGGAGATGTTGGGCAGAGAGGGAGACGTGTAGAGGCTGAACTGGTTGGGGGAGCTGTCCAGAGGGAGGGCCCGGTGCTGGGGGAGCATCTAGGGAGCAGTTGGGAGAGACCAGGCATGAGAGCAGGCAAAGGGGGGCCACCTGGGGCCGAGGGCTCTGAATGGTGCCTCGCTCCCCGCTCCCCACACCGAGCCCCACCTGGGGGGGGACTGAGAGATCACGGTCCTTCAGAGGCCCACGGGACAAAGCCCACTGAAAGGCAACAGGTCCCTCTAGCCTGTCCACATGGGCAGGGAGGTCCCTGCTGGATACTCTCAGCAAGACAGACAGGAAGGAGCTGCCTTCCTTCTTCCAAGGGAAACGGAGCAGCTTGGCCCGCCCGCCCAGCCCTCAGCAGGCCTGTACCTCGGTGGGGATGTTGGGGACTGAGCCAGTAAAGCCATTCTCAGCAATGGTGCTGTGGGAGCTGTTGGGAGAGCTGGGGCCGGAGCCTGGCGCGCTGTTACACACGGACGACACTATGGGAGAACTGGCTGTCACCTGGGCATGCTCAGAGCCACCCCCCACTCCCAGGACCTCAGAACATGAACAAGAGAGAAAGGAGCCCTTACCCCCAGGCCCAGCGCCGGTGATCTCAACAGCTCTCTTCTTAAAGGTGCTAATGACTGTCCCATCCTTGCGACGCAGGAGGGGACTACTTCTCCGCTCAGCCACCTTCTGCTTTAGCCTCGAACGCACTTTCAAGTTGGGTTCGGAGGCTGGGGAGAAGGTAGCCCGGGCTCAGAGGCATCCACACGAACAGGCACACACCCACCCGTAGCCTGGCCCCTCCACATTCCCACCCCTAACCTCCAAGGAGCCATATTCTGGAAAGCCAGGCTGGTGGGCACTACACACCTGTTTTGCGGAGGGGGAAGTCATCGCGGCTGTCATAGGGCCCAAGCAAAGGCAGTTTGTAGGAGGGAGGCGTCCCAGGGGGGCCACTCTGGGGAGGGGAACTCTGGTCCAAAGAAGCATGGTGGGCTCCCCTGGGGGTGTGGGGTGGGGATGGAAACAGACCTAGGTTATTACCCAGCCAGCGGGACCTGCCACCTCGCAATCAACAGTGAGGAAATGGCCACTGCATCAAGGGACAGGAAATGGGTCCTGGGGAGGGAAGCAAGGACAGAAGCCAGGGGTGGGAGTTTCATCCCCTAAGAGAGACTGCGGGGCCTGTCCATGGGTTCCGGCCAGGAGCCCCCTGCCGTCCTGCAGCCAGGCAAGCCCCTGAGCAGGGCGCCCGTGTGACCCATGCCCGCCACGGGCCATTACCAGCATTTGGGATGCTGTGGGAGGGAATGGTTGAGGCCGCCCGGCGTGGGCTCCTTCGACTTCGACAGAAGGAATTCCTGGAGCCTCAGCTTCACCTCAGTGCTGGCGATGGCACCTGCGGGACAGGGCACGGCTGAGCTGGGTGCCAGGGGCCGGGAGCCCGCCGCTGGGGGGATGGGGGCAGGAGGCCCAGGCCTTACTCTCTTTGCTCTTCTCCTTGTTTCGCAGGACGAGCAGCTGCTGCTCCAGCCGCTGCTTCTCCAGCTCTTCCTGCCGCTGCTGCTCCCGCTGCCGCTCCAGCTCCTGCTGCCTCTTGGCCGCCAGCATCTCCTGCTGCTGCTGCAGGGGCGTAGCGGGCGGGTGGGGGGGGGGGGGGAGGGTGAGCCAGGCCCGGGCGGGGGTCGGAGGTCGGGGCGGCCCCCCCGCGCCCCCCTCGCTCACCTTGAGGTGCTTCTGCAGCTGGACCTCATGCTGCCGTGTCAGGTGGTCGTGCTGTTTCTGGAACTCGGCGAACAGGAGCTGCTTCTGCAGCTGCTGCTGCTGCTTCAGGGCCAGGAGCTCCTGCTGCAGCTGCTGCTCCCTCAGCGCGGGGTCCACGGGGCCTGCCAGAGCCCCCCGCAGCTCCGCGGGGCTGGGGCTGCCTCCCCCCCCGCCCCCCGCGGCGCTGGGCATGGCTCCGGGCAGCACCGGCTTCACCTCCACTGCAGGGGCAAGAGACCGGCGTCAGGGAGCCCAGTGCCGACGCCACTGCGCCCTGGCAGCCCAGCTGGGGGCCCAGCAAGCTACCAGGCAGGACCACCAGACCCACGAGAGCAGCGCGCGAGGGGGCAGTCAAGTCCCTCCGCTCCGCAGAACCACATTCTGTCTCAACCGACGCGGTCAAAGCCAGGAACTTCAGTAAGAAAATATGCATAAGCCGGGGCACCCGGCTGGCGCAGTCGGTTAAGCATCCGACTCTTGGTTTGGCTCAAGTCATGACCTCGGGGTCGTGAGATCGAGCCCCGCATCGGGCTCCGCACTCAGTGGGGAGTCTGCTTCTCCCTCTCTCCCTCTCCCCCTCCCCCACTTCAAGCGCGCACACTTGCGTGCGCTCTCTCTCTAAAATAAATAAATAACTCTTTGAAACGAAACGAAAAGAAAAAAACCAAAGTATGCATAAGCATGAAGCACAGTCTCTGGAAGACTGTGAATGCCCGACACCCGATACTGTCATTGATCATTAACACCACTGGGCCTTTTACAGGAATTACTTTCCTGACAAGGAAACTGAGCTTCAGAAAAGTTCAAGTACATGACCATAGACATACAGCCAGGGGATCAAGGAACCGAATGTGAATCCAAACTCTAGGCTTCTAACCACTGTCCTTCCCATGCCTCCTCCCCACCTCTCAACATCACACATTCCCTGCCCAGAAGCCTATCCTAGAAGAGAAACTGAAGCAGAGGCTGGTTCTAGAACTGAGGGGGCTGGCAGCCAGGGCCCTTAATAAACCCCCAGGAGAGACCTGTAGGGACCCTCTGGACACCCCTACCCTCACCTCTCCCCTTCTCTCTGCCCCACACCCAGCTGGGGCAGATGGGGCCCAAAGGTGAGGCTGTGAGAATGGGGGTGGGGGGCGGGGTCGGAGCAGCAGGCCTCAGGGAAAGGGGTGCAGGGCTGCACCAAACCAGGGACAGGAGGGGGCTGGGAGTCAGACTCTGCTTCCTTTGCTGGATTATCTCCTTTCAACAGTTTTATTGTAATTACCCTGAAAATGCCGCTATATATAGAGTGAGCCAAACAGCAGCTGTGCCTGGGGGGAGGGGGAACGAGAGAATGGGCGGGCGGGCGCAGGGAGGAGGTGGGAGGAGGGGACAGGAAAGGAAAGGGAATCAGACAGGAAGAAGGGTAGCGGCATGGGGGGGGGGGCGGAGGCTGGAGCTCAGGCAGAGATCTCAGAACTCCAGTCTCAGGGAGAACCAGCTGGGAAGGGAAAAGGGGTTGGAGGGGCCTGCTGGGTCCCAAGACCTTGGGTCCAGGCCCCCATGTGGACAATGGGCTCAGGGGCCCCAGGGAAAGGCAAATGTTCCCAGGGGCTCATGGGAAGCATGGGTCTCGACCTATTGATCCCTGTCCACTGTCCTCTGGTCCCTGAATGTCACTCCCTACCACTGCCCTGTGGTTGCCAGGGCAACTGGGCCAACAGCACACCAGCAGGGAGCCCCAAGCCCAGCCCACACTCCACAGAGCCTCCCTACTCCAGCAGGAAGGGGAAGGCAAGCTACCCAAGGCCTGGAAAGGAGGAAGTGAGAGAGGCAGGGCCAACCCACCTTGTTTCTTCTCCATTTCTTTCTCCAAAGAAAGCCCTCACTTTTCTCACTCCAGCCCAGGGAGGCCACAGCGAGCTGGGAAGACCTTCCCGTGGCAAGGCAGCCCACTCCAGCCTGGGCCTGGAGAAGGAAGGACCCCAACATCCTGGTGGCGACCAGTGTCTCCTGCCCTGGTGAGCAGAGCTCTCTGCCCAGGCCCCCATCATGGACCCTCACTGGGAGCGGACAGGGAGCTGGGAGGGGATGGAGGGCTGAGCTAAGAGAGACTTCTACACCTTGTGCAGTCAATGGGCCTGGATCTCTCCGGGGGACCCACACTGAATGAGTGTCACCCAGGCAGGGGCCAGGCCTGCTGAAGGCTAAGGCCCGGCTACGACCCTCCTGCCAGAATACAGCCTCTGGGACCCACTGGGGCCGTGGGAAGGGGGGGGTAAAGCCTGAGCAGAATAGCTTGGTCCCCACCAGCCCCTTCTCCACCCAGCACTGCTAGGCACATTCCTCTGTGGTTTGCCCGCCAGCCACACTGACGACTCTGTGGCCACGAGGCCAGAGCCACATCTGCAGGAGTGGCCAGATGTGGCTAGGAGGGTGGGGCTACATACACAGACACACACACACATCACTCACTTTCCCTCCCAGCCCACGTCCTCCCCCGGCACCAGGAGGAAGGGCCCTTGGAAACGGCCTGCAAAGGGGCTTTTCTGGAGATGGCTGACCCCATCCAGGGTGCAAAGCAGGGTGACAGCAAGGAGCCAGCAGCCAGCCTCAGGTCTCCCCAGCCCTGGAAATGCTCAGCAAAGTCCCAGGCTGGCTGGAGAGTTATCTATTCCTCGGCAGGGCTGGCTTGGCCCATGGCACTCAGCCCGCTCAGCCAGGAGGAGGCCAGGCTTCAACCTGCTGCTCCGGGCAGTGCCGGGGCTGCAGAAGCCGGATGCCTGCCAGCCTGCCCGCCCAGGGAAGGGCAGGGGTCCAAGCGCTCCTGGCTCCCAGCAGATAACCCTGCCGCCGGCACTGCTGGCTTCCCTTGCAGGAGCCCTGCGGAGACGGCACGGGCTCGGGCTCGGGGGCTGTCCCCCACCCCCCCGCGGCTCCCACACAGCCGCCGCCACGGCAGAGAAGCTAGGCCCCGGCGGCAGCGGGAGCCACAGCCCCATTGCTATGCGGGTGGCAGGACGGCCCATGGGCTCCGCCACCCCAGCCTCATTCCCATGCAAGCGGGAAGCACAGCCGACGAGAGAATAGTAGCCCACAGGCTCTGTGGGGGCCTGGACAGAATGCAGCAGCCCAGGGGGCTGCCAGGTCACAACCTGCCTGCCTCTAAGACGGAAGGGGTGCCGGCTGAGCAGCTGGAGTCAGGGAGAGGGTATGGGGGAGGCACAGAGCCTCCTGAATGAAGGCCGCTGGACACAAAACCTACAGCCTGGCGGCCTCGCAGCCCCCAGAGGATCTGTGCCCTCTGCCAGCTTGGCGCGAGCAGGGCAGGTGGCAGGGGCCACCATTAGAACCAAGCACCTGGAAGGAGAAATGGGGTGTGTCAAGATAGGAGGAGGCTCTTGACCGCCTCCTGGTGGACCAAGAAAGTGGGAGGACCTCTGAAAAAGGAAGAGAGTAGGCTAAGGGGCACCGCTCCCTAAGAGGAAAGGCTGAGAACTCCAGCTAGCAAAGAGCCCCCTGAAAGGCCAGAAGAGGAGGGTAAGGCCCTGCGTCCTCCCGCCACCCCCATGCCTCCCTCTGACAGAGAGCTGTAGAGAATAGAGAGGAAGTCAGATGGCCAACACAGTCATCTCCTAGAGAGGGAGGACGCAAGGGTCCGGGTCTACTCTGCTCCAGACTCTACTCCTGCGGGACTCTGCCCCTTCCTCCTAGGAGTGGTGGCCTTAGGAAAAAGCGGCAATTATCATCCTGTCCTCCGGCCTTCTGCAAGACTGACTCACACTGCCTCCGTGGAGAAGCCCCAGCCGAGGTAGTTGAGTGGGCAGGGCTGTGTATTTCTGGAGTGGCCTCACGCACACCAGGCTCTGGCTCACGAGGGGCCACCCTGCCCAGCCTCGTGGGCCCACCTGGGCAGTGCCAAAACCTTAGTGAGAATGCTTGGGCCGCCCACCTCTCCGTGAACCCCATCAGCCCAGTGGGGGCTCCCACCACGGATTCTTCGGGCAGCATGACCAGGGATAGATAGCCTGGCTCCTCAGGCGGAGACAAGGCAGGTGCTGACGGGACAACCTCTGGGACAGCCACCAGCACAGCCTTAGACTAGAAGGAGTGTCCAGACAAAGGGCTGCTGCCCCCAAGCAGGAGTTCTGGGACGTGAGGAGCAGGTTTTAGCAGCACCTTTAGGAAGAAGGATTCGAAATAAAAAACAAATCTGGCTGCCCGAGGGCAAGGCCAAGCCTTCCCCCTGCTCTGAAGATACTGTAAGCCATGCTCCGTCTCAGAGCCCCCGAGTGGAGAAATCACCGGTTCCAGAATCCCCGTACCCCAAACCCTGGCAGCAGGGAAACAGTACCTTTCTTCCCCCTGCCCTCGGAGAAGCCCGAGATGGAAGGGGCCAGCACAGTATGTAGACCTGCCCAACAGACCTAAAAAACTTAAGGCTCGGCTCTTCAAAGACCCCACTCCCAGCAGCCACCAGCCACAGAAAGCTAGGGGGGAAGGAAGGGATCCAGGGTACGCAGAGTATGAGATACGGGTGCACCGAGCTGTTTGGAACATCTACACAGGACAAAAAAATAAGGCCTCTGCAGCTAAGCCCTGGGTCGAAGGAACTACTTTACTGAAAGAGGGGAGAGGGTGAAAAAGGCCTTTGAGATCACCTGTCTCAGCCCGCTCTCTGCACAGACGTGGAAACCAAACTTCTTAGGCCGCTATGCAGATCCCACCAGCTAATCAGCAGGGACTCACACCCTCTGAACACTAAGCTAAGTAGCCTGGCTCCACCGCAGGGTACCTCAGGCCCTCCACACCAGCCAGCCTGGATAACTGGCCCCTCCGGAGAACAACGTGCTGGCAGCCCACCCGAGAGGGCAGCGCCTTCCACCAGCACCCGAGCCCCAAGGAGCTCCCTCAGCAGACTGAGTGGTCAGCAGCTTCCTTAAATGTCTAATGACCTCGTTCTGTCCCTCTGGAGAATGGGAAAAGTAGCTTGTCCCTTTCTTGGCCTTGAGGGATTTTGGAAGGAGGCAGGGAACAGCATTTCACACTCCTCCCTGTGACGCCGATGACCCCTCCCCACCAAGGACGGTTTCCCATGATCTATTTCTGGGCTCTTACGTGACTAGTGAGGCCGATTTAGGCTCAACAGGTTCTACCACAATTCAGACAGTATTTCCCCATGTGCAAGCTGGGGAGGACTCTCACCTAGCAATTTTCACGGCTCCTCGTGTAATGCAAGCGAACACACATCACATAATGGTTAAGAGCCATGGCTCTGGAGTAAGAGGATGCCAGGGTTCAAGTCAGGCTGCACCACTTCCTAGCGCAAAGGCACCAAGCACCTGCCTGTGCTCCGCGCGGGCACCTGGGATGGGAGTAAGACTAGTAACTTCCTCCCAGAGCTTTGAGGCTCAGGAGAGGGCTCACAGGGGAGCTCGGCCCTGGGCCCAGGAAGATCTCAGGGGTGGCTAGTCAGGGCTATTACTAATGGCTCCTGAGATTTGTGTGTGTCCCGGACCCCTCTGGCAGTCTAGTGAAGACTCTGGACCACTTCTCAGAATGCTTCTAAAGAGCGTGAAATAAAATACTTAGAAGTCGGGGCGCCTGGGGGGCTTAGTCGGTTGGGCGTCTGCCTTCGGCTCGGGTCGTGATCTCCGGCTCCTGGGATGGAGCCCCCACGTCAGGCTCCCGGCTCAGCAGGGAGTCTGCTTGACCCTTTCCCTCTCCCTCTGCCCCTCCCCCCACACGTATGCTCTCTCTCTCTAATAAATAAAATCTTAAAAAAAAAAAAAAATACTTAGAACTACTCCAAGCTCAGACCTCTGCCAGAGGGAGGCCTTAGCTCTCTGGCTTCAGACTGCTCCAAGGTCGCTCTGCGGTCCTGTCCCGATCAGAGCCCGACCCGTGGGCCCCACGCAACACACACTGGAGTGGCCGGCAGCTAGAGCCCGGCACTCGGGAAGGAATCTCTGCAAACAGCCTCCTCCCAACCACAGCACATCCAGGCTGTCTCTCCTGCCTCGCTACCCCCGAGAACAGCTGCTCTGTCCCCCGCGGCACAGCCCACAGCCGTGGCAACCCTCCGGCCCCTCGGAAGCATTACTTAGCACAGATGCGCACAAGTTTCACTCCTGCTCTCGGGGCCCCAAGCAGTCAGAAAGTCTTCTCTGGGCTCCAACCTCACTGTGCCAGCTCTCTCCCCAGTACCATCCCACATCTTCCTGGGCCCCTCTTCTTGAAAGGCAGAAGCAACGTGCAATTGACGCCAGGGGCTCTTGGAATGTCAGTGCAGGAAGGGCCTGCAGATCAGCAACTCAATGTCCCAAGCTCATCATGCCACAGAGGAAAGACACCTGCCCCACGTCATCTGGAAAGGAGGCAGAGGAGCTAGGCCTTACTCAGGGTCTTCTGACTCTATCAGCCTCCCACTAAAAAAAAAAAAAAAACACGAGGAGAAACCATGAGGGCTGCTCCTGCATGATGGAGTGAGGAGCGAAACTGCATTAAGGATGCAGGGATCAAGACAGGGCATCCAGTTGGCCCCCAGCAAACCAGAGCCCACGAGCACAGGGGAGAAGGGGGCTGGGTTGTTAGAACCCCCAGAAACCTTGAAGAAGACCATGCCTCTGAAGGACCTTAAGCCTAGGGAGTGCAGAGGCCTGGTGGAAGGCATGAAGAGTCTCGCTGATGAGGAGAGATTCACTCACTGATAGGCTGCTATCTGGAGGAGAAACAGACTCATTTCTCCCAGCCCAGCCATTTCCAGGAAACACTGGGGCACCAAGCTAGAGGCAGCTAAAAGGCATACTGCTCGTTCAAAGGCTGCAGCTGTTGCCGGGACTGGTCGCTCCACACCTGGGGTGGACAGCAGGGGCCCCAGGGCAGTGCAACCCAGCCCTGAGCATCCAGCAGGGCGCCCTGCCCACCTGCCCACCTGGCCGCTTGCCATAATCCCCCACCCCAGCTGGGGTTTAGACACCTGCTGCCCAGCGTCTCAAGACATCCTCCCTCTGCAGACCGCCAGGCTGCTGGGGGCTGGGTTTGCCTCTGACTGGGGTGACAGCCTTCCTCCCTCCACAGTCCACCCTGCTCCGAGGAGCCCCAGAGCCCGCCCCGGCCTTCCAGGGCTGCTGGTGATGTCCACTGGCAGGCTGCGAGGCCCCGACCCCGTCCACACGACTTTTGTCCACACAGCCCTTATTCCAAGCACAGTCTGAGTCTACTCACATCAGAGTCACCGGCCACGCGTCAAAAATGCTGGTTCCTGGGCTGCCCTATAGAATCCGAACCCTTCACGGGGGCCAAGGCTTGGCGCTCTGCATTTTAATATATGTTCCCTTAACAATTCTGATACAGGGGCCCCTGGGTGGCTCAGTCGGTTAAGCGTCTGCCTTCAGCTCAGGTCATGATCCCAGGGTCCTGGGATCAAACCCCACATTGGGCTCCCCGCTCAGCGGGAAGCCTGCTTCTCCCTCTCCCTCTGCCCGCTGCTCTGCCTACTTGTCCTCTCTCTCTGTCAAATAAATAAATAAATAAATAAATAATCTTTAAAAAAAAAAACCAATTCTGATACAACCGAAAGTTTGAGAACTTTCTTTCTCATCGTGTCCCCGGGCTGGCTGCACTCACTTCTGCCGCCAGCCTGACAGCTGTTACAGCTGTGTGTGTGGACACAGTTAATCTGATTTCCTGTCTGGCAGCTGTGCAGCAGGGAAGGGACAGCTGAGGGTCTCAAAACCAAGAAGAGGGGATGGAGGAAGAGGGGATGGGGGGCAGGGGAGGCGGTCTGAACGGGATGGAGTGTTCAACTTCGTTGCCTGAGCCCCCTTCTCCCGATTTCCCTGCAGGGAGGGAGAGAGCTGACCAAGGGGTCCCCACTATTCACAGAAAACAAGAGAGCTCAGGAGCCTCCTCCCCCCAAAGCCAGACTGGTCTCTATTCTTGAGGAGCACACACTCAGGAGGTGCAGAGACAAGTCGTGCAGACTGTACACTACACAAGGGCACCCAACCAAAGGGGCAAGTTGGGGCTAAAATCGAGCCCACGCTCCAAGGGCTGAGCCACGTGCTCTGGCATGAAGATGTATCCACCTGGAAGAAGGGCCACCTCTAAAAAACGTGCACAAAGGAATGCTGGTGTGGGTTAGCAGTAGCCCAACACACAGACCTGAATCCGAATCACAGCTGTCACCTACCCTGTGACCTTGGGCAAGTTCCTTAACCTCTCTGATCCTTCTCAATTGTAAAGCATGGCTAATAATACCTTCCTACAAGACACAAGGTAAGGAAAGCCCGATACCCTCGTCACTGAGGACATTTTTAGTGCCTCGCCCTTCCTACCTTACCCCTACACCTACACACCCAAACGCCTGGCCAAGCTTGGAATGGTCTGAAGAACATGAATGAGAATATCCAGGGGAAACCCCAATACCAAACCCAAACCCCATGGCACTTCCCAGCATCCACAGCATCCCTTCCTGGCACAAGCAGGATTCACACCCTCCCTCACTGGGGGAAGGAGACTCCTCCTCCATGTCTGCTCATAAGATCCTACACGATGCCCAAGCATCAGCGCTGCCCAGTCCGGGCCACAAGGGAATCCAGGGCCCCCAGAAGGGAAAGAGGGGATCCCCCAGCACTGTGTCCTCGGGAATCCCACACAGGAGCTCGGGCTCCGAGGCTCCCCAAGCCACAACAAGGCCTGAAGGATGGGCGGGTGCCCACTTTGTGCTGGGCTGTTGTGGAGAAGCCAAGCAGAGACCCCATCCGTCAAGGAAGACCCCTATGGCCCTATGAGAAGCGGTGACTGGTTCCTCTCATCAAGCAGGGACAGCACAGACTGCCCTGCAGCCCCCATGGGCTCCCCCTGCCAAGGCTCTGGCTCACCCACTGGGGCAACTCACCATATCTGTCTGTTGAGCCAGAGGCCCAAGCCCCAGAATAGAACCCAGGAATCCTGACCTCAGCCCTGGACACCAGCCCCTTCAAAGCAACCTTCATTCATCCATGCGCCAGGCACTGTGCTGCAGAATGGCCATGCACCAGACAGCCCAGGGAGCAAAGGATGGCCCTATGATAGGGTTCCAAAGACTTGCTGGCGGAGCAGGCAGAGTGCAGGGTAGACAGCCATCCCAGAAAGCCCCGTTCCCCAACCCCTCGGGCTGGGGAGGCCTGGCGACACACACTGCTGCCCAAGAAGCATCCCTGGACACCTGCTTTTTTAGCCACAGGCTTCTGCATCCTGTCTGGAAACTGATCAAGAGATGGGGAGAGGAGGCGGGAGGGGGGGTGGGGGGGGAACACCAGGCTGCCTGGGCCCTCATGGCCGTGTTTATCCGGGGTGGATTTTTTTTTAACCCAAAGGTTAAAGCGTTTCTATTTGAAACATCTATTTACATTCCAGAGTCCAAAAAAAAAAAAAAAAAAAAAACAAGGCAGCCGAGCTCCAGGCCTATATCTGTCCCCGGTCGCGTCACAGACTCAGCATCAGAGCTGCGCAGGGGGAACATTCTTAGCCCTCTCCCCGAGCCGCTGAGGTGACTCACACCTCCCTCCTGCCAGCATGGACCACACCACCGATCAGAAGGCTGGCGGGGGGGGGGGGGGGCACGGGGATCTGGAGAGAGGGGCTGGCACAGGGGAGGTCTGGCGGGGGGGCACAGGGATCTGGAGAGAGGGGCTGGCACGGGGGAGGCCTGTGCAGGGGACAGGCAGCCTTAGGGAAGGGATGAGAACAGCAGGGTTCCAGCCTGCAAGGGTTCTGGGGTCTAACTTGAAAGAAGGTAAGAGAACATGCTGAGGAGGCAACTTCAGGCCAATTGCCAGCCGCTGCCTGGAGGCAACGGACAGCAGGGGGGAAAGGGCAGGATGGGTGGACCGATGTGGCATCTGCCTGATGGGGGAGAGCAGCCTGCAAGCAATGCTCCCCAGTCAGTCCTTTGCCCTCCAGGGGACCAGCCTGACTCTCAGAGGCTTCGGGGCAAGGGTCAGCAGGCAGGGTCCTCACAGAGCCACCAGCTCCACCAGGCCAGGGCTAGAGCGGTCCTCTGGGTTTACACTTGCTCCCGGGGGACGGGGTCGGTCCCCTGCACGGCCATCCCCCAAGGTTAGGCCCCCATCCCAGGGGCCTGTGTGGGCAGGCCTGCAGGGCTGGCTCCTAGGGTTATGCCCCTAACCTAGGAGACTCTGCTGGCATCACTGCCCGGGCAGATGGCAGGCCTTATTCCAAGGACTTTCCAAAATGTCCCAAAACATTCATCCTCTGACATATCTTAGTCCACTGCAACCTTATCCCTGGACGGCTTAGAGCCAAATCACAGGTACCTGCGTAGGCACACAGCTCCCCCCTTCCAATCCAAAGCTTGGGACCCACACCCACGTATCCAGAGGCAAAGACTCCCAATACATAGGCACACAGACACCCACACCCAAGCACCCAGCCACTGCCAGGAGGGGCCAAGCGGGCATGGCTCCAGCAGGCCCCTCCCTCGAAGAAGCATCTTGTGGTGCCGGCCCGGTGGGAAGCCTGTGCCAGAAAGGCCTGATGCTGCCAACAGGTTCCTGGGAGGGAGGGAGGGCGTGGCCCAGCTCTGGGGGACCCCACCCCCAGCCAAGAGCCAAAAATGTCCCTGCTGAGAAGGGGGCAGGACTAGGGGGTCCTCAAGCCCAAATGAAGCGGAGTAACATTCCTTCAGCATCATGAGATGGGATGAAACCGAGGCTTCAGGGAAAGAGAGATGGGGGAGCTACGGGAGCCAGGACCCCCGGCATCCCAGCTGCCGGCCTCCACCTACCCCTACCACAACCTCATCGCATCTGATCCCCCAGGAACTCCTGAGCGGGGACTTGCAGAAGCCATGTGCCCCCAAGGACCCAGCCGGAGGAGCTGGGGTAGTCTTTATTCTTGCGGACACACAGCTACGGCTTAGTCCCCTGCCCAGACCTGGGGAGCGGGCCACTGGGAGGCAGGTCACTGACCCACTTCCTCCCCTCCGACCACAGTGCCAACTAGGCCAGGATCCTCCAGTAATCCACAGCCCCCAGCAGCTTATGCCGACCCTGCTGGAGGCCAAAGAGACTCAAGACTGCAGCAGAGTGCAGCTGCAGGGCATGGCGGGAAGGCAGGTTCGGGCCAAGGAGAGCAGGGAAGCCCCCCTCAGTGAGCACGGCACCCCTGACCGCCCATATTCTCAACAAAGCCCTCCACAAAGATCTAGGCAGGACCCCACCTGGGCGATGCTTGGAGCCAGATGCTCAGCCCCGGGGACAAGGATGCCCGATAGCAGAGGGCAAGCGGGGACACCGAGGCACTTACCTGCCACAGGGATGCCGTGTAGAGGGGTCCGAGGCAGGATTTCCAAGGATGGTTCCCGGCCTGACATCCCATCTGCTGAGAAACAGGATTCCGTCTCATAGATGGTCTGCAGCATCTCCACGAGCCCCTGAGCCTTGGGCACCAGCAGCATGCCAGGGAGGGGGCCGCCGGAGGCGCGAGTCAGCCAAAGGAAAGGTGGTCGGGCGGGGCCCTCACTGCTCAGGGGCTCCCTGAGGCCACTGCCGCTGGGACCCGGGCTATGGGGAGGCGCCTCATCCGGCCTGGGCACTCCTGGCAGCGGGAGGAGCCAGGAGGCCCCGGAGCTATAGGCCCGGCCCTCCTCTACAGGGGCATCGGACCTCTGGCCTTTCCCCAGCTCCCAGGAGCTGGGGTATATGGCCGCGCGCTCAGGGGACAGGAAGGGGAGCTCAGCAGGCAGGCGGGCTCTCTGTGTTCCCTCCCAGCCCTGGGTGACAGCTCTGGGCCTGGCTCCCTGCTCCTCCTTCCCGAGTGAGCCGCCGGCAGCTGGCAGGAGACTGAAATAGCAGTTGGGGGAGGGCCCTGGCTATAAATAGGTGGAGCATGCTCAGGGAGCCGCCGGCTGGCTGCCAGGAGCCCGGGCCTGGCGGAGGCCCCATGGGGTGGGGGGGGAGGCGCGTTCCACCCCGGGGAGGAAGCGCCAGGCAGGGGGATGGGAAGAGGGGAGGGCCCGCACTCAGGGCCAAGGCCACAGAGCCGGGTGGCCAGAGGCTGGGCCGGGGAAGGGCACAGGCCAGAGCACCCATGTGTCTGGGAGTAGCTCTGGTGCTATTCTTGGCAGGCGAGGGGCTGGAGACCCAAAAGCCAGATTCCATCTCTTACGTTCCCTCTCGCCATCAGAGCAGGTAAAGAAACCAGAAGGGTCTGGGAGAGGGTGGCAGACAGGGCCACCTGGCCTAACCTCACATCTTCCCTGGAGTCCTCCTAACAGCCAGATGGAAGTTGATTTAACTTCCGTCCTCCCTCAGAGCTGGAAGGTGCCTCCCCACCCCCTCAACCAGAAGGGAGACCCCTGAGCAGCAGCTCAGTGGCAGCTCCCTCCTACCCACTCGGGGTGTCGCCTCCAGGGGCTGCTCAGCTTCCTTCCAGGGACCAGGGGGAGTCTTCCCGGACAGGCCTTGGCCCTAACCACGGAAGGGGACCAGGGAGCACCTGCCCACTGTGGGAGCACACGCAGCTCCTCCCTGGCAACGTGCCAGGTGCGACACCAGCAGCAGCACATACGTCACCTCGTTTACTCTGCACGATGACCTCAGGAGATAGGTGCAGGTGGGGAAACTGAGGCAGAGAGATGCAGTCACTCACGCTAGGTCATACGGCTGCTTAAATGGTAAGGCCGGGATGTCTGAGGCTCCAGTCTGAGTGCTAACCACCACAGCCCACTGCCTCCTACACAAAGGAACACATGAAGCTACCCCAGGGTTTCCATGAACAGGTAAGATGACCCCCAGCACCCCGGGAGACACAGACACGAGGCTAGAGCCCCTCTAATAAAGACTCACAAAGCTGCCAGGAGCCAGCCCTTCCCTCCCAGCTCCAGGCCTGGCACAGCAGCCCATGCTCCTGGGGCCCTGATGGGACCTCGGGCTAGTGCACCACGAGGACCAGGGACGCCCGCCTACCCTGCCCACGGCTGGCTCGTCCCTCCTCCTCAGGTTGTGCCTCCCACTGGTACAGAGATCCCACTTGGCCCCCTGACCTCACTGGAACCTTTTAATAGCCTGGTTATTCCTGGGTCTGGGTCCCCCTCCCCCTTCCTGATGTCACGGTTGCTATTTTGGAGCCCCCTCCTGGCCCCTCCTTGCCCCCAACTCCAGGCATGGAGCCAGGGACACCTGTCCTCTCCCTGGACTGGATGACCTCACCCTCCTATCGGGAGCCCTGGTGGAGCTGGCCAACCAAGGACACGGTAGCCATGGCTCCTGCGGCCCATCTTCCCAGCCGGCTTTGGCCAGGCAGGGAGGACGGCAAAGGGGCCTCCTGCCCTCAGGTCGGGGAGCACAGGGACAGGGTGGGTGGCAGACGTGGGCTGATCTTAGATTTAGCTGATCCTATACAATAAGATGTACGGTGGGGTGGGGGATGGGAAACAGGATCTGAACAAAGATCTAGAGCGTCAGCTTCTCTGCCAGGGTAGACTCTAGAAAAATGGTGATGGAGCAGTGCTCCCCACAGGGGTTTGGAGTTGGGAGACACCCCAGGGTGGGCCTGGGGACCTCATTCACCACCTCCTGCTCCAACCTCATCCTGGCCAACCAGACTCTCTGAAGAGGAAGGGAAGAGAAGACCAAGGTCCCCCCAGAGGGGTGATGGGCAGCAGACTCAAGGCAGCCCCAGAAAGCCGGGGGCAGCAGCCCCTCCCAGCTCAGGACTCCACCCACCCACGCTGGGAGCAACCAGCAGGGCTGGCTAGCCCTGTCCTGGCTCTCTCTGCCTGCCCCAGGCACAGGAGAGTGTGGTAGGGGAGCCCTGTTCTGGAGGAGAGGAAGTCATCAGTTACAATGACTCAAAAGCAGGGCCCCCAGAACCTGGCGCAGCCAGACACCCAAGGAAAGAGAACTCCTTGCTAAGGGAAGATAGGGAGCACCCAGGAGACTGGGCACCCAGAGGTGGCCAGAGCCTGGGGCTCGGGGCAGTTCCCAGCACTGTTAGGATTGCCAGGAACAGCATGAAGTGGGAAGCAAAGTGTCAGACAGCCAGACAATCCTCGATGCACTTCCCAGAATCCTCCAGGGGAATTAGAGATGAGCCCTGGGGTGGGGACAAGTGTTTTCTTTCCCTCTGAGATTCAAGTGATACAACAAGGTCTTCCCAACGTCTAACCCTCAATCCTTCCTGCTTTATAGCCCCTCTCCTTGTGGTTCATTTGTCTTCTCCGTCCCAAGCCATCCATCTCTCCTATGTGTCATCCCACAAACCTTCCAGAGCACCCACCAAGCACAGGGTGCGTGAACTCCACTGGGAGCGAGCAGCAGCCCCTCCAGGCCACAATGACCTCTTTCCCTTCCTCAGAGGCTGGCCTCAGGCCTCCTAACCCTGTAAATCTGGAGGAGGGGAAGAGCCCAAAGCTGGCTCTTTGAGCTCTTCCAGGCTCCCATTTCCTGGGCACAAAAGGTTGGGAAAAGGCCCTGACCTAACAGCAAAAAGCAAGTCTCCTTTGTGCACAATAAAAATCCAAGGGCTGGCTCAGGAGCGCCCTGGGTAGAGCAGGGGGTGCCAGCTGCCCCGGGGCCCCAGAGACATCAGGCCTGCCTGCCCTCCAGTTTTCTCCTGCCCTTTGCGCCCCATCATGCTGGAGCCCGTCAGCACCGCCCGGGAGCCGCCATGTGCCAGGTTCTGTGCGAGGTGCTGCCTGAACCCTCTCGTCTGAAACCAAGTCCCGGAAAAACGTGAACACCTACTTTGGCCTCTTTCACATCCCTCAGGGGTGACCCTGCCTCTGACTATCCCATCTGAGCCTTCGATCCCTTTCGACTGATGAAGCGGAGAAGAGGAGGGCGGAGCAGATCCCAATCAACAGTGAGCACAGGTGCGCCAGGGGGCATCTAAGTGGAGAAGGGACGCCAGGAGTCCACTTCCCAGACCCCCCGCCCCACGCCCGCACTGACCCACTTTCTCCTCCTCGGGGCTGGCTGCCTGCCTTCCCCGGGGGCTTAGAGGCAGAGCATGAGCCCGAGGCTGGGAGGCAGGACGCCGAGGTTCCTGGCTCCACCCCACACCCATGCCCCAGTTTCTCTGGTCACCCAGAGGGGGCAGCTGCCTTCCCTCCCTCCTTCCTGGAAAAGGGAAGGAGAGAAAGTGTGGAGCGTGCTGGGAAGTGTTGGGCAGGCAGGTGTGGTCATGAAGCTTGTCTCCCCTCCCACGCTGGGGCTAAGGAACCTGGCCGCCTCCTCCTGGGGCCCTGTCGCCATCCAAACTGGCTCCCACGGCGGGCCTCACTCTTGCCCTCCCTCCTGGGCGATGGCACAGAGGATAGGGCAGAGATCAGAGCAGGCCTAGGTCCCAGGTCCCAGGCCAGTTCCTCCAGCCTGGCCAGGCCGAGCCCAAACAGGAGGCAGGCAGCTTCTGTCAGTCCCTCAATCCCACTGAGGGGAGCAGAAATGACCAGTTCCAGAAAAAGAAAGAAAGCCTCACTCCTCGAGCCCCCTTTGGCCTGAAGAGAAGCCAGGCACCAGGGGGTGGCCTCCTCAGGGAAGCAGAGGTAGCCCCATCAATGGCCTCTGCCTGTACTCCCAAGACTGCAAAAGAGGCAAATCAGGTCAAATGCTGGCGTTCAGCCCTGCCCAGAGGTAAGTCAATCAGCTCCCACTCCCCGGGGAGGAGGGGTGAGCCCCAGAAGTAAACTGCTCTCCCTGCCTGCCGCCCCTCACCCAGGACCTTCTCTCTCACTAACTCGTATGCTAGGAGGGCAGGGATGGGCCATCTTCTATTTTTCTTCTGTTTCCCCACAGGCTGAGCTCAGGGTTGGGCATGGTGGGGATGCTCAAGGGCTTGCCAAATGGGAAAGCTCCCACACTGAGAGAACTTGAGGGAGCCAGGGAACAGCGCTGTTCCGTGCCCTGAAGGAAAGAGGAGCGAGTCTCGGGGATTCAGGAGAGGGTGCGAGGTGCTCAAGGGCCAGGGCACCCAGGTCCTGGGGACTGCCCATCCTCATCACTCCCACCTCTCTCCCCGGCCCCGGGGCCCCACACTCTTCCTGGGGCTCCCTTCAGGGTATCCACGGCAAAGTGAACACCCACCTGCCTGACTACAGTTTCATTTTACTTCTATGGAGTCCAAAGGCATGTGGTTTCCAGGCTTGTGCCAGATGCTGGACACCAGCAGCCCCAGCCCAGATGCCACTCTGAGATGCCCAGATGCCCTCAAAAAGGAGAGCTGTGGGGAAGCTGGCCATCTCCCTGGCCCAGAGCAGCTCTTCCTCCACAAGGAGAGGCAGCCCTGGAGCCCCAGGAAAACTGGAAGGGAAGAGCCGCCGGGGGATGCCCCCAAGCAAGGATCCCAGCTCCCAGGCCTCTCCACAAATGCCGTTCCTGGTATCTGGCCCCCTCCTCCTCTCCCTCCTTCCCAAACACGGGAAGACAGCATCTCCCCCTGCTGGGGGGAGCGGGAAAGCCAGCCAGGAGGTGAGGCCAGCTCTGTAAGCCCCACTCCCGAGGCCCCTCCTGGCCTGGCTCTGCAGCCCCTCCCAGGATGCCTGGCTCCCGCGCGGTCGGTGGACACCTCCATCTACCACCACACTCCCGCCAGCCCTGGCAGAAGTGGCTGCAAGAGGAACTTGGACCACCAGCATCTGGAAAGGCAACCTAGTGACCTCATCTAGCCAAGATGGATTATTGTAGCCTTTTACTGTAAGGGAATAGAATCCCAAAGCTGGGAAATGCCCTTCCCAAGCCATGAGCAGATGCCTCTGGGCAGTTTCTGGTCCCTTGGCCCACGGTCTGACCCAGGCTCGGTGTGATTGCAGGTGGCCCCTAGACAGGTCAGCATAGTAGCTCAGAGGAAAGGGGCCGTTGGCACCGCTACCAGTGTCCGGCTGAGGTGGGCCAGGGACTGGGGAGCACCCACCAGGCCTCTCCCTTCCCTTGGCCAGCCCAGCCCCAGAGGAGGAAGCAGGAAGTCAGAGCTTGACAGCCCACCCCCCAGCACCTCCATGTCTAACTCCTGCCGCAGCCCCTCCAGGTTGAACGAAGGCAAGGACAGAGGCGGGAGGCTCTGAAGGGGGACTGCAAACCCTGCAGGAGGGGGCTCATCAGGCCAAGCTGACCTGGAGGGTCTTAAGGGTCCAGCCCTCAGTAGCTGGCACTCCACTCTGCCTGCAGCCCGCACCCTAAGTCCGCCACGCTGGAGAGACAAAGGGGAGGGGCCGCAACCTTGACCAAAACAAACAGCACAAAGCCAAACAATCCCACCAGCTTCCAGCTTCCCTGAGTCTACTGGAACCTCCAGGACCCTAGTCAGGACCTCGGCCACGGAGCGCCAGCATTGGGTCCCCGCAGGAGAAACCATCAGGTCCGGCAAACTGCGGACAAGCAATGAAATGGGAGGCAGTCTGGATGGCCCGCCCCCCCGCCCCAATGCCACTGCCATCCTGCAAATGGGTTCTCTAAGTCCTAGTTCCCCTATCCCTAAAAGAAGTGAAAATATCCCTCTACCCCTACAGAAGAAGACATGGGGGTTAGGCTGGGCCGTGGAGGGTTAAAGCTGAACAAGATGGACTCAGACCCTCCAAGACTGGGCAGAAGGAGCCAGCCAGGGGGAGAAGGCAGTTACTACTCTGACCACACTGACCCATGACCCTCCTGGGAAACTCCGGAGGGTCCGGCTCAGGCCACTTGGACACATCCTCAAAGGCATACACCCAGACCCACCCAGACATAAAGCTGCCTGGAGTCCCACCCATAGACTATTTCTGGCAGCACCAGGTAGCCCCCTAGGAGCAGAGGGGAATAGGACATCGCAGAGTCAAAGTCCCCAGATTAGGAATCCACCATGTCCAGGGCCCAAGAAGAGAAGGGGTAGTCTACCCAGACTCAAAGGAGAGCCAAGATTCCCCTAGCAACGTGTCAGCGCACCCCCCCATCCCAGTACCACACATCCCAACAAAGGCTGAGGCCAAAGGCCCTGCAAATATCCCCTAAGAAAAAAGCATGGAACGGAGAGAAACTCTCCACCAGGAAGAGAAGCAACCACCACAAAAAGGAAGCTCCATTCAGCTATTGTAGGAAACCCTTCAACATCATCCCCGGCCGGCCCAGACACATTCAGGGACACACCCCCCCTCTCAGGCCTGCCTGTCTTGGCAAACGGGGCTGGGCAGAACTGGAACTGCAGGCCCCCAAGTTGAGACTGAGAGGGCAGGCATGGGGACAGAGTCGGACCCGTGTCCTCCCAGGGCCAGGCCGGACCGTGAGCCCATCAGTTTCCAGCTCTAGCCCTCGGTCAGTAACTTCAGGTTTGCCTCGGTCCTTTTCTCGAAATGCTTCTCCATTCCTGACCCCCTCGTTCCCTTACAGCTCAAGACCCCGAAGGTCAGCTGGCCTGGCCTAGAAACTCACCCAGCCCACTGTAGCCAAAACCACCCCAGGGTGCCCTTCTCTGGCCTCCCAGCTCTTACCCGACTCGGTGGGAGAGTTCATGCCGGCTCTGGGCCCACAGGAAGCTGGCGTTGGGGGCTGGGATGGGAGGGGGTGGAGCTGCGGTGATGTCAAGAGAGACAGACGATAACAGACAGACGGACGGGACAGGAGCCCGGGGCGGCTGTGCCTCTAACGCCCATCAGAGGCCATCCTTCGGGGCGAGGCAGTCAGGCACTCAGAACGGCATCCCTGGGGAGAGACGGAGCAGGGTTAGAAGCCCCCGGCTCAGGGATCTGAGAGAGTTGAGGGAGACCTCGGGGCTTGTTGGTTTACACCTGGGGGAGAGAAGGAGGGACACCTGCTCCGGGGGGGTGGGGGTGGCGGGGGTGGGGTGCAGAGGAAAGCAGCAGTGCTGGCCAGACCCTGGCTTCTTCTCTAACTGCTCAGGCTGCCAGCACTCAAGGAAAGGGAAACGGCTACAGGAGCCACACCCAAACTCCTTTTCAGGTGACAGTGTCCGCTCCCAGGTGGGGAGACCTTACAGACCTACATGGGTGCCTGACGTGGGACTGGGTGTCCACGAAAAGAGAAAAGCGCAGAGATTTGAACTCTGTGGCAGTGGGGAGATGCGGGGCTGGAGTCCCTGGCAAAAGGTAAGGGAGAAACTGGTATCCCGGCCCCAGCTGCCTGAGCAGGGACTCTCAGGCCGAGTGTCACTTTCTCCCTCCTCCCTAAGCCCTGGGCCACCTAACTCTGGAACCATGATATGCTTCTGTCTTGGTCTCCCCCGTTCAACAACGGGTCCAGGGAAGAAGGTAACCGCCTCTCTTCTACCCATAACCCATGCTGTTTCCAGGAATTTGGAAAGGCAGAGACACACCCCACATCCAGCACTCCCCGGACTGGGGTCCAGGGCCCAAGCCCAGGGCTTTGTGTCTGTTGGACAGGTTGTGCCCTGTGCAAGTTGGTCTGAAAACCAGCCTGGGCTCTGCCTGCCAAGCCAGGGGTCATCCAGGCTGAGACCACCCAGAATAAAGGATACCTTTTCCCAGTTTGTACAAAGGCCCCGACAGTAGGTTTGCCCAGACCAATACAGTAATGGAGAATGTCCCAGTATTACAGGACCGTGAGTTTGCCAACCTGTCCTCACTCCTTCAGCTCCTCACCTCCCTCCGGCCCCATGGTTAGTCTTCAAGCCTCAGACGCTACGCAGGCACCCACCTGGGCCCATCCCTAAAAGGCCCATGATCCACCCCAGACATGACCTCATTCATTCTCTTCCAAATGAAGGCAGGCCCTCCAATACGGAGTGAAAGCGAGGTGGCAGGAGTGATCCAGTGAGGCTGAAAGGAGCTAGATGTGTAAGCCCTGACCCTGCTGCCCCAGCCAGGGACAGGCAATCAGCTCTGCCCCCTGGACAGCCCCACCTCCTGGCAGGATTAATTCTCAGTAAGCCTTGCGTTCTCATCAAGGATTCCCAGGAGTGTGGTCCATTTGGAGCCAGCAGCCAGGGAGTCAGGCACGGCTGGGACACAGGAACCTGAAGACAGACATACACACACACACACACACACACACGCACACACACGGAAGACCTCAAGCCTTCCTAGGCCTGCTGCCCCCTGCTTTCACCCACAAGGTTTGGCCTCTGTAGCTGGAGAAAGGTGCACTCAGCCGGGGAGTTAGAAGGAGGCAGAGTGAAGGCGCTGAACGGCTCCTGGCGGCACAGGTGTGGGGCAAGGACAAAAGAGGCTGTGCGGGGCTCAGGCCAGGCTCAGGAATGTGGCAGGTGGGGCTGTTGGGGCCCTGGCAAGGCGCGCGTGGGCAGGCAGCTCAGCCCGTGCCCACCCCAGGGCTGGCGCCCAGTCCTGCTCACACCCTTTCCCGTGGGCTGGGGAACACAGGTTCAGAAATTCCCACGATGCCCAGCAGCCTGAGTGGCCCAGCCCATCTCCTTAGTGAACGGCGCCTCCACAGCAGGGCACTCAGAAGGGGCAGAGCCTCAATGGTACAAAAATGGAACTTAAGATCAACTCTGAGCCCCCATCATCTTCACCCCTTGGAGAGAAGAGGAAGGGAGGGGCTCCCAGAACTCCATTTGGCTCAGGACTCAATCAGGCCACACTCCTCCTCACCCTGCAGGATGCAGCAGGACCCCTGGGCCCCCGTCCACCTGCAGAGGGTGTCTGCCAATCTATCAAGCCTCCTGAATAAACAGGGGCCTCTCCGGGAAACAAAGCAGAGTTCACTGCCTGAGCAGGACACGCACAGATTCTTGTCTGGCGTGGGGCATGAAGGGGAAAAAGGACAGGGGGATGGTTAAAACCTGGTTATTTGGTCCCTCCTCTGTTGCAAAAATTCCACTGTTGCCTATAGTCATAGCAGGGTCTCGGTGGGCAGTCAGGGGCCAAGAGCAGTGTCGCTGCTGGATGACAGTACATGTAGATGCCAAACCAGTGAGCAGCCTGGCTTCCATGACGTCATAAGTAGGCAGACCCCCCACACACACACTCCGAGCCCAGTCCCCATCCCATCAGCTCTTGTGGTCAGACCTCCAGCCAGGACAGCATGGAATGACAGAAACCGGGTGTACCTCCCCCCACAAGCTCATGGCTAGACCAGGGGAGACAGGGCAAACCCCCCCCCACCCCATTCGTGAGTAATAAAAACTGGCAGAGAGTGGGAGGAGAAGGGCAGACAAGTAAGGGAGACATGGAGCAACGTAAGGACCCAAAGGCCACAAGTTCACAGTGCTGCCCTGCAGGTATCTGTCCCTCAAAAACTCCCTCAGAATTCCTAGGGAGTCAGGTGTCCCTTTGAGGGCCTCTCTGGAACCTGGACTCCAGCATCACCAGGCAGCCTTCTCCCCAGTCCTGAGCACTGCAGCCTGGGGTCCCCTCCCCAGGTCACAGATGGCCCGCGGAGCGGTCTGAACCAAACCCTGGGAACCTGAGATTGCCTAGAATCAGAGATCTGTTGCAAAGACCTCATCAGAGAGCTGCAAACCCACACATCCCATCCCAAGGCACAAAAGACCTCTCATCTCGACCCCTCCTGACTGGACCATGGCAGATCACTTTGCCAGGCGGGCCTCCCACCACCTTGTGCCTCCCCCAGGCTGGGCCACCAGAAGCCCAGGATTATCAGAGCCAGGAGGGACTTGGATGTCCAGGCCCCAAACTAAGGGAAGGGGGAGATAACAGGAAAGGAAAAAAGGCACCAGGCTGACAAATTCATTTTTGCAATCGGCCCATTTCTGTTTGTCTGCTCAGACGCAGCTCTAGGCATCTGCACAAGCCAGATGGAGGAGGCTGCTATTTCTAGAAAAAAAAGGGGGGGGATGAGAGGGGAGGGAGGGAGGAGGTGGAGGCAGAGGGCAGAAGACCGGGTCTGTTTGCCCTAAAACCTCAGGCAGACCCATACCCCCTCCCCAGCACTACCAGACAGGGTCCCCCATTCAAAATAGGGCTGGGGCCAGGGCTGGGGTGAGGTGGGGTAGGGGAGAAGAAAGGCAGAGAAAGTTTAATTAGCCCAAGTCGACTACAATAGGCCCCCTCATGGGCTGCATCAGGTTTTCATTCATGAGCAAGCGACAGTGCTCCAAAAATGCCAAGAACCGCCCCCCACCCCCCCGCAGTCTCTCCCCCCCCAACAGGAGTGCGTCCTCTAGCAGGCTGGCTGAGCCTGATGCTGTGTTCCAGACATCCCTCCTCAAAGGGATGTGAGTAGGAAGAATTAATTATTAAAGAGCAGCTGGTACTTCGGCACCGACCGCACTCCCTCCCAAGCTCCTATAGCTGATCCCCCTCCCCCTTCTGTAGAAACACAAACTACACCCCCCATCCCCAGGCCCCATTTCTAAACACACAGCTAAGATGCCACCCCTAGGGAAGGGAAAGCAAACCTTTGTCTCTGCAGCTACTTGGAGTGGGTGGGGCATGTGATACTGCTGCCCCCCACCCCCATTACTGGGCCCAGCTACTCCGGAGGACATACTGGGGAGGAAAGGGAGGCTGGCACAGGGGGCTGACACAGGGGTAACACGTCCTCCATCCTTGCCCCCAAGAAACGTGCACCTGGTCTCTGTCCCTCTGGTCTCTGGCATGCATACAGGACAGAGTGGGGATACTGGGGGCCCACCCCTCTAACTCAGAAAGACCCCTACCTGCCCTGTCAAAACAGAGGCCAGATTTAACTCCAAGGGGAGACAGAGCAAAGAGAGGATTCAAAAAAGGGGCAGGGGCAAACTAAGATCTCCCAAGCTTTGTGTTTAGAGGGAGAGGAAGGAGAGAAGACTGGAATGAAGAGGCAGGCAGCCCCCAACATGGCTCACCCACCATCCACAGCCCAGCCCAGCCCAGCCCAGCCCAGCCTCTCAACTTATTCCCCCTCATCTCAGGGGCCCTGGTGTCTGGAACTCCGACTGAGGACCCTCTCTGCCTCTGTCCTCTGCACCTGAAGGGGCCCAGGGCAAGACCCAGTCCCCGGCTCCAGCCCTGCAGGGCAGTCTGGTCAGGAGTGCCTCTAGCCAAGACTCCTGGATCTCCCAACCTCTGCCTCCTTTTGTTCCTCCCATCTGGGACCCTCCTCTCCTCCCAGGTGAACCCAATCATCACCATCATCACCTCCAATCACCAAAACGAATTCCAGGTCCCAGAAGCACAGTGGTCACCGTCAGAGTGGTGGGTCTCTTGAGCACCCCCTCAAAAGTAACTGCAGCTGCTATCCTTCCTCTTGGGGGACACACCTCGTTTCAGAAGACCAACGGTGCGGGTATCAGGTGGTCACCTCTTCCCCCAAATGGGGCACCCCCACCTTCCCCACTTCTCCCCCCAACACACAACAACCAGACTCCCAAATTAATTACTTATCACCCAGCCAGCGCTCATCTTCCCCCGGGCCCCAGAGAAGGGTGGGGTAGAGAAGCAGCCTCCCTCAAGTTAAAAAGCACAAGCAGTGTCCCTGCCTTTATGAGATACAGACCCGGGATTAAAAATGGGGGGTATCCACCCCAGAGAAGGAGGGGAGATTTCATCTCTCCCTGGCTCCGTCCGGGGTGTCAGCCGGAGAAGAGGGTGGAAACAAACGCAGTAACGCCTCACGGGGGAGGGGGTGAGAATAAAGGGAGCGAGAAGTAAGGTGGGCCCGCAGGCCCCCTCCTCACGCACGGAAGTCAAGGACACAAAACCAAGGATGTGTTCTTAGGTCTGGGTGGAAGCGCTGCGGGGTGGGCAGCGCCCCTCACCTCGGACTACCAAGAAAGGAGTGTCCAGCGAAGAGGGGTCTGCATAGAATCCGGGTGCAGGGCTCAAATCGCTCTGCAACGCAACATGCGCCGCCCAGGAGGGGGCAAATCAGGCAGCCCCCACCGGTCTCCGGGCCGTTTGAGGGTGCGGGTCGCCGGAAGGTGGGCCCCTCCCTCACCTGCAGGGAATGTGCCCCTGCACAGGAGGGGCGTGGAGGGGCGCGCGCAATAACCCCGAGGCCCGGCTCCCGGGCTGCCGATGCTCCCGGGGGGGGCGGGGGGGCGCCGGCTGGCACCGGGCGCCGGGAGGAAGGAAGGGGGGCGCGGAGCGCGGCGCGCGCGCGGGGAGTCCGCGGGCAGCGACGGCAGGAGGAGGGGGCGCCGCCTCGCGTCGCGGGGCCCCGGGGGAGATGGGATCTGGGGTGGTGCGGCGCGCTCACCCCCTGCGGCTCGAGCTCCGGCTTCGCGGGCGGCGGCGGCAGCAGCGGCGGCGGCAGCAGCGGCAGCGCCTCCTCGACGGCTCCTCCATCTTTGCGGCGGCTCCTCCGGCTCCGCTCGCCGCCGCCACCAACAACAACATTCGGAGACGTCACTCCCGTCACGTGACCCGACCCAGAGCTAAAAATAGACCCAGCGCGGCCCCCCCCCCCCCCCCCCCAGCTTCAGCCACCACCAACTCCGCCCCTCCTTCTCGGCCCTCCCCGCCGGGCGGGGCCAGCAGCGCCACCGTGACAACTTCTTAAAGGGCCGGCAACCAGCGAAGGGTTGGGCTGGGGAGGGGGTGGAAGACAGGAGATCCGAGCCCAGTGAGTAGTGAGGGAAGGAGCGCTGCAGCGGACGCGGCCTGGCTGCTGGGCCCTGGCCTTTGGGACAGTCGACTTGCCTCCATGCGCTTCCTCGACTTCCTTTTCAAACCGTGGATGGTGCAATCGTTGCCTGCCTGAGCTTCTCCCTAACACGTCCTCCCGCGATGGGGGAGGGCAACTAGGGATGGATTCCTAGGGACTGGGAGGGCTGCGGAGGCCCCATCTAGGGGGCTGGGCTGGGGGCGGATGGCTGGGGCAGGTCCCGAACCCACCAGATGCCACCGCACACACTGCATCCATGCCAGGGAAAGAAAAGACTGGGGAAGGCCAGAGTATGGCTGTAACAGTTCAAGGCCTTCAAAAGGAAGATTTCCGGTTCCTGATTGACGCCCTCCTCCTCTACACCTCCCCTTAGGACCCAATGTGAATATATGTGGTTAAACCTAGACGGTTTGTCAATGACCCAGTCATTTCACTAAAACTATTCTAGGGAAATAAGCATTGTGTTCAAAAATAAGTATAGACGGAAAGAGGTTGTTTATAATGATGTGAAAAGTTGGAAACAACCTAAATAGCCATCAGTAGGGGATTGGCAAAGAAACTAGTGTACATCCACTCAGCAGAATACCATACAGACACTAAAAATTATGTATGTCCGTATTGACCTGAAAGATGCTCATGATACATTGTTTTCTTGAAAATCAGGTATTACAGAATTGTCCCATTATTGTAAACAACAACAAATTAGATCCAAATGTCTGAATACGTGTGTATATTAAAAAGCCTAAAAGAATATATACCAAAATATTTACCTTTTGCTTTCTTCATCTTTCTGTATATCTGAAATTTTGCAACGGTCATGTATTACTTAATCAGAAAAAGTAAATGACATAAATAAATGTTTCTGTAATGAATAATAAAGGTTCTTCCTACAGAGTATCTCATGAATCAGTCCACTCTGGCCCCACCCCTTGGTCTAAACCAGATATCCCTCACCTGAGATATCACTGGCTGCCTCTGTGACAGATCCATTCCTGCCTCCATCCCAAGGCCCTTCCAAAGTCAGAGTGACCCTTTTAGAACACAAATCTATTAGGGGGAGGGCTTAAAAGCTTTCTAATTTGTCATTGATATCTGTATCCGGACCAGAAAAGTGGTTTCCCAACTTTAGGGTACTTACAAATACCTTTTTCAGTGGGGATGGGGCCCACAAATATTCATTTTTAATAAGTACCCCGGGGAATTTTGCTGCAGCCAGTCCTTCCTTCATACTTGGAAAAAAAGCAAATAAACAACCTAGAAGCTTCTATGTGATCTGGTCCTTTACCACCTCACCTCTCTTCCTTTAGCTGGCTTTCTCTTATATCCTTGAACTGTGTGCCCCTTGCTCCTCAGGACATTTGCACAGGCTGGGGTTGTTTTGTTTTGTTTTGTTTTGTTTTTCCCAGAATGCCCCCCTCCCTTCTTCTCTTTGCCTGGCTAACCTACTCATCCGTAGGACTCCATTAAATATCACTTCCTGAAAGTGGCCTTCCTTGGTTCTTTAGCTAAATTGATTCCCCTTGTTATATACACTTTAACTGACCCTGATAACAACTTGTAAATATGCACCTATTTGTGGTAGTATAGGTTCAGTGTCCGTGTCTTCCTCTAAACTGCAAGCTTCTTGAATGCAGAAACCACACATCTCCTCCCAGCACAGTGCCTGGAACAACAACAAAAAGATTTAATGAGTATTTGTTGAGTGAAATGAATGAGTATTAAAAGATTAGGTCAAAGCAAACACTTTATGACTAGACAATGGACTCTGAGCAGAAAGACCACCCCCACAGTCATCCCATGTCACCCCAAGACAGAGATCCTCTTGCCTCCACCCCGTAATGATGGTGCCACCCATTTGCTGTCACTCTTGATCAACCTTACGTTGTCTCTAGGGCGGTTGGGTTGGGTTGGGATTTTGCTTTCTCAGTGCTTACGTTTTGCCTCCCCAAACAGAGTATGAGCCACTTGAGAAAAGAGATAAAATCTTATTTCCTTTTGCCTCTCCAGCACCTAGCACATCACCTTGTGCATAGCAGGAACTCAGTCAAGGCCTCAGGATCCTGAAGAGTCTGGAATTTCTTCTCTCAAGATCTCAGAACATGGGGAAAGAATCTCCCTCTGTGGGATGATAGATGTCAGTAACTTTCATGGAGTACCTTGGCTAAGCACTGCCCATTTCATAGAGGAGGGGACTGAGGCTCAGAGAAGCTAACTAACTTGCCCAAAGTCACAGAGTTCATGCAAGCAAGAACTGGGATTCAAACTCAGGTCTTGGGGTGCCTGGGTGGCTCAGTTAGTTAGGCCTCTGCTTTCCACTCAAGTCATGATCCCAGGGTCCTGGAAGCCTGCTTCTCCCTCTGCCTGCTGCTCCCCCCGCTTGTGCTCTCTCTCTGTCAAATATATAAATAGTCTTAAAAACAACAACAACAACAAAAATCTCAGGTCTCGGGCGCCTGGGTGGCTCAGTTGGTTAAGCAGCTGCCTTCAGCTCAGGTCATGATCCCAGGGTTCTGGGATGGAGTCCCGCATCGGGCTCCCTGCTCAGCAGGGAGTCTGCTTCTCCCTCTCTCTCTGCCTGCCTCTCTGCCTACTTGTGCTCTCTCTATCTCTGTCAAATAAATAAATAAAATCTTAAAAAAAAAAACCTCAAGTCTCTCTGGCTCCCAAACACAAGGGACAGGGCTTGAAGGAGCTGGGCTCCCAGCATTCTAGACCTCTCCTCCAGAGGTCCCTGAAATTATGACCTCAGTCCCCCAGGGGCCAAATGCCCCAGAAGTTATATGATTTCACCATATTGGGCCCTGATGAGCCTTCAGATTTCCCCTTCTCAGGTAAGTGGGGGTTAAATAATCCTGCACTCACTCTACATGTGTTTTTGAGTACCTGGGGTAGGTGTTGGGGGTATAGAAATGAATCTGCCTTTAAGGAACTTAGAGTTCCTCACAGAGAATAAAACTGTCTTTTGTTATGACTTATAGGTCCTTGCTAGGAGCATTCTGCATGGAAACGAGGGTCATGGGGCTGTCTCATTAAATGCTGCCTCAGTGGGGCGCCTGGGTGGCTCAGTCGTTGGGCGTCTGCCTTCGGCTCAGGTCGTGATCCCAGGGTCTTGGGATCGAGCCCCGCGTCGGGCTCCCTGCTCAGCGGGAAGCCTGCTTCTCCCTCTCCCCCTCCCCCTGCTTGTGTTCCCTCTCTCGCTGTGTCTCTCTCTGTCAAATAAATAATAAAATCTTTTAAAAATAAATAAATAAATAAATGCTGCCTCAGTTTACCAATGTAGAGTGAGACTGCAGATAGAATCGAGTAGCTGATTAGGGAACTTCCGCCCCAGGGATCCAATAGCGAATTTGGCTTCTTGATAGAAAGAAAGGAAATCAATTTTGGAGGAGAGCTGGGCCTTTAACCTATAGCCCGACAGGTTGGCAGCACTACTGGACTTTAAGAAGAATGCATCAGGGGAGAAGACTGAGGATGCTGAGCAACAATGCTAGGGGCTCTGGGAGTTGCAACCCCCATCTGGAATCATGAGAAATGTCCCAGCCAGTACCTGGATCAAGAGAGAGAACAAGCTTCCCCCGTGCTCAGTGGACGCTGTTGAACTGATAGCACCCATTACCGCCACACCCCTCTTGCTCACCCAGGCCTAGGCCCTCTAAAGTTAGCATTGCCTTGGGGAACCTGGCTGGCTCAGTCGGTAAAGCATGTGACTCATGATCTCGGGGTTGTGAGTTCGATCCCCACGTTGGGTGTAGGGATTACTTAAAAATAAAGTCTTTTAAAAAATTAAAGTTAAAAAGATAAAGTTAGCATTGCCTGCGGAACAGACAGGGCACCCAGTTCAAACGTGCCATCACTTCCATACTCTGACCCAGAATTTCTTATGCAGTGGAAATCCTCAGATCCATGGACAGGATTCCAGAGGCTCCGGCCAGAGTGGTCTAGCCCACAGTCTCAGCCTCGGGTGGAGCCACACTTACGTGGTCCTGCTGGCCTGCAAAGAGTGCCTGGGGTGGAAATATTCCAGTTGTGCCTAAATATAGCCTCAGGCAGAAAATAATATGGAACAAGGAAAAACTGAGCTGATAAGCCCAAGTAATACGCATTTATCAGATATTTATCAAAGGAACTATGCATTCTTTAAATCTTTTATCGATTACCAAGGGTGATTTGTACATAGACATCTTGTATCCATTCCATCCAGCAAGAACTTATTGAGCATGTTGAAAAGTTATGAGAACAGCACACTGCAAGGTACTGTGGGGACGGCAAAAATAAATAAATAAATAAGGAAAATAAGAAAGCAGGACAGCGGGCGCCTGGGTGGCTCAGTTGGTTAAGCGACTGCCTTCGGCTCAGGTCATGATCCTGGAGTCCCAGAATCGAGTCCCTCATCGGGCTCCCTGCTCGGCAGGGAGTCTGCTTCTCCCTCTGACCCTCCCCCCTCTCATGTTCTCTCTCTATCTCATTCTCTCTCTCAAATAAATAAATAAAATCTTTAAAAAAAAAAAAAAAAGAAAGCAGGACAGGAAGTGAGACAATCTGGGTCCTAGGATCAGCTCTATCACGGTGTGTTGTTGGATGAGTCATTTTCCCTCTGGACCTTGGTGTCCTTATCTGGGAAACAGGACTTGGACTTCTGTCCTCTGAGGTCTCTTTCAGTTCTGACATTCTGTGAATTCCAAATTAGATGTGATGGCAGATGTGACTATATCCAGCATAGCTCCGGACTTCAAAGTTTGGGCTGGACCTTCATTCCTTGAGATGCTTTAAGGTCCAGTCCTGCCCTTGGGCTGTTGACAATATGTTCAAGAGCCAGAAGAGAGTTTATTTCAGGGCAAACAATTCATGGGCCCTGAGGCACAAAGCAAAGGCTGTCACTGGGGACTGAGTTATGCAGAGTATAATGCAAACAGCCCCCAGGATGCCTGAGTTGGGCTCAGGTCTCCCTGTGTGACCCTGAACAAGTCACTTGCTCTCACTGGGCCTCTGTTTCTTTACCTGTAGGACAAGAGGGTTGGACTGGATTTCCTTCCTTCCAGCTAGAGACATTTCTGGATGGTCCAACAAGGTGAAGTTAAGAAGGAAGGATGGAAAAGAAGTTCCTCCTTCCTTCCTTTCCTCCCTTCCCTCTAGGGTCCTCTTCTCTGGGCTTAGGGCTGAAGGGAACTGGTTTCAGGCCAGCATCCAACACGAGTCATCTTGACTGAGGGGCGCCTGGGTGGCTCGGTCGTTAAGCGTCTGCCTCTGGCTCAGGTCATGATCTCCAGGTCCTGGGATCGAGCCCCAAGCCGTGCATCTGCCTCCCTGCTCAGAGGCAGCCTGCTTCTCCCTCTCCCTCTGCCTCTCCCCCTGCTTGTGCTCTGTCTCTCTCTCAAATGAATAAATAAAATCTTAAACAAATAAAGTAAAATAAAATAAAATAAAATAAAAATAGACTGTTCTGGGTGCAACTACCATCATTTGTCATAGTGCATTAAAAAAATACACACACACACACACACAAATACACATTTACAGAGAAAGAGCAGAGAAAAGCTGCCAGTCCTGTGGTCTGTAGGTCCCAGGTCCCACATCCACCAAGAGCCTCCCATAGCAGCAAGGTACCTGCTAAAGGACAGCAGGTGACCAGAAGGCCTAGGACAGAGGACTATGCTTTTTAGCCCAGATCCCCCCAGGAGCCTGGAGTGGTTCACATAGGACCTTCTTACCCCTCCAGCAGCAAGCAGAGCAGGAGATCCAGGGAGATGACTGAAAAGGAAGCCTAGCCTCTCCCCCACATCCCTGCTAGGACCTGGAAGTGAGGCCCACGATTTCCTGGACGGTACAGGGTCCCTCCCTGCCTGCTCAAGAGTCAAGGCCACATGAACACAAGAGCACAAGGGACAGTTGTGGCCAGTCACGTCCCACATGTCTGCAGGTTCCTCCGGAGTGTCTTCCCTGGGCAGAGAATGCGTGTTGGGGAGGGAACAGAGGATGCAAGTGTGATCTCAGAACTTATGATCCTTTGGAAACAACAGAGCCCCCAAAAGCAAGATGGGGCAGTGGGGAAGGAGGAAGCCTGGGAGACACAGGCCTCTATAGAAGCTCAGGCAAATAATTTGCCCTCTCTGAGCCTCAGTTTCCCCTCTGTGATTGGAGGGTTGGGTCCTCGAATTCTGGAAGGCTCCCTTGGCCCTGAAGTCATGAAACAATAGAGGACAAGACGCAGTGAACCTACATGCTACATGGAGGGACATGGACCACAGCCACTCAAAAACTGGCCTAACTGTCCTCCCTCCAGCAAGCAGTCTTCAGGTGACATACACTTTGCCCCCCTTTCTTTGTACACATTTATTGAACAACTTCCTTTTGAAAGGGCTTGTCTCCTATATTATCATTCTCACAACTCTGCAAGGTAGATATTATGCCCTCCATCTTCTAGATAAGGAGAGTGAGCCCAGGGAGGTTAAGTAAGTGGCAGGGCCAGGGCACAACCCAGGCTCTCTGGGTAGAGAACCAGGGGAGGTCTCCCCAGCTTTGAGGGGGTCTTCCCCAAATAGGCAGAGACAGCTATGTCCTCTTTCCCCGGGGAACTCCTTGAGGATCCAGGACCTCCACAAGAAGTCCTAGATTCATGTGTCTGGAAGGCACATTCCATCATCCTTAAGCAGCAGGGGTCTTTGGTACGTCCATCCTGGCCAGCAGACAGCAGCAGACAACAGACTTTACCTGTACCATTTCATTTCATCCTCCAGCCCACAAGGTGGGTGTTATTATTATTATTTCATTTTTAAGATGAGGTTCAGGAGACTTTACAAACCTGCCCAAAGCCACAAACCCAGTAAGCGAAGATGCCTTCCTGGCCCAGACATCAGGAGCAGGCCCCTGTCTCTAAATTCAGCAACGGCCACGCCTGGGGAAAGCCAGCATCATGGCTTCTACAATAAGCTATGAATTTGTTTAAAAACAAAGACTAGGGACGCCTGGGTGGCTCAATCAGTCAAGCATCTGCCTTCGGCTCAGGTCATGATCCCAGGTCCTGGGATCGAGCCAGGAGCCACTTCTTGCTCCGGCTCCCAGCTCAGCGGGAGCCTGCTTCTCCCTCTCCCTGCTACTCCCCCTGCTTTTACTCTCTCTCTGTCAAATAAATAAAACCTTCAAAATAAATAAATAAAAAATAAATAAAAACAAAGACTATTTTGGGTGCAGCTATAGCCCAGGTGAGTGGGGCGCGGAGCCTGCTTGGTTTAACCACTGGATTCCACCCTCCATGAGAGGGTAAAAACCCAGTCAGGACTGAAGCTCAGCCACTTCCTAGCTGTGAACTTGGAATTTTACTTAAACTCTTAAAATCGATTTCTTCACCTCTAAAAATGGGTAACATCCTCTTCCCTGGGTAGCTAGAGACAGACAGGAGCACTTGTGTGAAAGGCTGCCCCACCGCCCAGCACAGGGTAAGCCCCACCCTCTCCCCTCCAGCCTCTGTGTTACCACTCCAGGGTTCTTGGGTGGTGGATATGCTACTTACTGGCCACTCCCACTCCCTGAGCAAGGTACTCACCCTCCACACGTGAAATGACTCCTGTCCCCACCTGCTCTCACCTTGCTGTTTCTAGCTCCTGAGCTCCCCATCCCACTCTCCCAGGCTTTGTAGAATTGCCCTGGGGATGGGTGGGGATGCAAGGCCCTATGTCCACCCCCAAGTCTGTTTCCCGGCTCCAGGAGCAAGGACTCCAGGCTGGGTTGGCCAGAATTAGCAAATAAAAATACATACAGGATGCCCAGTTAAATCTGAATTTCAGATAAACAAGGAATAATTTTGTATACTTATATTAAGAGTTCATGACTTTTGGGACACCGGGGTGGCCCAGTCCTTAAGCGTCTGCCTTCAGCTCAGGTCATAATCCCAGGGTCCTGGGATCGAGCCCCGCATCGGGCTCCCTGCTCAGCCGGGAGCCTGCTTCTCCCTCTCCCACTCCCCCTGCTGTGTTCCCTCTCTCGCTGTGTCTCTCTCTGTCAAATAAATAAAGAAAATCTTAAAAAAAAAAAAAAAGAGTTCATGACTTTTTAAAACTTATTTATTTTTATACTTATATTAAAAGATTATTCCTTATCTGAAATTCAAATTTAAGTGGGTGTCCTGTATTTTATCTGGCATCCATACCCCGACCCCCTTGGAAGACTGACCTTAATGGCAGACAGCCCAGCAAATGGCTTTTATTTAGACTTTTTAAACAATTTTAAGTATCTTTTACATAATATAAAGTTTACCCATTTTAAGTATACAAGTCAATGTTTTTTAGATTTACCAAGTTGTACAACCATCACAAAATCCAGTTTTAAAACATTTTCATCACCCAAATAAATGCCCACTTACATTAATTCCCATTACTGCCCCCACAAAGTGTTTTTTTAAACATTTAATAAATTAATTGTTTCTTCTGCAGTAAAAGGTCACAAACTCTTAAATTTTTTTTTTTAAGATTTTATTTATTTGACAGAGAGAGACATAGCAAGAGAGGGAACACAAGCAGAGGGACTGGTAGAGGGAGAAGCAGGCTTCCCGCGGAGCAGGGAGCCCGATGCGGGGCTCGATCCCAGGACCGTGGGATCATGACCTGAGCCGAAGGCAGATGCTTAACGACTGAGCCACCCAGGCGGCCCATAGGTCACAAACTCTTAATGAAGAAATTCTGGGGGAAAAAAATCAGAGAAAGACAAAGAAGAAAATAAAATTACTCCTAAGTCCATAGTCTCACGAGAACAATTGTTAATAATTGTTTCTAATCTTTTCTCCATGCTTATATTTTTTTAAGAGAAAAATGGTATCACACTGTATACAATATCTTACAATCTAATTTTTTATGTAATACATCATGAAAATATTCCTGTGCCATCAAATCTTCTTTCACAATATCATTTTCAGTGGCTACATAGTATTGTGTTGTTACTGTACCACTTTCTTTATTCAATCCCCTTTTGATGGACATTTAGGTTGTGTCCAATTTTTTCACCATTGTATTTTATTTATTTATTTTTAAAGATTTTATTTATTTATTTGAGAGAGAAAGAATGAGAGAGAGAGAGCACATGAGAGGGGGGAGGGTCAGAGGGAGAAGCAGACTCCCTGCCGAGCAGGGAGCCTGATGTGGGACTCGATCCAGGGACTCCAAGATCATGACCTGAGCCGAAGGCAGTCGCTTAACCAACTGAGCCACCCAGGCGCCCTTTTTTCACCATTTTAAATAATGCTGTGGTGCATGTTCTTATAGCTAAATCTTTGTACACATCAATTATTACTTTCTTAAGAAAAATTCTTAGAAGTAGAGTTGTTTTGTCAAAGGGTGTACACATTTTTAAGGCTTTCGATGCTATTTTCTGGCCCAGTAAGGGACACCAGCATGGGGCCAGCTGTCGAAGTCAGAAGCCTCAGATAAGGTTCGGTCCAAGAGAAGAAGGCTGACTGAGAGGACTAGTGGTATATAGGTGGTGGGGGGAACAGGTTAGGGAATGCGGAGGAGAGAAGCTACCAGGCTTTGAAGATTGCCTGGTACTGGGGGGACACTATGTGGGACTTCTCTGGAAACTAGAGGAATACTCTTGTCCCCTCTAGATCCCCTCTTCACCAGCAGCCACCCTCCAGGCAGCACCCCTCAGGGACGCCTTCCCTGCCACTCCCTGTTCCTCTTGATGCTCCTCCAAGCAAGCTGGATGACAGCTCCCTGAGACCCAGCCAGCTGCAGCCTGCCCTGAGCCCTACACACCCCCACAGCCTTGAAAGGGTCAGCCTGGCTTCCAAAGGCAGACCCTGGCACCTCATCAAGGGTCCAGCCTCCCTGCGCCGCCCCCCCCCAGCCTTGGAGGAAGACCAACTGGGAGAGGCTAGAGCAGGTGGGTGTTGGATGGGGGGGCATAGATCTTGAGATGACTCACACGCCACCCGAGGGGAGAAAGGGGCTGGAGGATGAATGGATTGCAAACCAGAAGGAGGAGCTGAGGAGATGAGCTTTGGTGCCTTGATTCGCCCGCGTCAGTTTCTTCAACATCTGCAGTGCGTGGGGTTGAGCGATCCCACTGGGGGGTTGTAGGGGGTAGGGCTGGGAGGCTGGCTGACGTTTGCTTCCCGCCTGCTGGGTCGGCCGAGCAGTTCATGAATGACTCACCTCATTGTCAGGCTGATTCACTGCTCTCCTGGGGACTTGGAGGGCGGGGGGGAGGCTGCAGCAGCCCCCTCGGTACGACTCATACTGTCGCACACACGCGCGCAACACGCACACACGCGCACACACGCGCGCGGGCGGGGCTCCAGCGTGTCCACTTACCTGCTGGGGTCAGGACCCCATAAATGGGTTTCCGGGGGGAGAAGGAGGGGGAGGCACACCACTCGGTCTGCGGAGAACAAGTTTGAGGTTTCTGTCTAGTCTACCCATGGCTATTTACATTTAAACTGATTAAAATTAAATACAATTAAAACTTCAGTTCCTCAGTCTGACTAGCCCCATTTCAAGTGCTCAGCAGCCACATGTGGCTAGGGGCTACTCTATTGGACACAGCGGATGGAAAATACCTCCATCGGGGTGGATGGGTGGCGCAGTCTGTCTTCTAAGCGTCTTCTGTCTTCTAAGCGTCTTCTGTCTCCTAAGCGTCCCTCTTCTCAGCGTCTGTCTTCCCCTCAGGTCATGATCCCAGAGTCCCGGGATCCAGCCTCTCCCTAAGCAGGGAGTCTGCTTCTCCCTCTCCCTCTGCCACGCCCCCTGCTTGTGCTCCCTCTCTCTCTCTCTCTCTCAAATAAATAAATAAAATCTTAAAAAAAAGAAAAGAAAATACCTCCATCAACACAGAATGGTCTATCAGTAGCGCTGGTCTATACAAACTTCGCACACAAAGCTGCACAAGCAGATCAGCCCTCCCCCGGCCCCAGACACTCGACACCCCCACCCTCTATGCAGCACACAATAGACATTTAATTCCACTCACTCACACAACACCCACCCACCAACACGGTTAGGCAAGACTCTCAATGTGTATACACATTTGCGGTGCATGCCGCTGTCCATACCAAGGCGAATGTAAATATAAACACTTAAACACACATCATCGCACTGATTCACATACAACGGCTCATACAATAAAAATACAAATTAGGGCAAAATGCATTTGCAAATATGCTGAAATAGATACAAACTCAAACCATGTGGTTCTCATAACAAATCTCAGCACATTTTCGCAAACTCAAGTACGGGGAAAGGGAACCCACATTGTTGAGCCCCTGCCAACATGCCAGGCATGGAGTTAGCCATTTTGATGTATTAATTCATTTAATCTCACAGCAACCTTGCAAGGAAGATGTATTATTCCATTTTTATAGATGAGACAGCTAAGTTTCAGAGAGGTAAAGTAACTCAGTCACACAAGCCAGGGTCAAATATAAACCAAGATTTGTCTAACTTCATAGCCAATATGCAGCATGCTATCTCCAAACACATGTGCATAGGCATGCACGTGCATGCACGCACACACACACACACTCAAGGTGTACCCTCCTTTGTACCTAAGAAGGTAAGTCTTGTCGGCCAGCAACTGCAGGGATTTTTGGAAATAAGCATGGAGTTGCCCAGATTCATTTACATTCCCTCCTGAGAAATGGCATTAAGTCATTCAACAAACACTTGCTGAGTGTCTTCCATGTGTCAAATCCTATGTTAAATACTGGTTCACAAAGGAAACGCCACAGTTGTTGCCCTGAAGGAGTTCAAAGTGAAGGTGTGAGGTGTGAGGGAAACCTAAAGACAATACAGGACACACAAGAGACCCAAGCTATAATGAAAGTAGGCCAAAAATGCAGGGAACCAAAAGGAAGGTAAGCTGGGTCTCCTGGAGCAGTAAGGGAGGCTTCTTAGAGGAGGCAGCCTGTGAGCTGGGACATGAAGAAGGAGTGGGGTGGAGAGGGATTGGTATTGATTGGGAGATTGGTTGAGAGATTAGCTAGGGCAGGGAGGCAGATGCCAGGAGATTGCAGGCCCTGGGGATTTTATATGTCATCCCCCAGCAACTGGGGGAATTGAAAAATTTTTACAGTGGGAAATAGGACCCCATTTGCATGTTAGAAAGAATGGACAGAAGGGAAGAAAGCTTGGACTAGGGAAATCATGCAGGAAGCTACCACAATAGCCCAGACAGGAGTTGGTAAGGCTTGATGTACAGTGAAAGGCATCTAGACAAGGTGAGGGACAGACAGGGATGGGGGAGTTGGGGTCTATCCTGGTCCTGAGAAAGAGCAATGCAACAGGTTTCTGACCCATGAAAATGTGATGAAAGCCTGGATTCTCTCTCAGAACAAGGCATATATTCATAGGCACACTATCTTTTGCGCATAATTATAGGGATTTTTAATCCCTGAAGCCCCAGGTTAAGAACCCAGTTCCTTGGAATTCTAACAGGCAAAACAACATGGTGGTTAAACCTGTGGAGGCTAGAATCAGACAGCCTGCTTCATCACCTCAGCTCCACCACCTATTACTTATATGAACTTGGGCGGGACATTGACTCTTTCCTTTTGTGCAAAGCAGAAGTGAACCTAGCACCTATATTGAGGCTTGTTACAATAATCAAGTGAACCAATACATGGAAAGTTCCAGAATCTTGCTCAGGAAGTACTGGCTGCTATTACTATGGGTTAAATCAGAGTGTTATTAAGACGCACACATGGGGCGCCTGGATGGCTGAGTTGTGTTAAGCATCTGATTTCAGCTCGGGTCATGATCTTGGGGTCCTGGGATTGAGCCCTGTGTTGCTCAGTGGGGAGTCTGCTTCTCCCTCTCCCTCTGCCCCTCCCCCCCCACTTGTACGCTCACTCTCACTCTCTCTGTCTCAAAAAAATAAATAAAATCTTTTTGGGGTGCCTGGGTGGCTCAGGCCTTAAGCGTCTGTCTTTGGCTCAGGTCATGATCCCAGGGTCCTGGGATCGAGCCCCGCATCGCATCGGGCTCCCTGCTCAGCAGGAAGCCTGCTTCTCCCACTCCCCCTGCTTGTGTTCCCTCTCTTGTTGTGTCTCTGTCAAATAAATAAATAAAATCTTTAAAATAAATAAAGAAATAAAATCTTTTTTAAAAAGACCCCCTCACTACACTTACTCCCCTTTGTACCCCACTTCATAGCTGGGGAATCTGTTGTCTTCTGGTGTGGCCCTCCAGCCTGAGTCCTAGCACCCATTTTGCCCTTTCCCAGAACCCACCCCTTCCCTTTTGGCTGAGTCTCCATTATCCTCAAGCCTGGTTCTTAGAATTAACATTAACCTCTCTTCTAGGAGGAGGGAAAGGCGCCTGGGTGGTTCAGTTAGTTAAGCATCTGCCTTTGGCTCAGGTCATGATCTCAGGGTCGTGGGATCAAGACCCTTGGCAGGCTCCCTGCTCAGCAGGGAGTCTGTTTCTCCCTCTGCCTCTGCCCCTCCCCCCGCTCATGCGTGCTCTCTCTCAAATAAATAAACAAAATCTTAAAAAAAAAAAATAAGAGGAGAGAGAAGAGGACATAGGCCCCATCACCATGGAGACCCAGTCCTTGCCTTTCCCATAAGATGACAGTAGGAAGAAGAAGACATTTGATTTGGGGGAAGGGGGACCCTTCAGCATGGGGGTCCTTCCCAACTCTAAAATCACAGACTACCTCCTCACTGTGTCCTGTCAGCTCCTCTCTAAAGTGTCCCAGGTCCTCATTTTCCATTTGCTCCGACCACCTACCCCCACCCCCATCCAGGTTCTAACAGGAGTTGGGGGCAGTAGATGCCAAATTCATTGAACTTAGAAAAGTGATGGAGAAGAAAACAGGATTTCCCATCAGAAGATCCACCACTGAGTGACTGTGTGACCCTGATGGGGTCTCTTACCCCCTGGGCCTCAGTTTCCTAATCTGTAAAATAATACTGGCCCCCCATTCTTCATGGGATCTTTGTAAAGACAAAATGAGCTAGCGGTTAAAATTGGAAGCTGCAAACTTCAGTGTGGGTAGGAGTTGCTCTTAGTCCTCTTGGCCTTTTGGGCTCTGTGATCCCCCTTCAGCTGGAGCTGACAGAGCCCAGAGGTCCCAGCACCCCTGCAACTGGGTCTCCAGGACTATCTGGAGCTGAGCAGAATGAGCTGCTCTTGAGAAGAGAAGGCCTGTAAGTGGGAGAGTTGGGGTTTTGTACCCCAGCTCAGAAGAAGCACAGAGGCTGTGAGGGAATTCCTAACTTGGATGAGAGTTAGGGGTCCAGCTTCCATCTTCCATCGCCATTCTGGCTTCCATTCTGACATGGGACAGGTAAACTGGTCCACAAGAAGCTATGATGGTTGCCCAGAGGTGAGGCCAGGCCAAGCCACTCTGGGGAAGATCCAAAGCTGGTTCAGATCACATCATTAAGAACTTGAGTCAGCTACCTTCCTCCTGCCTTTTGAATCCTCAAACCTATGCGGCCCTACCATCACTCTAACTAGCCCTATAATAACAAGCGAGAAGAAAAACAGAGAGAGGACTGAGGGCTGGCTCATGAGAGCTAGCTCTGCCAGCTCACTGGATCCGGGCCCATCTCTCTGCACAACTATCCTAGACTATCTTTTGACCTGTGTCTCCCTGACTTGTGAACTTGAGGACACAAGGAGTCATTAATTTCTCTATCCCCAGTGTTAAGTACTGTGCCGGATACACATCAGTCATTGTACCATTCCTTCAATAATTCTATTGAGCATTGTGCTAAGTGCTGGGGACATAAAGTTTAACAAGCCAGACCAAGTCCCTGCCCTCATGGAGCTCATTTTTGTTTGGTTTTTGGTGCTGAAACCCGGGAGCTCATATTTTAGTGAGGAAGACACACAATAAAGATGTAAACCATGACAATTATAAATTATGAAAAGTGCTGAGAAGGAAATAGAGTGTTGGATGGGGGGATGGATGTTCCTTGAGAGATAAGTGACAGGGAAGATCTGAGATCTAAGCTGAAATATGAAGGATTGAAAAGAGCAAGACGAAGAACATCTTTGCTTAATATATGTGTTGCAAGTATGGATGGCTAGATGAACAGACAAACAACCAATGGGGCGGATTCTTTTTTTTTTTTTTTTTAAGATTTTATTTATTTATTTGACAGAGAAAGACACAGCGATAGAGGGAACACAAGCAGGCGGAGTGGGAGAGGGAGAAGCAGGCTTCCCGCCAAGCAGGGAGCCCGATGCGGGGCTCGATCCCAGGACCCTGAGATCATGACCTGAGCTGAAGGCAGACGCTTAACGACTGAGCCACCCAGGCGCCCCCCAATGGGGCGGATTCTAATGTGAACCAGAGTTAAGCTTCAGTACCCAGTCCCTGGTGTGCTTAATTCAAGAGAAGAGGGTGGGCGGGGCTGGGGACCCAGGATTCCCAACCTGCTCTCCCAGAACTCCAGTTGAACCAGCCGACCTGGCCCGAGGGGCCGCTGGGGGGCGACCGAGAGCCCACTCATTTCCCTTTAAGGCCGAGGCGGAAGACAGACGGAGGAAGGGCCTTTGTGTCGGCGGGATAGAAATAGGCCCGCCCCTTTAAGAGGGCGGAGACGCTGGAGTGGCGGCCACTTCGAAAGCGGCCCCGGGCTCCGGTCCCCGGCTTCCCGGCGACCCTCTCTCGGCCCCCTCCCGGGTCGCAGAGTCCTGTCTTTGCGACCTCGCACCAGAGACCCCGCTGCCCGGACTCCGCCTCTCCCGCCCGGGACAAGTCCGAGGCCCCGGCGACCCCTCGAGTCGGGGCCTGCCCGGCTAACCCTCCGTCGGGAGGCCGCCCGCCGTCGCCATGGTAATGCTGCGCCCCGGGCCGCGGAACTGCCTTCGGGCTCGCGGCCCCTCACTCGTGCGAGCTGCACGGCCGGGTTAGGGTTTGGGTCAGAGCTTGGTGGCTTCGGGACACCTGGGCTCTAGTCAGGGCTTGCCTGAGACCCTGGGAAGGTTCTCTCCACACACCTCCCTCTGGGCCTGTTTCCCTCCTGCTGCCTTCCATCTCTTCTTGGAGAACTGCTCGCATCGTTCGCATCGTTGAGCTCGGGGTGCTCCAACGTCACGCCTCCAGAGCCGACCCCCTCCTCCTAGCCGGTTACCCTCTGATCCTTGGACGCTGGGGGGTGGGTGTGTCTAACTGCAGCTCTTGCCTGCTCTGGCATCTGGCCTTAGGCACAGCCCGCCGCGCTGGGCTTGACACGTGCCTCAGAATTGGCTACAGCAGCCCTGCTGCCTAGAAAGAGGGAACTGTGGACCAGGGCATCCTGCCCTCCTGGGACGCTGGCTTTGGTGCATTGGATTAGATAGAAGGAAACCACTTGTTTCAGAAACAAGGCCACTGTGCTGGGCATGCCTGGATTTATGGTAACCTCTCCTACGTTTGACATAGGTTCCCCAGGCCAAATCTTTGGGATGTTGCAAAATCCTTAGGCCCATGTGCACAGTGCTGAGTCTAAAGAATGACCCATGCTCCCTTTGTCAGCCTTCCCCTTGCCTCCTCCTCCCTCTTTCAAGGCGAATGCAGATGGACCTGAGTGGATTATTTTACAAGAAAGGATTCCAAATCATGTAAATCTTTAAGTAAATCCCATCTCTTCCCTCCTCATCCCTTATTCCTCCTTCAGCACTAGCAAAAAAACAAAACAAAACAAAACAGTACACCTGATGGTCTTGTTAGAATTGGAAGAAGCACAGTGAGGACAGAATGTACTTGCAAACAGTATCTCTCCTCCAACCTCAATTGCTTTGTTTTCCTTTCAGGCATGCAGTTTGCAGAAGCTGTTTACTGTGGAAGAAGAGTTTGAAGATGAGGTAAGGAAGTGTTGGTGATCACAGATAGCAGAGGAGGTCTTGAGTTGTCAACACCCAGACCCAGAACATTTTGAAGGAGTCTGCCCCAGCCTCCTTTTACTTGACATGTATAGCTTTTTTTGTCTGTGACAGGCTGAGAGAAGATGAGACATGTAAACAGCCTACTTTACTGTTTTAGAGACAGAAAAACAGAGCTGCCTAATTGGCATACCTTTAAATTACAAGGGCCCTTGCCTGGAAGCTGGGTCATGTGGATGATTCAGTTCACCTTTATGATGGAATACTCGAGGTGGGAAGAAAGTTTATGGAGAACCAGAGACAACACAGTTAGTGGATGACAGGAGGACTGGGGTCACCAAGTGGCTATGTGAGCCAGGGCAAATTACTTCACTCTCTGGCCTTCTGTTTTCTCTTCTATAATAGGAGGGATGTTCTTTTGCCTCAGATGTTCTTCCCTTCCCTCTCTCTCAGAAGATGAGGGATTAGACTAGATCGGAAGCTGGCACATTAGAATCACTCCTGCTGAGGCCCTGACACACACCAATTAAATCAGAATTTCTGGGGATGGGCCCAGGCAGGGCTATTTCTAATCTTGGGGTATAGTCAGAGATCACTGAACTAGCTAGCAATCCCCACAGCTCTCTTCCCACTCAGATCCAATGGACATAGTTTCATCTGGGAGGTCCAAAATTGCTACCTGAAATCCTTCTCAGAAAGAGGCAGGATTTAAGTGAGTAAAATGCAAAAAAAGGTAAGAATACAGCACCAACAACCAGGGTGAGGTCTTGGCCTCCTGATTCCAGGCTAACATACGTAGATACTAAACTACATTTATAGAGTAGAATTATTTATCAATGACAAGCCATTCAAACTTACTTTTTGTCTCCCAGTGCTGTGCATTAAAAATCATGTTTAGAATTTGTCGAGATGCCCCATTTGTACCTAGTATGGTGATGAATGCTGCACCAGGGACCCAAGCCCCACGTTCCCCTTCCTTTGAAGCTTTTGGAACCTAAGGTTTGAAAGGGAAAACAGACCTTCCTCAGACCTCTTAAAAACCGGTCTCTGGCATGTCTCATTCACTGAGGCCCTAAGACATGGTGACAGGGACACATATGGGTTCTAGTCCTGGTTCTGTAAAGTTACTTAACTTCTGAATCTCCACTTCTGCATCTGTAAAACAGGAATAATAATAACACCTATTAGGGCCATCATGAAAACTCATTGAGAGAATTCTGGTAAAATGTTTACATGGTCCCTGGCACCCAGTGCCATTTCAAATTGTTAGATGTTCTCGTCATCACTTGGGGACTTGAATTTTGTTTTTATATAAAAATTCAAAATTGCCAGCTTTGTTGAGGAGATGTGTCCTTGTCTTTGTCTTTCAGCTTTGGAGATGTGTAATTACAGGCTGAAAAAGTGACTGCTAAGTGCCCCACTTGGGTCTTACCAGGTGATGGGAGGACTGCTGAGCCGGCAATGGGATTAAGAGTGAAGGTCTCTGGGACACCTGGCTGGCTCAGTGGAGCATGTGACTCTTGATCTCGGGGTCTTGAGTTCGAGCCCCATGTTGAGCGTAGAGATTAAATTTAAAAAAAAAAAAAAAGAGTTCAAGTTTCTGTTCCAAGACCAGTCCCTTTCCCCCTTTCCCAGGGAGATGACGTCATGTCTAAGAGTGAGCCCTTTAGGGGAAAAGGGATCCATCAACCTCCAGGATCATCAGGATTTCATTGCTGCTGTAATTCTGATATTGTTATTGCTAAACCCTATGGTAGTCCTGCTGGAGTATGCTACTCTCCTGATAATACACAAAGCAGGAAAAAACCTTCCCCTGGCCCAGACAGTCCAATGCAGTGGCAGAGGATGGGGGTGGAGGGGACCTTCCTGTCAGTTAAATCAGCAGCTCTGACTCAAAAACACCCTCAGAACAGGTCTGTTGCTCTTGAAGGTGTCAATCTCACCTTGCTTCCCAACTGGAATCCATACTTAATTTAACTTGCTTGAAAAGCTATATTTAACTTCTGCCTATTTTGCTAGATCCAAGGCCTCTGGCTTACTGAAGGCTGTGTGTGTGAGTGTGTGTGTGTGTGTGTCTGGTGGATGGGGGGAGGAGTGGGTTGAGGACAGGCAGCATGACCAGCTGGAGAGACCCCTATTGCACAGGCTGGACACCAGGAAACTTGTTTCCTTGAGATGCGTGTGTGACCTTGGGTGATTTGATTCTTGGTGCCCGGGTATGTTTGCTTCTGCCTGCTCCCCCACCCCCCAGGAGAAGCTACCTAAAGACTTAGCCTTAGAAAATTTCTTTTTTTTTTTTTTAAGACTTTTTTCCTCAAGTTTTTAATTAATTAATTTGTTTATTTATTTTTAGAGGGGGGAGGGGCAAAAGGAGAGGGAAAGAATCTCAAGCAGACTCCCCACTGAGCGTGGAGCCCAATGCAGGGCTCGATCTCATAACCCTGAGATCATGACCTGAGCCGAAATCAAGAGTCGGACACTTAACTGACTGACCCACCCAGGCGCCCCTCTTCAAATTTTTATTTAAATTCTAGTTAGTGGGGCGCCTGGGTGGCTCAGTTGGTTAGGCATCTGCCTTCAGCTCGGGTCGTGATCCTGGGGCCCTGGGATCGAGCCCTGCATTGGGCTCCTAGGTCAGCAGGTAGTCTGCTTCTCTCTCTACCCACCCCTCGCCACAGCTCGTGCTCTTTCTCTCTCTCTCTCTCTCTCTCTCTCTCACTCTCAAATAAATGAATGGAATCTTTAAAAAATAAATAAATTCTAGTTAGTTAACATACAGTGCTAAAGATTTTATTTTTAAGTAATCTCTACATGCAAAGTGGGACTTGAACTCACGACCCTGAGATCAGGAGTCACATATTCCACCAACTGAGCCAGCCAGGCACCCCTGAATGTTTCTGGGAGAAGCCTGGGGGTGCTGGGGCACCTGGCTGGCTCAGTCGGTGGAGCATGCGACTCTCAATCTTGGGATTGTAAGTTTGAGTCCCACATTGCATGTAGAGATTACTTAAAAAAAAATAAAATCTTAAAAAAATAAAATCTTTAAAAAAAGTGGGGGAGTGGGCTTATGGGCAAGGTCAAAGGTGGTGAGAGACCCCACCACGGCCTTCCATGCCTTGGTTTCTTGCTTACATGTATCTGCGCCTACAAACATACCACATGCCTGAAACAGTAAAAGCAGAGTGTTTCTTGATTTCTGGATGCCAAGACCCACCGTCTCTGCTTCTTTGTAGGACTTCTTGTCTGCTGTGGAGGATGCAGAGAACCAGTTTGCTGGCTCGCGGCCTGTGAAGGCTGGGTGCCTGAGACCCGTCTCTTCCAGGCCACAGGACTCCACGCAGGCACAGTCTTCTGGGCAGTTGCCATCAGGCCCCTCTGCTCCTTCAGAGGCTTTGCGCCTGTCAGCTCTGGGACTCCGCCTTCCTACCTCCAGCATGCCTGGGGCCATCAGGGGTCCACCTTCCGTAGGAACAGCCCCCCTAAGGCCTGTCTCGACTTCTAGCAGCTGGACTGGCCATCAGAGACAAGTGACACTGACTGAAGTGCTCAAAGAGCCAGCCAGACCCCAGACCTCCGCTTCCTGCCCCCTGCTCAGGTTTGAGAGCCAGCAACCAGTGACTGGGGGCTTCGAGGGGCCTGAACAAGATGAATTTGATGAGGTCCTGGCAAGCATGGAGCTGGAGGGGCCTGGCATGGAGCTGGACATTGGAGTCAGCAGTGAGGCCCCAGGAATCCTGCCCACCTGGCATCAGGAGGACTCAGCAGTGGCTAAAAAGGCCCGGGTAGCTGATCTGAGCAGGTCTTGCCGAAAGGGGCCCACACCTGCTCCCCACATACCTAGGGTCCTGTCAGCCCACGATGAGCCTCCAGGGCCTGTTGTCCACTGTAGGACTCTACAACCCCCCGTGAGATCTGGTGCCACCAGCAGCCTTCCCATCCCAACTGCTTCAGTGGTTCCTGCTCAGCAGCCCCCCTGGGAAGCCTGTCGGAAGGGCCCCCCAGTTCAGGCACCACAGCCTCCCCAAGCGGCTGGCAGGCCTGTTCGGAGCAGCCCTCAAAACCATTTCCCCGGTCACTCATTCCAGTGTCCAAATGCCTCCATCCCTGGCAAATCTCATTTTCCCGGACCACGAACTCCCAACTCGATCTGTTCTACTCCCTCAAGGACTATCTCTGGATCATTTCCCCGGAGCCCCTTACAACCCCGAGCTCCAGTGTCTTCTGTCAAGTGTCCTCTCAGCACCCCAAAGAGCCCCCATTCCTCCCCGGCTCCCCAGGCAGTTCTGCAGACGCCCATCGTCACCAACCACCTGGTGCAGCTGGTCACTGCCGCCCACCGGCCACCCCAGCAGCCTGCCCACGCCAAAACTCGCCGCTTCCCCGGCCCGGCTGGGGTCCTGCCTCACCAGGTGAGGGACAGCTTGTCTTCGGCAGAAGCTGGACCTGTCCGGGACACGGGCGGGGGGTGGGGCGGGAGGGAGAAGCAGGAGTTCCAGTGCCATCCAGTCCCACAATATCCTTACTCCTGGGGGGTGGGAGGGAAGGAAGGAAGTGCAGAGAGGGGGTTTCCAAAGCTGCAGCAGTTCAAAGAAGTGGGAAGGAAGAATTGAATGCTCGAAAAGCCACAGGTGAGAGAGCGCTTCAGGCCCTGAGAACTTCACGACTTTCCTTTGTTGAGCGCCTCCTGTTGCTCCACTGGGGCGGGAAGATCCGTTCACTTATATTTACTAAGGACTTGTATGCGTTGGGCGATTTGCTTGGAACTGAGAACGCAGAGGTTAAAATAGAAGTAGCTCCTGTCCCAAGTTGTTCACGGCACAGCAGAAGAAGCCGATGCGAAGGAACGATGATACGTAAAATGCAGTGTCCCTGGGTGCTGCGGAGACACTGGGCTCCTTGGGCTTCCTGAGTGGGCTTTGGAGGGTCAGGGAGGAGGTTAACAGGTGTGTGTAGGAAGGCTGTGCTCTGGGAGGCATTTCAGCAGTGGGAAGACAGGGAAGAGCGTGTGCGAAGGCACAGAGGTGTAAGGGCAGGATGCTGTCAGAGGTACACGGAACAGGTCACTGTGGCCGGCGTGTGGGGTCCGCGTGGGGAAGCTGTGCTATGCTGACAGTTTGGATTTCAGCGATGGTGGAGGGACAGTATCCATCAAACCATCTTGGATCAGATCCCAGATCATGGGACCCTGAGGGTCCGCTCTGGTTGTGATTGGTGTACTCCTTTTCTTGCATTTTAAGGGTGGTTCAAATAATTTCTGCCCGTTCCTTGCCCTTTGCTAGCACTCTAAGGAAAATCCAAGGAGGCTGTCCACATTCCTCCTGGGCTGGAGCTCTGTGGGGGAGGGGTAGGTCCCTGAGAAGGGACTTGGGGAAGGCTGCCCCTGGGCCTATCCCAGGCCTCTCTATCCGGGTCATTGCCTCCTTCAGGAAGCCCTGGGTTCTGCTCCTGGGCCAGCTCCAGCTTCCTCACATTCCCTAAACAATCCCCAAAGCATCTTTTTTGAGCTGCCAACAAGGCTCCCGAGACTTCGTTAGGAGAGATGTGATATGTGTTAATTGTCCCTGATAGTTTCCTGAACTCATTATGTAAGCCAGACAAGAAGCTGTACTTGTAGGTAACAGCTGCTGTGCTTGCTCTCGCCTTCCCCTTCCCTCTCCCCTTGTAGCACAGTGAGAAGAATCTGGAGGAGATCGTGGTTTCCACACCCCAGACTCCGACTCACAGTGCTCGGGCTAAATTCCGGACAGAGGTAACTAGTTCCACGCAAATGCTGGTTTTCTGGGCATCGTTTAAGAGCAAGCGAGGGACATCCCCGCGGGTTCCAGGAGGTGGGAAGCAGTCTACGCTGCTAGGCCTGTTCCCGGGGTCACGCACCAAAGGTCACGCACATGGTGAAGGCCGTTTGGAGAGGTGGCGGTTTTACTGGCATAAGGGGAAGCCTCTCCTGATGCTGCCCGAAGTCATGCGTCCAGTCTTCTTTCTCATCTAAGAAAGAAAGGCCCAGCTAACTTCCATCTTCCCTCAGGGGAGGGGAGTGTCAGAAGTATGAGGAAATTGTATCTCAGGATCCCCTCCTCTCAGGTTTCGCGGAACTGAGCTGGGAAGGATCTGCCTTCGTCTGGCCTCCAGTGGGTTTCTTTTTGGTGGGTGAGACCCATCGTCCCTCCTCACTGGGATTCTGGTTGACCTGCTCTGCCCTCAGACCTACTTTTGCTTTTAATTCTCTTTGCTGCACTTCCACAGATCCACCAGCCCGCTTCAGATCCAGAGTAGCAAATACTCATCTGGATACAAAGCATTCTTTTTTTTAAGATTTTTTATTTATTTATTCGAGAGAGAGAGCGTGAGAGCAGGGCACAGGGAGGTGCAGTGGGAGAGGGACAAGCAGACTCTGCACTGAGTGAGGAGCCCAATGCGGGGCTCGATCCCATGACCTGATCATGACCCGAGCTGAAACCAACAGTCAGACACTCAACCGACTGAGCCACTCAGGTGCCCCAAAGCATTTTTTAATATAAGGAGGTTAATAGTCAAGCCAGAGGCATCCCAAATAAACTATGACTGGTTTCAAAATGGCTAAGGCACTCGGGGCGCCTGGGTGGCTCAGTCATTAAGCGTCTGCCTTCGGCTCGGGTCATGATCCCAGGGTCCTGGGATCGAGCCCCGCATCGGGCTCCCTGCTCCACAGGAAGCCTGCTTCTCCCTCTCCCACTCCCCCTGCTTGTGTTCCCTCTCTCGCTGTCTGTCAAATAAATAAAATCTTAAAAAAAAAAAAAAAATGGCTAAGGCACTCTGGAAGCCTGTCAGTGTGTATGGGGGCTCCCTGGCCCTAAGACTTCTCGTGTCTATTACACAAGAGACGTAGCCTTTTGCTTCAATGCAACTAAAGTCAGGACTTGATTAAAATTAAATTAAAATAAAATAAAATAAGGAGCACCTTTGCTATCGCTGCTTAGTGAAAGATGTGCTATGCAACAAAATCTCACATACTGTTTTGTGATGTAGGAGAGGAGAGACTGGTCACCATGCTATAGGGAATTCGCCCTTCCCTCGCAGCCCCCCATCCTGTCTCAGCCAAGGTCTGTAGCAGGGTGAATCCATTAATGCAGGCTCCCCCTCTGCTCTGTGGTGCCAGATTGTTACTAGTTCCCAGGCATCGGCGGAGGAGGATTTTGGGCGAGGGCCCTGGCTGGCCATGAAGTCTGCTCTTGGCCTGGACGAGAGAGATTCTACCTGCTTCCTCCGTACCTACAGCATCGTCATGGTGCTGCGGAAGGTGAGGATCCTGGGTGCTGAGACGTGCAAGAAAGACCATTTTTCTCCTTTTCACCAACCTGCTGACCTACTCCACCTTAGGAAAGGGGCTGTCCGTTTGCTCCCTCTTACCCCAGGCCTATCTCTGAGCAGCTGCATGGAGCCCCTTTGGTTGTATCTTCCACTCACCCAGCATTTCACTACTATTGGGCACAGGTGGAAGGCGAAAGTGGGGTATGGGTATGTCTCTGCATGTCCAGGCCCTGGATGAGGTGGGGTGAGTACACGGCTACCTTTCAAGCTCCCTAGAGGTCCAGGGTCCCGTGCGGACACGTGCCCATGGCCTGCGGTGATGGAGCTCTGTATAAATACATAATATGCTGGGGAAAGGAAGCAGGGGGGATAAATGAAGGACCTGCCAGCCTCGGGTCTGCTAGAGAGAGACAGGATGAGTCCTTCAGACTGCCTTTTTGCCCTCCACAAAAGGCAGATCGTCACCACATCTGTACTCTGTGCCCCCTCCCAGCTCCCAGGTTGCCCTGGCACACTTGGGAACCTCACAGGTAGGACGTGGCTTGCTCAGCAAATGCCTCTCCTTGTAACCAGGCAGCCCTGAAGCAGCTTCCCAGGAACAAGGTCCCCAACATGGCAGTGATGGTCAAGTCCCTGAGTTGGAGCACGATGGACGCCAGCGTGGTTTTCAAGGACCCCACGGGTGAGGAGTCAGGTCCTGGGAGGGTCTGATGAGTGGCCTTCGTTGAGTTGAGGAGATGAGGAGGAATTGTCCTGTCCATTCGCAGACGGGAAAATTGAGGCAGTGAATGGCCCACTTCCCAGCCAGGGCCCAAACCAGTCCCTGTGCTGCCCTTGACCCAGACTGATGGGCCATGCGGTATTTGCAGGAGAGATGCAGGGCACGGTGCACAGGTTGCTGCTTGAGACCCGTCAGAGTGAGCTGAAGCCTGGCTCGGTGCTGCTGCTAAAGCAGGTATGGGGAGCTCCGAACGGGGACCTGCTCTCCAACCCTCCCACCCTGGAGAAGGCCCCTGAGTTGTCTGCCTGGCTCCCATTCTTCGGAGGTGGATGGGGATGAGGGGTTGTGCTGTGAGGGCAGGAGGGTGGGTGCGGTAAGTGGTTCTTCTCTGGCCCAGGGCTGGGGCAGAAGCAATTTGCGTGACCCTGGTGCCGAGGCCAGCAAAGGGGAGGTAGGCGGGGGACCAGGTGGCATCTGACAGCATCTAGTGCTCCATGAGGGCTCTGACCTTCCCCCTTCCTCGGCTCCAGGTTGGAGTGTTTTCTCCTTCGCTCCGAAATCACTACCTCAACGTGACACCCAACAACCTGGTCCATATTTACAGCCCAGATTCCGGGGATGGGAACTTCCTCAAGCCATCTCAGCCCTTCCCCAAGGTAAGAGGAGCAGGATGGAAAGGAGACTGACAGGGCCTCTTTCTGGCTGGATCTTCTGGTATCTTCCCGTCCATCACCCTGGGGAGCAGAGGCGTGAAGGGGGCCGTTGCCCTGAGATGAAGCGATGCCTTCGGGGACGGGGCCATCTCCTCCTGTTCCTGGTGCAGCCGCCTGCCAGCCGGTACAGTAACAGGACCTGGAGTAGCTGGCTTCTTGGGGATCTGATGGCAGACTTGGGCATCGGAGAGGATAGGAGTTACCTGAGAACTAACCAGGTTGTGGGTTTCCCAGGGGGTGCGGCCCTCAGATCTGACTCGGGGTCAGGTCAGCTACAGGTGGGTGCCGAGAACAGTGAGCCACGTGTGGCCTGTCGTGTGGCCAGCCCTTGCCCTGCGTCTGCCCTCCTGGCCTCCACCTCCACTGGGTGAGGGGGCACCCCCACAGAACTCAGGTGGGGACACCCCCCTTTTGGGAACTAAAGGAGACTGGGGTTCCAGGCAGCTCCACTCCAGGGTAAGAGTGCAGAGCCAGGCCTTGACTTGGCATATGGTCTCCCCTCTGTGGCCACCTCCCCCCTTCCTGGGATCCTGGGTTGTTGTCATGGCCTGGCCTGGGGGTCAGGAGACCTGGGTCATGTCCCCGCTCTGCTGGTAATTTGTAAGTGACCTTGGGCAAGTCCAAGTCCTGTCCCCACCCCTACTGTTGCTTCTTCTAAAAAGTGAATGGGTTAGGGGCGCCTGGGTGGCTCAGATGGTTGAGCGTCTGCCTTCAGTTCAGGTCATGATCCCAGGGTCCTGGGATCGAGTCCCGCATTGGGCTCCCTGCTCCTTGGGAGCCTGCTTCTCCCTCTGCCTCTCTCTCTCTCTGTCTCTCATGAATAAATAAATAAAATCTTTAAAAAAAATAAAAATAAAAATAAAAAAGTGAATGGGTTAGACTTGATGACTTCTACTCAAGTTACACCTTTAGCTCTAACGGGCTACTTCCACTGCTCTCATCTTTCCCCTTAACCTTCCACATTTTCTCAAAATCACCCCACTTCCAAAAAATCATCCTTCTTTTTCTTTTAAATTTCAAGGTATCCACACACATTGACAAAAATTGAAATGGTACAGAATAAAGCAAAACGTGAAACTTACTCTTCTCCATTCCCATCCCCTAGGGCTAATGATAGTTAACAGCTTAATTACTAATTTCCATTACCTGCCTGTATATTAGCTAGTGTGCAGATTGTTGCTGTTTTTTTTTTTTTTTTTAGATTTTATTTATTTATTTGACAGAGAGAGACACAGCGAGAGAGGGAACACAAGCAGGGGGAGTGGGAGAGGGAGAAGCAGGCTTCCCGCGGAGCAGGGGGCCCGATGCGGGGCTCGATCCCAGGACCCTGGGATCATGACCTGAGCCGAAGGCAGACACTTAACGACTGAGCCACCCAGTTGCCCCTAGTGTGCAGATTATTAAAAGCTTTTCTTCTTCTTCTTCTTTTTTTTAAAGATTTTATTCATTTATTTATTTATTTGAGAGAGACAGAGAGAGCACATGAGACGGAGGAGGGTCAGAGGGAGAAGCAGACTCCCTGCCGAGCAGGGAGCCCGATGCGGGACTCGATCCCGGGACTCCAGGATCATGACCTGAGCCGAAGGCAGTCGCTTAACCAACTGAGCCACCTGGGCGGCCCTCTTTTTTTTTTTTAGTAGGGGAGGGACAGAGAGAGAGAGAGAGAATCTTAAGCAGGCTCCATACCCAGTGCATTAGCCCAACATGGGGCCCAATCTCACAACCCCTGGGATCATGACCTGAGCTGAAATCAAGAGTTGGACGCTTAACCAGCTGAGCCACCCAGGTGCCCTTCAAAGCTCATTTTTAATCCCCGGCTAAATCCTCAACATATTTCTGAATGGCCTCTTCACTCTGCTCCAGCTATATATAGATTTCCTAAAACACTAGATACCAACAGAATTAGGAAAGAAAATCGCCCAAAAAAGTTTTTTGTGTTTTTAATTACCTGCTGTTTGGGGTGTTTGGTATTTCAGCTCCCTCCCCTGGGGGACTGGCCTCTGCCACACTCCTCTGTTGTGTCTTTCCTGAACCCCTACCTATTCCTTTGAGGTTGTCTGGGTGGACATGGAACTGTCCAGAAGGATGTCAGGGGCACGGGCATTAGTAACCAGGCTCTCTGTCCCCAGAACCCAGGAAGCTTCCCTGGCAGCCTCCATCATGAGACTGCAAAGTCTGGAAAAGGCCTCAGAACAGCAGGGAACGCAGAAGCGGCGGCACCCCCTGAGGAAGAGCTCCCAGAAGCAGGTAAGGCAGTCAGCCCACCCAGGAGCAAAAGCTGTTCTCCTTCTATTTCCTCTTGGATAGCACAGCCAGGAGAATCTGGCTGCATCTTTTCCCTCCTTCTGTGAATCTTTGGGTCTTAGAGAATCTTACAGAAATCAGATGTGGTATCTTTTCTGGCAAGGCTGTAGGCCACAGACTAATTAGCAGTGTGACAGGGGCCACATAAAGCAGATACAGTGGGATCCACAGGTCTCCCCCGTTTCTAGACCATGTGGTTAGCCACAAGGAGGAGATGGACTGGCACCATCCTTGTACCTCACCTTGGGTCTTCCGGGGGCTGATTTCCCCATCCTGACTAAGCTCAGATACCCTTCAGGCGGTGCTGAGGAGTCAAACCTCCATGTGGTTAGGGGGGGACCAAGATACAGACCTGAGAAGCCCAAAAACATACCTGTCAGGGTATGGCCGCTTGTTCCTCAGGAGGCAGCATCACCCAGGTGAAGCTAGCACAGTGCAAGTCTGATCCTTAGCTTTTTGGTTCCATAAATTCAACCCTGTCTGGCCCCCACGTTCATGGGATTATGGGTAAGTGTCTCACATTAACCAAATTCACATTAGACCAATGGATAAACCACAAAGCCCATTTACTTACAGCCTATGAAAAAGTATCTACCCCTTATGCTGGAATCTTCTCTGGAATGTTGCACTCGTTCCTTATAAGTAAGCTGGCTGACAAGCCAAACCATCATCAGAAGGTTGCTGGTGGTCATGAAATAAGTGAGGAGAGTTGCCTGTAGAATATTGTGGCTGGTGTCACATCTCCATTGTAGGGACAGACTTGCCAAGCAGGTAACCACTAGTGGTGACTGCACAGGGCTGGGAAACACCAATACTAGCTCTTACTCTGATTCCCAGTTTCCTAGGCCCACAATGTCTGCTCATTCCCCTTCATTTAACATCGAGTTTCCCCAAACAGTCATAGTGTAGCTAGTGAGGGGCACTTTTTTTTTTTTTTAAGATTTATTTATTCATTTGAGGCAGGGGAGGGGCAGAGGGAATGGAAGAGAGAGGATCTCAAGCAGACTCCCTGCTGAGCACGGAGTTGAATGTGTGGCTCGATCTCAGGACCCCAAGATCATGACCTGAGCCAAAATCAAGAGTTGGACGCCCAACCGACTGAGCCACCCAGGCGCCCCATCACCTTTTGTTGTTACAATCAAATTCCAGTCTTACTTCCCCAAGTACGGTGCTGGGCACCTTAATTAAATTTTGAATGCCAGCAAATGGACTTCCAGCAGCGTGTTTGTCAGGTGCTCTGTGCCAGACTGGAAGCTGGTCTCTGCAGGTGTAATGCCTAGTTCTTCTGACTCCGTGGGCTGCCTGAGCCCGGCCCTCACGCGGGACTTCTCTAGCTGGGAGCCGTGACTCTGGCATCAGACGGAGCTTGAGTATGCTCCCCACGGGCAGGCTGTTTGACCTCTTTAAACTCCTTCTCTCAGATAAAGTGGGGATGGCAACAGGAAGAACCATGCCCTGTAAAGGATACTGTGAGGACTGAAAGGGACGAGTACAGCAGGTGTGGCCTGAGCATGCGCTCAGCGAGTGGTAGCTGCTATTGTTAACAGTAATAGTACCGGCAGGGATTGCTGAGGTCAGCTCTATTTCCAAGTTCTCAGACATAAGCACCCAGCTGAGAACTGCAGTCAGGGACAGTTACTTTCATTCCACACGCCCAGGAACAAGGCCCATCAGGGAAGGGGCTGATGTCTCGCCCTCTTCAGGTGAGAAACCAGATTAATGGATGCCATGATTCTGAATGCGTCTCATGGCTTTTCCTGGCCTTTTGTCTTCCTCTGTCCAATGAGCACGTCGCACTAGCGGACCTCTGAAGCCTATCTGCTCAAGCGCTATGCCTCTGGATGGAAAAAGGGGTATCACCAAGGCCAAGGGGAGGGAGTGTCTTTCTTGACTGAAAGGTCCGGGCACTTTGTCCCTGTCTCTTGTGGTGTGTGCGTGTGTGGGAAGCAGAAGGAAGATGGGGGTCAGGCCAGCGTCAGGCCCGTTAGCCCAGTCACCACTGCCCGGGGGAGCTACCTCCCCAACTGTGCAGCCAGGTCCAGGCCCCCCTGAAAGGCAGGAGCTCTGGACCTGAGTCCTGTGGAACTCTAACGTTGTCACTAATTCTGTTTACCCTCTCCACGACCCCTGCAGATGACCTGGATGGACTCCTGAGTGAGCTCCCTGAGGACTTCTTCTGTGGGACCAGCAGCTGGGACTGCCCCACGGCAAGGCCCCCACCGTGAGCAGCCAGCCTCTTGGCACCCAGGCAAGGCTCTGGTTGGGTCTGATTGAGTCCCAGGGAGAGAGGAAGCCCAGCATGATGGGAGAATAAACAAAGCTCGGGACTATGGCTGCCCCTACCCAGGATGCCTTCCCTAGGAACGCCCTCGTCCCTCCGATTCTACACTGCTCTCACTTTGGGTCTTCTTTTGGCATTCCAGAACTCAGCCCAAGGATGGCCCTTCCACTCTACTGTCCTCCAAGCCCTTGGATGCAGCCGTTGTTCCTTTTCCTCCTGCCAACAGGGAAGGTGTGTCCCCCTCCGGCCTCCCCTTGACTTTAGAGGACCCCGATCCCTTTACTCCCTATTCCCTGGAGAGCTGAGGAGTCACACCACAGCCGTGGCGACCTGTCCCTCTGGTCAGGGGAGGAACACTCTCAGACTTCCCTCTGCTTTGTCTCGAGAGGCCTGCAGCTGCCCAGCTCACCTGTGCTCAGGTTCCCAGGTGTGGGGGCGGGGCTGGGGCTGCGGCATCTTGTTCGGAAATAAAGCAGCTGCCCACTTCACTTGCCTCCTCCTCTCCTTTCCACCCACCCCTGCTCCTTGTCCATCTGTCTTGCCGGTGGTGCTTTGCCTGGGGCGGAGCCAAGCTGCTCGTTTTCCTTCTCTCTCTCTCTCTCTCTTCATAAACTTTCCTTTTAGACAGTTTTAGATTTACAGAATTATTGCAAGATAATCCAGGGAGTTCCTATATACCCCACACCCAGTTTCCTCTGTCATTAGCCTCTTATACTAGGATGCACACTGCTTACAACTAACCAGCCAGTGTTGGGACATTACTATGAACTGAACTTCATGCTTTATTCAGATGTATTCAGTTTCCCTGTCGTCCTTTTTCTGTTCCAGGACCCCACATTCCATTTAGTTGCCGTGCCTCCTTAGGCTCCTCTTGGCTCTGGCATTTCCTCAGGCTTTCCTCGTTTTTCATGACTCTGATAGCTGCGAAGAGTACGGGTCAGGCATATTCCAGGATGCCCTCTATTGGAATCTGTCTCCTTAAAGAAAGATGAGACCGGGGTTATGTGTTTTGCCGAGGAAGGCCACCGAGGAAGGTATATTCTCGTCACACATCAAGGGTTGATGGTGACCTTGATGACCTGGCTCAAGTAGCATCTGTCAGGTTTCTCCACTGTAAATTTGCTTCTTCTCCCTCTTCATGCTGTCCTCTTTGGAAGGAAGTCACTAGGTGCAGCCCACACTTAACAAACAAGGAGTTATGTTCCACCCTCTCTAAGGACAGAATATCTATATAGTTTATTTGGAATTCTTCCTCATTTCTTAGTCCTACATTCATATCCGTCTGGACTCATGGGTGTTGTCTTATGCGTTGGGTTGTAATCCAGTGCCACTTTACTGTGTGGCCAAGCAACTGCTTGTCCCTGTAGCTTTGCTGTGCCACCTTTCAGACCAGAGTTGGACAAGGGCCATGTGCGGGGTGTAAAAGGCGTAATTATACCAAGTCGCCAACCTTGTTTTCCTTTCTGGGATGAAGGGAAGAAAAGAATTATGCCCCAACTCGTGGTTGAGGGGGTGTGGGTTAAAGACCCTAGTCTGACCACCAGCCTCCCCTGCCTCAGCCCCAGCCTTCCCTAAGGGGCTGTGAGTCCGAGGCCTCCAATGGGCTTGGGTACTGCTCTGGGGAAGGACGCTCATCTCTTTCTTCCCAAAGAAAGCCTGACCCCCTGGATCCCCGTCTCAAAGCTGAAGTGAGTGAGTGCTGCAAGAATTCCATGTTCAGCAGGCTGTTAGTTAGTGGGGCCCTGTTCGAGAAGGCTTTTGTGTTCCAAGCCCAGGAGCAAGAATGGGCTAATTCACTAGCAACCCTCCTACCTGAACAGATCGTGCACTTCTATCTCTTCTACCCACTGCTAATCCCCCAGCTCTGCCGATGCAGCTCAGATCTGGGCCACAGCCCATCTACCCTGTATGGTCTTCCTGCACCTAAGCCACCCCATGCCCCTGGCCCGCACTACCATTCCCCACTCAACTCCCTTGAGCCCTGATCTCTACTTCTCACAGTCCTGACCAGGGTCCTGGCTTCTTGTGTGCTTCATCACCCTACAGGCTCAGCTCCCAGAAGGCAGGGTGGGGAATCCAATCACCTAGCATTGTTCTATCACTAGACCTGGGTTCCCTGTGGGTTCGTGCGTGGGCTGGAGTAAAAGCCTCCTCTTTCTGCCCTCAGGAAGCTAAGGACAGGAGACAGAACACAGGATATCTCTGGGGACTGGGTTGTAGTCAGAGTACCTTCAGGCGCATATGACAGACAAGAAGGCTGCAGAGAGGCTGAGGAAGTCAACACAGCCTTGCACCCCACACGTCATGGCTACTGTGCGCCTCAGAAGGGGACGCCCACCCCACCTTGGCCCCTCTTGGCCCCACCCAGCCTTGTCAGCTCCCAACCCTGGGAACTCAGCTGTGGGTGCTCAGCCAGGCCGTTGGCGGGGCAATTAAAACACCAAATGGGTTCCAACAGGGTTAATCACAGCTGCATTTATAGAGGCGCCTTTCTCTGAGGATCTCGAAGACCTTGCTGTGCATGATCTCATTCCTCCCTCTGGGATCCCCCACCCTGGAATACCACCAAGAAGCTGGGGCCAGAGTGGGTGAATGGCAGGGTAGGGGCAGTGCCGGAAGCGGCCCAGGCTGCTGCCACCCACCTGGGCAGGCAGATGAGTGTTTGCTCTGGCAGAGAACAAGGGCCCTCAGTCAATGCCCTACACCCAAGGGGCCAGCATGCGACGAGCCAAGCGCTCCTAAACACCACATCAAGACCTACTATGTGCCAGGCCCTGCTGGGTTGCAGAGACCCAGCTGACTAAATTCAGGTCCTGCTCTGGAGCCCACATCCAGCAGGGCGGACTTCTGTCCACAGCACATTGGGATAGGCCCTTCGCAAAGTACATGTGCGGTCCCCTTGGAGCACCGATGGGGGCATGGCGGGGAAGGCTGAGGAGCCGCCACGAGAATGCCACGTGCCATGAGGCCCTGAGCTGAGGCATCGGGCTTACCCGGAGAGGGCTGATGTTGGAAGTCAGCAGAAGTTTTCAAGCTAGGAAATGAACCGTCTTAGACAGATCCTTCCACCTGGGCGGCAGAGCCGAGAGGCTGTGGCCAGAGAAAGGAACACCGGGAGGCTGGGCTGGTCCCGGTGAGGGGCACTGAGAGGGTGACCGACAATGTGACAATGGGAGCTGGAACTTGTTTGCGTGAGGGGACCAGGGAGAGGAAGAAGTCCGAGGTCACTGTGCACGGGCGGGTGCAGAGCCAGGGAGGGGAGGAAGTGGGGCGGGCAGGGGGGCTGGGAGAGCCGCCGCGCTGGGGGACACAGACCAGGCCGACCCGAGGGGCTGAGGGGCTGCCCGCCCGCACACTGGGTGAGGTGGGGTGGTTAGGAGAGCTTCCAAGGCCCCCCGGGGCTAGCATCCCCCCTCCGCCCGCCCCTTCCCTTCCCGGGCTCCGCAGAGCATCAGCCAGGGCTGTTTCATGGCCTCATTCCTCCCCCTAGAGGCTCCTGGAAGCAGAGCTGCTTTCTCCTGAGAGTGAATGGGTTTGTGGCTTGAAGGTCTCTTCGGTCAGAGTCCCCAGAGTTGCCAGGTCAACCCCTCGGCCTCCCTCAGGCAGGCAGGTGAGCCCTTTTAGGAGCTCGGGGATGGAGGGACACGAGATTCGTGGCGGGCAGTTTCTAGAGGCCGCGCTGTCCTGCTAGGAGGGCGGGGAGAGGCTCTCACCCCTGGCCACCCTCAGGTGGCCACAGCAGCATGAGCCAAAGTGCCGCATCTATGCAGTCTGGCCAGCTGGGGTCCTAGTCCTGGCTCCGCCGCTCACAAGCTGTGAGCTTGTTAAGCCTAAGTTCCTCATGGTTAAGACCGACACAAAAGCACCCATTTCAGAGGTGCTCCACTGTGATCATTAGCCTGATTATGTACTTTATGGTCAAAACCAAGCTTTTTACCCTCAGGGAGCCAGGAAGTATGGCCCTTGGAGTGAAGACGGATATAAAAGTGATGTCCTTGGCGTAAAGCCCCGTGTACACATGCACAGTTACCCAGATTACTGCAGACACCGGAAGAGCTGTTTGGACCCGTCTCCGCCTGCCCTTACTTCCTGGGCTGGGGTCTGCCCTCCAGCCAACAGCTGAGAGGCTGGGGGCCTCTGGCTCTTCCTGTCCTGCCCATCTCCCAGATCGACTGTTTCACTCCCCTTGGACCTTGCCAACCCAAGACGCTCCCTCCAGGCAAGTGGGAGGATGCCAACCCTGGGGTTCCTGCTGCCCCCTTGGGAGGGCATCAGCAGGGCAGGGGTTGGCCTTGGCCCTGGGCTGGGGGGGGGGGTTGGCCCAATACCTTCTCTGCACCAGGATCATGACTCTGGGCAAACGGCGTTTACCAGGCCGGCGAAGGACCTATTTATAGCCTCAGCTGCTCCTCGGGCCGGGTCACGAGGGAGGGGCAGGGCGGCTGCTCAGAACACGGGGGGTAGTCGGGCTGGGGGAACCCGGCTCTGCCCAGCTGCCGCCGCCCAGCCCCCCCGGCACCCCTCCCCATGGCAGAGGAGACCTTCCCGTTCACCTCCTCCACGCGGCGGGCTCTCCGGCTACAGCAGGAGTGGCTGGAGTGGGAGGACCGGCGGCGGGCCGCGGCCCAGCAGTGCCGTAGCCAAAGGTGCCCCCCCAGTGCCCGGGCCCGCCTCACCAGGCCGCGCCGCTGCTGCCGAGACCCAGCCGTGCACAACGCTCTGTTCTCCGGTGACCTGCGCCAGGTCCAAGCCCTGTTCCAAGAGGAAGACGCTGCCAACATGATTGTGGAGACTGTGAGCAACCAGCTGGCCTGGTCAGCTGAACAGGGTAGGGAGCACCCGGTGGGGCAGAAGAGGACGAAGGGAGAAGAGGGTGGGGGTGGGGATGGGGGAGAGACTTGGCCCCATCCCCTCCCTCCAGAACACAGACTAGACCACTGCTTTCCACACCCATTCTAGTTCCCTCCTCAGCAGAGAGGAGGCGTAGTGGTTTTATGTCTTTTCAGAATTAAAATTATATTAACATATCAATTACATAGGAATACAGTTATATTCTAATGCAGTATTTTCTCTGAATATATATATGTAAATAAATATATACACATATATATATTTTTTAAGATTTTATTTTTAAGGGGCACCTGGCTGGCTCACTCGGTAGAGCATGTGACTCTTCATCTCAGGGTCGTGAGTTCAAGCCCCACACTGGGTGAGGAGCCTACTTGAAATAAAATAAAAATTAAAAATAAGTAAGATTTTATTTTCAAGTAATCTCTACACCCAACGTGGGACCTGAACTCACACACCTGAGATCAAGGGTCGCATGCTCCACCAACGGAGCCAGCCAGGCATCCCCACATAATACATATTTTTTTTAATTTGAGAGAGAGAGTGTGTGTGTGCAGTGGGGAGGGGCAGAGGGGGAAGGAGAGAGAGAATCCCTAGAAGACTCCCTGCTGAGCGTGGAGTCCAATGTGGGACTCATCTCAGGACCCCAAGATCATGACCTGAGCCAAAATCAAGAGTGGGACACCTAACCGACTGAGCCACCCAGGCACCCTGTCCCCACAGTGCATAAATTATATTGTATGAGGGTGCCATGATTTATATAACTAGACCCCAAATAGACTGGGTAGATTGGGTTCCTTTTTTGTAAAATTAGTTTTAATAGCAATATGATGAACATCTTTGTGTACTTGCCAGATAATTTCCTTAGGCTCTATTCTGACCAGTGGGTTTGTCCACGTAAACCAAATACCTCAACTGAGATCACCCTGCTCTTAAGACTGGCAGAGATTGCCCCAAGCCCCACTCATGGATCTGGGGGCTCCAAATCCTTGGAGAGTTCACGTTCTCACAGTCACTGCAAGCTCCAGATTCCTGCTGGGCTTTTAACTGTTAGAGATGTAACCCTACCCAAGGTATTTTGGTCTTGTCCTGCAATATGTCTATCATCCCCCAAATGGAACTTGGCCTTAATTTCAATCCTAATACAAAACAAAACATGCTTTACCCAAAATTTGACAAACCCAGGAATTTACTTCACCATAATGCAAACAACTTAAACAGTTGGATATTAGGCATCTATATTCTTTCTTTATTTTTTTAATTTTTTTTTTTTAAGATTTTATTTATTTGGGGGCACCTGGGTGGCTCAGTCGTTAGCATCTGCCTTTGGCTCAGGTCATGATCCCAGGGTCCTGGGATAGAGCCCCGCATCAGGCTCCCTGCTCGGCGGGAAGCCTGCTTCTCCCTCTCCCACTCCCCCTGCTTGTGTTCCCTCTCTCGCTGTGTCTCTCTCTGTCAAACAAATAAAATCTTAAAAAAAAAAAAAAAAAGAAAAAAAGGCAGACGCTTAACGACTGAGCCACCCAGGCGCCCCTAGGCATCTATATTCTTTAAACAAGTCCTTGGCCACTTCTACAATTTAGATCCGACACTAGTCCCAAGATCAGCCACTCACCCAACTCTTCCTTTCCCCACCCCCACCTCTTATTCTCCCCTCCACCTTTCCCCCACTTCCACCCTCCTCTCCCCCATCTGCCCCAGGAATATCCTAGAACTCCAAGCTAGGCTCCTTGGTCATTCCCAAGCTCAGCTCCAGACCCTCCTATGCATAACTCAAACCCACCCCCAACGCCAGAACACCCTAGTGAACAAGAACCAAGGAATCCATGAGGAGCTCAAAGACCCAGAGGTTTCCTTAACAGGATTAACTCTCTTCAGTTGCCCTTGTGATTTTAAAGAGCAATTACCTTTTTTTTTTTCTTCTATGACACACATACTGTTTTGTTACAGATTGACAAACCATTCTAAAAGGCTATTCCAGGGGCGCCTGGGTGGCTCAGTCGGTTAAGCGTCTGCCTTCGGCTCAGGTCATGATCCCAGGGTCGTGGGATCGAGCGCCCGCATTTCTCCCTCTCCGTCTGCCTGCTGCTCACCCTGCTTGTGCTCTCTCTCAAATAAATGAAATCTTTAAATAAATAAATAAATAAAAGGCTGTTCCAATATACACTCCAAGTTCAGGGCTTGATCGCTTAGCCCCTCCCCATAGCTACAGCCTGGCACATGATTCGTGCTCAGGCCAAGGGTGCAGAGGGACGGCCACGGTCAGGGCCTGCCCTGGGAGTCTCACACACCACTCCCCAACCCTACCTGCTCTCCCCAGGGTTCTGGGTGCTGACCCCCAAGACGAAGCAGACGGCGCCCCTCACCATCGCTGCTGCCCGAGGCTACACTGACTGTGCCCGCCACCTGATCCGGCAGGGAGCTGAGCTGGATGCCCGGGTTGGGGGCCGGGCAGCCTTGCATGAGGCCTGTGCCCAGGCCCAGTCTGACTGTGTGCAGCTGCTGCTGACCTTTGGTGCCAAGGCCAACGTGTTGTCCGAGGAGGGCACGACCCCCTTACACCTCTGCACAGCCCCTGAGTCCTTGAAGTAGGTACCCAGGGGAGGGGGGGGGTGTGTGTGTGTGTCTCCAGCTGACACGGCCAGGAGAAGGGGAGAAGCACCTCACATACACACATCCTCATGACAATCTAGGAGACAGGTCTCATTCCACTGGTGAGAAAACTGAAGCTCAGAAAGGTTTAGGGACTTGTCCAAGGTCACATAAGCTAAGCCCAGGAGGCAGAAGCCTTGTTGCCTTTTTGGAAAACCCTGTTCCAACTGCAGTCCCCTATCCCCTGTGAATCCTCTGTAGCCAAATTCCTACCTGTTTCGAGGTGGGCATCAAGAAAGATGTAGCCCAGTGTTTCCCAGCCTTAGTACAAGGCCTCCCCCCACACCCCCTCCTCCCACATTTTTAAGATCAACAGGTTTTTTTGGGGGGGGGTGGAAGGTTGAACAAAATGGGTGAAGGGGAGTGGGAGATACAGGTTTCCAATTATGGAATGGGTAAGGCTCGGGAATAAAAGGTTCAGCATAAGGAATATAGTCAATGATATTGTGATAGCGATGTAACAGGACACATGGTAGTTACACTTGAGAACATAGCATAATGTATAAACTTGTCAAGTCACTAGGTCGTGCACTCGATACTAATGTAACATTGTAATGTAACATTGTGTGTCAACTATACTTAAAAAAACAACAGGTTTTTCGACCCCCTGCCTGATGGTATTTGTACTTTTACAAATCAGATCCACAGCCGGGGCTGGCCGTGGTGAGGACACTCCACAGCCCACATGCTGGGGACTTCTCCCTAGCTGGATCTAGAGCAGTGATGGACCCAGAAGTGATTTTGATTTTCCAGCCCTTTCTTGAATTCTTACGAGCACACAGTGTGCTTTCCAAAAGACTATCCTTTTAAGTGAAACTTACTGAAACCCTACTGAATGAGCTTTTCAGGGTTATTTAAATGTAGTATTTAGAAACAAAACTTAGGGGCACCTGGGTGGCTCAGTCGTTGAGCGCCTGCCTTTGGCTCAGGTCATGATCCCAGGGTCCCAGGATCGAGCCCCACATCAGGCTCCCTGCTCGGCGGGAAGCCTGCTTCTCCCTCTCCCACTCCCCCTGTTTGTGTTCCTGCTCTCGCTGTCTCTCTCTGTCAAATAAATAAAATATTTAAAAAAAAAGAAAGAAAAAGAAACAAAACTTAGCCCATAATTAGAATTGGCTGAGGAAATAAATTCAGCAGTTTATAGATGGCTGGCTGCTACTGCATTTTTGGCCACTGAGCCAAGCACCTACTGGACCTATACCCTGAAAGGAACAGAAATTCTGGCCATTTTGGGGGAGGGACACTGGGTCATCAGGGTTTCGTCGGGGTTGCTGTGTCTACTCCTGAGCTTCCAGTGGCTGCCATTCTGGCTTTTTAATTATAAATTACTCTTAGTTTAATTACATCATTAATTTTGTTTCATATTTGGTTTACCCCCTGGTGGTTAATGATGCATATTTGCCTCAACAGTGTTCTGGCCTATAGTTTTTTGTTTGTTTTTTAGAGAGAGAGCATGCAGGCCCATGAGATTGGGTGGGGGGAGGACAGGGAGGGGGAGAGGGGCAGGGGGAGAGAGAGAGAATCTTAAGCAGCCTCCACACCCAGCACTGAGCCGGCTCAGTCTCACAACCCTGAGATCATGACCTGAGCCAAAATCAAGAGCCAGACGCTTAACCCACAGAGCCACCCAGGTGCCCCATGCTCTGGCCTATAGTTTTTCCAGGAACTAGCAGACCATGATACAGGTGCTCCCTAAAATCTAGTTTTTGTTGTTTGGTTCCATTTGTTTTCTCTAAGGGAAACGAGCAGACTGATCCCCAAATGCCTTCCTTTGCTTGAATGGGTATCACTGGTCTGGAAGGGTGGTCTTCAAGTTTGGCAGCATGAAGAAAATATTAGGACTTCTATGCCTTTTTCTTTCCAGCTCATATTCTAATTTTCTATGTGTAACATTCATAGTGGACACAGTAGTGGGTTTTCAAGTTTTTTGCATTATCAAAATGTTAGGAGACCACTGGCAAGTGATTCAGAACTAGGCCTTGGAGTCCCAATCCACTCTGGGAGTCAGGTTTTGGAAACAAAAAATGAGCCCATGATTGGAACTTACCGAGGAAATAAACAGATTCTGGGAGGGACCGTCTGAGGCAGTGAGTACTCATTCTGACGCAGCCTCTGACTTGCTGTGTGTCCTTGGCTGTCCTTCCTCGGTCGAGTTTTCCGTCACTGAAGATGCTCCTGGGGACATCATGGGCCTCGCGACTCTGCTGTCGGTCATCGGGCTTCTGTGAGTCTGATGGTGGACACCAGGCTCGCCTCGATGGCGTGCAGGGTGGGAAGAAACGGGGAAGGGGATGACAGCAGGCCAGGCCGCGGGCCCTCAGGATCTGTCTCTGGGCCTTGCGCCTCGCCCCCCAGGTGCGCCAAGCTGCTGCTGGAGGCGGGAGCGACCGTGAACGTGGCGGCGCGGGACAGCGAGGTGACGCCCCTGCACGTGGCGGCGGCTCGCGGCCTGGAGGAGCACGTGGCGCTCTACCTGGAGCACGGAGCCCACGTGTACCTGCGCACCAGCCAGGGCGAGACGGCCCTGAACGCGGCGTGCGCGGGGGCCGAGGGCCCAGGCGGCGGCGGGCGGCACCAGGCGGCAGCGCGCAGGCTCCTAGCGGCCGGGGCTGATGCCCGCGCTGCCGGCCGCAAGCGCCACACGCCGCTGCACAACGCCTGTGCCAACGGCTGCGGGGCCCTGGCCGAGCTGCTGCTGCGCCACGGCGCCTGCGCTGGAGCGCCCAACGCGGCGGGCCACACCCCCCTGGACTGCGCGCTGCTGGCCGTCCAGGACGCCCCCCGCTGGGAGCCCGAGGGCCTCTTGGCCGCGCTGCTGGACTACGGGGCCCAGCCTGTGCGCCCTGAGGTGCGCGGGGAGGGCGCGCGGAAGGAGGCCCCAGTTGAGCGGGGGAGCCTGAGGCTGGAATTGCCCTGCCGCTGGGGAAGGTGGGGGTAGGGGGTGGGGGGCAAGAGACTGAAAGCCCGGTCCTGTAGCCAAAGGTCTGTCCTCACCTTGGGATGGACCACTGAGGGCTGTAGGGGAGCGTGTGGAAGGACAAAAGAGCTCCCAAGGAAACTGGCCAGGGCCAAGAGGTTGCAGCCCACAGAAGTTGGGGTAAACGGAGGCATAGGAAAGAGGAGAGACTCAGATCTTAGCCTCCCAACTTTGGGTGTGAGTGGGGCTTTGGCTTAGGCTGGACTTGGTTCTGCCCTTGGTTGGGAGAGCCATGGTGACCCTAACATCCTCTTTTGATTCCTAGATGCTGAAACACTGTGCCAACTTCCCTCGGGCCCTGGAAGTCCTGCTTAATGCCTACCCTTGTGTCCCCTCCTGTGATACCTGGGTGGAGGCAATACTCCCAGAGCTGTGGCAGGTATGTCCACCCCAGGGGCACAGCTCCTTCCTGGGCTCTGGGGGAGATGGAGAGAAAGGATGAGCCCTAGGCCTTATCCCTCCAGGATGGGCTCCCCTCCCTCCCCCGGGGTCTCCTGCTGCCTAGCAGCTCAGAACACCCTCTAATCCCACACACCTCTCCAGCCTCTCTCACTGGTACCAGCGTGGACATTAATCAGGTATCCCTGACTCAGCGGGCACTGTGCCCGCATCTTTGGAGTGGTGGGTGTAGACATGGCCGAGACCCTGCCCTACAGTGTGGTCCCATCTCCCATGACCCCTGCAGGGCCTCTGGGTTCTGAATCTGAGTCTTTCAAGCTGCACCAGACACCCAGGTGGGTGCATATTGCAAATTCCCTGGGGCCCCCAGTGCTAGGTCATCCCCAGATGGAAGGGCAGGATCAAGGGTGCTGGGCCATCTGATCCTGTTCCACTCCTGGCTTAGGAGCACGAAGCCTTCTACATCTCAGCCCTGAGCATGGTGAACCAGCCGAGGCGGCTGCAGCACCTGGCCCGGCTGGCTGTGCGTGCTCAGCTGGGTAGCCGCTGCCGACAGGCCGCCGCTCGCCTCCCGCTGCCCCCGGTCCTCAGGGACTACCTGCTGCTGTGTGTGGAGGGGCGGATCCAGTGAGCCCCATGCCAGGGTGCTCCCGGAGCTGGTTCTGCCCCCTCCATCGGTCGTCTCCCTACAACCCTGGAGGACCAATCCCTGGCTCTCTTGCCCTCCCCAGCCGGCTCCCCCCTTCACTGGCTTCTTGAGCTACTCACTGACCTCCCGCCCAACCCGAGCTTCAGCTTCCAATGGGAAGGTCTGCAGACTCAGCCTTCACCCGCCTCCGTCTCCTTTGCTTAAGTGGGTGGCCCCTCCAGCCCAAGCCACGTGGGGGTGATCCTTGTTGCTCCTCTGTCCCCTGCCACCTATGTACCTGTTTGGCCTCCTAAAGAGTGACCGACTCCGTCTATAGCTGCACTGCCTCTGCCCAAACTGTCTTTGTTGCTTGAAGGGAGGACCTCCCTGCTTGGTCTTGAGACCCGCGCCCCACAAGGATGCCAGAGTCCCTTCGGGAATCACAACTCTGATCATGCCCTTCGGTGGCTCCTCACCACCTTCAGGCTAAAATCTGAATTCAGTAAATAGACAGATCTTCTACCCCTGCCTCCGCCAAGCTCTCTGGTCTTCTGATTCTCCCTTCCCCCTCTGAGGTTCCTGTAATCCAGCCTCCTCAAACTGGGCAGCCTTGCGGCTTGCTGGATATGACCTGCTCCGCTTTGCTTCTAGGCGATCTGCATGTGCTGTTCCCTCTGTCTGGTCTACCCACCAGTGATGCATGATGTCTTAAACATGGTCACTCCACTTGTGGTCTCTAAGGGCCTGTGACAGGAGGACAAGCCCCTAGCTGTCCCCCCTCTCTCTCACTTCCTCCTCTGGTCCCAGAGTCAAAAGTACCATCCTTCATCTTTAAGAACCTTTTACGCCAAGCCAGTTTTTGTGAATGCAAATAAATGATGTGTGCCCAGAGCCCAAGCATGTATGTGTTAGGTTGGCATGCGGCTGACATACCCCTCACTCCATGTTTATCGCCCCACCACGGAGCACCTATTACTCTTGTGATAGGAAAAAGGGTAAAGGAACAACAGAAGGCCCTTGCCAGACCCCAAGCTTGTAGTACCCACCGCAGGAGGGTCCTTTTGCTGAGGGACCCTGGGCTGTCCACTGCCATTACCATTTGGAATCACACAGTAGAGATGGGTCAGGAGTCCCGGGGTCGGCCTCCTGCAGCTGTTGCCAGCCTCCTCGCCTCTGTGGAGAGTTATATCTGCGGAGATTCCCTTTCACCAACACGAAGACAATTTCGTACCTTGTTATGCAGAGCAGCAACCTCTCCTTTCTGGAAGACATGTTGGCTTTCATTTCGTAGAGCCAAAAGGCAGGAGGGAAGAGGAGACCCTCTGTACTCCTGGGCCCAAGCTGACGGCCTCACTCTCGGGGGAGGATGCTGAGCTGTCCACCCCTTTACAGGAGGCAAACCCCAGCAAGCTCAGCCTTTTCTGTTGCATTTACATCTATGACAAAAAAAACCCACTTAGAAAAAAACCCCCAAAAGATACATGAGATTATGTGTATTATTTTGGGGTAGGAGATTTTCCAGGGTGAAAGCAGAAAAGAAAAGATGAATAGATCTGGATACAGAAACAATTTAAATTTGGTTATAAAAGCACCAAATCATAAACACAAGTGACAGACAAAGTATTGGGGGATTTCATTTCCGGACGCCTGGGTGGCTCATTGGTTAAGCGACTGCCTTCGGCTCGGGTCGTGATCCCGGAGTCCCGGGATCAAGTCCCGCATCGGGCTCCCTGTGCTCAGCGGGGAGTCTGCTTCTCCCTCTGACCCTCTCCCCTCTCATGCTCTCTCTCACATAAAGAAATAAAGTCTTTTAAAAAAATAAAAGATTTCATCGCCTTCATCTGTTTTTTTTTTTTTTTTTTTAAAGATTTTATTTATTTATTTGACAGAGAGAGACACAGCAAGAGAGGGAACACAAGCAGGGGGAGAGGGAGAGGGAAAAGCAGGCTTCCTGCTGAGCAGGGAGCCCGATGTGGGGCTCGATCCCAGGACCCTGGGATCATGACCTGAGCCGAAGGCAGACGCTTAACGACTGAGCCACCCAGGCGCCCCTCGCCTTCATCTGTTTTATTCGCCACTGGTGACTTGCTGCTTTGCAGAGAGTGGACACTCAGATATCTGCGGAATCAACGAATCAACCTCATCAGCCATCAGGGAAAATGCAAATCAAAGCAATCATCAGGTACTGTTCCCCCACCAGATAGAGGGAAATTGTAAAGATCAATAATAGGCAGTACCCATGAAGATCTGAAGATGTAAGTAAATTCTTGCTCATCCTATTGGTGGGAAAGGAAATTGCTTTTTTGGTAGGCAATTTGGCAGCACCCTTAAACACTGCTCCCCGGTTACATAAAATGCTGGTACACACGGAACATTCACCCCAGCACTGCTTGCAACGACGCAACACGTGGGAGGTGGTGGACAAATCCTTACTCTGGAATACAATGCAGCCCTTACAAAGGGTAGTCCCTGCAATGGGAAGGAACTAGGGAGGCATGCCGAGTGACCGTTGTAGGCATGGCCTTGGAAAGACTGCCAAGGCTGTTGTTGAAGAGAAGAAACAGGTTGGAATACAATATCTACAGCCAACAAGGCCAAACCCCACGATTGTAGATGAAGAGAAAAAGGCCCAGAGGCAGGTGCCCAAGAATTGTCCTCTGGGGAGGGGAGAACGACTGTGCCAGGGGGGCGTTTTATGGTCTGTATTTGAAATTTAAAAAAAATTTCAACCCTACTGTGGTTTTTTTTTTTTAAGTTTTTATTTCCCCATATTTAAATTTTTTTACAAAGAGATACCCATGGATTCTTGTGAAATTAATTTTTTTTTTGAGGATGTGAAGTAAATTTAATCACCACCCTCAGACAGCAGAAGTGTCTAAGTGGCGGCCCTCCCCCCACCCCCAGGAGTGGCCTGGGTAAGCTTTTTTTTTTTTTTTTTTTTAAGATTTTATTTATGGGGCACCTGGGTGGCTCAGTTGGTTAAGCGACTGCCTTCGGCTCAGGTCATGATCCTGGAGTCCCGGGATCGAGTCCCACATCGGGCTCCCTGCTCGGCGGGGAGTCTGCTTCTCCTTCTGACCCTCCCCCCCCATGTGCTCTCTCTCTCTCATTCTCTCTCTCTCAAATAAAATAAATAAAAATTAAAAAAAAAGATTTTATTTATTTATTCATGAGAGAGAGAGAGAGAGAGAGGCAGAGGGAGAAGCAGGCTCCCAAGGAGCAGGGAGCCCGATGCAGGACTCGATCCCAGGACCCCAGGATCATGACCTGAGCCGAAGGCAGATGCTCAACTATCTGAGCCACCCAGGTGCCCTGGGTAAGCATTTTTTTAAGGGAAGAAAACGCAAAAGGCCCAACCATTAATTTACGAAGTGGTGGATGAAACAAGAAAAACTGAAAACCTCACTAGTGATCCAATGAATGAAATCAAAGGAACAGACATGCTTTTGTCTATCAGATTGGCAAACATGGCATGAATGACAGAGAGTGGTTAGGGAAGGAGCAGTTTTAGTACAACAGATTTACTATACACACATTGGGTTAAGACAGCATTCCAGGATTCACAAATATATTCACCATTCGAGAGCCATCTTAATTGCACATAAAAGTATAAAAACACCTAACTAAGTTCCATAGTGTAAGAAAAACAAACATCTCAAGAACTCTATCATGAGGGACGCCTGGGTGGCTCAGTCATTAAGTGTCTGCCTTCGGCTCGGGTCATGATCCCAGGGTCCTGGGATCGAGCCCCGCATCGGGCTCCCTTCTCCGCGGGAGGCCTGCTTCTCCCTCTCCCTCACTTGTGTTCCCTCTCTCGCTGTGTCTCTCTCTGTCAAATAAATAAAATCTTAAAAAAAAAAACAACTCTATCATGAAAAATGTCCAAGGAGTTCAGATCCATTCAAATACAGTTATGGGGCACCTGGGTGGCTCGGTCGGTCAAGGGTCTGGCTAGGTTTTGGCTCAGGTCGTGATCTTCCATCGTGAGATCGAGCCCCACGTCGGGGTCCGCACTCAGCGGGAAGTCTGCTTGGAATTCTCTCTCTCTCCCTCTGCCCCTCCCCACCCCCCTTAAATAAATAAATAAATCTTTTAAAACAAAGCAAAACAAACACCACAATGCAGTTTGCTAAGTGCTCTGGCAGAAGTCAGTCCATGCAGCTTGGGAAACAGACTGTAGGTACCAAACTCCAGACAGATGGATCAGGTACCCGGAGCAGTGAAAAAGCCAGATTTGCCGGCTCCTGGGCAGGGCAGGCCTGGCCACGGGCTCCACCCTCCTGGGCTTCAGAGGTCACTGCTCAGTCATTTATTCCCTTCTCAGATTTCACTTCCCCTCTTTTCCTCCGCTCTTTTCTCCTTATAACATCTTATGAACATCTTTAGGACCTCCCCCCATTTATTCCCTGTTCTCTCTTGCCTCCAGCCTGTTTTTTGGAAGAGAAACAGTAGTAGGTGCCTACTCACGCTGCCGTGGGAATAGAAATAGGCACACCCTTCTGGAGGATGGTGTATCAAAAACCTGAACAATGTGAACACCCTTTGATCCAGCAATCCTATTTTCAGGAATTTATCCTAGGGAAAACATCATGGATGTGTACGAAAATCTGTCATCAGAGATGCACAAAGATGTTTATGCAAACACTGTTTAAAAACAAAGTACTGAAAATAATCTCAATGTCCATCCAAATGAGATAATTAGCTGAAAAATTATGGTGTACCACGGAAGATGATACTGTTGAGCAGCTATTTAAAGCTATGCTATGATGCTATAAAAATATTCAATGACACAGGAAAAGCTTCATGGTATATAGTTGAGTGAAGAAAGGAGGGGGCCAAATATTGACAATAAGATCACATATATACAGAGAGAGAGAGAATGAGAGAGCGAGCTCAAGCGCAAGCACTAGATACTTTAGCTATAGCACTAACAGCATAATTTGGACAATTATTTATCCTCTGTGAGCCTCAGTTTCCAAATCTATAAAATGGGTATTTTTTTTTTTTTTTTTAAGATTTTATTTATTTTTCAACAGAGAGAGAGAGA